>NC_132973.1:13880232-14612732 GCF_047496725.1 Anoplolepis gracilipes
GGTGGCATGGAGCCTCGAATTTCTGCAAAATAGAAACACCACGGAAAACGCGTAAATTCAATTATAACGTAAAATCGGAGATTAAATCGCGGAACGTTGCTCGGCTTCTACCGCTCGTTCGGGAATCGATTCCGGGTTAGTCCCCGCTACATGATACGAGGAAAATATGTTCATAAATCGTTACTGTCTACGAGAGAAAAGAAAAGCGCGAGACCCCTAAGCCGGATGGCGGGAGATCGGAGAACATGGACGGAAGAAGGGAAAAAAAAAAAAAAAAAAAAAAAAAACAACAGGACTCTATGCGCACGCATTTCCAGCGCACGACGTTTAATGGGGAGTTATGGTCGCAGATAACGCCACGTCTTACGACACGGGGCGCACTATGAAGCGGAACCACGGTAGATAACGACGATATATCTCCGCGCGCTTTGACGAGAATTTGAAATTACGTCACGCGCTATCAAAACTGTCGGCGAAATTATGCTCCGCTCGAACGGCAACGTCCGACAACCTTCTAAGCGAAAAGGCACTACTCTGTTTGCATTAGCAAAATTTCGCGATATTATTTATTCCCAAACTTAATGTACTAAAAATATTAAAATGAAATTTTCGAAAGAAATGTACATGTACACGCGCGCCTATAAACATCTCGCTATTTGCAAAAAAAAAAAAAAAAAAAAAAAAACGCGTAAAAAATACACATCTCGGAATCGGATAATAACGTAACTTAACAAAATAAAGAGTAAATTGTGTATTCACGTTAATTGAGTTTGTATGGGGATGCAGTTATAATATTCTTCGCTAGCACGCCGCCCGAACTGCAACCGTTACATAAATCGTCGGACGTTCCTAATTTGCGCCCAACATACTTTCGCACGGTTAATTTTACCGTCGCTCGAAAATTCAAATTTTCTCACGCGCGGGATGAATTTATAATTAAACAGGTCTATATCCGGGACGGGTTACGCGCGCGTTTGTCAGCAAGGATGAAGATGTGCCGTTAATTACGTATCAAAAGCGACACGCATCACGCGCGTCCCGCACGGTTATTCCATTTGTTCAATTACAAATGTAAGTATTTTTATTTTCACGTTGCACTGTTAAAATCGTGCCACTCAATCTGCCGGGCGCATACCTGCGGTAGAAATGCAGCGTGGTTTATTGATTCGTCCATAGATACTCAAGTGCCCTCCTCTTCGGCACGTGTGTTATTTCGCGATCAAATGATGTGTGGACAGCGACGCATACGTGCTGTTACATTTAACGGGGAATTAATGCGCTGGATTACAGCGGGACGAATACTCGCTGAGCGAGCTTATACATACCCCTCTCGCACGTCATGACAAAAATATTTATCGTTTACGTGAGATACGTTCACGTGTACGTCACACATAGCTGTGTACGGTGTCGCTTGATTTCACGATATGATTAAATTTAATAGCAAACGTTAATACAATATCTGTGTGCGTCAGTGTTAATTAATTAATATTATACGTATTATCTTTCGGTATAAATACTGTACGTTCACTTCTAAATTCTCAACAGAAAGAATTCACAAAGGAAAAATTTAACGATTCAAATAATTTGCTATGAATATTACGTAATGCAGAGATCTCTAAAACAGAGAAATAAGTAGAAATAAATATAAATTCTACCGTGCCATTGCGATTATGGCATTTCGAAATTTTCGAATTTCTGAAATTTGAAATTTGATGATCTCTCTACAAGAGCGTACGCCAATAAAATTCAAGCATCGAAATCCGCAATAAATCAAACAGGCATAACGTAACGTCCACTCCACGGCGTTCATATAACACCGCGAATCGTACACCACCACCGAAATTGTTTTACGTGATCGTGCTCTCGATATTACGCGCGATATGATATCTTTCCGCATATGAGTACAATAAATATAAACTTTACGCCGGTTCTAAATTCAGCAGGCCCACCTACTGGGATTTATACGAGGATAATGTGCCGAAAAGTTTCCTCGTTACTCCGTAAAACTACTGCACATCGAGGTTTTGGTTAATTTAATACGATACACCAGCCGTGGGGGGAGAGGAACGGGAGGAAAATGGGGAGAGAAGGGCGCGCGAGCCGAAATATGCAAACGATCAAATTTTCTCCCCCCTCAAACTTTATTATTAAATTATTAACTACCTAAGTGCGCTTAGCATAAATTTCTATCTTACGAGTGGAGGGCGTCCTACGTGGCAGGAGGCAATGGGCGGGGCCCGTGTAACAGCTTTATTACGAGTGCACGAGCGAACGCGTACGTTTCTGGAAAATTGAAACCCGTGAATTTTTCAACGTCCGCCGAGATATTCTTGCTCGGGCACGTCGGATCGGTTTTTCTTGCCTGATTATGCGGCGGCACACAAATGCCGATCTTTCTCTCTCTCTCTCCCCTCTTCCTCTCTGTAAAAATACCTCAAGAATAACGTCGCGATTCGTATTATAAAATACGTTCAAGTGTCAATATTGTTATCAATCATACGTTGTAGTATAAGAATTGTTTTATTATTACATTACATTTTATTGACAAGATGATTAATGTGACGTAATGATTATTATTGCAATTTAAATTATTGGCTTTATTATAGAAAATCGAAGAAATCTCAGCTATCGGAAATATGAAATTGGTTAAACTTGAAACTTTTTCCGTTCAACCATTCTCACTTCTACTGTTCGTGCTTGTTCGTGCGAGTCGCTTTAGACAAATATTTATTCTATTTGTGTGTATCGCCGCCAGGCTTTCAGCGAATATCGTTTATTCGGCAAACCGTCAAATGATACACGAGGTAATTAACCTACGAGCGAATAACGGCGATAATTAATTGACGTTCGTTGGAAATATTTGTGTGATTAGGAATATGCTACAACAGTGTGCCAGTTATGGGTTCCAAACATCGTACTTAGTTAAATCGCGTCATATTGTTGAGGTAATTTCCAACTGGGAGCCCCTTTGAACAGTACGAGTTTATTTAATATCGAATATTATGAAGCTCACCAAAATTTACTATGAGAATATTAATTAATTGATATTACTTTGTATATATACACATATACATTTATTACGAAATGATTTACCAATCCAATATAGAGAATTTTATTTCAAAAGTATATCTATGGAAAATAACATAACTAGCAATATGTATGAAATCACGATGGCTACCTGTGTTCGCTCGAATCTACAAGAAACTTTAAATAAGTCGCACGTCTCCCGAAATTCGCGATATCACGAGAGATTTTCCTAGTATGAAAGTTTTCAAACTCTCCCTCTCGGAGTTTTGAAAATTTAGAACATTTTGTCCATAGGGAGAAGGGTAAAAAAGAGAAAGAAGAAAGTCGATGAGAAGATTTCACAATGAGGATACTGTATTAAAAGAGCACGATCAATATTTCATTATAAACTATATTTACTTTTTGCATGCTATATATATGTATATTACGCGTTTCAATTTTAATCACATACATTAAATAATAACAGTTGAACGATATATTTATAACGATATACCGAAATGTTTAACGTTACTAAATCGATCATTAGGGCTCTCATCTCTCTTGCAATACGACTCTATTAACAAGACTGTAATAATAAGAAAGGAAAGCGCCACGGCTTGGCTTTGGTGTTCTCGCGTGCGGTTATATACAATTAAAGTTCCACTTAATTTCGAACGCGATATGATATCCTAAGAGAAGAGAAAGGCCATTACTGTCAGATCACTTGGGAGAACTTCCCCCGTTCTTCCATTCTTCTTTTCGCGCGTTTATCCAACCCCCTTGTAATTTACACAACGCTATACCATCATCACTTCCTTAGCCGTTATCTAATTAAACATCGACCACTGTCGAAGAAGTCGATCGGACAGTTTCGCGCCGGCAGTTAAACGCGCTGTTTTTATCTTCCTTCCTTCCTTCCTTCCTTCTTTGCGGGCCCTCGCTATCACGAGGCAAGATCCAAGTTAATGTGCTGGACGCGATAGGGGAATAAATTACGTGAACGTAAAAAAAACAACGAGGGAGATGCCTTCTGAAATTAATTCCACTCTGTTTCATGATGCCTTGATTCTTAACGGTCTCGTTTAATCAGATGTTAATTAATTAAATGCCAAAAACGCGATAAATGACTAAAATTATCAATATTTTTTGTAAGAGAAATAAATACAATAAATATAAACGCGATCGTCAATTTGCATAAACTTTGTAAATGTTTTTATTACAAATTTCACTGATGCGGGTGTATATTGAGTGTTCTCGTTTCCGGGGACAAATTTTCTCTTTTCATCTTTGGTTGCTTTCGCTTCAAATGAAAAAAATGGGAAGTATAATTGCTGCGGTATCGATCGAATTGGGTGCAGGTAAAGTAAACATTTAATTAAACTCTACCATACGTCCGATATACGTTCAGCTCGAGGCGGAACCGGAATTTACGTTCGACAAGCACAACGGATATCCTGCATTCGAACTCTCTTCTCTATTTACGTTTTTTGAAAAATTTAATAATTGTCGGAACAAACTCGTCTTTGTGTTTAAAATACGTTGAAAACAATCAAATAGAATACCGATCCCCTTTTCTGTCTGATTACCTTTTATTCTATTTGATTAATAGAATACCGATTCCCTTTTCTGACGTCAACTAACTAATTTCGAATCAAGATGGGTTATATAACGAATAATAATGTTATATAAAAAATAATGAGATCGTGCATGAAAATATTGTGATACGAATAACGAATATCCAAACTTTTAACGCATTGTATTTTCATAATAATTTCATCGACAAATTTGCAATCAATTTTTCAACGAGAAACATATTCGAGGCTTCTATTGTCTAGAATAATTAGTAATGAAAAATAAAAGATTCCTGACAAAGCTAGGCTTTAAGGGGCAAAATTAATTAAAAGTAATGAATAACAAAACTATATTCTATTTAATATCACAAATAAAGCTTAATAAAATCTGTTAATCTTAAATTTGCATCTATTGTGTTTGAGTAATTAATGATAGAAGATAAAGAGTTTTTGATGAACTCAGCTTTAGGGGAGAAACTAATTGAAAATAATAAATCAAACAAAATCATATTCTTTCATTAAATTCGAATAGACTTGTAACAAAATTTTAATTTTATATTTGAGGTAAATCTGCATTTAATTAATTTTCGATTATAATCGCGTACAAAATTTCAAATATTAATATTAATATATTTTATCTCTGAGGAAAAAAAACTGTGGTTACAAATTGATCGAAGAAAGCTTCCTTCAAAAACAACACAACGGAGATTGAGTATCTTGTACATGGGAAGAAAAATCTATGATGTACTCACCAGTCAGTTGCAGCCGCCCTACATTGCTGCTGACGACGGTTTCCTGAGTTAGCCGATGATGCGTCCTGCATCGATAAGTCATCTGCGCGTCGCTTCGCGTAATATTGATTATCATCAACTCGCCGCTCGGCAGCATATGATATTTGCCATCTATAACAACACGCGCGCATCGAGTTAGGTTGAATTACGTTTCTATCATCATCGAAATCTAAATTGATTGGAAGAAAATTACATGTTTATATGAGCACCCACGTAAATGACGTCATGTAATATAACTCCTATTTTCCAATAATGAAATTGTGTAATTAATTCACGATAACGTACCCAATATTTGTACACGTAAAGGTTTCTGTTTAATTTTAAAGTAATTATATCTATTTTATATATATATATATATATATACTCCTTTTAATCTTAACTTGAAATTAACTTTTTAATGGAGCGTTTCAAGAATGTTTTATAAGAACCTTTTTGTTTGTCTTGATGAAAAGAACATGATAGCATATAACTAGCTCAATCTGTATACATATATAAATTTAATCTAATAACTTTAATTTATTTAATATGTAATTATATATTTACTCGAGAAAAATGTCTATTAACGTGTCTATAAATATGTATTTTTCATTACTTACCGCCCATTGTAGAAGGATAAATATTGAAAACTGGTTCTTGGAGCCAAGACGTGACCGTGACGTGATCGCGAACAAAACTGGGCACGTTGCAGCGCATAAGTACATTGTTGGCGAGGAAGCTGCTGGGACTCTGCACTTCCGGATCGTAACGTTGGTTTACCACTGCAACATAACACGATTCTACTCGTTGTATCCATTCACCAATGGTTTTCGGAATCGTAAGAACGTAACGTGAATGAGTGGACTAACAACGTTATAGCTGCGCTACAGAATGTTACAACTCGCTTTGATGTATGTCTCTATATCGATAAGAAATGAAACCATACAACGCGACGTATCATGTTGTTTGCTTTGAACCTACATTTGATACCACTTCTAATTGAAGAGCTTTCATAAACACGAGCATAATGTATGCTCGGACATGCGTAATTTTATATCCCCATCTCTATATACTTAATGATCTGTTTAGTAACACAGTTTAGTAATATCAGTAAACACGCGTTACATTCACTGCGCGTTACTCGCATGTTGAATGTTAATGTTGAATTTATATGATCAGTTAATGAAATGAGGTACAAATAGCTTCCATTAATTTACTAAAAATTTAATAATAATTCTCTGCAAAATAACGAAACAAAAGGAGCACACAATGAGTAAAAAAATTTCAAGCTAAATTAGGAAAGGAAAACGATCACGATTAAATTATACAGACTCATTATACCAAGTAAATCGCAGAAAAAAACTGTATATTTTTTTCATACCGTATTACAACGAAGTATATCTTGCGTTACGAGCAAACGATTCCACATGCGCGTGCATCATGCGCTTTAAAAAGAATGTAAAGTTTTAATATCTGAAAAGAAAAAAATGTTTACAAAAAAAAGTTAATAGAAAAGTAGCTTTAATTTGTGAAGAAATAACATGAGCTTGCTTTTGAAAACATCTCGTCATCCTTTGCATCTAATCACCATCGTCTCTACGCGACGCTGATGTTATACGTGTTAACGAAAGGGCTGACGAAGCTTGATGAAACGCGGTAACACAATACGGTCAAAGTAGAAAATCCCAAAAGGCGGCGTCTTATCCAAAATCTCATGTCGCGAGATCCGCCCCTGCCCTGGCAGCCCACGTAAGTTGATGGGCTCGGCTGAAAGGTTGGTAAGGGCATGTCTAAGAGGGGGATGGAATAAGGTTGTAAAGAACGTGGAAGGCAGCCAGGCAGGAATCTAGAAGAGAACAGGAAAGAAAAAGAAAGATAGGAAGCGAGAAAGGGAGGGAGAGAAAAAGGGAGGGAGAGAGAAAGGGGATAGAAAAGCAGCAGCCCAGGGAATCGCTGTGGTGTGGTGGTGCGTTGCGGGGCTCTGCCTCCGCAACCCGTTTCGAGAGTCAGCGGAGCGAGGCACTCAGACTTCAGAATGGGGTAAAAACTCAGTGAGTTTGCCCGTACTCCATCCACCTTCTCTCGCCCGTCCAACCCCCGCGAACACTACCATTCTCTCTCTTTCTCGTTACCGGCTCCCTCGTTTGCCGTCTCCCTTTTCTGGTTTCTCTTCGCGTATCGCTCGCTCGGCTCTCTTTCTCTCTCTCTCTCTCTCTCTCTCTCGGTTACGCGGCAACCAAGCCGAACATAAACTCGGCAGACATCTCGTGGCAGGTAATATTTACAAACCATGAAACGAGCAGAGAGAAGAGATAGCGGGGAGGAATGGAAAAAGAGAGAAAGAGCGGTGGGAATCAAAGAGCTAGAGATAGAAAGGAAGATGCCCCGCGTAAAAGCAACGCGTCGACTAGCTCTCCATCAGGGCACACATCTATCCTCTCAGAAAATCATCCGCTAGAAATGAGTAGCTCGTCCGAAAATGCTTTTTCAACAAGTCGGATTTTATACAAAACTACTAAAGAACCTCTCTCGTGGCAACGTAATTATCCAACGACGTATCTACGACTGACGTAAAGTAGCGTAAAAGGTTTTGAGGTTGAAAGCGCGGACAATATTGTTAGATATAACATATATATTGTATATGTGTTTATGCTTTCAAAAAAGACTGGAATAATCTCAAGCGGAATATATAATGAAAATTATACGGTATATAACAAGATCATTAAAACTAATATTTCTAAAGAATACTTTAAATTTTTAGTCGAGACTCAGTAAAATTAGCTAATTAGAATATATATATATATATATATATATATTTGAGCTTGTAAGAAATGTATGAGAAGAGTATAATATGTCGGTATACATGTCGGCGAATTATCTTTAAAGGATAAGCTGCTAAATTGAGATACGGCACAGGAAAAATGTGACCACATCGTAAAAGTGAGCAAGACTCGGTTCCTGTACTTTTTATAAAAGAGTCCCGCGTGCGGTCGTTAAACTTCCTCATTTTCTCACAGTACAAGGTGACACACTGTATATATATATATGTGTATACAGTACGCGAGGTAATGTCGCAACGTTACTTCCAGGCTGGCACGTACAACGAACAAAGAACAACGACTGTGAATTTTCATGGATTCGTGTTCTTCACGCGTTTGCTTGTCTTCCGAAATAAATAACGAGCGAAAATTGTTCGGCCGAATGTTCACTAACATACGTACCAATGTTGAATACGAGCAAACAGAAAACGCGAACGGCCGCGGGACGTTATTCGCGTTCGTTGTTCGACTCCTCAGTACATATATATATATATATATACATATACGTAGATACGTACATATATATACCGAGAGCATATCATAAAATAATACATCGTCCCGAGAGACGAGCCTGTGCTTGAACATTCTTGCAAACGATACTCTGGCGATGCTTATTTCCTGTCACATCTCTCACCATCTTTTATATCGTTTATCTTCGTATCATTTGCAACGATCAATGTGAAACAAAAAAACAAACGTCAAGAAACGACCAACGACTTTATCATAATTTGGTGGACAAATACAAATGATGAAAGTCATCTGCTGTGAATGTAGATATTTAGGTCGAATCAGATACATTTTATCAAGCAAAGCGAATACGAGACATACAATTTTCTAGCCTTTAAATAAAATAAAAAGTGAATGATATCGCCAGCGATGAAATAATTTAATTTTGGTTTAGGTCCTTATCAAGTCTTTTCAGATGATGAGCAGTAATTGTTACATAGTTGTCTATTACACATCACAAGCACACGTCAAAAAGCAGTCTTTTCAGATGATGAGCAGTAATTGTTACATAGTTGTCTATTACACAAAAGCAGTCTGCTTTTTAACGTGTGCTTGTGATGTGTAATAGACAACTATCTAACAATTACTGCTCATCATCTGAAAAGACTTAATAAGGACCTAAACCAAAGGTCGAAACGTTGTCGCTGTAATGAGAAGCTTGTTTAACACCGAATAAATGAATATAAGCTTAATTCTGCTAGTTTGGTCGCCTAACCATTATATCCTTTAAATAAAATAATCAATAAACTAGGAGTTTCTCGTAAAAGAAATTGAAATAGATTTTATGAATTATTGTCTTACATTCAATTGCTAGAAGCTTTCTTTTACCGTGATGCCAACCTGTCTTTACCGAGACAAAGTAACCCCGGTACACCCCGGTATACCTTTTTCAGTTTTTGACAAAGCATCGCGATTACGCACAGCAATCGCTGAAAGGGTGAAAAAAGGAAAAGGACGACATTTCCGGCGGTAGCCAGCCACATGTTCGAGCGATTGCGCAATCATATCCATTTTGTTTCCGCGAATGGAGCGCGCGCGCCCGAAAGATTTTTCTCGAAGACGGAAGAAGGAGTCGCTGAAGTCGGGGTAGCAGAAGAGGGAGAGAGTAGGATGAAACCGTGAAGGAGATGAGCAAAAAGAAAATGGCTGAGGCGGAGACTAGGAGCTGACGTGGCGAAGGCACCAGGCATGAATCTGAAAAGGTATGGGCTGCGTTCACGCGACGATGATTTACGGGCGTATTAGGTCGATAAGATATCTTCCGGTTCGTTGACCCGGCGGAAGCTCTATTTTTAAGGCGCCTCGCGGCCTCCTTTTACTCCATTTTATCCGTCTCTCCTTTCTCTCTTGCTGTCTTCTACCTCGATACTCCTGTAGACGCCCGTAGTTTCGGAAGGTATCGCGTCGTCGAGCAAAAGAAATCCGTAGACGGATCTTCTTTCGCTAACGCGATTTCAGTGACTAAGTGCCATTGGTCGCCCAATACAGATTATGCTTGTAAAACGTATATTCTCGTTGCAAAGTGAATAAATATTGTGGAGATTTTTAAATATAAACTCTCTTTTGTATGCGCATACATAGAAAATAAAACTATGGAAAATATGTCTTAAAAATCTTACAGTTACATCGCTTATTTGATAAAATCAAATTTAGCTTGTGAATAGAAAATCTTGTCATTTAAATTATGAACCACGATAATTTATTTAAAAACATGCGATATTCCAATATATGTAATATTTAATACTCAAGCACATCATACACGCTAAACGCTACACATGGGGCTAGCGTAATTCAGAGTTTTTTTGCTTAAATTTCGGAATTTAATGTATCGATTTTTAAGTTTTTTTTTTAATAATTTTTTTCAATACGCCAGACATTAAAGAAAAATAACACATCGCTAAAAACTTAAAATATTTATTACATTATTTAGTACTCGAAATATTAAAAAAACGGAATTCTAAAAATCCTAAAAATTTTAATAAACTAAAAATAACCCAGCGTGGTATTCGAGAGCTAATATTTAGATTCGAAATCCAAAGTTATATATGTCAAACTTTCAAATAAATTTTTAAATAAGACTAAAAGAAAGAAACCTCGTTCTATTTATCGATTTAGTATGATTTTCTGCTAAAATAACAAAAATTATTTATAATATATTCTTTTATAATAATTACGAGAATTACAATATATTATTAGACTTAGAATTATCAATACAAATATATTAATTTATATTAGTAAGATATAAAATTTAACATTTAAATAATCCAAAGAGGACTATTCTCCGAAAAAAATCTTTTCTATATTTTAACTGCAATACTAGAAACTGCGATCTCCAACCACTTAGCCATTTCATTATCGCTGCAGATCCCGTCGCGCGACGACGACGACGGCGACAGCGACGGCGACGGCGAGAGCCCGTTATTTAACTCGTCGACTACGGTCGGTCCGATACGATACGTAAACGTGCACGGGAAGGAAATTACATCTCGCGACCATCGCCTAGAGCAGCGATCGTGAACGTGAGTCCGCGGACAGACACGCCCATCTACGACACGACGAAGTGGTCCATCTACGTGTAGAGGATACGACAACGATGATGTCGGAGAGTATAACGAGAATAATACGAGGAAGCATACGGCGGTACGATAAAGATAACGAGCGCGAGAAGTTTCGCTTGCTCGGCACGTACCTGCTCTGACAGTGACGTCTCTGCTGACGACCGCGCCGACGCTGTTGACAGCCGAGCACTTGTAAATGGCCCAGTGGACATCCTGCCGGAAGGCCTCCGCCTCGAAGGCGGGAAAATGTATCGTACCGTTACCCAAGACATGCCTGATGCCGAGGATGCTCGTTATACTGCTGCCGTCCGCTGCCAGCCAGTCGACGGTCGGCAACGGATTTCCGCGCACTGTACAATCCACCCGGCCGCCGCTCACGTTGGTGAACTCCACCCTGGACGGCGGCTCCGTTACGAAGCCGGGCCCCTGCGTTTCGTAGGAGGCGTCGGAGGAACCTGCTGCAGAGACAGAGAAAGACGGTATATATTAACGGAGGCCCAAAGAGAAAAAGGAAAAGCTGCTTAGCTATATTCAATTAAAAGATTACACCCTCCAACCCCGCTCTTCCTCCTCCATATCTCGCGGATTTCTGCCGCTCGCCTTACCCTATTCATCCATTCGTTCCGCGTCACCGCGGCGCTATACAATTTTAAATACGTTTTAAAATATCTCCATTTACGACAACGCCACGTTTTTCTCGCGATTCCGGAAAATTCGCCAATCCTTATTCCCGGCGAGAAGCATCTCTAGCGTGCAATCACGCGCGCGTGCGCGGTCTGTTTTGTAATTCTAAACGCGCCATAAATTCTAGAGTATTACGAATAACAATCAGAAACGCATTAATCACGGCAGCGGTGTCAGCGAATGGACACTCGGCTGTGGATTTTTCGTTCCCCGCCGACCGAATGCAAAGTAATTTTCTCGGGGAAGGGGGGGAAAGGTCAGCAGCGAGAAAGAGAGAGAGAGAGAGATGTTGGATGCGGTGGGACGTGCACTGTATCGTCGACGGACATGAACGAAGATAATACGCCTGACCATAAATCATACATTTAACGCTGAAATTCGGCCGTAATAGCTTCCATAAATGGAGCGCATTGCCACCATCCACCCTCTCCTCCTCCCCTCGGCCCCTCTTTTCCCTCTCCGTCGAAGCCTGTTAACCATTCATCACCCGAGTTATGTTGATTTAAGTAGGAATGCCGGACCGCTTCCGATGTATTCCGCATTCCGTCCAGCATTGCTCATCTGGAAGCTAGCCCAACCGAGTACAGACTATCCTCGAGTAGGGCAGAGAACGTGCAACGAATGACACACGCGTTCGCGGCGTGTTTCCGCATGTTTTTCCGAGATCACGATCGCTGTTCGTCAAAAGATTGCAAGCTTTTAGCAATCTTGGAATATGTTTGACGAATTACTTTGTAATTTTAAGTCCAAAGGTGTACTTCCAAAGAGCTGATGATATGTAAATGAAAAAGTAAGATAGTTTACGGACATCTTTAGACTTGCTAACATAGAAATAAGACATCTGTATGATTAACTAGTTGTATTAGTATCTTAATATTTTTCTCACAAAAATAAAATAAATACTTTAATTTTTATTTTATATTTGACAAATAACGTGGCGATAAAAAATTTCTTCTTGTCACATTAAGAAAATATTTCTGCAAAATACAAAACTCGTAAAATAAAATGAAAATACTATAATATTAGTTAATATGAATAAATAAAGCTATTTAAAAACAATTTTCATACGTATCACAAAATCGAATTTTTCTGTACACACAATTTTTGCACAATTTTCTCACGAGATTACTTTTTACTTTGTCTATAATATTGCGCTCAATTTTCTTCATCTATGTATATCATAAGAAAAAAATCAAAGTAGCAGTGTAATCAGTGTTCTTTCATAATGCTGCTAAATGATAAGTATCGAAAGTTTCGACTTAATAAAGTACCTTAAAATTTGTCTTATAAGATATTATAGTTACACTTATAAATTATATTAGTATAAAATATAACAATTATAATACTATTTTGTGTATGACTTATAAATTTACAAGAGAAAAAGTAGATAAAATAGAGAAAGAGAGAGAGAGAGAGAGAGAGAGAGAGAGAGGAGAGAGAGGAGAGAGAGAGAGTTGTTTGTGGCTTAGTAAAACTTTTGCGTGCTTTTATCTGCACGATGCAGGCTCGAAGCCAAGGTGCTCTCAGTAGCCGGATGTAGCTGAAAGACGGACGTCGAGAGTTATTTTGGCCGAATCTCCAATGAGCGCTTACGTTGGCAATTCCCTTCCTTACACTATCCGGGCGAGCTTAAATCTTGATTACTTATCTTCCATAAGCTAAAGCAACGTTCCTTGGTAATCAGGGAGGATTCCCGACCCTCGTGACGTCGTCTCTCGGACGAAGCACGTTCGAATCCGAAAAGTTATCGTTTTCTCGAAAAAGAAAATCGTGGACTCTCTCTCCTATAAAAGCTGTAGTACCTGGCAAAGATTTACTTCCTACTCTCTCCGCTTCTCTTCATCCTCTCACCCTTCCCTATTCTTCTCTTTCTCTCTCTCTTCCTTTTCCTCATTTTCTCACTGTCTTTCTTTCTCCAAAGCCAGCGAAGTTTCGAATCTTAACGTCGCGTGCACTCCACCATCGCATCGCCCGAATAGCCAGTGCGCGCTGCAGACCTGCGATTGGATATATCTTGTGACCTACATTTGAGCCCTGGGCTCTCCGTAATCATTTCCCCGCGGAAGGAAGGAAGGTGCCTCGCATAAAAAGTTAACTCTTCATCTTCCGAGAGTTCCAAGAGGGTTCGTGTTATAATTCTACCGCTGTCCGACGTACATCAGCCGTCTTGCGATTCGATCGTTACCGAATCTACCCGGATTAGTATATGTATATATCAGAAATACGATTCCAGATATATCTTTGTTATCCGTTTTATTTCAGATCGAATAACAAACGTAATAAGCGTCATATTAAAAAATTATGAATTTGGATCTAAATGTCGATAAATGAGTTGTTATTTTTATAACTACGTGAATATACATCTTTCATATACCTATTGTTTTGACATTTAAAAATATCATCCCGGAAAAATGGACTTATGTCATTATATATAATCACACATGTAATTAATATTTGGCATGATCATTTATAATATGATTTATCCATATATGTATATAATTAAATCAAAAATTTGACGCGGTATGATCTGTCTATATATAATAATATTCGAAATTTGGCGTGATATGATTTTATCTTTGTATAATCATATTTGGCTAGATTTATTTTAATATGTAATTAAATATACCCGAATATGATTATATAAAGATATTTATAATTATATAAAATTATAACATATTACGCCAATATTATTACGTACGATTATGTAAAATTAGATATATGTTATCAAATCTTTTTATATCTATTTACATCTGACCATTTGTTCTCAGGATAAGAGAATTCATATTCGCATATCTCTCTTTCTCTTTTTCTCTCTGATATATTTATAAAAAAATAAATCGCAAAAAATTGACTAATTACGCGCTTCTTCCAATACGCTCGAATGCTCATCGAAATAGCTAAACAATGGATGGCGAGCAAGAGGATGAGCGAATGCGTGGCTAAGAGTTGCATCTACTCTGACACGTACTCGACTGTACACCCTCTTTGGATGCACTCAGCGAGACCGAGCCGAGTATGGAGAGAGGGAAGAGAGATAGCTACACCGGCTATCGTAGGCAATACACGCCAAATAGACCACTACCGTGACACCCCGTCAACCCTCAACATCATCACGAGCGTACCTCGTATCCTCTCCTCTACTCCCCCGAGAAGACGTGCGCACTTGTGCTTCTTAGCCGACAGTCGTTAAAGAGATGGGACGTGGACGAGGGCGAAAGCGGCGACCAACCGTATAATGTTTTGTGTCAACATTCTTCGGAAATCTACTCCTTCTCTAAGTGCTCGCTTTTATTCACGTTTCATCCGGACTACCCCGAGTATCCCTTCGTAAACAACACTGTTGTCATTAGATGAAAAACTAAAATTTTTTCAAATGTAATAATGCCTCACGTATCACAAAGAACCATGTCTAATGTTATATTTTTATGCAGATGGTCATAATTTTGAGCAAAGTTTGAGGTAAAATGTAAAACTGAGAAAATTTATATAAAATTATTTTTATGCTACTTATAAAATGCTTATAAAATTTTACGTAGATATTAAAAATTTTAAAGTTTTAAAGTATGTAAAACTTACATTCTTTTCAAATACCTCACAGTAGTAGAAGATTATCTTTAATATTATATTTTTATATGACGGCTACTAAGGCTTTCATGTAGATGATTATTCAAGCAAAGTTTAACATAAAAATGTAAACTTTGAAAAAATTACATAATTATAATAACAATTTGACAAAATTATTTTTATGTTATTCATAAAATTATTTCTTATATATTTCTTTCAAACCTACAAATTTTTATTAAGTCTTATTAAGTAATTTATTAAATATATTAATATATTAAATGTATTTTTTAAGTAAATCATCTCATATACACATACACACACATTTTAGCAATTCATACACAAACTTTTATGTTTTCGATGAATAATGCAAAAAGTACCCCTTGAATCACTTCCGAAGCTTTCAATCCTATCCTTCGAGATTTCGAAAAGTCAGCGCAAATAATGACGACGTGGGTGAAATAGCCAGCGTCGCTGACTAATTGCCAAAGGAGAGGGAAGGAGAAGGTAAACCCTTAGTGGAGTCGGTGCGCGTACAAAGGGCGAAAGAACCGTCGAACGGAGCAGTTTTCGCACCGGAATCAACGGTTCATTCAGCAATGTGCGCGATTCTTTCCTCCGACTGGGGTGACGAAAGAAAAGGACGGAAAAATTAAGACTGATTTCCACGGGTTGGAACATAGCTGTTACGATGGTACAAAACGCGTCGAGAGGGAAGAACAGAGAGAGAGAGAGAGAGAGAGAGAGAGAGAGAGAGAGAGAGAGAGATGGTAGATATACACGGATCGAAATGGATATAAAGAGGGGAAAATGAGGAATCTGTCTGTGGTTTGTCCGACAATGCAAACCGGCTTTCTCATATCACTGTATTGTTTCCATTGTTCCAGCAACCCGCACGGAGGGATTGTTAGTCATTACGGGAGTTGAGAAGTCGGAGAAGGAGAAGTCGGAAAGAGAAGGATAGGTTTATCCACCTCTCATTCTAACAGCGGATCGTCATCGTATACGCGATCCCTCCCCCCTTCTGTCCGCCGTCAAATATCCTACCACTCTCGCGCATATATCTCGCAAAACTTTCAATGGGATATGTAGATTCTCATTTTTGCGGATACGTATCATCAAAAACGTCGTATCATCAAAAGAATCGTGGGAAGAAGAAAAATTTTAGATTCCGGACACTTCAATTCTCATATCTGTGCGAAAATTTATGTTATTTCGAAAGAAATGGAAATCAACATTTTTACAAAAATAATTCATATCTTTCTTGTTAATTTATCAATTATTTTGTTAAATAGACGTTCACATTGTATATTGTTAATGCAAAGATAATTCGTGATTTGATATCACGATCGGATTACGTGGATCACATGATATGCAATTGGCTGATAAATCGGTATGCGTGTTGCTCTAAAGGAATTTCATTTCGCGAATGGAATTACTGAAATGTAAAACGGATAAAATGTGTAAAACGGATAATACTAAACGGATCACATATAGTACATTCCTATAACATAACGAATCGTAGATCTGAAAATACGCAAAATTGCACGTGGATACTTTTCTGTAGTGACAACCATAAATTGAATTATGATTACTAGTTTTCGATCAATTAAAGTTTAAATGTCGATTGTGTGTGTATTTTATAATAATAACGAATTTAATTAAAAAATCATGTGTAGTATTCTATATCAAGAATCGTATGTTACATGATTAAGAACAAGTGAATAAATAATAAAACAAACAATTCGATAATACAAGAGATACAAATAATAATGGTACTTGGTAAAAAACGGCTTATTGTTAGTAAATTCTAAAACGAATAATCCTATAATTACAAACTTGATTTTACATTCTCCATGTTTTACGCGAGATATAAATTTAATCCTCTCGTAACAATCTTTAAATCTGATCTACGCATTCTAACTATGTAGTGGATTATTAATCGAAAGTTGCCCATCCAAAATACTCCATCGCGTCGATTCTCTCGTAGTTTTTACGATTTTTACATATACTTTCAGCTCCAATTTCGATACATTAACGACTAATTTGAAAGATTACAATATCATTAAATCCAAATTCTAAACTGAAAAATTCCACCAATATAATTTCCGGACGCATCCCATCATTTTATTGTTACTCACACGATGTATTGTATATTGGCACGATTGCAAAATTATCTTCGTTACACAGTAAGGCGCACATTCGGTCGCGTTAATTACCTGCGTCAGCAGCGCTTGTCCGTTTAATTGGCCCCGAGTATATCTACGATCGAGCACATTAATTATTTCGTATTATAGAACAGCTAATCTCTATTACGATTAGAGCCGACCATTATCTTGTCTCTGCAATCTGATTTCTAGTTGGTCAGCTTATCGGCGACGTTTTCGTGCGATCCGACAGTGGAAGATTAATGTACGTAAATCTCTCCTCCTCAAACTTTAGTTAAAATATAAATGCACTCCGCCAAATTGATCCGTAATGGTGGAAGGTGATGCGGTAAACCCGGCGGCACATATCCCGAGTACGCGTTAACTACTGAACTTGGCGCGATAAAGCTTTGCCATTAAATTTCAGCGCGCGTTCCGCGTTATCGGCCGGAAATTTATTCGCGTTACCACATCAGAGATTAGCTAGTCCGCCGATAGCGCGGACGTGTACCGGTAGGCTAAACAATATTAACATGCTCGCGAATCGTTCGTGATTTTCGGCAAATTTCAGCCGAAATCGAGAACCGTTTAGATAGATAGGTCGCGAAAACGGCATTTACGCAATAATTCCATTACGTCAAATATACATGTACAAATAAACGGAACAATTACAACAGAAGTACTAATTGTTCGATATTTGCTCCAACCTCGCTGCACATTATTCCTAGGTTTTATGTGATTTTATTATAAGGCTCTTTTTTTTCCCGCATACGATATCGATTTGCAAGACACTTGTTTTAGTTTGAGAACATATATTTTTTGGTCGGAAATTCGTTAATTCCGCGAGATATGCGGTTTTTGTTTCGCCACGCGACTCTCCCCTGTGGCCTGCGGCTTATAACGAGCGTGAAAGCTGCCTTAAAACGAACGTAAGTAGCGTCATTATTCGCTCCCACTAAGCCGCGTTATTACGTTAAACGCGCTCGCGCATATTTGCTGCGTAAAGAAAATAGTTATATTGCGATATACATTAACGTTAAATACATCGGACGTATGCGTTGTGCGCTTTGGCTTTTCTCTTATATATTACAAGATATATTCTGCGCAAAAATTCTCTTTCTTTCGTAATTTTTTATATTTAAAACATATATGTAAAACACAAATACTTCAATATGTGCAAATGGATTAAAAGCGTAGGATATTTTGCGTGTATCGTAAACGTGGATAAACATTCCTGAAATGTGATTTCACTAACAATAAATTAAAACTCTGAACTATATTTATCTTGCGATAAAATATTTTTTCATTAAATACCTCCTGTTTTAGAATAAATAAATAGAGCTTTCCTGATTATCCGCAACAGTTTCAACTATTTACAGTGGTTTTCGAATAACATTGTCATCATATTTTTCGGCACGCGCTGTGTATCGATCGAAAATATAATATAATGAAACGAAAGCGGACTGTGCACTCAGCGGATTTAATTGTCGTCGCGGCCAGGTCGGCCGAGTCACGTTTTTACGCACGAAAGCAGGCACTTCCTCTCTTTGCGCATTGTCAAAGGTCAATACCTAAAATTGCTGTGCTTTCGGGTTCGATGCTTTTCCATGCACGCTTGTTTTATATCCGCCACGTACAATTTTCTATCCGCCACGTACATTCGTGCCCGGAGTTAAGCGACGTTTTGGGTGGTCAACCGTAAACAAAAAAAAAAAAAAAAAAAAAAAAAAAAAAAAAGAAGAAGAAAGAAAAACAAGCGCACATATTAAAGCTGCACAGTGCTATACACTATACCATAAAAAAAGATACATATATTCGTAGGCGAAACATTTTTTTTCAATTACTTTGCCGGTCTCGCCGATTTCGCTGATCGTAACGACGATTTGCGAAAAGATTTGAAAAAATTATTGCTACGATTTATGTAACGAGACGAATTCGTAACTCGTATTTCATTGCATATACGTGTCAGTACGATACAATATACGCACGCACCATCTGTTCGAGAATCGTTGATCGCCAAAGTTGATCTCTTCTCGGCGTAGATAGTTCGGTAACCCAAGACAATAAATCGGTGATACTTTACGATGGAGATCACCAACTTACTAAACTGCCGCGGAAAGAAACTGCTCGGGACAACTGCTCGGGATCGTAAAGTCGGCCGTTTTAAAGAAGATTTAATCTAAGGCTTTAGCGTGGGGAAAGAGATTTTGTCCCAAGTTACTCTGTGTTGTATCCTGTATTCTGTAGCCAGAATAAAAATCGCTTTTTCCTTATATAAAACACACATGGTTTCTCCCATTTTAGTAAAATATCAATTCCTTTGTAATTTCTATGTAAATTTAATATGGGTAAAAAATGTAAGTTGAAATTCGAGGAAGTTCTTTTGATTTCGAAGGAATCCTTCTCGAGGAATCGACAATGCAAACTTGGAGCATGCGCGTGAAGATTTGCTTGATATCCGTATCACTATCCAAGGGCTTTCATTATTATTCCAAAGCCGAGCTTCAAGGATCGTAAGAAAGAGAGAGAGAGAGAGAGAGAATATTCGCGAAATAGATTCTCTTGCAGAGACGGGATCTTTGAACAATGAATTAATCCATAGTCTACGAGCGCAGACTTACATAGAGCAAGTTCATACAATCACAGGCAGACTCGCGGCAAGAAGCCATGTTAATCTCGCGTACTTGACAGTCACAGGACAGATTTTGCTTTTGCTTTCTCCCTCTCCCCCCCCCCTCTCTCTCTCTCTCTCTTTCTCTCTATTTGCTAGTGGTTCCGAATTCTCGAAATTCCCTTAAAATATATTCTGTCGACAAGGAGAAAGAGAGAAAAAGAGAGTTATTTCAGTGATTTCAAACTATATTTTGATATCTGCTGATCGAAGCGAATTTTCATGTTTTTTCCCTGATATGTGCACTTTCGACACTCCCGCCGCGCTGAAAACAGTCAATTTTATCGAGAATTCGTTTCGTTTAACATCTATCTAGGGGTAGCTGTCGGGCTGTATAAAACATCGCGTGTTTTCACCATGATGTTGGCCGATTTGTCAAGAATATCTCTCTTCCACGAGCGTCAAGAATGCGATCGAGAAGATCTCGATGTCATACGGCTGATTTCGAATTTCACTCGCTATTTTAATGATTTAATTCCGAAGCTTATAAATATCATCTTGGAGGATAGAGTTGAGGATTCGAACGGGGACCGCAGTGCGGTTAACGCCATGCGAGTAGATCTGTGGAAACGCGTATACACGTAAAGCGAAGTCAGCCAACCAGGCAGCCTGGTAGCGACGGCGAGAGAGAGAGAGAGAGAGAGAGAGAGAGAGAGAGAGAGAGAGAGAGAAATGGTGGAAGCAAGACAGAAAGAGAGACGGCGCACTAACAGGACACACCGGTACAAAGACCGAAATGCAAATACGTATTCTGTGTACTTAGGAAGCGGTAGCCCCAGTGAGCCTCATGCATAGAGATTGTACGTTGTCCGTGTAAAATCGACCCACGTCCATGCCGGCCTCTTTGCCCTCGCCCCCTCCCCCCCTCTCACTCTCTCTCTCTCTCTCTCTCTCTCTCTCTCTCTCTCTCTCTCTCTCTCTCTCTTCTCTCTGTCTTTCTGTTTCCCTCTTCTTCGTTCTTCTCTATACTCTCCGCTTTGTTAACGTACACTCTCGACCAGTGGATTTGCCAAATTACTACCCTTTCTTACCCGATCTTTGAATGAGACTGCTGGCGATATTTCCTCTCTGATAGCACGAACTTATTGTTAACAAGACATGATCCCGTGAAAAGCGCTTAATTTTTCTCAATTGTCGAGTGATACACACGCATGAAAAGCGGATCCTCGAAATCGAATTTCATCGAGCCCTTCGCGCGAATCAAAGTCAACTCCACTACGAGTATTTTGTTTGTGTAGCGCGTCGTCGTGCAAACAAAACAACCGAAATGCATCAGATAAATATCAAATGGATTAATTCATCGCCAAACGATAAAGAATCTTTCGTTTAAAATTTAAATTTAATTGCCCGTTACCACTTTCATCGCGGGCGATGCATCGCGCGCGAGCGCGATTAAGTACCACTCATATTTCTCATGAATAATTCAAGAATCATATTACTAACGATAGCGTATCGAAGATGGTTAAAGCACTACCGACGAGTATAGTGCGACGTATTCGTGTTAGCTAATAAAAGTAATCACAAAAGTTTGCATGCTATTTGCAAGCCGGCTGCATCGCGTTATCGCGAGATGCAAAAGTTCAGCAGTGATGAACTAATCGCATATAAAGCGACGTAAACTCTCTCTCTCTCTCTCTCTCTCTCTCTCTCTCTCTCTCTATTTCTCTATTATCTTTCTACTTTCTATATTATCTTTTATTTTATGTACAATAAAATTTTAAAATAATTTTATTTAAAAAAATTAAGTTAAATTAAAAGATAAAAAAAAATAAACGTATTAATATTTTTACAATTTTAATACTACGCATTATAATTGTAAAAATATTTCTTAAATTGTGTGTGTACCACTAATAGTTAAGATAAATTCTTTGTGACCGTTACATTAAACACGCATATACTTCGCGCACCATTTATATGTACAATTGCAGTATCCGCTTGTTAAATAAAATGCAAAGTTTACGAGACGATGAATAACACATATACGCACGTACACCAACGCGACGCGAAAATGCCCGTTACACGACGGGAAAGAAATATTGCACGGAATAATTTGAAATACCGAGTTTGTTGACGTTCAATTACCTCTTAAAGTTTGTAAAAGAGTATAGACGAAACGTAGGGAAATAGAAGAAGATAAAGCCATCCGAGAAGAGATGGCATCGTATCCGCGCGTCTTTTGCATGCTTTTATCTCGTTTACGCATCTGCTACCGGGGGGGTTGCTTAAGCCAAAGCGCCCGCCATAACGACGGTATTCTTGTCTATCGCAATACTCTCCTTTTATGATGTGAATGTCCATTTGCCGTGGCCGGAAATAGAAAATCACATCATTCCTCGTGTGCTTATCTTTTCATTTAAATACTTTCTTTTTGATCTCATTATTCGCAGCAAATGGTCGACTAAATCCTTCTTAATTGAAAAATTATATTAATGAGTAAAAAGTAACGAACGAGTAATTTCTTTTAATTATATTTGCTCTTTAGTAATTGAGGATGCTTGCTAATGTACGTATGTGTAAGTAGAAACGAGGACTGCACTCACTCGTAAGAATCAAAATTTAAGCTGATCCAATCAGTGGTGGAAGTAAAAACTAAAGCTTTACTTTGAGCCTAATTGAGAATAATTGAAACTCATAAGTAAGGATCTTATTTGTTCATAAAATATATCATAGATTAAGTGAAATTAGATCATCGTTTTAATTAAACCAACAGTTTCACAATTATATCTTCAAAATAACCAAAAAATATTTTTAGTATACTTTTTAGTATACATTTTATAAAATACATTCATACATATGGATATGTATTTAACAAATAAATAAAAAGACAAAAGAATGCAAAGTATTAATTTAAAAATATACAATTATTTATTTAATGATTTTTTAATCCATATTTGTTAGATAAATATTCAAGAAATAATTTTATAAATAATTTTTTAGTAAAAATTTAGACGTAAATTTTATCTACTGCTTTTATAAAATTATTTTGTTAAAAGATGAAGTTGAAATAATCTCTAGAGACGGACCTGAACAAAAGTACCGTGGAAGCGTCGAATATTACGAAGCTCCGTATACAGAGAAGAAAATTACGTTCCATGTTTCCTGGTACTATTAGAGTAAACATTCTACGAGTCCATTTCTTTCAGACACGTTCGATTACTGTAGACAATTTTTCTTGAGTAGAGAAAACGCCATGAAAACTCGTTGCAAAAGCTAACATGTGAATTATTAGAATTCCGCTGACAAAACGTCTGAAATATGTGAAAATTGTCAAGCGCGAAGAATGTCTTTCCGTCTGTAACAAGAAAAAGTATTGTGATTTTTGAATATAAAGCAAAATATATTTAAAGTTTTGGTTCAGCTAAAATAGTTAAATATAAAATATAAAAATAGTAATTAAAAGATAGTAATACTCCAATATTAAATTATTTTATATGGTATGTATTTTAATTAAATATTAGTTAATTATATATATTGTACATTCCTTACGAAAAAAAGTCTTTAATTAGAGTCACCGGATTCCTATTATTTATATAACAATTATTTATATTATTTATATATATTCATGAAAATTTCATGTAAAATGAGGACAATGAGATTTTCGTATTTTTTGCTATGTCATAATCCTTATTGCGGAAGCGCACTGATAAATGCCACGGCAACTGTCAACCACTACTATTAACATTTTGGGGGACTTTTCTGCGAAGGTTGACAGGCTGCCAGCGCGTGTTTCGCATGACAGTGATTTGCTTTGTGGTTCACGTCAAATGAATTTGTGGTACCCGTTGCCGCAGGCGTGTGCGGTTTCATATAATTACGCACTTAATTGCTTATATTGCGAGGACCCGTTGATGACGGAACCATCATATCTAACCGCGTGTGTGTATTAGTCGCATTGCCATTCGCAAATTGGTGCCAACAAATACGCTTTCATATACTCTGTTATAGCAAGTATGCATTGCATTACAGTTATATTTGTGAAGACAACAAGATGTGTAATTACGTTTAATTGTTCATCGTCGAATTAACCGAATATTGCTTATTATCATCAAATTTAGCTAAAATTTTATAAATGCATATAGTTTAATCACGCAATCGTATTTTCGTTGAAACTCTCGCTTATTTACGAAATCTATATGTAATTTGTTAAATTTTACGTAAATATCACATACACGCGTACTAGACTCGATAATAAATCACTGCGGGGGCGGCTATCACCAGGTGCAATTACAATCGGCACGATTATAGCCGTTGCATTGTTCTCGCCACGCAACGCTGATCATTCGCGAATGATGCGTGGCATATATTTTAGGCGAGCCATTACCGTTTCGCGTTGTACGACGTCACCGTTTTAAAAATTATAGTTAAAAACGTTTACGAAAAAATATCGACAAAATAATTGACAAGAAAATACCTCATTTGCGCAAGACATCGAGCTCGACTAGGGGAAAAAAAAAATAGGAAATGAAGAAAATAAAGACAAACCTGAAGACGTAAAATGTAAAAACATAGAAAAGACAGCTAAGAATTTGTTCGTTCAACGGAACGCAATTTCGATTCCCTGAAAGCTCTCATTCGGAGCTTTCGCCAAGGAAAGAGTCTATACCGTGGATAGTGACTAAAATTTCTCCAAGAGTCTTACGTGGCAGCCGACAGGTGGATAGAGGCTTCTTTCCTGGCATACCAATTACGAGGGTGGAACAAGTAATTGTTTGTCCGTACCTTACACCAGACCGTGAAGGGTAGACCAATACCCGCGGATGCGATAGTCGACATCGACGTAGGTAGGTAGGTAGGTAGGTAGAGATAGGTAGTGGTGGTGACGTTGTCGATGGTGGTCGTAGCGAAGAGGTAGTTAGGTCGGAATAGTGGTGCAGCAGTAAGGTTGATTGTGGAGGGCGAAGAGAAGCGGAAGAACGGGAGGGAAAATGGTGGAGGAAGAAGAGAGAGAGAGAGAGAGAGAAAGAGAGAGAGAGAGGAAGAGAGGGTCCACGGAGGGTGGCACACCAACCGAGGGTTGAACGACAGAGTCGCGCGCGTCGGTCGGCAGAACAGAGACAGACTATATATCCCGTTCCTTCGTTCTCCTCCTTTCCCTCTTGCCTCACTCAACTAATGAGACCGCGCGGTTACATCAGAGGCCAGGGACAAATTGAAACGTACGAGCCTAGAGAGGCCACGGAACAGAGAGAGCGACCTCCTAATGCGTGACTATGGAACCTCGCACCACCGACATCCGCAGCCCGTTAACACCGTTTCTACTGTCGTGCTGTACCGTGCAGAACTGGCAATTCTTGAATTTTACTTCATTATCCACAAAGATTCAACGAGTGAGAAAAATATAGACTTAACGTCGATGTGCGGAATCTCGGTGGAAATTACGCAATGTCGAAAATTAACTCGCCCTCGATGTTTTATGAAATTACTTTAAAGTCTCTATTACTAAAGTAATAACAGATAAAGAGAGCGACGAAAGCTATTAGTTGATAATTTCCTGTATTATTTTTTTATATTCTTTCATTTATTAGATATTCTCTCATATTTTTAGAGAGAATAAACTACCAACGTAATTTACTCAGCTTAAAATAGACTATTTTTACGATCGACGTTCTTTTCCGAGGGTGATGCGATACGTACGTTACTTTAGCCCCCGGTTCTTAAAGAGAGCTGGCCGCCATATATAAAGGTCGTAAACACGATACTCTTAATGTTCTTGCTGACAGGACACACTATAGGGACTTCTTCAATAGTCGTGTAATTATTTTTCATACGTGTATAGTATTACTTACTTCGCCAGCGGGATTTTATTCATTTCATGAATCAAGATATAAAGACAAATCATGAACTGTAAAGTTCGATTATCAATGAGAGAGATACCGCAATAGCGCGATATCATACTTTGTCTAAAGACTTGGAAGCTGTTACATTGGCAATAAAGCCAGTCAGAGACTGACTTGAGCAGGGTAGTAGATTACGGCAAGTATAACGGGACGGCAATAATGGTGCATGGTAGTAGTGATAGCGATGGCAGAGCTGTACAGTAGATTTGGCTGATGCCGGCGTATGCGTTTGGAAACGCGCGCGCGAAACTGAGGGGGCGAATAGACACTGTCAGGTAGAACGGGGGGGGGGGGGAGAGGGGGAGAGAAACGAGAATGGATGCGGCAGCAGTCTAGCATGCAAAATGCTGCGTCGACGTTATCACACCGCTAGAGATTAAGGGGCTGACGCGGTAGATATCGGGTGGCGGCGGCGGCGGCGGTGGCAGCGCTGTTCCTCGATGTTCCTATTCTTCGTATACTCTGCGGAGTTTTACTTGGCAGACATCTCGTCCTCATTGTTCTCCTCTCCTTTCGTCCCTTCGTTATCCTCCCCGTTCTACTACTCTCCGCGTTCTCTTCCACGTCTTGTCGCAACCGTCTTCTTCTTCTTACGCAGCGCGACGGCAGTCGTCTTCGCGTCGCCGCCGGTATTTTTGCCGATTAAATTGTTAACCGCCGGAGATAATCAATCTTATGCTCGCCGACACATTTTACGTACGTAATTCACGTCCATGCGCTCGCCTTTCTTTTCGTCTTATGTATTTCCCGATGTATGTCACATTCAGCTCCGATTGTCAGGTACTCGATACTAACGACGATATCTATCACGTTTTTCTTTCTTATCGCTTTGCTAAATCATTGCACGTCGAGTGCCTTACAATTTTTTCTTCTTTCCGTTCGTCACTTCAAAGAACGTCGAAGCTGAGACCGTGTCTTGAAAGAGAAATCTTGTACTTATGCGCGTTCAAGGGCTAATATCGATTCGACGATTCATGTGTTATATATTCTTTTTCTCTTTTCCTCTTTTCCTCTTGTCTTTTCGTTCTCTTGATGCGTTAAATTTCCTATATATTTCGTTTAGCTTCGCGAAATTTCAGTTGGCAGATATCCAGCCAGCTACCTGCAGCGTCGTTATTGTTCGCCATCTTTCCGTCACGTTTTATTACTACCGTCGCTACCGCGCCGCTACCAGACCCGCCACCCAGGGTCTTTCTTATTTTCCTCCTCGTCATTTCGTACTTCGTTCAGGTTACTCCCTCGGGCGCAACGTCTTTTAACAAAGCTGCCATCGTACCAGACGTAGCTGCCGCGCGTTACACGTTAAGCCGTTCAAACTGAAATTTATTTACGCAACCGCTCTCGTAATGCGCGAACGTGTAGCTCCGCTGCTTTCTTCGTCTCTCTCTCTCTCTCTCTGTAGACACACAATTCTCAATTCTCATTCGCGTTTCAAGTTTATTTCATCAATCTCTGAATGTGGCTCGCGCAAAATAAATACATCCATTCTCTGTTCTATATGATGTTACGTAACGACGTTAAGCAGCTTAATATTATGTGTATTTTTGTCTTTTTTATTATATTATTTTAATAAATGCGAAATAATAAATATTTTAATTTCGCACTTTATCATTTAATAAAATAGTTATTTGAATATACATGTTTTGTATAATTACAATCAAATATAACGTTACATAATTTATTGTAATTGACGATCTAATTTGTTTAATATATTTGTATAGTATCTGAGCAACAACTTTATTAAATGAATGATCTATAATTTACAAAATTCAAAATGAAATTCTATTTATGTATTATATATCGTAATATATACGTGTATCCTGATATATTTTGCGTATATGTGTATTTCCTTAAATATTTTTTGTATACGATTCGTGAAAATTATAAATGAAATTCCTTGACAAATTTTAGAGATCATCTAAAAGTTATAAATAGAGAATATATAAATATATTTATTAATATGTACAAATAAAAAAAAATTTTTTTCTCTCTTTTTCGAGATATCCGAACGCGAAAAGTTTCGAGATCCGCTCCTCCGAGGGTTTATCTTTTTACCCGGCTTTGACATTATTCGGAATTATCCGACGTTCCTCCGGAGGGGCAAATAATAGGATTTCGATGTTTGAAAAAATTTTTTTTGATTTGTAAAGTATTATTTTTTCACATAGTACATTTATTGTGTAGCTAGCTACCGATCTACTTCATAAACTTTGAGACGCGTTTAATTGCTTCGAGTTTGACTATCATATTATCGCATATTAATGAAATAGACGATAGCGATTATTGCGCGGAGAACAACACAAAGTTTCGTCTCGTCGTTCTGACTACATCATCGCCTCAACTACTGCAAAGACACGCGTCAGA
Source organism: Anoplolepis gracilipes (assembly GCF_047496725.1). Taxonomy (NCBI): domain Eukaryota; kingdom Metazoa; phylum Arthropoda; class Insecta; order Hymenoptera; family Formicidae; genus Anoplolepis; species Anoplolepis gracilipes. The sequence continues at coordinate 13,908,725 of NC_132973.1, forward strand.
AATGCGCGATATGCACGACGGTCACGTAGGGAATTGAACGTTCCGAGGCGACATCCTCGAAAGAGCCACGACTCAGCAGAAACGTTGGAAAATTTTCGCTCTCGCGTGCAGAAAACATGAAGCTAAACGAAGCGCAGATAAATACGAAATATCTCACGCGTTCAAACACACCTTCTTTAATCATCTGCACGATTAAACATCCATTTCGCGCGGTATGTCGCTGAGCTGGATTTTATTGACTCAAATTTACAGCATAATTATAAATCGTAAATACTCCGAGTGTTCGAAATAAAAGGAATACGCGCACCAAAAATCTGGTGGAAAATTTCTTAAGATTCATTCCCGGAGGCTGACGTACCGGGGAAACGAAACGTTTAATCTTGACCGGTCGACGAACCGTCTCGACGAAAACTCATTGGGAAACCATGAAGCGAATGCAGCGCGAAACCACCCGCGAAGACGTCTACATCATGAGAAGACGATACCACGGAGAAAAAACACGACAACCCAGTGCGCTGGAGCTTGTAAGAAAGACGTCTTTTTTTTTTTTTCTTTGCTTTGACGTGTGCTCCTCATTTATTCTCATGGAGCAGCGACGGGTAGGTCGGCGAGTAGGAAATAACGGGGCGGAAAAAGAGAGAAGATCAAACTAGCGCGCGCGGCAAGAAGAAGGATGCCGAGGAAGAAATACAGGCGGAATATGAAAGAAGGGAAGGAGGGGAGAGGGAAAGAGAGACTCGAGGAAAGAAAAGAGTAGAAGCGTAACGCCTTGGATGAGGTACGCCACTCGTTATAGGCCGCGGGTGCACCGGCGAAAAGATGGAGAAACGAGAGGCTCCGCTAGAAACGAGCGTTGAAATGAGCAGCGGGTCGAAGTCGCGATGGCGCGGATGGGGTGAGAGCGGAAGAGGAAAGAGGGAGAGGATGAATGCAAAAGAATGAAACGACGAGGCACGGCAGGGTGGTTTCAACCGCGCTTGATAGGATTGTATTGTGATGATATGACGGCGGTGACCCGAAGTCGACGAGCGTTTGCAAGCTCCTCTGAGTTTGCCGCTCCTTCTTTCCCGCTCATTCATTCTCTCTTTGCGACTCCTCTTCTGGTCAGAGCTTCACCGAACTCCTTCTTTATCTACCCTCCATCAATTCCGTCTTTATTCCGAACTCTTGTGTCCTACGCTATCTCTAAACTAAATACTGCCGATGACAGTAGGACGCTTCCAGCGGTAGTATCAGTGAGAAAAAGAAGTGGGAGATATATATCTTTATATATCGTAGAAACGCATACCATGACTTTACGTTTTTTCTCTCTCTGTTCTTTTAATTCCAATCTTTTTTTTTTTTTTTTTAACTCTCCTGCATAATATCAGAGTTTACGACATTTACAGAAAAACAAGCATTTCGCAGAAATATAAGCAGATAAAATTGTTGATATAAAAAATGATTTTACGCTTTCACTAATTGTCTATTAATTTTGTAATGTATCATATATTATATATACTTTTATTATGCACGACACTCAATTTTTTTCTCGCGCATGCAGGTAAATATAGTAATTTTTTTCAATACAAATATAAAATGGAATTAAAAGGTCGAAATCGAATGCTAAAAAGTTCATCGAACGCAAAATTTAATTAAACCGGCTGCCGGCCTGCCAATGCGAGGGTCTTCATCGCTTCGTGCGTTCTATTTTATTGAACGAGTTTAGTTTAAATCGAGGCAACGAGAGTGGGGAGTACGGAGAATGACGTCGGCTATAACAACTAGAATGACTATGGTATATACGGTGTACCCTGGCTTAACTTCCACGGTTCATAATTGCTTTCCGATTAGATACCGTCGTGTTCCGATAGCGTTATTTTCAATTCCACGTTACGCTCCGCAGCATCACGCAGCGCGTATCGACAGATATATCGAAGCAAATTCAACAGGCGGCCATGTGCGCCGCTCTTTGTATACTTTTCCGATTAATAGGAAGGGAGGAATGTGAAACGGGACTGACCACGCGCAACGGCCGATCAATCCTCTCGATGTGATATGCGACGTTTTCATTTCTTTTCTTAAAAAGCCGCACACGACTTATGCGATCGACAAACTCGATCATTATTCAAAATTATTCATTGCCCTTTATTTTCGAATCGAGTTGTTCCAATCAAAATATATTGCAGTAAAAAGATACTGATATAATAGGAAATTAATATTCAACCGCATATACATTCAATCTCTAAAAAAGTTTTAAAATTTACAAAACAGTTTTTTTTTACATTTTATAATCTTGATTCTTTTGCACGATGCAAATGATCAAAAAGAATACAGAAAATTTTTTGAAAATCTTGAAACTTTTTTAGGTACATATAACTGTCAATTATGATGTTAATAATTTTTGTAATCTTGATGAATTATTATCATCAATGATCATCATAATTATTCATCTTTTACTTCTTGTTATTATTAAATCGAGAATTCAAAAACTTTTTTTTTTTTTTTTTTTTTTTTTTATTAAATGATTATTATACTCTAGAACAATGATTGTTAGATTTAAAAATTCCATCTGTTTAAGAAAGGAATTTTTGGACAATTTTTCTCGACCCCCGATGGAATCCGACCATGGAATGCCGTGATACTGCGACTCAGAGATTTAAAATCATTACGCCGTTACGGGCAGGCGTTTACGGCATCCAATGTCTTGTCTCGCCGTCCGAGGGAAGCGATAAATTGACCCATGTAAGCGAACGGTTTGGCGCATTCCATGTCGTGGATCCATTGTGGTCCAAAGGATTACTCAGCGGTTGAATGGATGATGGTCGAACATTCGCGGACTACGCTTATAAGAGGTACACCATTAATTACGCGTTCTAATTAAACATTGTGTCGAATTATCTTTCTTGCCAGCCAAGTGACGAGATGAAGGTGGGAGGGGAGGTGGGAGGAATGGGAAGGAAGAAAGCCGGCTGCACCCCTTTGTCGATATAGCTTATAATCTTATCCGCGCAGGAGCTAATTTAATGTACGTTACGTAAAAGTTTCACCGAGAAACTAAACGCAGCTCTCGAGCTTATTCACAGATTGGTAGATTAAACTTTGCCGAGGAATTTCTCCTCACAAAAAGATCCTTTGTGTGTATCACTTTGATATAGCTTTAACCACGTATCTGCTCGTTACGAAGGAAACAATCATTTTCGAAAAGATTTTTCAAACATCGAAATCCTATTATTTGCCCCTCCGGAGGAACGTCGGATAATTCCGAATAATGTCAAAGTCGGGGAAAAAGATAAACCCTCGGAGGAGTTGATCTCGAAACTTTTCGCGTTCGGATATCTCGAAAAAGATAGAAAAATGGTAAAAGTAAACTTTTGCAATATTTATTAAGTATGAGTCGGAAAAGAAGTGGTCGTAGATTATTAGTGAGTTTACTCTATACAGCAAATTCTTCCCCCGCATATTCTATATCGCTATTGAATAAACACTTTGATTTATGTGGTACTGTGTTTCCGATAAGGATAAACCAGCATCAGAAAAGAGAAAAAAAAACGAATTATAGGAGATTGAACCATTTCGATGAGACGCTATCCGGGAGATTCTTCCGTATTCTTTATTACTTTCTCGGCTTCGTATCGATCTTAAACTTTTTCCTCATCATTTCTTTCTTATATATATTCTCTTTATATTAAAAATTTTATTCTAATTTTTTAAACATCAACAGATAATAATAATAATAGATATTTCAAGATTTTTTAACGAGACAAACTAGAAAAGTTTCGCATTTTGTTTTTATCAGGGAACGCGTATGATTTGCAAAATATTTGACGGAAACTGATCACTGTCAGGAATTTTGAAAATTTTCGCGATACCTATGTGTAACTCGCAGATGGAACATATAACTCGACAAGGAACGCTTCCAGGATATATGTATGTATGTGTATACGCGTATATAATATATAAATTTAACGCGGCATAAATTTTCTGGCACGGTGCACTGCACAAGATACAATATATATATATGTGTATATATATATATATATATATATATATATATATATATATATATATATATATATATACATATATATGTATATGTATGCGCTGTACATGACAGTCTTTCCTTCCGTGTGTATCTCTCTACCAAGAGATAAAAATTTCTCTTCTTTTTCTCTCCGTTTGAAAAATTGATATTGACAAAAAGTGCCGGAGTAATCAACGGTCGCGTAGTTATTGAAATATTTTCAAATATTTAAATTAACGTCAATAACTAATGAAAATATACGCGCTCATAATATGTCGATGGACATGCAATATTCACGCTAACATAATTGATTATTCGCTGCCTACCAATTATTACTCTCGGACTAAAGGCACTTGACCGATTAGTGCCATTAGACACTACGCTCCATAGCTGATGCATTTCAGAAGTGCTCTTTACTCTGTCCTCCTGCCAACTAACTTACCTCTTAATCGGATCGATGGTAAATTAGTCTTGCGTCATGGCAAAGACGTGCAAGGCAATCAGCATTACAGAAAACGCGATTAGCTCGTCAACAATGTTGTTTCGCATTAAATGTTTACAGAGCATACAAAGCAACGAAACACGAAACCGATATACGATATCGATCGCATTTATTTCAAAGTTTTTAACTGTAATGCGCTCGAAGCGATATTAAAATGTAAAAATACGTTCGTGCATGTATTTCTCGCAATTTTATTGAGTTAACATCGTTAGAAGCGCGAATTTCGCGATCAATGATGCGCATAATAAGACACTTGATATTCCAGCTCTGCAATCCTGACAACATTGAGTTTCAATGGCGGTGGGAAATGGCGGAAATAGATTTACTTGTGGTAACCTTTTCCTATTTCTCTCTCTCTCTCTCTCTCTCTCTCTCTCTCTCTCTCTCTCTCTCTCTCTCTCTCTCTTTCAGTCGATCTCGATGATCTTGCGGTTCACGATTCTCGCGTTACATTGCACGGCGCGATTATCCCCAAACGCGAGTATTGTCGTTTCCATTTTGTTAAACGACATTGCGACTCAGTTTACGCGTTCGCTAACACCGGCGGCTATCTTCCGCTCCGTAAGATCAATATCTGGTTTCATACAACAAGATATTTCTGGCAAAATTGAATTCCGCGGATGCACCGCGTTCTGCTGCATCGATTTCTATATGTATTTTGAGAAACTCTATCCGACAGTAAATTAACACGTATCACAGTTTCAATGCAAAAAAAGAAAAAAAAATTGTGAAAGTTAATATTGTTATAGAAATATATAACCATATAGTAACACATACACACAGAAAATAGAAGTGTGTATGAATTTTGTGATAAATAAAACACATATTTCAAAAAGTAATTGCATCGTGCATGAAACCGATAAGTTACAAAGTTGCATATTATAAGAAACAATATGGCTTTGAAACGCGTGAACTGCTGCTGCTTTCTCTCTCTCTCTCTCTCTCTCTCTCTCTCTCTCTCTCTCTCTCTCTCTCTCTCTCTTTATCTGTGTTTTATTAAATTGTAACTCTGGAATATAGCTTATAAATTCACCGCGAATCCCAGTAATTCAATGCAGCATATTAGTTTTAACAGTCAAAATAACACAAATCCATTTTACTTAACATAGTAATAAGATATTATAACTGTAATTTCTTAAAAATAATTGACTTAATCATTCGTATAACTGAAGAATTAATTCTATATGTCTTACATAGGTTTTTTTTAATCTTTAGAGAGAAATTTAAAAAAATATATAAAATACGTACTTTATATATATATAAAAAAAAGTGAAAAAATATATAAAAACACAAAAATTCTTTTTATGTATTTTTATATAATTTAAAAAAAAACAGAAAATTTCTAAAAGACCATTTACGGTAAAATGTTTTCAAACCTCTTATCGTTTCAATTTGTTCTACTTTTCTAATAATTAATTTATAATCAATAATAATATTAATGAATCCGGAATTCGCAGATATTCATTTCTATGTGTTAGGTGCGACTTACCGAACGCGAGGACGAGGACGAGCGTGAATGGTGTCAGCGACGAGAGCACGAGACCACGATCCACGTGGTAGGCTGACCAAATCGAGTACCGCCGATGACTGGCAAACTGTTTCTCCCGCGGTTTTACATCCATCCTTGCCGTGGTCTTCGAATTCCTTAGGAAATTCGTGAGATCAGAGTAAGCAGGTAGGTAGGTAGGTAAGAAACAAGAGTAGATGGCAAGGTGAGACAGATCTACCACTCCCGTTTCATCGTCATCGGAAAGACGAGGACGATTCACCTGTCCGGCTTCCGGCTGTGTATTAATATAAACATAGGTGTGCGCGCAAAGTCGGACAAGTGCGAGTAGGGTAGCGAGTGAGCCCCAAGGGCGGTTAAACGTGTGTGGTGAGGGAGGGAGAGGGGAAGACGGGCAGGAGCGAGACGATGTACAACCGCGCACGCAACCCTTTGCCTCGAGCGTTGCAAACCCCTCTCGGCACCCGCCGCGTCCAATGCTTGGAGATAGACTAAACTGGGCTCCTTCGAGCTGCGCGCTAAGTTCACCTCGGCCCGCGACTCGACCTTCCTCGGACGCGCTCGACGATATTCGGCACCGGCCGGCCACCCTCGGCACACGCTCGGAAACGCGTTCCCTTCGCCCGCGCGAAGCTCTGTGGCCTCTGTACTAACGACAAACGTATACCTCGACACGAAGACACGGATATAGGGAGAAATTGCACACGTAACCCTAATGCCCGTATCACGCTGCAATTTCGCTGGCTATTCGGTGGAAATGAAATATGAAGTTAGGGATTTATTCTAGTATCAAGCGCGACACAAAAGCGTAAAGTCTATAGTTGCCGTCAACGTCTAAATCTTTTTCTCCTTTTCCTTTTAGAATAAAGAAATGCACAAAAGAAAGAAAAATTTCTTATTTTATAATATGTTAATTATAATTTTTTATAAACGTTTTTAAAATTTTTAAAAAATATATGACTTTTTAAATAAGAAACGAGAGAGGGATTTTACGTTGCGCGCGATGTCTGATTAAATATCGTCACGTTTCACTGAAATCTAATGGCTGACCAAGCAGTGTCACAATTCACTGAAAACTTGAATATAATTTTAGCAAAATTTCATTATGTGATAGGTACGAATATATAAAGCATGAAAATAACTAATAATCCTAAAATAACTATTCTTTCTTTTAATTAGAATAATAATTAATTATTAGATCATTAATGGATTTATCATAAAATTTATATTTTACAAAAGTATAAATATATACTTTTCTAATAAATATATGAATAGAAATAATTCACGCATATATTCGATGGCTGACCAACAAACATTATATGTGAAGCATGAATGAAAAAACGCGCACGATCTTCCCCAAGGGATATTAGGAGAGACGTATCGAAAAAGACGTAGTGATGTACAGTTACCTGGTTGATTCGGTTTAAACCGTCTCTTGCACGCGAGACTATCATCACGGACCTTATACATCGTCTCTTTCTACCGAGCTCACCTCCCACTGCCCCCTTTTCTCTCCTTCCCGCTTGCGGGGTTACGTTCCACAGCAGCCTTCAGTGCGTACACGGAGCCCACATCACCGCGTGGCGGCGTGGAGAGCGGGGTAACCGCCCGCCATCAACCACCGACCTCAAAGAGCGAGAGACTCCCGCGTAACCTTACGCCATCTCGCCCCTTTCACCCCTCTTTCTTCCCCCTCCGCCGCTGACGCTTCGCCACCAACGCTACCGCCGCCAGGCACAAATTAAATATCCGTGCAGTGCACGTAGCCGTTTACCTCTACACCCTCGTGTCGGCTGCTCTGTTTTTCATGCGTCGTTGGACCGAATTTCTCTCTTGAAGGGTCTAAGGGTTACTAATTTAAATCGCGTGAACCTCGAGTTGCGCGGTTTTTATTCTTTCCTTTTCCGTTCTCATTCTCTCCCTCCCCTCCCCCTATCTCTTTCTCTCTTTCTCTCTTTTTATCAGAGTTCACGCGAAAGATCAAGTGTGTTATTGGCAGGAGATTGAATCGTTTCGAAGCGAATCGGAAGAAAAAGGAAAAGAGACAGTCTCTTCATTTACGATGCAACTGACTTTTTTTGTATAGAGAGAAACGCGAGAAATACCGAGAATGGTTCGAACCGCTTTGAAGTGCGAAATGATAATTTCTATTTTTGTCACAATGTACAAATTATATATATAAAGCTTCTATATATATATATATATATATATAGAAGCTTGTCAAGTTTATAGCGTTTTTCTCAATTTCGATTGTATTTATAATTTTAATACTTGCAATATCAGAGCTATTGTAAAATATTGATACAAGTAATATGTATATATGTGTGTGTGTGCGTGTGTATATATACATATTTTGCAATTATATAGATAATTAATTATTTAATTAAATTTATTTATGATTCTTTTGATTCAATTTGCAATTCAGGCAGTAGATCGAAAAAAGTTTACATAGGCGGAAACAGATAAAGTGTGTTTAAACTGTTCAATATTTCATCACATGAAATATTGACAATCACAATTCCATTAACTATATTAATTGTAAAATGAAATTGCCTTCAAGTAGCTATACAAATTTGCATCCATTTATATATTTTATCTCTTTAAATAAAACTTCGAAAATAAAATAAAAATTTAATAAACATAATTTACCTTGACATAAGTATAAAGAAGATTGTAATATATATATATATACAGATATATATCTGCAGAGACTCTTCTTCTATGATCTGATTTACGATTCGATGAGATAAAATCCTTTCTCACTGTCATCGTGATAGATCCGAATGATCCGAATACTGAAAAGAAACACAAGAAAGTGGATTCACATGACATCTGGCAAATTTTAGTATAACTACAAATTACCGATTGTTTTCAAAACACAATAATCTACATTTTGCCTATTATCGGTGGTAATTCATATTCTAGTTGCAAAATTTTCTGTTAGATGGCGATAATATATATAAATTTTACTTTTGTTAAAAAATATATATATAATTATTTCTTTAATTTTGCTGTCTAAATGTCAAATTTATATGTCAATCTTGATAATATTCTCTCGGGTAAAAAATATCCACTCTATTTTTATTTCAATTACCTGCAAAAGTGAACACGTGAAAAGAAACCATTCGAAAATTTTAATTTTATGAGACAACAGAATACATTAGTCTCTTTAAAAATAATGTTTTAATAATTATCTCCAAAATTCTCCTATTATATATATTCGTATATTTCCTCCAAAATGATGTATCGCAGAATATTTCTGAAAAATATATGATATAATATAAAACTTTGTTAAAAATATATATAATTTCCCGCGCACGAATCCTCTTGACAAATAATCCTCACCATCAGATTAATTCGCGCGTCTTATTCTTAATATAAATAATTCCGCTCACGCGTAGATTTTCTTTATAAGTACATCTCCTTAACAATAAAAGTGTGTCGTAATCGCGAATGCGTCATGGTATCTTATCGCGCTTATTGCGATTTCTTGGAAATTGGATTTGAGTTGGAATTTCAAGATCAGTCTCTCCGTTATTGCACGCATTAATTAAGAAAACCGTGTTCGCACTAGGCATTATAGCGTAGGCACTATATTGATTATAATGTGAAAGTTTCCTTGTGAAATCTAAACCGCGAATCTGAAACAACGAATATCTCAAGGTCGGCGTTTCTTCTTGTACGTAGATCAAACGAGAATACACACGATAGACAGATGATTGCGGTCGACCGATAAATACACAACGTGTGTGCTTTTCTCTCGCGCTCAGTTTTTGGCTGGTGATTTAGTTGCTACAATATGGGCGCGAGTCATTGTAAAGGTCGAAAGAAAGTCCAATCTGATCACGCTAAATCTACCGCAACAGGTGTGTATCTCGTATAAAAACCAACTATAAGGAAAACGAGAGAATTAAGAGAATTTTAAAAAATTAGGACGAAGCAATTTTTTATATCTTCATCTCTTAACTGGTAGTAATATATCGTACATCACTTTGTTTAAACTCCTCCCTTCGATAATTGCTTCCGATTAATTTTATATTGACATATATACACAATTATGTCGAAATTTCGATTCGAATCGTTTTTTTAAAGCATATAAAAATAAATCCCTATTATATTTAATTTTTTCAATTTTGAGATTATATAATATATATATAATATTCTCGTTTTGGAAAATATGAGTGGCAACATTTGTGTAATACAGTAACTGAAATATATTTAGTACTTTGTGAAAGAAGAGACACTTGCTATACCTAATGTAGCACGAGGTCGCACGATCGAATCGCACTGACAGTTTCTAGTGCTTTGTGAAAATCGATGCAGTGTGTCAGGACACTTGTACTTAGAAGGAGGTGGACCGCCTTGATGGACACGTTTTTACGTCGCTTCCAGGGTAGGCCTTCGTAATATTTGGGCATACGAATCAAACAAGTAGATGCACAATGCTTATTAATCGCATCATACATTGGAAATTGTATAATATATAACATCAGAAATTTATTCATTATTATAGAATTAAAGTAAAATATACACATAATTTCACTTTTTTAAGAGGTTATAAAAATTGCGAGGTATATGTATAAGAAAGAGAAAACATTAAAAAGCATGAATTATTACATATCATATATTTGTGTAGACAGATTTATATAACTTGAGTTATTAACCGTTCATTTTTTATAAAACAGAAAAATAACGAAGTGAAATTACTCATCTGAGCGATTATAAAATACGCTTACTTTTAGCTTCTGCTGATTTTTGATGAATTTTTATTCGTATGTTCTTACCGTACGTCTCAATAAATTGAAATGATAAATGTGTATATTGTATTAAAAAAAAATTACGAACTGTTCAGACTAATGGTACATCAAAATAATTCCAGTAACAAAAGTATGCAAATTTCTAAAAAAAAAAAGGACAATTACATTTTCGCGTAATTTACAACATAAATAAAATCTCTGCGTATTTGTATGTCCAAAAGACTACCTGTATATAAATAATAAAACGAGATTTTTTTACAATAGTGTGTATGTGTCTTACGCACACTTATATCTATCTGTGTCACGTGTGCGATACACGAATGTGTCACTATTATAATGTAATGACAGCGAGTCACGCAAAACGCTATCTCCGACGTGCTGCTACTTTATTTTATTATTGCATGTTATCTTGAGGAAACATTTCGACCAAATGATATCGCAATCAATTATTCATTATATTGCTGATAACTGATAACCTATCAGACGGCGCAGCTTTTCACGTACGAGATAATAACAATTGGGAAATTCCCATTGCGGTTTCTTCAGATTTCCTTATATATATTTATTCAGTTCTATGCTACGTTATATAATTGATGTGAGTTATTTATTATATACGTTGTTGACGAAAGCTCTTATTTTTATATGGAGATATTCAATCGTCCGATTGATCAAAGGTAGCGTTCTTTTTGTGTTCATATTTACAAATTATTTTACCAGGGGTTCTATTGTTTTGAGACTGTTATGGAGACAAAGAATTTAAATTAGTTTCTTGTTTACAATAGAATTTTAAAAAATATTAAACTTTTATACATTTACCTTTGTATTCTCACATTTGATACATTTTACTAATATTACATAAGTATATAGAATGATTTAAAATTATAAGATTTAATATTTTATTGTATATATATAAAAAATATATATGACTATGTTAAAAGTAAAAAGAAAGAAAATTATAATAAACATAATACAACAAGAAATGTCATACAGAAATATAATAAGTAGATTACCATGTTGCTGCACTTGTGAGTTATCCATTTTGCTCTGCAGCTCTGATAAAATAGGTAAAAAATTGTAAATTATAATTTGTCTTATTCTTGCTTATTCTCAGGTTCTCAAGAACAACATGACTATATCGAAGGTGTGGTGTGCAAGCAGGAAGATATCAACGAAAATGAAATGAGACAACTATCGCTTGGAGATAATGAAGGAAAAATTTTATTAATAAAACAAAAAGGAGAACTGCATGCAATTGGTACCAAATGTACACATTATGGAGCTCTATTACATACCGGTGCATTAACAGAAGGACGAGTGAGATGTCCATGGCATGGAGCTTGCTTTAATATTAAAACTGGAGATATCGAAGATTATCCAGGCTTGGATTCTTTACCATGCTACAAGGTATTTGAACAATTCATAAATTTTTCAAAATTCTATTTTATATTTTTGTACATTTATCTATTTCTTTGTATTTTATAGGTTCGTATAGACGAAGCCGGTTTGGTACATGTAAAAGCCAAACGTAAAGATCTGGAAATTAATAAACGTGTGAAGGACATGTCTGCATATGATCCTGAAAATACAAAAACAGTAGTAATAGTTGGTGGAGGACCAGCAGGTGCAACCTGTGCGGAAAGTCTACGACAAGAAGGTTTTACAGGACGCATTGTCATGATATGCAGAGAGAATGTTGTACCCTATGACAGAATAAAAGTATCTAAAGTGTTAGATTTCGACATTCAGAAGGCAGCATTACGGCCTCCTGAGTTTTATGCTGAACACAAAATTGAAACAAAACTTGGTGTAGCAGCTATAGGTATAAACAAAAATAAACACTATTCAATACATATACTTGGTTCAATTACACATTACATGTTTTTATAATATTAATATTTGTATTATAATATTATTACTTTTATTTTTCCCTAGGACTGGATACAACTCAAAATTGTGTTAAACTGAGTAACAATGAGAACTTGAAGTATAATGACCTATTCATATGCACAGGCAGTAAACCAAGGATGCCAAATATACCTGGAAGTAATTTGTCAAACATTTTTGTGCTGCGAGATTATACTGATTCGCAAGGCGTATATTCACAGCTGTCTCCGGAAAAGCATGTAGTTGTATTAGGATTAGGTTTTATTGGAATGGAAGCGGCAGCTTATTGTATCAACAAATGCGCATCTGTTACAATAATAGGACGTGATACTGTACCTCTCAGAGCGATATTTGGTTCAGACATTGGGGATAGAATTGGCAAAGAGCACGAAGCAAAGGGTATTATACAAAGTTGTTATGTATAGCTTTATTATATATTATAGAAACTTTTATAGTAATAATAATAAATTTTTTAATCAGGAGTAAAGTTTATCTTCCAAAATAATATCAAGCAATTTATTCCAAAGGAAGATGAAGAAAATGTTTTGGGTAAAGTCGAACTTACAGATGGCCAAATTTTACCAGCAGATATAATTATTGTTGGAATAGGATCTACTTTTTACACAGATTGGCTGAAAGAATCACTTGTTAAAATGAGGAATGATGGCACAATAATAGTAAATAAGGTACAATTTTCAGACAATACACTAACTATTTATCTATTCATATTTGATAATTAAAATATGTATTAATTACAGTATCTAAAAACGAATATAGAAAATGTGTACGCCGGAGGTGATATAGCTTATGCACCAATCTATGGATCTGATGACACATTGGCTGCAATAGGTCATTACTCGTTAGCCCATTATCACGGCAAAGTTGCAGCCCAGAATATGTGTGGTAAAGAAGCTCCTTTAAAGACGGTACCATTCTTTTGGACCAATTTACTGAACAAAAATTATAGATACGCTGGTAAGTTTCATAATATATTTCCAAATATAAATTTTGCAAAAATTAATAATTATTAACGAAATAATTCATAAATATTATTAACAACCACATTTACAAATTTTTTTTACTTTATTTTCAGGTCATGGAAAACCTACTAGCATAAAAATTCATGGTTCATTGGACAAGTTAGAATTCTTTGCTTATTATCTGAAAGACAGCAAAGTAATAGGAATGAGTAGTGTTAATGCTGATCCTGTTGTAGCAGATTTTGCAAATTTGCTTTATGAAGAGAAGATATTAACAGAAGAGGAAATTAATACAGATCCATTTGGTTGGATGAGAAATAAACCAAAGGATGCATTAACACGATTTCAAGATAGCTTTCTCGTAGATGTAAAGGCTTGAATTATGTTTTGTATAATAATATAATTCAATTATTTAAATAATGACACAGTATTAATCCAGTTTTGATTTGTATATTATCAATATATCTTGTCAAGCTTATGTAATATATTCAATATATATTGTAACAAATTATGAAATTGAAAAGATATTCTTGAGTTTGACATCCATTTAATTTATAACAATCTATAGCAATCTATGAATTACATACACATCTATGAGAAGTTTCTAATCCCATCCTTCTGTGACTCTCAAATGGGCTAGACGGTCAGCGATAGTGATTTGTGTTTCGTACTCCTGTCTTTTCTTTTCGTAAAGTTTTTTATAAAACTCTGCTGTTTTGTTTAATTTTACATGGCGATAGGACTGCTCAATTGTAAGGTAAGGATGCCGCAAAATCAACATGTTTTGTTCTTCTCTTTCAAAATCCATCTTCATCTTAAATAAATCGTGCATAGACGGTTTCTTAACTTTACGATACTTCCTGTGATACAAAAAAATTGATAAAGAACTATATGTATATCCTTGTAATAGTAATACATTATAAACAGTGATTCATAAAATAATTTTTGTTAAATAAAATATAAAATTACTTTTTGTACATAAAAACTCACCCTCTAAATCTGTATGGCAACACAGGTTTAGCAATATGTGACAGAATTAATCCAAGTCGCATTGTAAGTCAAATGTGTATCTTTAAACTTTATAGAAATCACACTTGTACTATAAAGGTTATGTCACTGCCACAACATTCATCACACCTGCTCTCCCACTTCCACTACTAGAACTGCGTTCCATGTTTCATTGCATGTGCGCAAATTTATCTATAATATACGTCACGTGTACTATATAAAACGTGCGTAATGCGTGAAACGGGACGAAGTTGTGCGCATGATCAATTTATGAATGATCTATGAATACGATAATAAGTTCAATTATATATACATATATATGTATTATGCATCACATATATATTTGCAAAACCAATTTTTCTTAAGTAGATGCTCTAGAGAAATTATTTCAGATTTCAAAAATTATAAACCCATCACAATAGCAGAAATTAATATATAAATGTATAAAAAATTATTTTAAAACTTTAAAATAAATTTTTAAAATTTGTGTTATCTTTAAGTCAAAATTGTATTAAATCTTTTACTTTTTTCTTCTAATATTCTCATAAAAATTCAATTTACAACTTACTTAAATTTGATTTATTTCTTTTTAGATTGTATTTTTTACTAGAGATTTTAAAATTTAAATCAGAATTTTAATTTGTATATGTCTTTTAGAAATGTGTATTTTCCTGACAGAATAATTAATTTTGATTTTTCAAGGGTAAAAACAAAGCGGACAAAATTTCATTACAATTGTATTATGGCTAAAATGGACGAGGTACAGACATTGCCCTGTTTTGCAGTAATAAGAATCAATTTTTCTACAATACAAATAGTATCTTATACAATACAAATAATATTTCAAGAACACAGTGGACTTTTTTTACAATAAAAGTTTCGTATTTCCTTCTCATGTACAGTGTGAAGTATCAACTTGCTCGATATCGCGTATTTAATTTGACTCGAGTGAAAATCAAAATATTGCATATACAATTCACGCCTAGTAACATTTACGACATGTAATCCCTTCGGTTTAGTTTGTTGCAATCTTGTTAAATCAACTTTCAGTAGCAAATGCAACTGCCTCAATATTTAGTAAGAACTGAATATTTCTTTTACTAGAGAATATTTCTTTTACTAAATGTGTAAGACTAGAGTTATATTAAAGGAAAGAATTATGTTGAGTATTATTTTGACTATTAATTGGCATAGAAGTGTGGCTTCTTTGCGCCGGCGGTTGATAGATGGGTTGTGTACTCCGTTGTTGATTCCGTTTTTTATTGTACCCTTTATTCCCACCAACTGCACCGTTTCCGCCTCGTCGAAATTCCATAGGTGCTGCTGTCACAATTTCTAATTGAATTACGTCTCTCGCGCGCATGGGTACAATGTATTAAAATATATAAACGTACCAAACATAACTTTATTACACTTAAAAAGTTTAAAGTTTAATACTTGAAGATATAAATTATTTGTCACTCACCATTTATATGATTGTGACTTTGATCGTAACGTGGCTGTCGATTATTAGAACGTTGATCTTGCCGTCTCATATCCGAAATGTGATTTTGATACTGTTGCGACAATTAAAAATAAAGAATATCCTAAATATGTATCGTTACTGTAATCTAGTTATTATAACTTTATATTATACAATTTTACATACGTCATCTGTTATTGGTATACAATCCACTTGAAGCACTTCCTCATAGTTCTCAAATCCCTTGAATTGCACTACGCAGGTCCTTTCAGAAACGCCAGTTACTTCGGCATTGTAATACTATAAATTTTGTAAAATGAAAATTTCTCCTGTTTAATACGAAGCATGTAAAGAAAGATGATACATACCCTATTATCTTCCCAATATTTGGCCATACACTTATCACCTACTCGCCAAACCCATGTATTGTTGGTAGAAACATTATGATTACTATAACTGTTTTCGCTTCTTTGCAAGTTAGGATTCACAAGCATCCTGTTCCCAACATTATTATTTGACTGATATCTAAGTTGATTCTTAAAATTCTGTTCAGTTGTATTAGATGTGTAACCTACTTTCGAGGTTCCACTTTGCTGCGCCCTATTTTGCCTACCGTAAGATGCATCGTAAGAATGTCTATTTCTGGCCTCGGGATCGAAATGATTATAATTTTTGTTACTATTGAAATTCTTTTCTTGTAGTTCAGCCGGATTTTTGTTATAGCTGTCATTACCACTATCGTTAGCATTTACGCTACTTGTGCGCGACTGAGCAAACATATTTTTATAATCGTTTGGTTGCGATTTTTGATACGTTTCTCGACTTCCGTCGTATTGATATTGATATTGAAGATCTTGATTACGTTGAAATCTTGGTGGTTTGTTTTGTTGTGCATGAGTGGCACCGTTATATTGCAGATACATGGCAGAATTGTTGTTACTTGTTCGTTTGCTATTTTTATGTTCCTCTAAATGTCGTGGAGGAGGTTGATACCCACGGCCACCTTTTTGACTTCTATCAATACAAAAAAAATCGATATTAGAACAATCAACCAATTTTCGTTTAATGTTATAATTCTATCTTGAAGTTACATACCGTGCACCTCTCCCACTTTGTGCATCGTTGCCTCTTGATTCAAGACGATCTTGATTATTTTCATTATTTTGTACATAATTATTTTGTGACAAATTAATTGTTTCGACACTTTCAGGTTGCACAGGTAGTTTATCTTCGAGAAAATCGAATAGAGATATTTTTCCACTGCTGGGTTTACTGTCTTCAGTTTTCTTGTCACGCTTGCCACGTGGCTCTCGCGGTTCTCGAGATTCCTTAACGCTATTGTAATATAAAATTATAATTTAATAATTGAATGAGATATAAAAGTAAAGAAAATAAAAGAAATTAATACTTACTTATGCTTATTATCAGTTTTTTGCAAGCTTTTAAGAGCTCTATCCACATTATTTCTGTTAATTCTCAAAGCGTATTCTGCTTGTTCTATAGTAAAACCCCGATCTATGATTTTCTGTACACTATGATCTAATAGCTATGGCAAAAAAGCATAAATCAGTTTTTTATATATTATTAATTTACAAACTTATTAGAAAACAAAACAAACCTGCTTATTTCCACCACCAAATATTTTCTTACTGCCTTGTTTGGCAGCTTCCGCTATTGCATCCTTACGCTGAGTTTCAAACTCTGTATTTTCTTTGCTAGTTTTTTCTTTTTCTACTAGTGCTTTAAAGTTCTTATCTTGCTCTGAAACTTTTATAATCTTTTTGCCAAATGGTATCCATGGTGGTGGTCCACCTTCTTCAGCTGATCTTACACGAGTATGTGAAGCTAATTTCTATAACAAAAGCAATTGTGTAAATTTTTTGCATCAGTAAATAAATCAATTGTTATTAAGTTAATTAAAAGAAGAAATTATAAATTATTATAAATTTTAATTTTTTAAACCTATATTTTTGTATATTTTTTAAATAAAAAAGTAATTTACCTTATTTAATTCCCACTTTTCTACTAAATTGGCAACTCTTCCCCCAAGTATATGAACTATATGCGATGGGCTCAATAAAAACATTCCATGTGATACAGGTAAAGTGCCTGATTTTATCAATATCTTTGTACCAGGCGGTGTATTTAAACTAATAATGTATAAAATAGATGATAAGAAATAATTGTAAAAAAATAATATATAAAAAAAGATGATGCAAAATTTTATATACTTACTTTAAAGCTGATATATGTTCAATTTCTAAAGCTTGAAAATTATTTTTACCATCTGTCAATGATAATTTTAACATTCGTGGAGCTGTTCTCGATTCTTCATTACCTTTTGGTGCAGAGATGTTACGTATCTTTTGTATTTGTAGCACAATATTGCCCTGATTAATATCTCCATTTCCACTACTGATCTCTCTTAAATCGAGCTATAAATAATTTTCTCTTCTTTACATATATCTTAATATATATATATATATATATATATATATATATATATATATATATATATATTCGAAATAATTTACATTCTCAAGTTTAAAAGTTTCTGTTGAGTTTGTGTATAAATAAAACTGTGGAATACATACATCTAACAATCTTTTTATTATCCTCTGCGTGTCACTTATGTTGCCCGAATCAGTTGCCGTATTATAACCATGATCAGACAAATACCTAACAAGAAAATTAACATAAATTAAGTAATGAAAAATATTATTGATAATTCAGGCAGTTTGTGGATTATTCAATCTTCATGAGGAAGAGAATACATCTTTTCCTTTAGCAAAGTAAGTCAGCAAGTGAGATATAATCATTCTACTCACCATCCTAACGCTTCTAGATTCTCCATGTCTATGGCGAACTTTCTCTTTGTTGGATAAAAATTTGTCGCGTCTCATTAAGTTGACGCACAGCTTGTGTAAAGCGTTATTACTATACTATTCATGACTTTGCGCTGAACGTTCTGTATGCACCTGCACGTATACAAAAACATTGACAGCTGACACTTAGAGTTAAACTGCGGTTGATCGCAGGGTGATCGTCTTGACGACGATTCGCCAATATCTCGATTCTGTTAAGGCGTTTGTAGGCAAGGCCTATCACACGAAACAGCTGATACAGCCTTAATAATCGCGAAGAAACCGCACCTATTCAATCTGAAAACACACTCGTCTCCATTTTGCATACTTGGAGCAGCGTGCCCGATTTAAACTCGATAGATATCTCGATAGCGATAGATATCGATAGAATCGCTGTTCGCGCACAATTCAAAGAGAATTCCTTTGGAATATATTGTTTATTTATAATTACATCACGATTAATTAACAATTAAGTACTATCTCTTTTGACATTCTTGACAGTTATTTAAATTTCTGAATAAAATAATATATTCAAAATAAAGTTATAATTACACAGCTTTCAGTTCTTTTTCTTTTAAATGTACATATGTTAGAGGCTCTATAAAATACGTGACATATAAAGCAATTTTATGTATTTCATAATACAGTCCTGTAATATAGTCTAATTTATGTGAATATAAAGTAAATTCTTTTGTGATAAATCAAGATAACTTGGCTTATAATATTATATATATATATATATATATATATATATATATATATATATATATATATATATATATGTTGCCAAGTGTACAGAATCATCATATCGTAATGGTTTGATTAAAATCCTTAGCTTGACGATTACTTCAATTACTTAGAACCAACGATTATTACTTGGGTGGAGCAGTCACTGAACAAACGTTGAAATTACCGCTATCGAATACGAACTAACTTTGGAAATGACAGAGGCATGTGATATGTGTGCTAAAAATGATCACGACCCACCCACATTGCGTTTTACATTGTACATTGTTGATAATTGACAGCTTACTTCCTGAAATTTTATAATAATTATGAGAGTATCCTTTTTTTATAGGAATTTATAGAAAAAGATATATATAGCCATTAAACAAAGAGAGATAAAAAATAATAAATTTTGAATTCAACATAATAATATTAGATTAGATTAAATTTATTTATCATTGTTATAGTATTGGAATAATAAATAATCAATAATTATATAGTATTAGAATAATAAGTAATTATACATATATATATTATATAAAGAGAGAGAGAGAGAGAGAGAGAGAGAATTATATATGATTTAATTTTGTATGGAGTTTTTGGTTTTTGATATAAAAATTATAAAATAAATGAGAATAAAGCGGATCTTTCCATCCTTTTTCTTATTTCAGCACTTGCTGGATTAAGAACTCCTTGTGATGCAAATGAAACACTGCATTGCTTTTAGCGATGAATGTAATCGATATCTCATTGTTAATTATCAAGGTAACGTTAAATCAACAAATCGTATTCTTCGTAAGCAGCGAATCATCACATCTACATTCTTGTTGGAAAGTGAGATCTTATAAGCAGTCCCTCGTGTATCTCACATGTGTCTTACTTATAGCATATGCGCCAACGTGCTTCCCCACTTTTATGTTGGACCCCATCACACTTTTCCTTGTATACAATAGCTCGCACTGTAGTTAGAACACGATGGTAGTAGTGCGTTCTATACACGTATATAGTATAGTAAGCAATGACTCGTGAGGGAGACTCTAGTACGATAGTAGAAGAGAAAGAAAAAGAGAGAGGGAAAGAGAGAGCGGGAGGGAAATAGAAGGACAGAGACGGAAAGAGAGAGTGAGCGAGGTAGAGGTTTGCTTGGTCTTGCCATTTCAGTTTCACTCCGGCTTGGTCTGTAATCGCGCGTGTCCGACTTGGCGCCTTGTTCGAATTATATCATCAGAAACAAAACGCTCGAGTGATATTGTAAAATTCAATATTTAAAAATTTTTTTTTCCCGTACGAACCGCTGGTTTGTGTTTCTCATTTTGTTTCGAAACGGAGGAGGCTTCCCACAAGCGGGAGAAAGAAATTGTTTGCTTTTCCAGCGATCGCTGCTGGCTGGAGAAAGGAAGCCGGCCAGGAATCAACGTGAGTAAAAGATGTTGAGCAATCGATCGGCGTCGGTCAGAAAATATCCAGCTGCGATTCCCTCGCAAAAATAGTCTTCTTATTCCGCTCTCATCTCGTTTAAAAAAGAGACGCAAGAAACTACGTCGGTTCATTCATCAATTTCCACGGCGCAACGTATTCGATATTTACAAATTTAATGTTCTGTGCTTTCGGCGGATTTTTATCTCGCAAAAAATAGAAATTTCTGACTGAAATCTTTTATTTTCTGCAGAAACCCGTTCTGTGAATTCTTATACCTGAAATCGGATGTTAATGTAAACAAAGTTACTAACGTACGCACATAAAAACTGACTATTCCACTTTTGAATTAAGCTACTCGTTTAATTCAACAAGGGCCGATAGTTTTGTTATGACATTATTCTAAGGATGTCAAGAAAGGAAGTGTAATTAGAGAGATCATCTAATTCATTGATAGAATGATATGAGGATTAACTTATGCCCACGTTCATCAAATAATATCAATCTGCATAAAGTAGCCAAGCGAGAAGAACAATAGAAACTTTCTTATTTCATGTGTTAATTTAATTTACGCTCAAACGAGCTTGATGACTAATAAACGAGAAAGCTACTGATTATGCTAACAATCGCAAATTTGCCGCAAAATTTCGTCGTGTTTATGTCTTTAAATAATTCTCATATTTTTTATGCGCATTAACTACGCATCCCTTTGATAACAAAAGGCTAATTTTAATAATCGATGAAATAAATGTTATAATTTAAGTTAATTAGACTAACTTATTCCCTATGAATCATTCTGTAGTTTTAAACTCTCTTATGCAATACAAAAAGAGATAACGTTTTTAACTTTTCAATATAAATTTCAAATGTATATTCTGTATATTCAATTGTATATGTAGAATTTTCTGTTTCAGAAACCTATGGTTTTATAAAAAAGAAATATTTTACACAAAAATTATATTTTATCGAAATATAAGATTATTCTCTTTCAAGCGTAATACGTGACAAAAATCAATATGAGATATCTTAGACCCTTCGTGAAACCAGATTTTGGAATCCCCTTCTTCTTTTATATGCGTTATATTAATGTCCCCAACCGCTAATGTGCGAGTATATTTACAAAGAGAAGGCATGAAAAAATACTTTTAGTCGTAAAATAGTCATAAAATTATTGCGTTTACCACAAGTTACACAACATCTGTTTAATGCTCCAAACTTTGCAGATTTTACGGTTTTCTCGCTTATTATTTTAAATATAGGAGGGTTAATCATCTTGAAATAATTATCAACGTGATGAGAAATTTTACTCGCGCGTGATATTTTTCCGTTCTAAATAATTTTGTGAAAAAGAAGTCACCGAGTGAGTTCAAAAATACATACCACACAACATTTTACGCGTCGATTGTTAAATCGTAGGCCAGTATTATTGATTCGTACTCTGACAAATATTATGGTATTTATGAAAATTATAAATCTCTCGATCAGACGAACGCTTGTAAAGCAGAACAATGATACGCGACGACGCCTCATGACAATGACAAGTTGTCAGCCTCGTTCCCGGCTCAAACGTGCTCCGATGGCGTGTCACGTGAGCTCGTAAGAATGCGCAGTTTCGGCGACGGTTACGAGAACGATAGTTAAACATGAAAGGAGGGGAGGCAGGATTGTAGTAATACTACTCCATGGAAGAAGAATAAAACCCGGCGACCTCGGACCGAGATTAATTCTCAGTTGATCAAAGGATCACTTCTCAGGCTCTTTCTTCCTACGTTTTTCCTATTGTCGATTTCTTTCGACGATCTACTTGATTGTCTCGCCAACAAGATTGTTCACAGGTATCCTTTACTTGTGCGCGTTTATTTTTTTATCACGCGCAAAAGAGGCGTTTTCGCTTACTCGCTTACATCACATGCATAAATATGTGATCCGTGAGTGTGCACAGATACTGGATCTCTCGAGTATGAAAAAGCATTGATTATCTCTGAAGATTAATATTAAACGTAAAAACTCTGGGAAAACTTCTAAGCAAAGTAATTTTTATAAATATATCTCTCTATACTTTTCAAATATAAAATTAACAGCTATAAAAGCATTTGACATTATTTTCACGTGTACATCAAGTAAAGAAATAACATGTGCGTTATTTTATCATTTTGAAAAAAAAGTCAACATTATATCCAATGAGTTGCATAATAAAGCATACTATACATATATGTTAGCATTCCGCTAGATGCTTACGACGCTTTTTAAGTAATAATATCAGGAAGTCTTTATTTGAACAATTGCATCGATGTTGCTTTGTCAAGATTTATGACGAGCATAAATCATTTTAACATTCAGTATTCTAAAAAATAATCAAATAGAATCTTTAATCTTGTAGAGAGATACGAATCAATTTTGAAAATACATAGTTTTATATACAAACTATAATAAGTAATTTCCTATTTATTTTAAATTCTTTTGTTAATTTCAAAGTGGCTTTGAAGAAAAAAATGATATAACTTTGAAATTTTTAATTAATATGACTTCTACAGATCCTTAGTCATCTGGAGTGTTCTACAAGCGATTCTTGTGTGAGTCTTATTCTTGTTTCGCGGAATTTATATTAATCGGCCGTTTAAAACGAAGTGATTCAAGCGTTTCGTAAAATAAGACGAAGAAGCTCGGCGGCGTGACGTCATTTGCGGGATGCGAGATTGCAAGTGCGAGTATCATCGCCGCGTCATTTTTACGCTTCGCTCTGGCCGTGGATTACTTAATGCGAAGGGAGAAGCCACTTTCTCTCTCTCGGTCTCGTAATGTGTTTTCGAGCCGGTGCTTGTGTCAGTGTACGACTACGAGGTCGGTATAAAACGCGTTACAAAACACGCAACCTTACGTGGGCGCGGTATACAATATTGTATGAAGCGATAGCGATCAACATGTGCTTTATATCAAAGAGTATTCTTCTCAGGACCGTATTATATCATTAAACTTATCCACGTAGAACAACGCGTACGTCCGACAGGTGAACGCGTCGTTCTTCAGAAATGGAACATTACGGCATTATAGGACGTACTAAAAAAATCACACACGCTTCCTGTGCCTGGCGATTGACGATATAAATAGACCGATGATTGAGCGATACTATATTACGAGGTTTTATTACGTGTTTGATAAACAATAGGGAGCAATTGAGCCGTGTGCGCAGTATTTTCAAAACAGGAAGTCGCTGACTGTTTTCCGAGCCCTGAAAATTCACGTTGATCACACAAATACCTGTTTTTTTCCCCCACTCATAAATAATTATGCTAAACTAATGCGTATAAACAACTATTCGGCGAGAATAGTGCACTTGATTAAATTAGATTTTAATTCATAAGGAACATAACTGAATTTATTGAATATATAATAAATTTAAATTAAAGTAAAAGAAGTGCGTGCGCCCTCACAATTAATTTACAAATAATTGATAAGATTAATGAGATAAAAATATTTCCTGGTTAAATTTTTTATTATCTTGCATCCCGAAAATATGAGTTTTATTGTCCAATACTTAAATCCTCTTAAGTTTAGAAAATTCGACGCCTATGGATGTGGTCAAGGTTATAGGATGCAGTAGATGGCCAAGGTATTTTAAACTAGGCTGAAGTCTGATGTCACCAAGATGTGACATAATTAAAAACGATATACGTGACTGTAATGAAAATTTTACCAATTACAATCACTGGCCTACTCGCGACCATGAGTTAACTTACAATTAGTATTATTATATTTAAGAAACGCGACGAGAAAACAGGAAACAGAATAATATAATGATAAAGAAAATGCCAAGGCAAAGAATAATTGTATTCCATTTGTGTTAAAGTGGAGAGCTAAGAAAACTATTTTGAGTAAAAAACCATATACTTAAAGCTTATTTTACCTTATTTTTAGACCATTTTAAAGCAACTCTAACATCACTAATTGAAAAAAAACACGACAATAAATTTGCAAAATATTGAAGCTTATCATTTTTTTTAATATTCTTGGATTTTCTTGTTAATTTTATTATTATTTTGTTAATAGATTAACATCGATAAGAGGAAATGGGATACGGCACAGAAATGGATGGCTGTGGTCGCTTCATGAAATATTCTTTATTTTTTACGAACTTTATCATCTTCGTAAGTTTTATTATCTTATACCTTTTTTCAAAGATATAATAGATATAATAATAAGTACAATTAATTACTAAAAGCTTATTAATAATTTGTATTCCAGATTGGCGGGCTTATCGTGACGGGTTTAGGCGTGTGGGCTTTAGTCGATAAAGTACCATGGATAGGTGAGCTCGTTGGAAATGATTTGTTAACCGGATCAGTTTACGTTCTACTGGTTGGCGGAATTGTCGTGGCCTTTATCGCTTTCTTCGGATGCGTCGGTGCATCGCGAGAAGTCAAGTGTATGCTCTTGACAGTGAGTATCGAGGATTTATTTGCATATTAAATTTGAGACAATTGATATACATATAGCAATTTTCTCAGTATTACATTGTTTCGTGACTAAACGTTATTTCTGTTGAAGCAAATTTATTAAGCAAACTACTTATTGATTTAAGACATTGATTTTAATAATGAATATTTTTTTCAGTATTTCATAATTGTATTTTTGCTATTCGTCACCATGCTTATCGGCGGTGTTCTGGGATACGTTTTCCGCGAAAAACTACTAAGCACGGTTGATAGAGAAATGAAGAGTTCACTCCGACTTTACGATCATCGCAAATCTATCCGGAACGCCTGGGATGCCACGCAATCAACGGTAAGTAATTTCGAAAAACGTTATCATTTTACGCTGTGAGAATTCGTCAAATCCATTAATGGCAAAGTTAATTCAATTCTTGACTTTCGTAAATTTAGCTCCACTGTTGCGGCGTTAACAGTTGGAGGGACTGGGGAAACGTTGGGCTTAGTGTGCCGGAGAGCTGCTGTCGAGAAATTCAACCGGGCCAGGTAAAGAAAATCAATTATCTTTCAACGCGGTCACGTCTCTCGATGACGTAAGTAATGACAGTAATTTACCACGCATACACATCTAATAATATATCAACCGCCGTACGTTTACATATATGATTAGAGTCGTTTTTTCCGTTCCGTTGCTTAATGGTGTTCAAGTTTCTATCAAAAAGTTAATATCCAGAGGAGAGTTTTACGCTTGTGCGTAAAGCGGAACTTTCTTCGGTAAGATTGGCGACGATTTTTCGGCTTTTCGCATTAAATTTTGTACAAATCGATGCGAATAATTATTTGCGGTTTAAGCAATATCACCGCGACTCTGAGATACATCACGACCTGCCTGATTTCCTCCCCCCCCCCCCCTCCTCCCCTCCCCAAACGGTCGATGAGATCGTCAATTTGGCCGCAATTACTTAATCGGTCGAATCTTAACCGCTCCAGTCTGCTCCTCTCACGCTTTCACTCCTCCGATCTACTTTCTCGCGAACGACGACGAATCGTGTTCCTCATCACAGACCGGTCTGTTTGCAGCGATTCCGCTGCAATGCTGGCTCGGATACGGTAAATCCTTCGAATGCTTACGTGGAGGGTTGCATCAATGGAACGCGAATCTACTTGCAGCAGCACGCAAACGTTATGGGTGGCGCCGGTATTGCAGTCGCATGCCTCATGGTAAGGGCGCAGTTTGCATTTTTATGAATCTCCCTTGTTAAATTTAAATGAAACCTAGGCGCTATAAAGTCGAGCGAATATTCCCTTATCGACTTAATTTTACATTTTACAACCGAGGCGAGAACTAATTTTAAAACTGATTAAACACACTTTTTTAAATATATTTTTTTTTAATTTGAGATATATCCGTTAATATTGAATATTTTTGTATAATAAATAATTTCTGAGGAAATCTTTTACAAATTATTAAAATATTTTTCAAAAAATGACAATCGTCTCTGAAATTTTTTTCTCTTTTTTTTTTACGTGATGTTTAAACAGATGTCCCCTTATCTATTCGTTTATTAATTAGATAACAAATAAGATTGTTTAAATTCTCGATTTGTTTCAGTTTTTTGGAATGATATTCTCCTGCGCGCTCTTCAAAATGATTGAATGACAGCAGGACAGCTCTATAGTCTGAGGTTGTCCCCGTTTTTGTAAAGAAAAACGGACAGATGATGAATCTTTGAGACTCTCAGGGGATTTACGCAATTTCTTCAATCGATGAAATTATTCGTCGCTACAAGCGCACCTGATTATACCATGATAATCAAAAGAATGAATCTCTGATTGTACAGTTTTTCTCACTAATCTATTACATATAATTATATTACACATCATGACTACCACTCGCTCTTTATATTTTAGATATAATTTATATATATTTAAGGTGTCTTCTCATTTAGCTGCATATATCATTAGTATGATAATGCATCATGTACCTTATATACGTGCCGTAATAAATGCTTCCGTTTATTATGTATGTATACACAACCCTTTCGGTTACTATCGATTTATCGATGCAACGAATGAAGCAAAAAAAGTCAATTTTTCATGGTCGTTAATTTCTAATAAATTCTAAATCTCACACGAACAATTATATTATAATAACCTAATATATTATATAGTTGACATATTATTGAAAAATATATTTCAATTTTGTTATAATGACAGAATGTGCTATATATATATATTTATATATTATATATACAAATGTACTTTAAATATAATATTATATAATCCTAAATATATACATATATAGAGTTTATGTATCTTATATAATTTTTTAATTAATATTGAATCTTTTGCCATTCCTAGTTATATTCTGACTCGATTTAATCAGAATTTGAAGGGGATAAATTCTTTGTCGATTGATCATTATCGCCAGAAGATAACTAAAGATTTTACACTCGTTTACGATCATAAGACATTACAGTTATTCATTAACCGTGTTGTTTGTTTGAAACCATGAAAAATAAATGATGATGATAATGTTTATCAAAAAATTTTCTTTACATAATTTATCTTGCATGACTTTTTAATATAGAATGATATACAAAAATTTCAAAAAAAATTAATCGATCTAATCCAGAAAGCTCCGGAATGGTCATTATTTTTTTTTTTTTTTTTTTGTTTCGCGAACGTTCAGAGTTAAACGACGATATAAATATAACAAACTATAAAACCTGAATTTTACTAACGCGAACTGAGAATTTGATTTATGTCTGCATTTGTCCATAAAGCCTCTATTTTATTTATTTGAAAAAAGTATTTCAGTTTTATTTTGATGGTATATTTTCATGACAATTTGATATCAATTTCTCATTGCAAAAATGTGAAGTTATAATTTGTACAGAAAAATTGACAGAAAGAAATATAGATTTAGGCGACAGAAACGATATAGATTGAAAGTTAAATCGAGTTTTGTCAATACAAACATACAGGTTTGACGAATCTATTTGTGTGCGTAATTGCTGTGAATATATCAACTCTCATCGAGGCGTTTACCCCTTGCGTTTATTCACTCTCCCCGGTATGCGTCAGCCCTACGCATGTCCTCGCGACGAGGCGTGACTAGCTGCCATCCCGCGGAAGTCGCATCGAATGGGCACAAGCACGCAATTTCCACCACTGTCCCTAGCTATCAGCACACCCGTTCTTTACCGACACCCTCTCGCCGTGTCTCGTTTGCTCAGACCCGTCTGCGATGGATCGAAAAGAAGGTAAACACAGAGCACCCTCCCCGTTGAATGATAAACGAGTGGATCCTGACTTTTTTGCGATAGAATTATGTTATTTTAAACACGCGCGCGCGCGCGTTTCTCTCCTCGCCAAGCTTTCACGATATTGACCGCCAGGGTCTGTATATATTTTCCCGTGCCTTAATTAGTGCGTAGCGTTTTATGTCGCATTTGTACAGCTGGTAAAATATTTTCGGAACTCGGCGAGCCTGAATAGTATATATATATATATATGTACATATATGTACACTTATTACGAGTTCTGTGTGCCGTGCACACTTGTAACGATTCACCGGTGAATGAGTCCATATGCCCCGAGAGCCATCCTCGTGTAACGTTACAAAGGGACGCCAGACAATGACGAATGAATCGCTATGCGCTGCGCGAATAATGCCGTTCTGCGCGCCGATCACGATGAGCGCACTATCCTTCCAGACTATCTTTTTCTACTCGTTTCTTTGTCCAGATGCTCTTTCACCTGACCACTTTGTGTCGAGTAATTATACGTATTGTCAATATTTAATAAATTTAATATTTTTATCGCTGCGCGCGGATCTCTTATTTTATCATAAAAATTTAATTTGTATATATATTCAAATCTTTCAACTTAACTTTTGTATCAATATACAATAAAATTATAATATGAGGGAAACATATTATATAAAAGATTATAGATTATATGATGACATTTTTTTTTTTTAAATAAGTGTCTAATGTAACTCACATATTAAATTAATAAAATCACATATGACAGAAATTCACGGACTTTGCAGATTTTTAAATAATATTTTCTGGATGCCGGCAACTCTTTTAGCTGAAAGATATTAAGAAATGGGAAAATTCGATTTTCTTTTTTTTGTTTTTCGATATCTCTACGGCCTCTTTCTTTCTTTTTTTTTTTTTTTTGGCACACTTTACTGCACGGCCGGAGAACTTATTACCGGAAGCAGGGGAATACATAAAGGAGAAAATAGCTGAGATGCGCGATATCTATGTATTGATTTCGTCCCGAGCTTTGAATCTGAATGCGCCGGAACTGGGGGAGTCGTCCAGGTGAAACCGAGAACTCGGAGTCACTTCAACCAGACACTTGGTCACAAATTAAATTCTACTCCGTCGCCCGAAGAGAAGAGCTATGACGAACGGGCCAATGCAATTAGCCCGAGTATAACCGAACAATTATGCGAGTTAACGTCATTGTAACTACGTCTACCAGCAAACATCGTCAAAGGACGATCGATATCGCGCGCGAAGTACTCCAATGGAAGCTTCATAAACCCAATTTCGATGAAACTTATTTGTCGCGTTTTTTAATCTCACCCTATAGTTTTGCGAATTATTCGAGAAAATAAATGGACAATTTATTTTCTCGAATAATTCGCAAAACTATAGGGTGAGATTATTTCACTGTGTACTTTGAGAATACGTTCTTAAAAAATTTGCATTTGGATCTTTTGATTCACTCTCGTGTGATGTAAGAAAACTTGAAAGGTGTCGTTTGGAGAACGTGACGACGAATTGGCAAATATTTACACTTTGTCGTCGCCTGACGAAAATCGCACGCCGGTATATCAGCTTGGATCCTCGTGCGAAAATATATCCTGCGCGAACACAAAGGACGGAGGCAACGACAAGAGAAAAAAGCCATAAAAGACGAAGAATGAAATGGAAGCCAACGAGAGTGCCTGACAGTTGTCCGGATGGAAATGGAACTGCGGAAGCTTATATAAACCAGAAGCAAAAAAAAAATGGTCATTTTCAGCAGAGTTGTGTACCGTTCATTCCAACATTTTTGAAGTCACGTAAGAATATAATTGCTATCGTTGGAGGAAAAGGTTCATTCAGACAATAAAGCATTTGTAGAAAAATATACGTTAAAATGCGACAATGCATTAAGAAGTAGCATTCAGAACAAGCCGCGCCTTCGCGATGAAACTACCGAGGATGCATTACTTTCTCTTGTATACAATATAAGAATATATACAATATATACAAGAAGAAATTATTATTGTACTTAACGCGACGTCGATTACTTTTATGCTCGTGAAACAGAAGAGGGAGCGAGTTTAAAATTATTGATTTTTATAGTCATTCTTATATCACAATAAGAAATAAACTCTGCAAATTGCAAAATTAAATATTTAAAATCTGCGTGCTCCAATTAAGCTCATTATAATTTTCCATGTTACACATCTTTTACAACAATGTAATTAGATTAAATTTTTACATTTTTAAATGCATCTAAAAAAAAAAAAAAACGAGCATAATTATTTTATAAAATATACTACTGATCGCGAGCACAAAATTAATTTAAAAAGGCAATTTCATTATTACTATTAATAAGAAAGTTTTAAAACGGTGCAAATTTAATGCCAGTTTTTTCTCCGTGACAATTCCTAGTTTCGATCCCATCGCGTCTCATGGGGGTTTCTCGGCCAACACTATCATGCGCATAGTGCCTTAAGACCTAGTCTGCGCCATCGCCTGATGGAGAACGGTGCGCAGCTGGCACAGACGGTTCTGTCAAAACCCCCCCACCAATTCTCCGAGATCCACCGGGTACCATCGCCGCTGCCGCCACCACCTCGACCTAACAACCACCACCACCACCTCCAGCTCTCTTCTCCAGCACTGTCGACCGACCACCACCATCGGCCCACCACCATGGAAACCGAGCAGTGCGCATTCTGACTTCAGTTCGGCGGAAGGTCCCAACCTGCCTAGATCGGCGAACAGGCAGGTGTCAAATCTATTTGTACCGGTCATTGTTACCAGCCGCGTTCGCGTCGCATCCTCCCGTTCATCGTGGATCCTCTGAGGTCACGGCGAGGTCGCGGTGCCGTATCGAGGACACAGAGTGGCAGAGCGGAACCCGAGGCATCGCGAGCGAGAGTGTCGTCGAGGGGGTTAAGTTGGCACAGCCGAGCCGGGATTTATGGAACCACCCCATGGATAGTAACATGTCAACTGCCGCCTTCATGCACCGGTATGGGAAAAAAGGCATTAGATCGATACGCATGAGTCACATACACGTACACATGCATATAGATAGCGTGAAACGCCCGCGTTTCTCCCCCTGTTCGTGTCGCCGTCCGATTGGGGTTTCTCGTGGTTTCTCATTCGAAAAGCCGCCTTCGTGACCGATCGATGAGTTCGTTGCTATGTCGTGCGCTGATAAAAGCGCGTGGGGCGGTCTTCGTTTCGTGCAATCGTCAAAATATCAGCGCATGAAAAGTTTGTTGAAAAATCACGCACGAATAAATCGACAGAAATAAATCAACATTATCACGATGCGCAAATATTGTATATATACAATCGACATGTTTAATCGATTAAATTCTGAAACATTTCGCGATATAATCTTACATGCAGCATGCATCTGGTTGCGAGAGAAAACGTTTAACGCCTGTGCGGAAGCACAAGTTAATTGGACTTCTTATCACAACATGAGAAATTCACTGCTTTGTTCGAAATAATCGACAGGTCTACGAATAGATTATGAAAAGAATTATGTGCTTATGAAAGAAATTTCATAACAATGAGATCCGTTGCCTCGTTAGAATTGCGCAGGAAAAGGGAACGATCGGTATGCGAAACAATCCGGATTCGGATCGTTTAATCTTTAATGCCATAAAGTTAAAAAATAAATAAATAAATAAATAAAAACTAAATGTATATAGAAGTTTCCTCTTTCTCTTTTCGGTATTCTTTATACAAAATTTGAATTTCATACGTCATTGATGAACATCTGTCTGAAATGTCCGCAAATTTTATACGCGATAATTCGCGATAGAATAAATTGCACGCGTATATGTGACGAAAATGTTTACAGCAAATTTTATACGTGTCGAACGTGTGTAACGTCTTCGACAGGGGCACGACACCGTTCTCCATTCGATCGTCCAAGTGTGGAAGATTCTCGAGAATCCAGTCGCGGTAAACGTATGCAGTTGCACCGGGCAGCAACGGCGGAGGCTACTTAGACGGCATTCCATTAACCTGCATTTTCACAGAGGCAGGCGCGTCACCTGTTCGGTTTCCCCAAGAACGCACGACACGACATGTCGAATCGGACCAGCCCGGTTTCCTTGAACCTGCGGATACCGCAGCCATTGACCGCGCGCGCGGCCGGCTCTCGCCTCGTCTTCGTGACGAAAGGCCCTAAGTGCGCCACGCTCTCTCTTTCTCTTTCTCTTTCCTCCTCTTCCTCTATCCCCCACCTTCGTGCGATCTCTTTCTCATCTTGTCGGCTAACATGCGGACACGAGATCGTTCGAGAAGCGGACGATCTCGTGCTAAAACACATAATGCTAATTACACCTCTCGAGACAATATTTTCAATCGTTTTTTTTAATTTATATAACATTGATAAAAAATATGTACAGACATTTAATAATATTACAATATTCACGATTGGCGATTACGACAATTATTTTAAAGTTTCCCAATCATATAATAATTATTTATTAATTCTAAAATTACTCACCTCTTCCAAGGCCTGTTCTGCTTTATGTTTCAATGGCTGCGATTCTAAGAACGACCTCGCGCAGGAAAACGCGAGCTTGCATACGTGCAAGTTACGAGAGTTACACGAAACGTAAAACGAGTATCGGATAAAGGGGGAAGGTATATCCCCGTGGGGGATATATTTTATCAACGCTGGCGGTGCATAAATCCTTTTTCCCTACCGGGCCCCGCGCTCTCTCCGCATTAATTCCTGCCGCGTAACCCTGCTTCCATCTTTCCAGCCCTCTCCGCCTCCAAGTGCATCCCCGATGTTCGAATCTCGAGGAGGCAGACGACCGATCGGTTTGTGCGAACTCGCACAAAAGCGAACGGCAATCGATACATCTCTCGACTAGGCACGTATATCCTCCGGCTATCAAATGACACGGTGTCGATGGACGAGGAAAGGATTCTACATGTCGAGTAACGATTGCCACACGCAATAAACGGTCACGATTGCCATCGCGATTCGCGAATACTCGGCACGATGAAAAAAAACCTATTGGACACGTCTGAGCGAAATTGAGAAAGCGATTTGCGACCATGTAAATTACATCTTCGCTTCGGAGAATCACCGCTCGTGTAGCACACATATATCCGATGGATATTCTTAAACATGAAGTATTCAAATTTAAAACAGAGGTACAAAAAGAGTTTTTAATGAATTTAATACGTTTAAAACATTTGTATAGAAAAATGAAAAAAGTGTCAAAGGCGCATTATTATCTGTCCATGACAAAAAACTTTAGGCAAAAAAATAAAACCGAAATGTATAGCTGTAAAAAGTAATCTAATGAATAAAAGTGTACATAAAGATTTTATCTTACTTTTTTGTGAAGTAATTACAATTCTATTAGCAGTTGTAACTGAACAAAAATACAGTTATTAAGGTAAATTAAAAACCTTATTAGCAAACTCTAAAATGAGAGCTTTCTTTTCGCTTGCATGCCTATCTTCCAACATATTGTCTTCGTTTAATTATGCAACGTTCGCTCTGCTATGCAGCGAGTACCGCAGTCCGCAGCGTTAAACTGGAGCAGCGCTCGCGCGGAAAAGCGCGCAGAAAAAGAGGATTTTCTCTCTGATCCGACAACCGGTCGGATCTCTCTAGCTCGGCTGGAGAGATAAGCGTGTGTGTGACACTTTGCCATGCGAGAAAGAATAAGGTCGTCTGACAGTCGTCGATGCTCGCATTAGGTTCGCGCGCTAAAAGCACCTTCGCGCTCGCGATAGGTGCCTGACGTGTACGCGCGACTCATCATTTACACGTGGGTATCCGTGACGGAACGAGCAGTCTAGGTAACAGAGAACTCGCAGATTGAAACTCGCGTGCAAGGTTTCCTATAGAGTTACACACGGATCGTCTCTCGCGAGAAAACGAAGAGAGCTCCCCTTCTTCACGTGTTTACTATCGCGCCAAAACTCGTTTCACCCAGTCGTTGAACGATATCGATTACCGGCGTCGACGACTGGGGCGTTTACCCGGAAGAATCGACGGCCGGAAGTTTGTCGGTGAACTTCGTCCCTGAATCCGATAATTATCGCCGCGGCCTCCACGTTGCCTTCTTTTCTCATAATGACTTCCGTTAACTGTATCGAAAACTTACGTGATCGACATTTCAATTTAAGAAACAACATATTTCTTTTCTCATAATGACTTCCGTTAACTGTATCGAAAACTTACGTGATCGACATTTCAATTTAAGAAACAACATATTTATATCCGCAAGAATTTTTATTGGAAACAAATAGTTTTCTTGAGTCTGGTTGTGTGTGTAAAAATTCAATATGCTTGAGCCGAACGAGGTGTCTCGAAAAAATGACAAAATGTACTCTTTCCCTGAGCAAACTTTATTTAACTAACATACGCTCATGATTATCATCGGTGAAATTTGAAAGGATTAATATCAGAACGATAACCCGTGGCAGGATCACGCTAGACGTGTTTCATTATTTACGTCCGCATAACGCATCCTTGTTGCTCTTAGAACAATACTCGTTTCACTCACCGCGTTATAGAACGCGGAAGATCGATGGTACGAAAGGGATCCATAAACACCGAAGAAAGAGAAAGAGAGATGGAGAGAGAGAGAGAGAGAGAGAGAGAGTGCGCGATCTCCTGGCATGCACGAGAGACGCATCTCAAAGTCTTTCCGGCAATCATTTTATAGAAATTGAGACTCGCAGCTAAAAAGTTTCCTGCCGAACAACGTGACTCGTTTGACCGCGTAAAACTTCCTGTATACGCAATACATGCAGCCGGCGTTTATCCGATCGTCAAAGGAAGCTACTTACATTTGTTGTTGGCGACTTTTTAACGAACATCCGGGAGATCGATGGCGTAATTAAATACACATGTCGGGATATTTATCAATTTCTCATCGCGATTGGACACGCAAACGTCTTCTGATACTTGGGGAAATGGAATTTTACGAGAATTGAAAAGCCTTGATGACAGAGAATCTGCGTATTAATTTTAAAAGTACCCGTCTTTTCTCGTTTATTATTTTTTTTTTTTATCACTTAGCGATTCTAAAAATGTGTAACTTGAAAATTTTCAGTAATTCGAGACATCTTTGACGCTTCGTATATATTTCCATCACGCTCGACTCGATCGATGTAATCTCTCGACCGAGCAAAGTAGGTCTAGCCACACATACGGTACACATACACACGAGTTGTGCATCTATCTATATAGATTCAGCTGCAACACTCAACTAGAACTAAAGCTAGAGTCAAGTCTACTTCTAGTGTTATCGGTCGCCGAGGTTCGTTCAACGCGAACCCGGAAGATCGAACGATCGCGGAGAGGAAGTCGTTCATTCGAGAGAGGTAAAACGCTCAATCACTTTGGGACCTCGATTTTGCAATGGCGATCCAGCATCGCAATTTCTTCTCGACCGACTTCGATACGCTTTTCGAAGAATTATTAATGTCGATCCCTGAGGCTGAAACATTTCTTGTCCGTGAAGCCACTTGTATTCGTTCGGAAATGGGCCCTTTTCGAGACAATTCCGTTCTCTTTTTTTGATCTTAATTAATATATACAACAAATTTCATTTTTTTAAATTACCTTTCCTGTAATTACGTAAACTGTTGAGCGATACGTGACGATAAAGTAAAAGCAAATCATTTTATGGTAAAATTTTACTCATCGCAAATATTACGTTGGTTTTTAATTTAACGATCATTAATGTAGTCAAAATGCTTTTTATTTTTATATTTTTGGACATGGCACCGAATGCTTATTAACGTTTCGAAACAATCGGTTTTTGCTGAAATGTTTAGCGAGTCGCTTTATATATATAACATAAGAATGAGTAATGAATACAAATAACTTTTACTTTCCTTCTTCAAGTATGAAACATATGTATATATGTATGTATATTTTTGCTTTTACTTTTAAATAATACTTTACTATACATGCCAACGAAAAAGAAAGTTCTTCATTGAAACTCTATTACGCAAAGTTATTCAAGATATTAATTTTTTATCATCATATTCATAAAAAAAAATCATTTTCTTGCGTAAAGTATTACACATAAATATTAATATAAATAAAAAATATAATTATCAAGTTAAAAATATGTATAAAGGAAGAGACTCTTTCTCGTGCAATTTGCCTTCTACATAAAAACTATTCAGTTACTGCAAAAATTACTAAGTACAATACCTGCAAAATTTGAAATGTAAATCAAGGGACGCAATTGTAATTGAGTATTTAAGTGTAAATTCTTGTCCTTCCACGCTTTTTGCGCTTCTCATAAATACGCTTGCAAAACTTTAGATATTAAAGCGTAAGAAATATTACTTCGTATTGTTTTGCGTATATTTAAAACATTTTTCATTATTGTTTTACTTTCTACTTTTTATTGTCGCTTTCATTATTTAAATGTACTATCTTTTCCATCCATTTAAATTGAAAATCAGTTCGCAAAGTTCGACATGCCGATCGCTCGTTGACGACAGATTAGCATTCATCGATTCGAAGAGTACCCGGGTGTTTCGTTCGTGGCGAAAGGATGACAAAGGGAGAAGCGGGATTATGCATCGAGCGCGGCCATTACGACGAAGAGCGTGTATACGATCGTAGTAATAACAGTACATTAGTGGCGAACTTATGCACTAGGTAGGACGATAATGAGAGAGGCGCGATGCAGAAGCGATGCAAAAAAAAGTTCCTTTTCGTAATCGGCTGCTACGAGATTCCGTAAGTCCTAAATCGCGCCCTCACGATATCGAAAACGGCCGAATTAATCAATCACTGATAATTTCGACACTTTGTTGATGCCCTCAGAAAATCGCATCTCTGAATTAGAGCTTTGTAGATATTTGTAAAAAACAGCAGTGTTACAAAATACTTTGAATAAATTCGAATTTGTTTCTTTTTTGGCGTAGTACTCTCATATTTAATTAGATAATCTATTCAAATACTAAATGTTTCTAATTATAGTACAGCTTCAAAATTGGCGCAACGACGTCTTCATTCGCGAATATAAAGTACAGCTACGATGGTGCGATTATCGTTTATTGAGTGGCGAATTACGGAGAACGATAACGAGACGGAGAGCAACTTTCGTAATCTGTGCGACGAATTTGGGACAGACGGTGATGAACGGAGAAAATCGCCGTTCTACTTGCATTCCTTCGAGAAGAAGAAGAAGAAGAAGAAGAGTACTCGTCGTAATAATCTCAATATCGAATGTATTACATGCGATTGGCATCATCGCGAGAGACAAGGAAGCGAGAACGTGCAGTCTTAAAATCTCAGTATCATTTAATTTTATGTAATTTGCCTTTCTTGAGGAAGACTGCGAGCAATCGACTAGTAAAAGTCCAACTTACTAATCACCCTTATAAATTATATTATTTTATCCGGGTTATTAGAATTAACGTCCCTAATATATTATATGGATATAATTATGCTAGACGTCACGCCCTAATTGCTTAATTCTATAATTGCTAGAAAGATAAACGCTAAGGTTCCAAAAGGAGATCTCTGTGACCATCGTTGATCGAGCAACGCAATTGCGTTGCTGCTGCGCGTATAGCATGAGAAATGTAGCGCATAATCGTTAACATACCGTGGCGACTGCGCCATGCAATTTGATGCATCATCATCGTGGGGGATCTCGGAATATATCTACATATCGGTGACATCGCGTCGGTTCAAGTATTTTCAAACATCCTAAATTATGTATAACGATTTCAACTGACGCGCAAAACGAAACTTTGGCGAACGTCTAATCTTTTTTAAATATTTACCTGTATCGATTGTCATGTTTAGTCATCGTTAATCTTTTACGTTCTGAGAGATTTATCTCGTAATAATCAGGTGTATCTATTTTACTTGCAATAGCTATTTAATATCGAAATTACCGATGAGAATATTTCAATTATTGATAGCGATCCATCATCATCAGTCGCGTCAATCCTCGTGTCCAGAAAACAGACAGGTCCATATATAGAAGATAAAAATTTGTTATATCTGATTATCGGTGATTTGCGATTTTCGTCATCTCTTGTCGTAAAACTATATTTATTGGGGAAAGCGGGAAAAAAAAAATCGTCGTCCGCTGGAATTACGCCGGCAAGAAGGAACGAGCGAAGGCAACGCGAGATTAGCACCGTGCAATTTAATGCAGCAACGTCGTGGTCGACCTTGGTCACGTGCATCTATAGGGTGATCTGAAAATTTTACTGGCATACTTTCGGCGGATTCTCTTAGTTTCCTAAGTTAATCAATTTCTAGCGAAAATATCAAGATATCAATGACTTTCTAAGTTGAAAAAGATGGACTTGTAATAAATTAAACTTTAGCAACGAAAATATGAGTAAACATATTTCTAAATAAGAGAACTCGTATTCAATTTAAAATTGTCTTTACTACGAATTTTAATTTGCAGCTTCATTCTTAAGACAATTGTAATGAATAAGATATAAGAAAAAAAATAATTTTGAATAAAAATTTCATCAATGTAAAAGGAGCATATTTAGCAAGTCTGACCAATTAATATAGCGTCACCCTATATGTATGTGCCTACGTATCTACGTATCGGTGCTGCTAAACAAACGAACGGACGAACGAAGGCCTGCACTTCGTAAGTCATTATTAACTCGAGTATAATTATGCGGCAAAGCGGAGAAGCGAGCTTCCAACGGATGAAGCGAGCAAGGAAAAGCGAAGAAATTCGCGATCCATCCGGAGAGTGCGGTGGTATTTAAATTGGCTTCGCGCGCATCTGTGCACCGCTGTTCGTCCTTTGAGAAACTCGCCGCACCATTATCTCAGCTACTCTAAACGGGCTCCTACTTAAGACCCTTATATCGCAGCATAATATCGACATCCGTACATATAAAAAAATCCATACATATAAAAAAATGTATAAATATTATATTTACATACATATAAAAATGTATAGATATTATTTTGTAGCGATCAATATCACAATTTAAGAAGGAATTATTTTATATTTTTTATATTATATTTATCTATACAGCCATTGACAAAATTATTAGGCACCTTTAAATTTTCCGTATTTCTTATTTTGTTATATGTAATAGTATATAAATACTAAAAAGATTAAAAAATTTTTAAAAACTATCGATAGCACTTTAAAGCTGAAATTTCAAGCTTTAAAATGTTTTTTTAATTTTTTGTTTGCGATCATTTTTCGCGATCAGTATCGACAACATGTCTCAAAAATACAGATTTAGTTTCAAAATTATGTATCTCGACCAAAAAGAATTGTAGGAAAGTTTAAAAAAAACATTTTGTAGGCAAAATGTTGTAGTTTATGGAACTTGACTTAAATTTTTCGAGAAAAATTTTTTTACTAAATTAAAATAAAATATACGGAAAATTTAAGGATGCCTAATAATTTTGTCAATGGCTGTGTATTTGTATTCTAATATCAAATAAATAATACTGTGAAAATTAAAGTTGAGAATTTGCATGACTAATTATATATAGATATTTGAAAATTTAATCTATACATATAGAAAGTTCCGTTTATAAAAGACACGTGTCAAAGACAAACGATCAGTTAAATTGTATACGCTTCAAGAGTACCGCGCTAATAATAATAATAATAATAATAATACTTGAAAAAGATTTCTACAAAAAGGTAAAGTGAAAGGGAGGTCTAAACTATTAAATAATGAAAAATGTTAAAAACTATCGTTTTAAGCGATTTGAAGCCACAATTATGAGCGGATGGACCATTTTCCGTTTTGTTTTACGCACGCCATGTGACGGTAATGTCTGTCGTAATTCCATCTATGAAGCGATTTCATGACAACGCTCGTTTCATACTTGAGAGTAATGAAAGTGGCAGTGAAAGTCGCGACTCTTCGCTGATGTGAATTGCGTGAGGCCACCTAATGCAAAATTTCTCTTGTTTATGCTATTAAGGTATCTTAGGCGGAGAACGCGCCTCGCATAAGTTTATTCCGCTTGATGAAAATTGTTTCCACACTAAAAATCAAAATGCATAATTCAATGGTCGAGAACCATTCGAAATTTCGCGAGACAGATTTAGTTCGCTCGTTATTGTAAGCGTGCCGTCTTTTGACAGAACACTTTCCGTCAAAAACAACTTCCTGACTCTTTCACATCAGTCATAAATATTTTCGAATTTAGAAACTTACTATTCCCCTTCTCTTCATTTCTATGGGAATAAGCGCGATACATTTTTATGCAGTGAGAGTTTATTGCGCAAACGGTCGTCCACGAGTTTCTCGATATGCAACAATAGTCATATGTAACTGGATATTTTCTAAATGATTTATGGGGAAAGTATGCGAGTGCTCACCCAACAATCGCGTACGTTAAATTCAATTGAATTTTATAGCGCGCTGGTGCAGGTTAGATCATTTAACGATCAGGTTGCGATTTCTGCAATGCCGTAAAGTCCGCGGTAAATAAAATAAAATAAAAGTAACGCGGCGTGCTGAAACTAATCTACCTACTGGTCAAACGGTGTTTCGGAACAAGACGATTTCATCCATTAGTGCTTGAACGCGCAGTGTCGGTTTCTACACGTTGGACACAATTCTGGGATTCTCGTT
This sequence comes from Anoplolepis gracilipes, assembly GCF_047496725.1. NCBI lineage: Eukaryota > Metazoa > Arthropoda > Insecta > Hymenoptera > Formicidae > Anoplolepis > Anoplolepis gracilipes. The sequence goes on from NC_132973.1 coordinate 13,950,121, forward strand.
ACGGTTCGTCTCGCCCGCGCTTCTTCCTATCTCTCGAAATTTTTCCGCCTCTTGACTTGTGTAACGGACTATTGTCCGCCTCATCGTTCCCGCTTTTAACCGAGCATGGAGAAAGAATACCCTCTTGCGAGAGAGATGATAGCGCACGATGTGAATTTGTCGAGCAAATCAATTTAGCTATTCAACATTTTTCTTTGAAAGATGGCTTGATTTATTCGCGAAGGAACGAAAAAGTACTTTAAACGATCTTGTATGTACACGTGTCAAGTCTAACAATAAATATGAAAAACATCACATTATTGTTCAACATGATCAAGTGCGAAAAATTATCTTTATTAATTAAATTGCCGATCTTGCATATTTTAAGTCCTAATATTGTTATATTTCTTTTTTCATTTTTTAATTTTTCGATTATTCAATTCTGCTACTTTTGAGATTAGATAACGATCGGAAGTACTTCCAGGTCGAATCGTTTATGCGGCTCGTGCAACTGCGTCTAAATAGCGCTCGCGTGTCTAGAAATGCTGCGATAGTCGCGGCATTCGGAACTTCAGGTGCGTGAGAAAATTCACGCCGAGCGAAGCGAGAGATTCCTCATTGAAAGAAAAAGAAGCGGAACATTGCATAATTAGGGATTGCGATGCCGGTTACGTCGCATCTAACCCAGCCTCGTAGAGAAACACACAATCTCATCCCTCTTTTCTTCCCAGCCTTCGATACTTTTGCATTCGATGTATACAGGATGTCTCAAACTCGAAAGTGACACCGTTAAATTTATTCTTATTTTTTTCTTATAAAAAAAATTATTTAATTTTTGGCATTAAATTGCTATTAAAGAATAGATTACACGCGACAAGTGACAGATTCGTCTGTCAGATTCTGATTTGACTGCTCAAAGTTCAGTTTGCTTTTTTATTAATTGCTTCCAAATTTTCGTATAATAAGAAAAAATCAAATTTATATAAGAGAATTTAAAATCTGTTTAGATTAAAATCGCGGGTTATGGAGCATCCTGTAGAAGTGCAACACGCAAGCGGGCACCACCACTATATAGCCGATAGGCGCGTATCTACGATTATTTATCCGCTCGTTGAACAAATACCACAGCATGCGCAAGTATGCTATGGGAAAGGTCATTGAAAAATCGCAACTCGCACGCGGCGCAACAGCATTAGCGGAATAGAAACGTCGTTATCTCGTAAGATGCAACAACACACATACACACACACACACACACACACACACACACACACACACACACACACACACACACACACACACACACACATCACCGTTTGAGCCTCGTGTGTCGTTGATCGGGTTAGTCCGGCGACCAAGTTAAATGGGATTCGCAGCGAAGAGTCAATTATTACGAGTTTACAACCGTGGCAAGTTACCTGTCAGTGAAAGCTCGATTAACCCTTAACCCTTAACTCTACCGGACCTTCCTCTAGCTGACCGTAATCCTACTACCTATACCAACTTTTGGACAAAGTCCAAGAAAACTCTTGGCTATTGATCTAGAATAAAAATCATAATAAAAAGAATATCAATAATTTTATCGTTATTGGTGATTCAAATGGGATACGTGGATTTCGCAAATTAAAACATGCTATTCGAAAATATCACGAAACCTTCAATTATTCGTCTAAATACAAATTATCTCTAACACTGATTTAATCTCAAGCTTCAATATCGATAATTGACGTTTCTTTAAAAAATCTTTACTGCGGGAAAGATCGACTCGAAACTTTATTTGAAATATCAAAGAAGTCACGGATCTCTCATCTTAATTTATGTTGAAATACTCCATTACATACGCATGTTTACGTATCACACTCACGCGAATAAAACATTAAAGTCAGCGCGCTTATATGTACTCGATTCGTGCGAAAAGTCTATAACCGTCAAAGTAAGAAACGGTGTCGGCGATCTAAGAGTTGTATGATCCGTTGAATTTACAAAAGCAAAGTGCAATGTTTTCGAAGTAATCAGCGCACCGCTAAAAGGTCAACTCGCACCTCTCGAATACTCGATTATGATAGACGGCGACTTGCAAATAACCGCGTGTTCTCTTTTCTCATGAAAGCAGGTGCGGATCGCGTGTCGCGCGTGTCTTTGTAGGTGCTACTGCTTCCGCGCGATACGATTAAAGTGTCACGTTCAATCTATTTTTATGACAAGTGATTTTATATGTAAATTTGATAACATGTATATTCATTTATTGAAAAAAGTTGACGCAAAGAAAACTGTAATAGTCCACATCCAATAATCCAACATTTATAAATAAGATTTTTAATTGTCTTTAAAGTCGATGGCATTTCAAGTTATTTTTATCTTACAATTAGTAAAAAAAATTATGGATGTTGCAATTTAAATTTCGATGAAATAGTTACATATACTGACTAATTATTTCTGCACTGAAATCCTTTCGGATGTTAAAAAAAATTCTTACATAAAAGTATTAATTTTCAATTATGAAAAATATAATTAAAATGAGAGACCAATGTATATATATCTCAGAGACCTGAGAAGAGTCAAATGGAATGGAGCCATTGATCTTGAAAATAGATCGAGAATCTGATGTTGAATCGAATACTTGCGAACGATTGTACAACGTATAACATATACTCAACTGTGGAGTAAATAGATATTGGCATACCCATAAGATGCTGTGTTATGTAACGTCACGAGTTCATAAACCCACGCTTATGTATCATTCAAAGTCTTATACACGTATGTTTTACCTGCCGCTCGAGGGACACGGATTAACGAATTGACGCCTGAAAACTTTCCTTTCCTTATATGCGCAATGGAAACATAGGCGGTAATGTTAAGGTATGTCGGCTATTACAAAGGATAATTCAAGCTTCCGTTAATTGTGCAACGTTGATTAACCCTTTGGGATCTTGATTTCTTCTCAGTTACAATGTTTGATTAACTAAGGATATTATGGTTTTAATTGGACTTGAGTACACGCTCTTATGCAATATAAAATCTGGTTTTTTTAAAGAAAATATTAGCAAGATTCTATTCTGACTTTGTGTGATCAAAATTATTGTTGAATTGTAACTAATATTAAATACTCAGTTTATATATTATAATGCTTTTCTAAATAATATGCTGAGTAATATTGTTCACGGTTTATTACAATATTTTGCCCCGAAGGAAATAATTAACCGATTAGCTAACAAGAGTAATGCAATGGGTTGCAAATTAGCATTACTTTATCTTCTCACAGCAGGTATGCCGCCTTTGGCGACAGTGTCGCGTAGAGTGCAATTTGGCGTTTAATCAAGCGTGTCTTATTCTCCTTGCGAATTTTCGACTTTCACTCGCAAAAACATCTTTGCGAGTGAAAACCTTCGATAGGATTGATATAATCGAGCGATAGTTTCGCTGAACAATATTGTGTTCGACCAATGCGGTTAAAAGGACGTTAGAAAGCTTCTTGACTGGGCTATGCACTCGTTTGCCTTCGATTGCAAGCATAAATTATTAATAACAATAATTGTCAAATTATTAATATAAATCAATATATATATATATGATTTTTTTTTAAATTAAAAAAGTATATTATATATACAATATATAAATATAATTAAGTTCAGATATTATAAAGTAGTGCTTTACTTTATTTTTGCAGATACTAATTATTGAGTTTTACTCAAATATGGAAATCAGGAGACTAATAAAAATTATGTTGAAATTGATATGGAACAAAAGGGGAACTATCTTAGTATTTAGCCTTGAATGCTTGACATAATATAATGCATAATATTTTGCATTTCAAAATCCGGCTGTCATTATCGTCTCGCGAGAGTCTTGCAATCTGATTTTAGTCTTCGCGGTTCGCAATTTAACGGAATGCTCGCCTATAATATGCTTGCAACGGATCGTGCCGAAGTCGGTTGCAGGCTACAAAAGGACGGCAATTAGCACAAGAGAAACGGGAGCAATCGCGCTTATGCTTACACGTGGAAAAATTGAGATAAAATAATTATACGCGTAATAATGCCATTGTATTCGAACGTGTTCTGCGCTCACCCGGCACGGTTTTACTTTCGAGTCAATTTCAAACAGTAATTAGACAGTTTCTGTGCGCGCGCCTCTAAGAAATCAAATGCGTGCTCCTGGAATCGGAAGAATCGCACGATTATTCAACGAGCGGTTCAATTATATTCAGGAAGACGGTTCTCGGTCATGTATTAATTCGTTTTGCAGGTGAACATTGAATACGAAAAAGTATGTTGAAATCGCCAGCGGTTGAAAGGAGCGTTGGTGGTTGTTCACGACATAACAGATGTTCTCTTTTTAATGCCGAACCATACAATTAAGTCGCAAAATTGCATGTTAATTTAAGTGACATGTGTCCGTCGCCACTATATACCATATGTTGAACGAAACCACGAGGGAGAGAGAGAGAGAGAGATGCATCGCGCGAAAGCAATATTATATTAATCCTTCACTAGGTCGCGAAAAATGGTGCAATACTTGTCGTAATATATCGTCGTGACAAATAATTCTCGGAAAAAAATCATGAGACGCGTATAGCAAATTTATTTTTAAATATATTCAAACAGAATGTGTATATTTTTATTCAAGTAAAAATGTATCCAGTACAAAAAAGTTCAAAAATTTCTTTATTAATTTATAAGTGTTAATATTTATAATTTTGATAGTTTAATATAGAGAAAACTATTTATGTTTAATTGTAAAAATAATTAAATTTCTACAAAGGAAGCTAATTAAATTTCAAGTAAGAAAGCGAAAAAGACACGAGAATTTTCTTCGTCATAAAGTCAACAGTCTTATATTGGATAATTAATGGTTTGTCAAATGATAGTTGTTTTGCGCTCGGTAGCTATAGCAGCTACATAAGTCGAAGAGATATCATTGCCGCTGATGGGTGTCGCTGACCTGCTGACACACATCGATCTCTTCGAAATACCCACGTGCTTTTTACGTACCCATATGTCTACTGCCGGAATACAAATGAGTACGAACACAAATACCTTTGGAGGTCGATAAACTTGTTAGGTTCATTTTCAATTTGAATCGTCTTTTTGTATCGTGTTTATTTGAACCATAAGATATATTATATTTAATGAAATCTAACTTAGTTCCAACATATAGATATAAGCAGCAATTTTTTTCCTAAAGCGACAGTAAAAATATCTCATAGAAATTTACCGAAGCTTATTATCCAGCGAAGCTTACCCTTTGACTTATTTTCAAGAGTTTACGATGAGATTCGCTCTTACTCGCTATAGTTTGAAACTATCATTATGAGCATCCGCGATTTATGGCGCTCGCGGCTCGATAAAAATCTGGAAATTATGGGAGTATAGAACGCCTGTGTAACGTCGTTCAGATATAACGATCGAGATAACCAGAAGATTTTAATTATCCGCGATAGGGCTCGCGGTATAAATTGATCCGCAGATACGATCTACCGCGATTCCCCGCCGCTTTCCATCGTGTGAAAGTGAATCCCCCATTTCGTAAGTCGAAAAGTTACAAAGTCAATGACATGTATTCGATTGCGCATATATATATATATATATATATATATATGTATGTATGTGTGCGTATTCCTGATATACACGCGATATTCTCGATCAGAGGAATATACGTAAAATACAAACGGACGATGCAAACCGCTTTTGAATCGCGTAATAAAATAAGTTAATAATTGTATAAACAAGAAATGAACGTCATAGTATATCTTTTTTTTCACGACGTATATAATCTCATTCGCGATATACATATATATTTCATGCATGATTATTACAGAATTATTACCCAAAATTAAAATAAAATTTATGTGACTCACCGATACGTTGCGCAGCGGCGGAATTGTAAACTGTGTTGAGCTGTAAAATATAAATACATCAAAATTATATATAATATATTTATATAAAACATTTTTATATTTATAAGAATAATTATTATTTAAATTATTTAGAAAAATTAAATTTTTATTTATTAAATTTTAGAAAAAAGTTTATATCTAAAATAATGTTGATGAAAATAATGTAAATTTTTAATTAAACATTTGTTTAAAAAACTAATTAATTTTTGAAATATTAATTATTTCGAATTCTCTCCGCTGTATATATAAAGTAATGTACAAAAATGTGTCATGCTGATATAGAAATAAATAATTAAACTTAAATAAAGAATAATAAATAAATATATAAATTATTCACCATATAGTTGTTCCGCCGTTGCTCGATGCCGCCCCAGGCCTCTTTCTCCTCTCTTTTTTTCTCCGTCCCTTGTTGTTCCTTTGGCACTTGAATTTACTTGCGAAAACACCAGTTTATTATAATCACGCGCGCACTAATCACCAGAATGTTACAATCGTGCGGCACTTTGTGCAGCACTTTCGACGTTAATCACATGTGACGTACACTTGATTGCGACGGAAGAAAATCACGAGAGAACGTAAACGAATGCACAGGTACAAGAGACACCTGCACTGTATTACAGTAACCTGATACATCTCGGAGAAATTTGAAAATCACTAGCCTTACAACGATATTACACCCGTTGATAGCGAATAAATACACGATTATTATCTCACGTAAACGAATATATAAATATGAGTTAAAACTTAAGATGAATATCCATAACCATCGAAAATAAGATTATGTGTTGCTTTCCTGATTACTCGCGCCATAGATTTCAATCAATAAATTTCACAAAATATTCGTTTGACTAAATGACGTAGTTACAAACATCGAGTTAATGCTACGCAGTTGACAAAGTGAAAGACAGTTATGACATTAATAAATGAGAGTGTTACTTATTAATTAAATACGTCGCGACGCCACTCGACTCGTAACCGATTCGTCTCTTCGTTCTTATTAATGACCGAAAGTGGCGTATCGACAACTTTATTCTGATACGACGCAATTAATTAAATTGAAATAATAGCTAATTAAAACCGTTCAAAGAAGATAAAATCGAAATTCAATATTAAACGCGTAATATATTTCGAACGTCTATATACATTTTGTGAAATATACGTAGTACTCGATTCGTAGGAGTTCATACATTATTCGCGCTCTCAATCCAGTAATAATGAACGAATCTAAGCATCACAGCGATAACTGTCGCCCTAAATATCATAATAAAACATGATTGGAGTTTATAAATTTTATCTTCCACGACCCGATTTCAACTTTATTTTAAATAAATTGTACGAAATACCTGCTTCGATAGATAGATGCTCGATACGCTTAGGAATCGTTAATTGTGAAACGTAATTAATCGTATAGTCCGACATAAACGCGAATAGTTCATAGAGAATTGTCGTGTTTCGAGAGATAATAACGGGACGATATACGGAGCGTCACGCGCGGCTGCGTGACGGCTCGACGCTCGTCGCGCGAATGACAAGGTAACCATGTGTAATGTAAATAGCGCCGTACTTCGTAGGTCACAGAAGAATTGCGCGGCATACCAATCCTCACTCGTCACAATAAAATACATAAATATTTGTCGAATATTCGGGTTTTAGCATTTTACATTATTTTTAACGAAACTATTATAATATATTTTACACTTCTACGAATTCGTTAGTGTTTAATATAATGATTAATTCTACTCGATCGTACATGCGTTTTGGAATATATTATATTATATTTTTATTATATTATATTTTTAATTATATTATACTTTTTTGAATATATACAAGGTTTGCAAACAGAAAAATTTTCCGAGAGAGATAAAGTAATGTAACAATTATTTGGAAAAGGAGATATATATATATATATAATAATAATAAGAAATTGAGACTTACATATTTAAATATACGTTTTTAATATGTGAAAACAAAGATAAATTTAAATATCTAAATAATATCATTGCAATTGATATTTTCTAATCATAATAAAACATTTAAATTTTTATTGAAAAAATTAAATAACTTTTATGTATAACAATTAAAATTCATTGTTAATTAATTTGTCAATTGATTAATAATATCTATGTAAAAAAAAAAGAAATAAAATTAGCTGACAAAAATCAATGTTACTTCTCTGAAATTTCAACGAGCTATTCAGAGCCAGATGCGGAAAATTATTTTTCTATAAAACTGTTTAATATACATGGGGCATGAATAATTTTCTATGGAACTCATTACTATCTGCGTCTGGCTCTAAATAGTCCGTTGAAATTTCAAATTGTGTTTTAGACATATAGAGCCTTAGTAATTTTTTAAAATATTTCTTCTATTGTGTAAATTAATAATAATATATAATACAGATATAGTTATAAGTTATGAGTTTAAACATGTGAATTTTACGCAATATTTAGTGACCAAAATCATTATGATTGAAAATTATTGTGACTTTGATATTTTTTATATGGATAATTATATTAGAGGATTTTTTTTATATAATAATTTTCATGATATAATATAAATTTTTAAATTTAATTAATCTTCATAATATACGCTATTATAAAATATTGTACATTAATTACGAGACACTCTATATATCGATGAGATCCGTAGAAATAATTGCGACACACTTCGCGTCGAGAAAATAAAATCAAAACACCTAGGATTATACACGAGGCAAATTGTTGATGGAAATTACAAGGATGAATCATTTATCACAAATATTTATTTCGCGGCGGGTTACAAGTTAATTAGTATACTAACAAGTGTATCAATGTATCGTTTGCGGCCGCCAAGATCGCTATATCTTTTTTGTTTACCTGACCCACTTCTACTTACTTTACTGTGAATTTTCTCGATACATAAAAAGATTCTTCGCATCGTCCTGCATTCTCCCAGACAAAACGGTAAGAAAGTCCTGGAAAAGACGAGCGTGTCGCGTTACCGTGCTAAGTGCTACTTTAATTGTTAAGAACACAGACTTAATAGAAACTGTGATTTGCTTTAGATAAACGGACTTACATGATGAACGAATGGAACATCGCGGAATCAAATATCCGTTGTGTAACCCACATGCTTCTTCGCGGAACGGTCTAAGCTTGGTCTTAATAAGGTATAACATTATGCAATTACCCACAAGTAGCTCGGCAAAAATCATCGCAATTCTATCTGATAGCAAGCGATTCCATAATAAATCTTTCGTTCGCGCAGTCCAGTATTTTCCAATCTTCTTTGATTGATGAAATAGCCGTAAATTAAATGCACTTGCAGCATGAGTATTCTCATTAAACTAAAGTCGATTATAAGAAATAATACTGCGTGGGCATTTTCTTCTTTAGGACATCCTATGTATCTATTTATAAAATTATTAATTTTTATATTTTCATTGTAATGTAATAGAGATGTAAAAAGGATTTTACATAAGGATGAGACATAACGCGTATGCATTACACCAGTGCTATTAAAAGGCAAGCATAAATCGCGTCGATGGAGAACCTTCTTTGAGAATGCATTTGATTTTAAAGTAATGCGAAAAAAATAGGGATGTCAAGGGTGAGCTCGCAAAAATTATTGCTTTTCGCGTAGTTCGCGCAAATGTTCCCGTTAACCGCAATAAAAAAATTATTTACCATTTTATCGACATTAAAGTCCAGCTGGCCGGATACCGAGACGAGCTGAGAATAGAGAGACGCGGTTCGAAACTTTACTGCCAGGAGATGATCACCGTTACCGTTCACCGCAAACACGGCAATAAGCTTCGTGCGTTTTTTTTCTCCGCGACGTCCGCCATCTCTCTTCTGTCTTTCTCTCTTCTCACTCATCAGCCGACGAATGAAGAAAAGAAACTTGTAACGAGACTCGTAAATCGTTAACGCATCTAAAGAATCCCGGAAACGAGCCGTTCCATTCGCCTTTTTTCCTCCTGATACGACAGAGACTTTCCCTATGATCGATATTCCGCACGATTTATCATGGACGACGGATGTCGGATCGGCCGCGATCAGCATCACTTTTCTTGCTTTCTAATCCTATCATAAGAAATTATTATTTTCGTTATACGCGTGTATGAGTAATTTTTAATAAAATTCAATTATGTACACGCTATCGTATCGAAAGCAAATGAAAACAATGAAAAAATGTGCACAAGATTATCGAATTCTCTCACTCTGACTTTATCTGCTTCGTCTAAATCATTAATTCATCGATCATTAATCATATAAATGAAGAGTTGTTATCTTTTTTTTCTTGTCACGAATAAATCCCGTTTTCTCTACGATCGCGCGGAATGTATGTACGTATGACATCATACGAATCCGTGACCCTCATGGGTCGATGATCGGAAACCGCAAAACTCTCATGGATCAATGACCAGAGCGCGCAAGTAAATTGATCGAGATCAAAGACGAGGATGCTCCGGATCGAGTGGAACGTGGCCGGTCGCGCGTGAAGGGAAGAAACGCGAAACACGCCCGATTTCTTCCGTATCTCTTTCTTACCCTGGGCGGCTTTACGCCATTCCAGACACCGGCCATGCACAGTTAAGCTAGCAATTCGGCCGTGACGAAAATGAATTTTACTTGGGAAATGGCGATGCAGCGCCTCGATAGCGCTATTGTAACGAGCGACACGTGAAATTTGCATTATCACGAAATGTACAATATTGTAGTATATACTACATTTCATCACGTTACATGGATAAATGACGTGTAGATACAAATTTCGTAAAAATCGATATCATAAAACTGGAACGATTCTACGACTCAGAGAAAAGATTTTATATTTGCGAACACATATAATTTGTAACTTGTACGTAACATGTGTTCCGCTTCCAATCGCGGCTATAGTTGCTCCGGTTGCAAAGCATCGAAGCATGGCTTTCATAACAGTCTGAGCCAACTGGAACAGTTCTAGAAGAGAATCAGTAACAAACATCATTCTAAAATTGGAATGAAATAAAATCAAATATACAATGCAGTTATTCGAGAAAATAATAGTATAATGACAAAGAAAAAATCAATATGCTTTTTTATTTAATAAAATAGTTATTTCTATATAGATTTATATATATTTTTTATATTTATTAGAACGCTGGTGTCTTTTTTTTAATTTGGAGCAAATTTAATGACACTCGGAGAGAATATAAAATATCTTTTGTTATATTAGTTATATTATGAAACTCAAACTCGTTTCAAAACTGGTTTTTTTCATTCATAAACTGGTTGAAGGAAGTACTTTAAAAAACAACCCGTTTGAAGAGAAACTATCATGACATTTCTGAATAATTTATTATCAATTCTGTTACATAAAAATGAACACATCTCGTCGTGCTGTACATATAATAATCTGTTCGTGAAGAGATTAACCATAAGAGACGACTGATATGGTTGCGGGAGACCGAGAAGCGAATTGCCGGCGGTACTTAAATGCGCCTGGTAACAATTTGTCAACTTCTGGTTCGACTGCTTGCTACCAGTTCTAAAGTTAGACACCATGGGACTCGCGGCAACACGTATATCTTACTCTGGCATTCCTGAGGTTAAACCATAAAAATGCTACTACGAAAATTAAAACAATTCCTTATGTTTCTCGTAATTACTAAAACGTTTTCTAAAAATTCCATGAAAACTTTATTAATTTTTAAAATTTACAAATTTTATAATTATTAAATTTTTCATTTTTAAAAAATATATATTAATAAAAGAAATTAAAAAAATACATACTTTATGGAAATATAATATATAAAGATTTTTTTAGTCTTTGAGAGAATTCAAACTCATTAAATGTGAACAAGAAAAAATAAAAAAAATTGGAAAAAATAAAATTTTTCTTTCTTTTAATTACGTTTTTTAGAGAGAATAAGAATAAAAAGATATTTACTCATCTGCAATACAATAAGCCATGAACAATGAATCAGAGAAACAGGCATGAAAGTTGAAAGGACGAGAATATTCGTTAGGGCGTGCCTTTCCGTGTTCTTTGCAAGCTTGCATCAACTTTCTCTGCATTGTCGGCGAGCTGGACGTTCCTTGCATCCTTCGTGACTACGCTATTATCATAATGCATAAGCGAATAATAATAATAATTAAAATATTGCGCACAATTTTAGGTGAGAGATAAGAAAAGAAAAATAGAGTTAATTATGAGATAACGGCATATAAGAATGACTTAATAATATATTCCTAACTGATAATAGCATACAAAACGCATTTCTCACATTCATATGAACATGCAAGATGTATTTCTTGTATTTGGATATGCTAGCTTTCTCGAGTTAATCCAAACTCGTTACGATTAACATAAGACGCGAACGGATTTCAATGATTCACACGTCCTCTTATTACGTTTACACGTGCATGATCAGAATTTGAATATTAAATATGAGGAATCCGAAGCATCGTAATTTATATCCGGGAACAACAAGAAAGAAATATTCAACAAAATCTTTATTTCCGATAATTCCTCGAGCAATCATATTTATTCAATTACGTACGTTCATGCAAAAAATGTTGTTTAATAAAGAATAATTTCTTTGATATACTTCTCTTTGATACGTCCTACTATTTTATCGTTGAAATTCCTTCCGTTAACTCTTTCACACGTTGTAGTCTTGGTTCGACCGGGAATTAACATAATTCGTGAACGGAATATCGAGTGTCAGGTTAATATATGCATGTGACGTACGACGATTGCAATCGGTCGTGACACAAGCGGGTCACCCAGGAACCACGAAAGATCTAGCTGAAGAGAGATGTATGCGAGAGACGTTTACCTTAGTCGTAACACTTTCGGGACTCGATCGTCAAATAGTGATATCGACAACCGTAACGGTACGTCTTCCCGTAGGGACGCGCTTATTGTCGCGGAACACGCTGCCACGTGCATTCATTGTCCTTTTCTCTTTTCTCTTTCTTGTGGACGATTGCATAATAGATCTTCCGGCGACACGAGATGGCAATTTGGCTGTTGCGCGCAGCTGTTCCGTCGTCGTCGTCGTCGAGAGGCGCCAAATCCTATTACATAAAAAGAGACAACGATTAAGCACGTTAAAATAATCGCGTTATCCCACGCTATTATTGTGTAATTACTGAATATGCGCATTCCGAGAATACTGATGTCAGTGGCCGCGGAATAAAATAGTTATTATCCCACGACACCGAACGTAATCTGCCCGATTTCCTCGAAAGTTCTCACGGGTTTACTCTCGAAGTTCACGCCCGCACCAAAACTTTATATTCCGCCGAAGAAGACGCGACAAAGTGAAATTCCATTCTTTCAATCTAGAAAATAGTTTTCGCAGAAAATAAACAACGGTATAGATATAGTATACACCAAAGGTGACAAGAAGGAACAGCCCTCGCAAGAGGGCTTATAGCAGGGCTTATAGCAAGGCGAAGTCATTCTGGAGCATATTCTCGCTCCCGCTAATGACTGTCATTTACCTAGTGTCATCTCCGTGTCCTACAGCATCCACTTTGCCGCTCGGTGTTGTACACAACGGGCTTTTCAATGTCTGACGGAAGATGGATTCTCGGCATCATTAGCCAAGTGTCCCTCCCTCTCAGCTTCACCTTCGAGTCATTCTCGGTCCGTCTTCCTCTTTCTTCTTGGAGACTGCGCGGAATTCCTTCGCAAAGTTTCTCTACCTCGCCGATGTTCCTCGATTGCCACTATCTCCGCTTCCTCTCGACGGCTCGCCTTCCTTCCTCGTGCCGGCGCGCGGTGCGCCAGGTGTGGTCATTAATTTTACAGCGCGGTGGAAAAAGGTCGGCGAAGTACGCCGAACAAAGGTACCGAGTCGCTCGCTCGCTCACTCGCTCGTCGAAGCGAGGGGGGGAAAATGAGGATCTTTGCGAGACAATTACTCGCGGAGGTAAAATAAGACCGCGACGATATCACAGCGACACGGACGGATATAACCGCACCGACGAGAAAATAGCACCGTAGGGAGAGTACAGACGAAGAAAGACGAAGAGAATGATATTTGAATAAAATATTTCATATAAAATTCATGGAACGAAAAATATCTGAACTTCTCTGAAACATACGGCCAGTTGGAATGAAAATAAAGAAAAGATATTATTTTAATATAGCTTTGAAAGTTCTTTCGGACATATGTTTTGAATTTAATTAAAAGGTCTTGAAAGAAATAAAATTCTCGTTGACTTTTTCTGCTCAGAGCTACATGAATGACATTATTTATATACGCGTTCTTTTTATGATATCGGCAGGTCGGGTGGCTCCTCCAGCGCGTCAAATGCTGGCACGGGATCATCGACCGGTGGAGGTCCTGGGAATCCGGCAGGAGGCGGCAGGATGGCCGTCATTGGCGTGACTAGGAACGTACGTTTGAGACGTCGCGGTAACGCTGGTTTCGGATTCTCATTACGTGGTGGACGCGAATACGCCGCCGGATTTTACGTCAGTGATGTCCAACCTGGTGGCGAAGCCCATAGAAATGGATTAAGGGTATTTAGGTTTAGCACTATTATAACTGTCCATTTGTTGTTGTCAAAAAATACATATAAAAATAATTTAAATGTCTTTTAACATATTTTGCGCTTTATTTGCGATTTTTTCAAGATACATTAACCAAGAATAGATTTAATGATAATCATGCGACTGTAACGCTAATTAACATTGGAATCATGAGAGTATAATATATCGGTTAATTAAATGGTTCACTTTCAGGTAGGCGATCAGATTTTAAGGGTAAACGGTTATCCGGTGGAGGATGCTGTTCATCAAGAAGTCGCGCTCCTGGCCAAGAACCAGCAAGTCTTGGTTCTTAAAATTCGAAGTAATTATCTCGTCTCTATCTTAATTATCCACGTCGCGAGATACAATATTGCACTTACGGACATAAATCTAATTTTACGTAGCTCTTCGCGATTTAAAAGAAAAATAATTAATAATATAGTAATATGTAGGCATACGCGCGGCCTTCGTGAAATAATTTCTATCTCGTAGCTGATAACGGGAATTTATAGCTCTTGATTTATATTGCAGGCGTGGGGATGATACCCGTTAAAGAGTAAGTATCAAAATTTAATTAAAACCTTTCGCGAACCGTACATGTCTCACTCGATCGGCATTCTCTTCTTACAAAAATTATTTATGATTCGTAAAGCAATCCGAACGATCCGGTTACCTGGCACATGGTGCAGCAACAGCAACAGCAGCTCCAATACAACGAAACTGGTTTAGGCAACATGCCGAATGCAGAAGTCAGAATTCGAATTCTCGTCGGTGAGAAAGGTCGTCTGGGCTGCGGCGTTTGCAGAGGCATCGTACCTGGTCTCACCGTCCAGGTTTGTAGCATTCTAATTAGACGCAGTTATGTCATATCAAAGTAACTGGCAATCTTCAGATTTTTGCTCTATTGTTGAAAAATTTATTTTTGTTTTATTAAGATCAAAAC
Source organism: Anoplolepis gracilipes (assembly GCF_047496725.1). Lineage (NCBI taxonomy): Eukaryota > Metazoa > Arthropoda > Insecta > Hymenoptera > Formicidae > Anoplolepis > Anoplolepis gracilipes. Next base: position 13,965,450 of record NC_132973.1, read on the forward strand.
TTTAAAACTCTAGAAACATTTAATCTGGCCATTTCACATTCAAACAATCACAAAAAAAAAATATATATATATATTGTTGTCACTATTTAATTGATATAAACTTAAAGAAGAGAAAAATTTTATATTGAAATAAAAATAAATTTGAATAGAATAACACAAGATTATTTGAATGTAACACTAATTAAATAAGATTTATTCATATTCAAATATTTGGAATTTGACATTTCAGAGTCAAACTTGCATAATAAATGCAATTCGGAGGAGAATTCAATTGACCTAAAAATACAAAAAAAATATAAATGTTTAGGGCACGAGGGAAGGGGGACCCGCGCGAGCGGCGGGTTTGAAGGCCGGCGACGTAATAATCTGGTGCAACGGGCAACGACTTACCGATCTGCCATTCGAGCGGGCTATCGAGGTGATGCGTAGTTCGGCGATTCTCGACCTCGTGGTGCAACGACCCGCGGTTCCCAATCACCTTTACGACTGTCCCGAGCCGCTGTGGACGCGCGGCTCCAGCGGCTACGACTCCGAGACGTCTAGCGTTGTGGCCGCGAGCCCGCCGTCTCAGCATCAAAATAACGCGCCATCCTCGCCGCAGCATCATCATCACGACGGCAGGCAGCGATATCCGCGCGATGACGCTTGCAACCGAAACGGCAGGTGAGCGACAATTTAATATTCAATCACATGCAGAAAAAAATTAATCAAACATAATTAGCAGCCTTCGAATAATTAACGAGATTTCGAGCAAGTCGTAAAATGCGCATATAATACGCATGTCAGGATTAGTAGGATATATCGTATTTTTAAAAAAACCTTACTCTCTTCTCGCTTATTCGCTGATTTGTTTTTATCGTTTTATCTTTATTAAATCGTGCAAATCGCAGCCGCGTCTGACACTATCTATGATACTTTCGCTACCTAGATAGATATTTACATATCTTGCCGCTCGTGACCGTTATCGGATGCCATCAATGAATTTACATTGAGAGAAAGTCGGTCCATTAATAGGACACTCGATAACGATCACAGAGTCGGTCACGGCTTGAAATTCCTTGCCGCCACGTAAGCATTCGTCCAATTCTCCGGGAATATTTGCCACGTAAAAATGCGCCTCTCGCAAATTTTGTACTTTAGAAATCGGACTCATAACTTGCATAATCGCGCGCGTCAGCACGAAAGACACATACATGTATATAAATCCCGCTTCATTTCCGGGTGCCGTTGTAGGATATGCTGTCCTCTCGCCCTGTCGACCAGTAGCTGCAGTTCCTCCTCGGAGTGGGCACACGTGGATCAGGTAAAAGCGTTTAGAATATCTTATTTCATACACGATTAGAATCAATAAAATTAGTTAATAGAACCAAGTCTACAAAAATCATTTATTATTAAACAGCTTATTCATTATGGGAGAAAATGAGTTTAAATTACATTCTATTACACGCATCAGAGCTCGCAAGTTCAAACTTCATTTTATTATTAAAATATGAGATAAAAAAGGCACACAAGAGTCCTTTCATTGGAATCTAAATTGACCGCTTTCTAGGCGCCGGAATGGTCGCGAAAACCAAATAACACGACCGTGATTCGTGTTAATCAGAGCTCGAACCAGAACCATCGGCCTATACCGGGTGGCCAATATCACTTCAACTCGCGCGGCAATTACGAGGACGACATCGACAACGAGCCGCTTTACGATCCCGTCGCGCCCAGGATCGACTACGAGGTGCACGATTTCGACGCGAATCCGCGAGACGAGGCCAATCGGCGGTTGGCCTATCGGCGAGATAACGCGAGACAACAGCAGGACGTGATTTATGACGGACCCGCTGATGACTTGCCCATGTACCATGGCTCCAAAGTAAGGAAAATTGCACATCCGTCAATTTCATCGTGCTTCTATTTTCGTTATTCCTTTATCGAGTTGTTTTTTTTTTTTTTTATTATTATTGACCCGTTAAATGCGATCGGTCGATTTAAATGAGAAACGAAGACTGTTAATGCATCGTGAATAATTTTTGCGCCAGGAGAACGGCCAAGCGATGGGTAATCGATTGACGGACCTGCAACTCGTGCAGAGGCAGAGCGAGGCCGAGAGGAAGACGATAACGACCGTAGAGGTGCATCAGTCAGTTTGTCCACCTGCACCTCCGCCGCCGCTTCCTTACAAATGGCCAGCAGGTTTGACGACTTCTCCCGCAGCATCGTTAGAATAATAACTGGCCGCGGCATTCGCTCGACCGCCAACTTGAAGAGCATTCTCTAACATCGCTATGATCCTACGTTCAGATCTTGAAATATTTCTACGCGATTACTTTACATAAATAAATATAAAAATTTCCGCTTTCCACGATTATTTTAAAATATTTTTGACGTCATTTTTTTGATTAATAAATACACAGTCGCATTTATATTTATATGTAATTTAACATGCACAATAAAAATTTAATTTTTAATTTTGAGTAAAATCCGCTCTTCTAATGTTTTGTACATGACAAACACCGTTATTATTATGTACCGTTATAGAGACGAAACCGATGAACGCTATGGGAATGCAAATGGGCAGTACTATGTCGATGGGCAGCACCGGCTCGACGGAAACTGAATCGAGCCTCGAGTCGTCCTGCAGTAAAGACTCCGCGTCGACCTCGTCATCGCTATCCACCTCGTCCTGTGAACCGGCGTCAACCGTTTCTTACGGATCGGCGACCGGTGGTGGATCCAGCAGCGTGACCAGCAAAACAACAGAGACTTCGACGACCGCATACACGACGCCACGCAAAGATGTCGTCAGAACGTCGCCAATCGCCAGCACTGATCTAAACACTGCCATCGCACAGGAGTTGCAGAGGCGAGCGCAGCAGGTAGGTAGATCGTGACGATGTTAAAGAAAAGTATTCTCAGTACTTTTTTTTATTTTATGATAAGTCCACGAAAAATAAATAAACAAAACTTGCGAAATCGCGGATTAAAAGATGTAAAATTTACATGGCTAAAATCATTATAATTCTAATAGTAGGAAAAAGTTGACAATCGAAAGGATTTGAAAAATTATTTTGAATAAATCTAAAGCGAGCTTTGATCAAAGATTGCGTTGTTGTAATTGATTTCTAACATGTGTTTATCATTATCGCGTGTATCGTATCAACCATGGTCCATATCTTTTCTTAATTTGCTTATAATTTTTAATCTCCGTTATTGTTTTGCACTGATAATTGCGCTCAAGCTGTTTATCTATATGATATCTTTTATGTTATTTCTCTTCATATTTATCGCAATAAAAAATAATGAACATTATCAATGTGTTAAAGTGCTTTGTTGACGTATAACATGTCGTAAAATAATTTAATCTTTTGCTACCAATTGGAACTTAAATTATCTTCCATTTTATATTTTTCTCAAAATTAGATGTTTCTTGAAAATTTTTCTACAATAGATATGTTCTTAAAAATATCTAGGAAGTCTCAAATTACGTTCTATGAAGCATCACATTATATTTACTATCAATTTATCTTGTGATTGATTATTCACATTTCGCTTATCGTTGGTCATTTATCATTGTCACACGTCGCATATTAATTTTTTTTGTAGAGGATGAACAATGCCGCTAAAGCGGAAGCGTCAAAGGAAAAAACTTCGGACATCCGCAAACCTCAGAATCTTGAACCTCTAAGGTCACAGGAGCAAAAAGTGACACACGATAAGGTCAGTTGCTTGCAATGATGAATTGTACATACATGTATATTAAGTATTGTTTATGATTTAAGATTAATTTTTGTTAATAAATTTATAATGTCAAATTCATTTGACATTATATGAAAATCACAAATTCTATATATAATTGAAATTTTATATGATAAAAACACCAAACAGACTAGCAAAATACTTTTTGCAAATTCATAAAAAATTATGCAATCTGGTGTGAAACTAATAACGAAAATATAAGACAACCGCGATACATTCAAATCCGTTTAATGCATATAAATATTCGGTCTTAAATTACTCGAATTTTTATTCCGGCTTTTATCGCCAGATGATCAAATAAAAAATGCTCTGTAATAAAACTGATACTTACTCGTTTTACAGTTGATGGAGGAATTTAAGCGTGCACACCAAAAGATGTTCAACTCTGCTCAGCAAAAGGCGCAGTCCTCGGATCAAATTCCTGAAAAGGTAAGAAAAGCTAACTGGCAAATAAACTGTTTATTATATTATTAAATATTATAATATTACATATTAAATATTAAAGATTATTATTATACACTCTGTATAATAAATAATATTATATGTATGTAAATTTCGCAGTATATAAAAAAGGAAAAGAATTTAAACTTTTCTAAATCTTCTGTCAATATTTTAAAATATCTTAAGATATATGTTGCAAGCAAAGTTTGAAAAATTTTCTTAGACTTTATAAAAATAAAAGTCGCGAATTTACTCTCCGAATTTGCCTCGCGGAATTCGAAATATATGATGTTTTAACTTTCATGCGATAACAATAGTTCACCTGACGCCAGTCTAGTATACTGTTCAGTGATAAGGATATCTTTGAAACCGATTAGCAACATATAACTTGTTGCACGAGTTGTAAAAACGATCAAATCTATATATACATTAAATACATCGATAAATTTCTTATTTCATCGTTAATACGCAAAGAATTTTAATTCAGAAAATTAATAAATTCAAGGTTAAAACGATGTAAATTTTTAATTTAAAAAAATCAATATAAGAAATTTTGATAAACAGAAGAAATACAACTCATATAAAATTACATTGTTATATGATACAATCATCTTTTGTAAAAGTCATTGTAATCTCGACTACAATGACTTTTACAAAAGATGATTACATAATAATAATTAATAAAACGGAAGTAGTGATTGTTGAATAATATGACAGAGAAAAATTGACTTTTTTTTTTGTCTAATTATATGTCAAAATACAATTTTTTATTTAAAGCGTTTTTTTCTGAGTGATGAGTTTTTCGAGGCATAGCTAACAGGCGGCTCGAATGTAGCGCATTTTTTAATTACGCAACCGTATAAGCAAGGATATGCCGGTGCAAACAGATAAGAACACGAAATTATGAAGATCCCGGAATAGTCATCGTCAGCGTGGCGTACAAATTACATAGTAGTGTGTGTGCGTAATGCTGACGCACTCATACATTTTTGCCTGTTATATACCTGTGCAGGCACACATTGGTCGTGACGCTCGGTAGTATTGTTGAAACGACGAAAGATAGCGAGCAGTTTGCACTTTTAAAGTCACGTATATACGACGTTTTGTTTCAATTCTTACATTACCGCGTGATAGTGAGAATGTACATACACGAGAGTGAATTAATAATTACGGAGTTTAATTGCGGAAGCGATATATTAGCAAATTAGCTATTAATTATTCAAGTGTGTGTGTGTGTGTGCGCATCGCATTATTCTTGACGTATCACCTTGGAACAAGTATCTGTGAGAGTTTCATTAATAATAATAATGATAATCATAATGCTGATGATAAGATGATAACATGAAACCTTTGAAACCAACCGCGAATTAATGGCTAATAATTGTTGAGAGTCGATATTAAAAAAGTGTCTTTGAATCATCAAAAGTAGGCTGTCATGTATTTATAAACTCCGCAGTAACGAAAATACGTTCTTATTTAAAAGAAATGAAGAAATAAATCTTGATAAAAAATATATGTATATTTTTTTAAAAATAATCTCCTTATCAAGCCGAGATAAATTATTGCCTCTTCATTTCTTTGACGACCAAGCGACGACTATAACAAAAGCCAGGGACTGATTAGCGGGTTGTTGTCACATTTTATCGTTCATTAATCGCCATTATCGAAGAGTTTGCGGATTTATTCGTTACAACCGGTAGCCGTTTCAGATTGCGACTTTATATCGTACGCGAATACATAGGATATATTCGATATCGCGGGAGTGCAACGTGATACGCAACACGACGCGAGTCTCGTGTGCCATATTTTTCTTTTTCTTTTCCTTCGCTTCAACAGTTCCTACGAATTGCGGCAGACGTGCAAAATAATAGGGGCTTACATAAGAGCAGCTCAACGTAAGACGACGTAACGCACGTTACTCTCGCCGCGTGTTTTCTCAGTCGCTCGTCGTGTCGCGCGATCAGCAGTCTACGAAATACCGCAAACCTCGAGGTCGCCGTGCAACCGTAATTAGAAGAAAAATAAGGCCGCACGCAAAACGCCGCGCCGTTTAACGAAAAGCGGAGGATGTTCATCGAGACGCAAACGCGTCGTAAAAGAGACTTTTCTACCTTGGGAGAACTGAAAGGATTAAAGGAAAAGTTTTTTTAAATATAGTCTAGAAACCAAATTCAATTGGAACTGCCACAAATAAAATTATTCGAATATAGACACATCACCAGGACGTATACATCGAAGATTAAATACGTCAGGAATACTTTATGTGTTCGGTATAATATATTTTAATGCACGATAGTATAATGATCGTATATCAGAAAAAAACGCAAATGTGAAAAAGAGTGGACAATTAATTGACAAAGAAAAAGTGGAAAGTGAAATACATGACATATTAAATTATTTATCTAGCACTATACATATATATAATTAAAAACACATTCAAAGAATTCGCTAGGATGGATAAAAAAAGCTCGAGGACGAATAATATAACTGATACAATGAGAAAGAAACAAGCGCTAGTCACAATCACGCCTTACAACGTTAGTAATTATGTATAAATTACATTTAATATATTAATATGCGATTTGATTTAAAATTTTAGCTTGTATTTCTAAAATCAATTTATCGATGCACACCAAACATTTTTAATAATCTCGACACATTAAGAATATATTTTAAAATTAAAAATTCTGTTCTACAATATCACTCTTAATTCATAATTTATCACATTAATACAGTGCACATAAAATTTATGTATGTTTTCATTTCTAATCTTATTTTTTCAAATATTAATTTTAAAATATAATTCTAGACTGATTCATAAATTTATTCAAATAATATATCAACTCAAATCGCGTTCTATTATATTTTCAGGAACAAGAAAAAAGAGTGCTCAATGAAACCTCGACAACAATGACGGCAACAACGGCGACGACGGTGGGTTCTTCGATGCCTCCTCCGGCGCCTCCCCCACTTCCGCTTCCTTCAAAAAATCGAGGCAGTGACGACTCGGTAGAGATGCAGAGCATCGAGTCATTCAAATTGAAGGAAGCACCTAACACAATACCGAAGCCGCCGCCGACATACTTTCCGGCTTCCAACGGAAGTCCACATCATACCGGAAGCAAAGTCCCCAAGGATGCCGCGACAAGTCCCGTCGCGGAACTCGCCAAGACCTCGCTTTCATCGGTCTCGACGACCGACGGTGCACAAGTCTCGAAATCCCTCACCGGTAGCAAAGTAGCCGTCAGGATAGGGGCGTACGAGGGTGAGACGAAGCAGCCATCCAGATTAGAATTCTTGCCGCAACAATCGTGTCGTGACAGAAATGGAGCCGTCGACGAGACGGCCAACAGTCCTGTCGTGTCCAGGTTGCAAAACGAGCTTGTCGCAACCTTGCAGAGGTCGAACCTCAGAAGAAAGACTGAAGGGGCGGTAAGTGATCATTTCACAAGATAAAATCATTCGGGTCTAAAAAAATTAAAGTTATAGTTGTTATAAATTTTTATCAACAATTTTTAATAAATTTTTTATATTTTTTATATGCCCATGTTTATTTCTGAAAACTTGCACCATTATATAATTGCACATTTATTCTCTTAAAAGAAACGACATTATAAATGTAAATTTATTTTCAGGAAAATAAGTCGCCCGTGAAGACTATTTCCGAAAACGCGGCGATGTCCAATAACGATACAACGAATTCTGAGCCAAACAAGCTTCTTCAGAGCAATGTTGAGAAGCTCGCGTCCGTTCTCAGCAACAAAGTCACCATCAGAGTAAATCCGGAGAACAGTAGTCGATAAGAATGTAATTGAGTCGAGAGAATGTAGGAACAATCTTTGTATGTATCTTCGTAAATTTTGTACATTTTTGCACGTTTCGCTAACCATTTATTATAAGTAAAACGGCGCTCCCTCATTATTAGTGAGGTTCTTTTACACGTACGTGTTTTTTATATCTTATTTATTATCGTATTATACACCGAGTAAATGAAGAGAAGGAGTTAATTCTTATTAATCGACGAGGTTTTACGACCAGTATTTACCATGTAGTTTTTATCTTTGAATGTAATCTACTGCAATCGCGACTCTATGTACGAATATTAACAGAAAATTCGACGACATGTTGAATTTTTAAATAAAAACGACGATATACTTAATCATGGAGTTTATAGATTTCTTAAATAAACATATGAAATAACACGAAATCCGCTAGACATTCAAGATTTTTTAAATTAATATATTTTTGATCGCGATATTTCGATACTATAATAAAAAAATTTACATTTTCCATTTTCTTCAACATTGAAAAAAACAATTGAAAAATGAATTTATTAATCTAATAATTAGATTATTATATATCTATAAAATAAATTAATTTTTTAAATTATAAATGTAAAATTTATTTATATATAAATATGAAAAGATATATATTAATAGAATTATTATATTCATAAGTATAACTGTCATCCATCGTTTATAGTTTATAGAACAAAATTTTGCGAGAAGTTATCTACAAATAATAGTATGAGTTTCTTTCTTTGACGTTTCGGTCGAGAAAACGTTAATCCAACGCGGTTAAGCTCTGACAAGGAGACAATCTCTGAATGCTTTAAAAATCATTGGACTGTGAAAACTCTTATAGATGATTCGTGCAGCGCGACATTATTTTTCTCCTCGCCGCGCGAGAGAAGTCATCCATGAACGCGTCACGTGAAATAAAGTTGCCCCGTCGTGACGCTCGTCTACAAAATAATAGAATACGTAAGTTATTATTGTCGGAGTACTGCGAATTCTCCGAGACGATTCTGGTAGAGTCACCGTTCGCGAAAACCACGAGAAATGGACGTGGATTACGACAAGTCGCCCTGGGTCTCACGCCAACTAGATTGATCGTCGCCGCCGATGTTCTCCAAACTAATCCTGGTTTCATTTGCCCATCTGACATCGATGTCAGCATCGAGAGTTTTGAACTCGTGTCCATATATCCTTTAGAATACGTTACGCTCAGTGTGTTTAGAAGAAGACGTCGTAGAACACTAAAGGCAAGGTATACTCTACGTTAGATGAAACAAGAAGTATAAAAAAATTTCCATTTTCCATTTTCTTCAACATTGAAAAAAAAAATTGAAAAATGAGTTTATTAATCTAATAATTAGATGATTATATATCTATAAAATAAATTAATTTTTTAAATTATAAATGTAAAATTTATTTATATAAATATGAAAAGATATATATTAATAGAATTTTTATATTAATATAAATATATATAATATTAATATATATTATGTGTATATATAATCACAATATTATTACAATAATATATAAAAAAAGTCTAATTTATTTTATGAACAAAAGAATGATGTGAAAAGAAAGTATTCTTAATTAAGTTTAAAAAATTAACAAATTAAATTAAAATTAAAAAATAATGGATATTATAAAGATTTGTAAAATTTTTTTTTAGAAGAATAAATTTACATTTGACTTATCTCAGATTCATTGATGGTCGAGCAAATTATTATGAGCTCGGCGGCGTGCAACGCAGAATTTTTTGGAGGATCTGGTGCGAACAGGTCCGAAGATTATTGACGTATAAAGTGGATGGTAGCTCATTATCCGAAACGACGGCGGCGAGTTCGTCGAGCAGTAGTACACTATATTTACTATCATCCGAGATCGAAGTCAAGAAAAATCACAACATGAAAAAACCAGTATACAGGTGCCAATTAATATAAACTATTGTTGATCTCATTATATGCATCGATATTTACGAAAATTAAATATCTAGTGCTTCGAAGCAGTACTAATGATCATGTTAAATTATTTGTTATCAATCGTATAATTTTATACAAAAAACGTGTATTAAAACAAATATACAGAATATGGACTCGTTATGGAGGCGCCGGCGATTTTGTTGCTCCTACATGGACAGACAAGGACTTGTATCTCGGATCGTCTTTTAATGAGTTAGTAAATGGTCATTATACGCCTGTTCCGGTGAGATTCGCCGGAGCCAGCTTGCAGGACCTTATGTATGAGCTAGGGGATCGTACGCCATGTTACGTTACCTGCAAGAAATCTTGTCAAAGTTGGCCATGTCAGATAAAGTTTGACAGTCAAGCAAAATCGCAGCGTTCCGGAGGACTATGTAATGTCATTTTCGCAAGAAATCACGGCACTCATCGTCACGATTGTACCGCAAGTTACAAAAGTACGTCTTGCAACATCTGCCAATTAGACGACAGCGTTGGCATTAATGTTTCCGGAAAGCACAGCCGATGTCACGGTTAGAGCAGTCGGATTTGCAAAACTCGTAAATCTTTTTATTCATTTAGATATATTTAAGAGAAAAAAATCTCAAAGCTTCTCATCGTCAAATAAAATATTAACTAAAAGATTTTGAATAAAGAAAAAATAAAAAAAAATAAACTAACTTTAGCTTATGCTTTTATACTAAAAAATTAAATTTTATTAAATTTACATATGCATATATTTTAATGCAAATATTCTGATAAAAAACAATATAAATATCAACGATTAAAAATATTTAGAGCTCCAAAATATACTTTCCGAGGAAGAGTTCATAGAACACGTAGAAAAAAAAAACGAAAAACATCAACAACAGCATCGGAGAGAGGCGACTTCAAAAGTATCGCGTTTCGGTTTTGGTATATCGGAAAAATGCAATTCCGAGTTGATTCTGGGTCCTTATCGCGGTGATTCCGGTTACGTCGACGTCTCCGAGTTCCGGCATCGCTTTGTCGACCCCCGGAAATTAATCGAAAGCGGGGTGACAATCTGGGAGGATCATAGGTCCTTCAAGAGTCAGAAGCACCCGCGAAGATACGCCTTTTCTTCAGCAGCACATTTCTTTCACGCGCTAGGGCCATGGTCGGTTCAGCCTGGTGAACGCGAATCCGTGCAAACTCTGAGATCATCGAGTGCGGTCAACATCCGCAAACAACCATCGGACCCAGAACTGAGACTTCCGGTCTCACGTCGTCAGTTGACAGCCAGCGTTTCTTGCGCCGCCTTAACGTCCGGTTCCAACACCGTTACTAGAGGACGAGTGATACTCTTCTGGACGCCAGAATATTGGTACAGACCTCAGGCAGCTACGGCTGCTTACAGGTAATATAAAAAAAAAATACTTGTCATCTTGTGTAAATGTGTGACTCGTTACATTTGTTTATGACAAAAAAAAATTTCTATTTAAAAACTTAGATTATAAGATCTAAATTTTAATTGTTGCATATTTTTATTATTACATAATTTAAAAAGATAATTGACAAATAAGTAAGTTTTAAATTATATATTTTAAGAATAATTTAAATAATAAAAAATTGAATTTATTCAATAATTCTTATATAACAGAGAGCTAAGGCATCACTTGGCATCCCTTCGGGATTTTCGATGTGAAAAAGAGAAGCAGGCGAAAAGAAAGCTCTTCTGTAAACGAAAAAATCAGACATCAGGCGAGAGCGGCAATTCCGAAACCACAATTACGGGGAAATCTAGCAGTCTATTAGAACGCGTGCTTTTCATCAATGGGACGCGCAAACAGAACAAAAAGCTGATTGAAACCGCAGACGTCGATAAAGGCACAGCGCAATTGCGGAGATTGTTAAAGATGAATCTTCGTATCACCGTGTGGGACTTGGACAGCACAACTCTAGCCACGCAACTGACGATGATCGATCGCGATCTCTTCGTTCGCATTCCCGCAACCGAGATCGAGGTGTTGATCCATCAGAGATCTTCGTGCAACGCGCCGAATGTAGGTGCGTGGATCGCTTTTAGTCACCGGATCACCTGTTTGACCGTCAGCGAGATCCTTGCGATCAAGCAGCTCGATATGAGAACCAGAATCATGGCGAGGTTCATTAATGCAGCTGACAAGTGTTTCGCGCTCGGCAATTTTCAGTCCTGTCGATCTATCCTAGCCGGTCTGCAGGCTCCGCCAATTTACAGACTTCGAAGAAGTTGGTCTTACTTAAGGACTCATCACGCCAACAGGTATCCACTTATTAACTTTAGACACGAGATAATTAATTTCCTTTAATCTATAACAATAAAATTATTATAATTATATATTATTTATAATTATTTTCCTTTAATAAAATTTCCTTTAAATTTGCAATTACATAATATTGCTTTCATGGATCTTTTTTGTGAATAGATTTCATATAAATATATTTTTCGAGATTTTCCCTATTTTATATTAATAATTCTCTTTCATAAAAACAAAACGTATATACACAATTTGATACATTTCAGATACGAATCGATGGAGAAGCTGTCCAAGATTTATAAGAGTCCGCGCTGTTCAAAGTATCAAAGAACTTGGACCGCAGCAGAACGCAGTCCGCCTTGTATGCCATATGTTGGTCACTTTCTGATCAAAATTCTGGGATTAAATGGCTTGAGAGAAATTCAAGGGAATTTCGCATCGCCTTCTACAAGAAAACAATCAATCACGCAAACCGAGATTTCAGAATCTATTAATAATAATTTCAATAATATTCACTCAGAAGATGGACAGAACATAATACGATCCGAGCGAGATGGATTTTCGCGTTTAGCCAGGCGCATTTTCATGGCAACGCTGGCCAAGATAAAGTTCACGACACGCCGAAATATTGCTGACGAGACGACAAACTATGTCTGGACATGTAGACAACGATATCTGGCGCGTAAATTTTTTTATCATTGGCGCGCGATCACGTTGGAATCAAAAATACTCTCGGAAGACGAAAAAAGATCCAAGAACGTGGACTTGAAGAGAGCGCACGTTCTCAATACAGCTATTTGGTTAACCGACTGTCAAAGATTCGCGCAGAGCTACAATTTTCCATTGAACTCGTTCGCATACGAGTTTTTTTTAAAAGCGCGTTACAGAGAAGATCGCGAAAACTTTTTCATCAGCCTCAAGTTGGAACCACCGACGACAACTTGAACGGTACATATTGAAAGATTTGATTAAGATTTCATAAATGGCGATCGATACGCAACTTCGTCATGTATCAGCTACGTTACAGTAATTATTTTATTATTTCGAGCGCGACAAAGTAAGAGAAATATACTAGCCAACAGCGTCAATTATTTATCCAGTTATAAATATTTTTTTAAAATATGATGAGACTTTTGGATCATGCAGTATTATTTGCATACAATTTATTCAGAAGCACTTTTACCACGAGAAATGTCGTATCTCTACACGCTCTTTGTATGATTATTATTGCTATGACACTTTAATAAAATATATCTTTGAATATTGCTTCTTATTGTGATGATAAATTATTGCGATAAATTGATAAATAATTATTTTTTATTTGCTTTTGTTGTTATATTTTATTATTATTATAACTTATCGTCGTTGGAGAAAAGATGGATTAAGATAATCTCTTTATCACCGTTTTATTCCGAACATAGTGTATACAATTGTTACTTTACATATGTTATATGTATATGTATAATATATATATCTCTTTCTATTAAATTTTTTCAGTCGTAAACTTAAAATAGAGTGTATCATGATGGGCGGAAGAGTGAATCTTTGAACTGAAAAATAGGTATCGGATTTTGACTAGATAATAACGCAGTTTTTCTTGTGTATATACAGTAATATATGATATATGTATATATAATATCGATTAAAAAGAAGATAAAGTAATATAATATATACACATAGAACAAGGGCAACAGTCTTTTTCTGGCATGAAATCTAACGTAATCCTTTATCGACCATGTCGCAATCGTTTTCTTGAATTTTGGAAATGTATAAATTTTTCTTTTTTAAATATGTATATATATATATATATATATATATATATATATATATATATATATATGTATATATATATATATGCATATATATCTAACAATGAATGTATGTACACATACACAACATATATAGTATAGAAGTAATAACTTGCAATTCCAGAAAGCTGCGCTCCTGAATTATCTCGGCAAAAAAATATTTTTACATATATATATGTATATATATATATTTTTTTTAAATGTGTATATATATGTATATACACATTTAAAAAAATGTATATATCAACATTCAAAGATTCGCAATTATAACTTGCGCAATTTCGCACGACTTTTTTGCTTCTCGACAAAAGTGGAGCGGCGTGTCTTATTCTCGCATTCTACGAGAATAGACGTAAAAGCAGTTTTACCGGTGCATAATAGGATTTTGCACAATTTTGACACTAATATGAAATGCATTCCCAAATGCATCGCGGCGAAACGCAGCCGCATCGTCGAAAATCCGCGCAAATACGCCGCTATTCAATACTTTTTAAAGATAGGGAATCTCTATTAGATATTAGAATAAAATTTCACGGAGTATCAAAATAATTATTCATGCTAATATATATGTCGAAGTTGTCTTCTATAAATTGATCGCAGTAATTCAGAGAGGAATCCTTCTGTTTGAACATTAACTTTATAAATCCTTAATTAATCGCATTTCTTTTGTACATACCACACGTAAATTTTTAAATATATATATGTAATTTTCTTTATATTTAATTATATTTATTTTTTATAAATAAATATATTTAATTGTGTTTTTTTTTTTCTTCAGAGAAAAATCTAACAAAAATTAGATTGTTCAAAATTTCAAGCGCTCGCATTAAAATTAAAGAAGATTAGTAGATTTTAATTTAACGAAACGCGACTGATTAAGGATTAATTCTTCTTTTCGAGCTTTCACAACGTTCTTAAGCCTATCATTGATCCATATCAAACATCAATCCATCCGACGATCTCCTGGAGCGTCAGTCGAGTAGTAAAGCGAGCAGAAGCGAAACGCTCTCTCTCTCTCTCTCTCTTTCAGGCCGCTTGAAAGAGCAGCCGGCATCTTCTCGCCGTATGACGGCCACCCCGTTTAAATCACATGCCGCCCGGTTTCGGAAGATTCGTGTCGTAGGCTCTGATCACGTCCGTCTGGGTTACTGAACCGCCCTCCTCTTGGGAGAACGCGAAACCATCTGCATCGCGCAGCATGCGCAATAACAAAGGTCGCAATTCGTTAATCTCTGCCGTAAGAATGTCTATTAATTGAGCATGCAAGGTATCGGAAAATTGTAAAGTCGCGTTTAGCGATAGGTATTCCATTTTTTTGTTTGTTCTAGAGTAAAGTGAATTATAAAGATTTGGAAGATCACCAAAATTTTGAATAAAAAACTCAAAATTATTCGAAACTTTTCAAATCTATTATAAATCGGTTCATCGCTAAACGCATCTGTAGCAGTTGAAAATTGAAAATTCGAAATTGTATTAATATATTTATCGAGTTTTAATCAAGCGCTATTTATATGGCAAAAATGAAATATTTTCTAGTTTCAAATCATTCTACTAAAATTGTAGCAATATATATCAAGAGTATTCCAGAAGTGCCGCATTTCCTTTCGTAGCTATTGAATAATCTATAAATTCAAGAGAAAAGAAAAGAAGAAGAGAAGTGCGCAACTTCCAGAACGTCTGGCATATATTAATATGCATTTCGCGATTGCTAAAAAAATATAATTTTCAACTATAAGGTAACATAGTGCAGGTGCGGAAATGTGCGTTTAATTATCAGTTTGTCGCAAACACGTTCTCTCTCGAAAAGTAGTCAATATTTTAGAACGGCACTCGTCGATAAAATAAAGCTTTACGGACGAACGGACAGACGAGAAACGGAAAGCCGTGAGAAATTAAGCGCGTGCTCAAGTGCTGAGTAAAGTACGAGGAAATATATTATAATCGTGATTAAAATTCACCTAGAGTAAGAAAGAAGTTCGCGAAGTAGATAGAATTATAGGGAAGAATTACGATCGAATGATAAGAGATTAAGAGAACCACAGATATCGTAAATAGAAATTTCCCCGGGCGTATGTGAGTGTCTGTGGAAAAGACAACTTACGTGATAGCTCCACCTCGACATTGACTCTGGAGGCGGCGTTCGAGCGCCTGGTGAAAACACTTTTAACGTTTTTCAGCAGCCTCGCCGTTTCCGTCAATCTGCAAAGCCGGGCATTCAGCAATAATTTATGGATTCTCGGCTTTGGCCAGAGAAAACACCCTCTCTCGTCCATATCACACAATGGACAAACGATGTACTACAACTTTTTTCTGTTTCTTTCATTCTTTCTCTGTATCTATCTTTCTATAATCTTGCCCTCGGAATTGTCGATCGATAATAATTTCCCAATTTCAACGCGAATTTCGTGTAATTTCTTTCACGCTGACGTCGATTACATAGGTGATAGTAAGTGCGGTGCAATTATCGTGCAGGAATTGAAAGGAAAAAAAAAAGAACAAAATGAAAATTAAATGTGAAAAGTGTCTGTGAATTTAATCGCAGGGATATCAATCCTTGCGGTATCCTCTTCATTTGAAAGGATTAATGAAATTTAATTAAAACATGCACGCTGAAAAGACATACGTATGCAATTTAAGCGAATAAATTTGTATGTGTATGTGTATGTGTGTGAATAAAATAGTATATATTTACTGCACGCTTATTCCGTTTAGAGAATTATCTTGAGCTACATTGAGACTTCGTGAGGAATTTGCGTGACTGGTATTTTAGATCGCTGTGCTGTGCTCGGCTTTTAAAACGGAACATCGAACGATCATGCGTTCCTGTTAATCGGCGATGTGTTCTCGCTTGTCGGTAGAGAGTGTAGAGAAAATATAAGTAGGAGATGCACTGCGTATATATATTACGTATATACTACTACTGGGAGGGGTACTTACACCTCGCGAGATCGGCGATGGCATGCACAGGCCTGCACGGGATACCACGGAAGAGAACATATCAAAAAAAGACCGCATTAACGAACGGCAAATTACAGAGTGAACATTAGTATAATACACAGTGATACACGCTACTAGAATTATCTACAAGCACTGTTACTTGAAGAGAATGGTTTACGGGGGAAGGGTAGTTATTTTATAATATGCCCCATGATTCTCTCTTTGTCAGTTGCATCTTTTGTCATGAATGGAGGTCTGCATATAACAAAATTAATCTAGCTCGATCGAAATATTTTTTATGCACGTATGTATACAGAGTAAAAAAAAATATGAGGGATTAATTTACTACTTAAAATTATGCTAAAATATGTATTATATGGAAATAAGGTATTGGAAATTAGTTGTTCTTAAGTGATAAACGTGGTGTAAAAAAAAATCTTTAATTAAAAATAATGGAAACACGATATTCTGTCAATAACAATAAATAATAATATAATAATAACAAAAATTATATCAGATATACAGTGGAACCTGTCATCATGTTATAGTGCATTTCTCATTTATAATTTTTTTCAAATAATGTATATTATGTAATAATAACCAATTTTAAAATAATGTATATTATGTAATAATAAACAATTGACTAGAAACGAAAGAGAACCTACATGAAAGGTTCTACTGTATATAAAAGACGAGTAACATATCTCGTGCTCAAATAAATATTGTAAAATAAGTAATTAATTATACAATTAATTATATTATTCTGAACTTTTTGAATATCATAAGAAATGTAAAAAATATGAGAAATAATTATAAACAGTTTTTAAATTAATATAAAGAAATAATAAAATTTTTTTTCAACTAAAAAATATAAATATTTCCGAGTTTACGTAGAAATGCATTGGCCGAATAATTCACAAGATATATGCATATGAGATACATATAGATATTGTCTAATATTATATTATACAAGACCTATCGCGCGCTAATATACCATGTTGTACTCGAAAGGAATGTATGCGAGGAAGATTTAGTAATCGCGTAAAATTGAAACGCTTACTAGCTTACTAGCCACTTTAGGAATATACGGGGTAGAAGGAGTGTTCAGGAATATGGAATGGTGAAGTGTTGCAGATGATGCATGCTCGGAACGATGCGTAAACCACGAGCCACGCGTTACAAACGGAACACTCTCAGCCTATTGCGCCTTCGTCGCGGATAGATCAAGGGCCAACATCGATTTAACCATCGCTTCCACCTCGATCTCCTGTTTATAATTCATATTTATCGACTGAATTAGGAGGCAACAATATTAATAAGCAATATAAAACGATTTGTCTTTTGGGTTGCACTCCGATAAATAATTCATACGTAAACGAGCACATAAACAACGATGTTATGTTAGGAAATATGTAAATTATATATATGGTCAGAATATATATATATATATATATATATATATATATATATATATATATATATATATATATGACATATGTCAGATATGATCAGAGATTAATGATCGTTACATACATGCACCTAAATGCATCAAAAAAGTAAAATTTCATCCAAGGTTAGTCAGACCATCCATATAATGTAAATTTGTTCTATAAATACATAGTACATAATAATAATAGAGCTAGGACCTAGAAAGCCATGCATAGTAAGTCTTATCTCAATCAACACAATAGAACATATATATATATATAATTATTAGAATGATTCATGCTTTTTTAATAGTGTTAAATTCTCTTTGTGAGTAAATTTTGCACTAAACTTTTTAAAGATAATCAAATAAATTAAAATGATAAATGGACAGTCTTTTTTGTTTTTCAAACAGCCCAAATTGTCGGTTATAAGAGTATAACATAATGTAACTTTTATACTTTTTGATTTAAATGTTAGAAAGCACCTTTTCTATAATCTAAAATGCAATTTAATATTCCCTATATGTTAGTCATTAATAAAAAATAAAATGAAAAACTTACGAGCTTCTGTAATCCTGATTGTTGAATACAGCACCAGGATCGGATTTCCTAATTTCATTCTCTCGGGCTGCTTCCGTCACCGATTTCCAAACTGTATTCATCACTCTAAAAATAATACATATATAAATATGCAAAATATGCATTGTCTGCATTTAATAACGGTTGTCGCATTACTCACGCATTTACTGTAACATCTAGTAGCAATACTGCTGTCGGTATTAATATAAGTCCCAGCCAGAAAACAGGCGAAGAAAATAACATTCTGTCATTACCTAACATCACAGCGCCGACGTTCAAGACGGGCCAAAAATTACTACAACAATAAATATATTAAAAATATATTATGTGCTTTATTAACATGTCAAATAATTCTATAATAATATTAGGAAAAAGATATCTTTTCTTTTCTTACCTATATATAAAAATAAATAAGAACCAGAGTATAATAGATCCCCAGGTTGCTAAATGAGTGACCCATGTCCACGAGTTTATTATTAAACCTGCTTTCGCGCATACTGTTACTACAACATACTAATACAACAAACATACATATAATCTCTCTCTTTCATAAGAATCTTCTCATAAATCTCTCTCGTGAAATTACATAATGTAAAGAATATTGCATGACACTTACGGTATACACAAAGTTTCCTAGTAAAAGATAACCGCCGTCTCTACCGTTCCCCCAAGCCACATCTTGCTTGAGAGCCATAAGCGGCAACCAATAAAGTAACGCCGAATGAAATAGCGCATTCATAATCCATATCCAAAATATCTGTATAGATACGAGTAAAAATATTTTATTTTCTCCTCTTCTTGAAAATCCCGACTTTAATTTCATTCACAATTCATATAGAACTTGTACTTACTCTAATACTGAGAAACGAGTCGCCGTTATTCTTCGTAGCATATAATCCTGGATGTGCTAAACGAGTTTCTGCGGAACACACTTTATCAAAGAGACCCATAGCTAATGGAGGCGCAGCGGTGAAAACCTACGAGAAGTATCAAATAATTAAAAATTAATTTTATTCCTAAAATAAAATTATTAATTTTTTAGCAAAATAATATAAAATCGTTGAAATTATGAAACTTACAACGTTATAAAGTCCAATAGACCATCTTTCAAATAGAATCTGTCCGGACCAACCAGAATATATAGCAAACCATAATTCAATAACATATAGACAAATATTCTTGTAAAACGAGTACAAGATTAATTTACACATTCTACTATAATTCCAAGAACCGTGAACAAATAATAGACGTTTCAGAAAACGGAACTGTGCGATAGAATAATCAGATGCACATGCTGCTTGAAGACCTTCGACACCCGAAATACCTATAAAAAACAAAATATCACGATATTTTAATAACCAAGAATATTTTCGACAAAAACTATGTACTTAAATATTTTTAAAACTTACCGACACCAATGTGAGCTTTCTGTATCATAGCCACATCGTTCGCACCATCCCCAATTGCGAGAGTTACAGCTTTCTTGTTACTCGTGATTAAATCAACCACCTAAATATAAATCAAAACACAACAATATAGTCAATAAACTAAATTTTATTACATGTCTCCAAGTACAAATTAATAGCCTTACCTCAGCTTTTTGTATCGGTGACACTCTGCAACAGATAACTACTTTGCAAGCTGAACATAATTCCACGAAGTCCATCCTAATATCACAAGATAGAGCAAAATCTAACGTACTGCCATCTATAATTAGAGCCACATCATTTTGACATTTTAAGTCAATCCCAAAATCAAGGCAGCGTTGAATGATAACTTCTCTCGTTTTCTATAAAATATAAGATATTTACATTACGACAACCGTAAAACTCAAAAATTTTGATGAGAGAATTTTGTTTACTTACATCTAAAGAAGTCTCATTGATGACATAAAGAGGCATTCCGTGTGTTATTAGCTTGCACGAATAACCGATATTTATGGCGGTCTCCTGTTTATCTCCAGTCAATACCCAGACATTGATATCAGCTTGTAAAAGAGCTTGTATCGTTTCTGGTACCTAAAAATAAAATTATGCAAATTGTAATATTATATATCACAAAAGTATTACAATTATAAAAATGTTTATCTTTCGAATTGATAAAAGAAAGAGAAAGAGAGATTAAATATATTCCGTACTTGATCTTGCAATTGATCCTCGATCGCAGTTGCCCCTAATAACGTGAGTTTAGTCTCAATAAGATTCGCAGCCTGTTCCAGCATGTTTTCACGATTTACTATACTAATTGACGCTTTATGATACGATTCGCACCACCACTGCCAAGAAAAATTATTAAAAATAATTGATATATTGACAATATATATTGACTCGCCTCTCTAAAATAAAGGAGAACTAATCTAACCTGATAAACGTTTTCAGGTATTTCCGCGGCAGCAAAACAAAGCGTCCGCAACCCTTCGCTAGCGAACATTTCCAAATGCTCTAAAGTCACCTCACGAAAATCATCTACATGTTCTTGGTCAAGATCGCTAGTTTCTACAGAAATTGGTGTCAATCTTTCATAAATTACAGAGTCAGCTCCTTTACAAAGGATTTTAATTTTTCCCTCGGGTGTTCTTACAACCACAGACATTCGCTTCCTGGCGGAAGTGAATTCTATTACATTCAATATTTCGTATCGTAGCGTCTTGCCTAAAGCTATGATTTCCACATAACTGGGCGTCCGTGTATCACACACGTAATTAAATTTACGTGCACCATCTACTAATGCTCTTTCATCTAAAAAAGGAGAATGTAAGGTAAACTAAACGTATACATACTGTACTGTCAAATGTGAATGTTTAGGTAAATGACATTTACCTGGCGATGCAGCGTGATAAATTATAGAGTTATCTATTTTCTCGGGAATAACCGTATGACAAACTGATAGCATAACCATAAATTCGTGAAGCACAGCAGCGTGATCCGCTTTCTTCTTATCAATAGGACTTGGAGAGTCCTGCACAGCCGTTCCTTCGATAATATCTTTAATTAACTCACAATTGTTATCGCTTGTGCTTCCATGGCCGTTTGAAGGATTTGGCAAACTATAAATATTCATTTTCTCAAAGAAAACGTGTATTTAACTTATATGAATTTAAATGTGTATTTAAATTATAAATTGCTACAGCAAAAAGCTATGCAGCTGAATAAACTTACTCATACAATTTTCCACCGACCGAACATCGTTTAAATTCCATAACGTTCTTTGTAAGAGTACCGGTTTTATCCGTGAATATATAATTCACCATTCCGAGTTCCTCGTTTAAATTACTTGTACGAGCCATAGCTGGAGTATCCGTCTCCGCATGATACATCTCTATATCCATGTTAATAAATGTTGCTTGGACGAATCTTACTACTTCGAGCGTCACTTGCAGCGATATTGGTATTAAATTGTTGAAGAGAATAATAAATGTCAACAGATTAAACGCGAAGTTCTTAGTCATTTCCTCTGCAACGAGAAGATTGATAGAGAATTCGAGTATCTCTATGAAATGTGCGCGATAAAAGCACGAATGTGTTTACCTTTTAAACCCAAATACCAAAGGCCATCTTTATTGGCGTTCGTCCATATGACGTTGAATATCGCGGAAAGAATGCACAACAGAAGAAGTATGAAAAATAGCATCAGTATCTGCGTGTTGATCAACCGATCGAGGGTGGATCGTTTCAATGGCGCTGTCGCGGTATTATTCTGCATGAGTTTCGTATCGTGCCCCGTGTATATGACTACGCCGAATACCCATCGTGTGTTCCGCAACATCGCGCCACGGAGTAACAATTGATCAGGCCCTAAAGCTACACTCCTGTGAAAGAACAATACCGCTTGTGACGTAACGACACATAGACACGTATTGACGTACAACGAGATGCCGACACTTCAAGATAAGTTGGAAGACGAACAACAAACTATGTATGATATGAGGAATAATGCAAACCTACAGATATAAACATAACTTTCGTTAATATCTGAAACAAATAACGAAGCGAATTGACAGAAGGAAAATGTGCAGAAATGTGCGAAACAAAGCATATACATACGTAGATGTATTTAACACATATATGTGTTCTTACTGCTTATTGGTCTCTCGTAAAACTCCATGGAACTCGTACAAATGTCTGTTGGGCGGTTCGCACTGGATGTTGGCGCGAAAATTCATCAATTCCGCAGTATCCAAAAGATTGGCAGTGTCGGGATGGGCCTGTCGAATTTTGAGATTCGTCTCACCGTCCAAATTGGCGGTCTCTATGAAGGACATACCCTGCGGCTCCGACGATGATAACAAGACCAGGTCGGCAGGGAAGAAAGTGTTGTTATGAACCTATACATATTATAAAGAGAGCAATTCTAACTCAAGGAACGCCAATTGATTATTAACAAATCAATAATCCTGACGAAAATGGAAAGCAACCTTAACCACATCGCCGACGGCTACAGTGCGCCACTGTATCCACTGCCAGCGCCCGTCTCTCAGCACCTCCACCTCTCTCATATTTATTTCATCGTCCGCTCTGTGCCTTTTCTAAAAATTACCAGATTTTTCTTTTTTACATAAGATATCGAATAAGAAGAAAATGTGATAATAAATTACTAATGTTATAAGTACGCACAACATCCTCGACTATCTCCTTCAAAGCGGACACACTGAGGATGAAAATCAGTGGAACCAACGTTGTCCAGCGTCCTGTCGGAGACACGTCTGGTATTTGCTAAATTTAAATCGGGAAGTATGTTGAAAATTTGCACAATCGAACATAAATTTAACAAAGACACACATGAAAAGAATTATTTTTTATCTTAAATCTAATTGTAAAAATATCTATGAAAAATCCGTGCTAATTAAAATTTTGATAGTTTTTGTTTTCTGTACTCATTACATTTATAAATTAAAATTTGTTGTGCTTGACAATATAGACTACCTGCATAAGTGCGATGAACAGGAAGAAACAGTTGCTGTAACGACGAAATTGTTCAAACAGGAATAAAGGTATGAACGACAAAAATGAATACTTCGCAGTCGTAATGTGATTGTTTTTGTATTTTGCAGGCTGATGAGGTGCATTGACAAAAATGACCCTTTCTTCACCGTCAACGTATTGCGTAGGTGGCTGACCGTCATCCTGCGAGCCACCATTTTCCGCCCTTACCGGACCAACTATAACACAGACAACAATAACACTGTTTATGCGTATTTTTCAAGCTAACGCGTAAATATAATAAAATCATAGCTTATCTCATGATGGACAGTTATTTATTTTTAATTTTCTTTTTCATTAAAATTAGAATAATTAAAACTTAAACAGCTACTTATTTTAATGTGGATAAAAATCGTTTTTTAATGTGAATAAAAATGATTTTTTATAGCTTTGATATTTTTTTTCGAAAGTTTCTCCACAAGTTTCGGATTGGCTTTTTCTCTGTTACAGAAATACACATTCACAGTACAAAGGTCAATGTAAAAAAAAAAAAGTCACGCTACTTTATCAAAGATTCTGATCATAAGAATGCATTATGTCCAAGAAAATGACTTGTATATGCACGAATATTTTTCTTTCTTATAGCCTCTGGTTGTATAACGTTCTGCCCACGTGCGGTGAACTGACAGTTGTACTGCGACGTGAACAATACACTGAAAATGATCGCTATAAAAGTATCATACGTGTCACGCTAAACTTAGAAAATAAATAATACTGGATATAGGTATTTCCGATGATGCATATTGAGTGTTGTTTATTTTTTTCTAGCAATCTACACGTGTCATCTACATCGCGTGTAAAATAATTTTAATCTTGGATAAAATATTGTTATAATTTTTCTCTTCATTTTCTTTTTTTCGAAAAATTAAGAATTAAATAGAAATCATATATTTAAATTCTGATAAAAATCAAAATATAACTTCTATGTTTTTCATAAATTACTGCAATATTTCCATGTATATTGAGAAAAATAAAACAATATTAAAAATTGTTTGATAATATATAAATCTAAAAAAATGTAGTAATATTTTTCTATTATTTATATAATAATGTCACAATTTTGTAAGTTACCACAGATGCGAAAATTTGTAGCTATGACCTTAAAGATAACAAGAGATATCACTTACAGCAAAAAAATAAATAAATAAATACTCTTATAGTTAACAAATCATTGAATAGTTCAATCGTGTTGCGTGCAGATTAGATTTCCTATAAAAAGTTCTTTGAAAATTAATCAATTGAGATTAAAATCGATACACAATGCCTAAATATGTATTCAGATACTATACACTTATATTACACTTACATATTTATAGCCAGATATATTTCTTAGAATTAACGCAAGAAATATCTTTTTATAAAAATTTCTTGTTTAATTATATCAGCATTGTTATTATAACTTTATTAACTATGTATTATGATAACGCTGATATAAAAATACTTATCAAACGAGAGCGTCAGTAGCTTAATGAAAATTGTCGATACCTCTCTAAACACTTGATTTCGATAACACCAAGTCATCGAGCGTTGAGTTATCGTAGAGTTAATGGAAATTTCCCATATATCTCGACAAATTATTTATATTTGCAAAATTATAAGCAATGATAAAATTTCAATATTGTTTATTCGAGTAATTTTTATTCCGACTTACGGGTCTGGGCGTGCAGATAAAGATGCACGCGAGATCTGAGCTCGTTGTACCACTGCACCAGCTTCGTGGCCGCGACTTCCATGATCGTTGGTCGTAAACGTTAAATCTCTCATACACATATGTATGTATATCTCACATGTCACCGCGACGTGCGCTATGTCCGTCCTGATTCATATTTAATCCCTGTGAATACGGGACTGTCTCACATGTGCACGCGAAATCGGAGCATCGAACAGGAAACAGGAAGATCGTTCGCGTTTATAGCAGTAGGTTAGATCACCTTTATGTACGCAGACGTATGTATGTACACAAGCCTCAATAATAAATAATAATTCCCCTTAATTGCATCGATCGGTCGCCGTGTTGCGCCACGACGCCGACGTCGAAGTCGGTCGCGAAGCGTATACGAGGTGCGTCGTTATTCGCCGCCGCGTCCATTTCACGGATAAAATTTCGACACGACACACGACCTTCGCCACTCGCCACCTCTCAACCGCACTTTTGAGGTTATGTCATTTGAGCCAACAACGTTCGCGAACAACGAGAGACGATTTCCACGAATAACAGCTGATCTTATCGCGACTTACTTATTGTCATACACACGCGGAACAAACGTCAAACGATGAATGCCGCGAATGTTTGTGGAAAAAAAGATTCAATGTGACGCATCGTCGCGCGACGACGACGTTGACATCACGTGTTTGCAGCGCTGTGCGTTATACAGAGTGTTCTCATATGTTACTACAACGGTTTTTTGCGAAGCTGGAATCTGCCCTGTCTTCGAACATTTTGATTATATATTCGGAATTATAATTATGTATTATAGGTATATTAGATGCAATCCCGTTAAGAAAGATTTATCTTTAGATTAATTGAAAAAGAAATTGACTTGATTTTAAAAGATAATATATGTGAGACACCATGTATAATGCGGCATGACATTTAGGAATAAATTTCATACAACGAATAAATCCTGCATAATTAATTAAAATTAATTAACAATCGGCAAATAATAATAATGAAAGACAAATATATATATATATATATATATATATATATATATATATATATATATATATATATGAATATTGAAAATATCGCGAATGTGACGGATACAAGATGTTTAATTATTCCGGTTATATTGATTTTCCAACCTGTATCCGCCAACTCTACGGCGACGATGTAACGACGCACTACGCCATATGTTTTTATTCAGCAGATAACACAATTGCGTAATATATGATTATGCGATAGGGGGGAGCGTCTCATAATCCAGGCGTTATAGATCTCCCTACGACAGGCTCGCACGCGAATCGTTTGCGCTCGTTTATCGACGATCGCCTCGTTAAAATGTCGATTAGTATTATTATGTTATGTGAACATTTTATTTTTCTACACACTTAAAAGGCAAGTTATAAAATGTCCGTTCATCAATTTATTATTATTAGCAAACAATAGTAGAAAAGAAATTAGGATATTTGCATTTATGTGTGAAAAGGAAATAGCATTGCGTGACACACATCTTCAACCTTTTTTTTTCTATTTCGCATTGAAAAAAAGAAGAGATATTTTTTATAAAAGATGATTAAACGTATTCAACACGGTATGTCCTTAGAAAAATTTACAATTTTATTTACGCTGAGCTTTTTTCCATTTTTCTTAAATGTTATGGCAATTCTATCCAATAAATGTATACTCGTAAAGCTGAGCGAAAATTGTGTCGTAAAGTGCAAAAGTGGTAGAATCTAAATTATTTATAAAGCGAGCATCTCATTCGTATTCAATCCTGCATTTTAACGGTACGATAAAATTTCTCCTTACAAGTTATTTTATGGTTTCTTTCACGCACAATCTGCACGAATATTGATATTCACAAATCAATTTTGCAATAATTCAATTAAATCCGAAAACGAAATCAGTTCGTTCGAACAAGTTTCAGATGCGATATTTATTTCCCACTCCAGATAATGGTATATCTCAACGCACTATATAATATCCTAAAATTCTTTTTCTTTTTAGAAGATTTTCTTCACTATCAGAAAATATCCTAGACTGAAAACACTTTAATTTTTGGAAAGATCGCGCAAGCGAAACTAAAATCCTAGACAAACACGGCGTATCGGCACGGTCTCGTCTCCGGCGATCGATCGAACGAGCTCTCTTTCAAGGAGAGAAGCCAGGTCTGTAGCACATCCGGCCGCGCAACAATCGATCTCTCTCACCTTTTCCCACCGTGCGAAATAGGAAACGTTTTCTTATACACGCACTCGCGTTACTTCCGCACGCAATTTTCTGAACGATACGGCATACGATATACGCGGTCCGTACAGTCGCTCTCTCCCGAGTCGGGATAACGATCTGTCCGAGAGCGTCTCCTACGTCACGTCAGCAGGACCTCCTCTCTCTTGCCACACCCCTGTTGACAACGATGACACGTTGCGTCGTCCAGATACGTGCACGTGTGTCGTTAACGCGCACACGCGCCACGACATCGATCGAATTACCAGGAAATCCGCACGCAGGACGCATCGCTAATAAATGCGGCATGTCCGATGCGATTCTGCAGGATACCCTTCCTTTTTTTCTTTTCTCATGACAATTTCCGCGCCCCTTAGCTGACACAGGATCAACCGTGACTTTTTTCCGCACCCCGACGCGATTCCTTGCTTATACACAAATGCCCGTACACGCACGCTCCGAATCGAACAGGGACGGGTCCGCAACGGAGGCAGCGGAAATTATAATAATGACACAAATGGAATATAGTCGCCCAACTCTTTAATTTAGTGATTTATAAACCGGGATTTTCGAGAAAATATATTCAAAGATTTTAAAAAAGAAACCATGTTCTCGACATTCTTTCGTTTCGTGATTTATTTATCTCTTTTTATGGCCTCATTTTTTTATTATTTATAATTCTTTTTGCGCAAAGCTTGCGCCTGCAGCCGATGCGGCACTGCCCGAGGGGTGGCCGGACAAAATGCGTCAGTAAAATGTTCACGTGTTGTATCGTAAAACGCATGCGCTCATTGATGGCAACAAGTTGGTGTCAGCACCGACCGCGCTCCGAACGTAACCGGGACTGTAATCCGGAGCCAAAGCATGGAAGAGCGTGCGGTGGCGTGATGACTATATAAATTATCGATAGGCCAAGGACACGCTGGCGACGCGCCACAACAGGGTGGTTCTTTCTATTACAACTACTTAAACAGCTCGTTCGACGTCGTTCAGCAAACACTCTTTACGAGATAGAATCTGGATTTTACTTAGTCTTAAGAAATATGATTTTTATAACGTCGAAATATTATAGGGTGTGTGCACACGAAATTAAATATTAAAAAAATTTTTTTTAACAAAAATATCGAGAGATAGCTTTCAAATTGAAATGCATTAAAATTGAGAACTTAGAGAGATAATGAATGCTCATTCGCTTTGATTTGAACGTTATATAGATAACAAAAGTTTAATTTAGAGATTGTTTAGTAGAGCATAAACTAATTAAAAGTACCCTGTACTTTGGAATTATGTACGCGCTGAATGTCTTCAATGGATTAATTTACTCGACTTACCCTCGGAAATTGACTCCGGCGAGCCAGTCTCCTGGAGCTCGATATGTTCCCGCGTCCTTCGTCTGCTACTACTACGCGTAACTGGATCCAGTCGGAGGCCGATATTGTCGACATTGTCGATGTCCCCGAGATCGATGGGACTGCCGATGATGAAGGGCCCGGCGGGTTCTTGTTGCGCGCTGTCGTTCGCTCGATTGCTCGCGGGCGATGCATTGTTACGAACAACATTGTCGTTGCTGTTGTTGCTGATACTGTTGTTGTGCGATGGCGTACCGTCCATATGAGGTATGGAAGAGAGGTCCGGCGGTGTGAAGGGTCGCAACGGGCCAGGACTGGGAACCCGGGGGTTCCCCCTGGCAATCGGTTGCATTGACTGTGCCGGCGCCTGAAACAAGCCGGCGACGCCGATCGATCTTTATATGTGATCTGTCATCTAATCGTAGACGCGTGAAATGCGTGATTCGTCACGGTGGTGAAGAAGAAATGATACGCGTGAAAGAAATTGAAATTCAATCCATTTCTATAACCCGTCTTTGCACATTTTTCCATGTCTTAATTAATTATTCATCCATCTATTTTAATGTGTGTTTCTTCTTCTAATTTTCATATTTCTCGGAGTCTATCTATAAAAACCTGTTACGATAAAATCGGAGATTGTCATCTCTAATTAAGGATATAACAACGACATTCTTTCGCAGTGATACATACATCGTATAAATACATTGTGCGCATATATGTGATAGAACTTGTATAAAATATATCCTACGACCCTGAAAGGAATTGTACTCATTGGTCTCACACGGCACGTACGTTACGGTTCATTCACCCACTATTATTTCGTTGTATACGTCACGCGTAATACCGTAGTTCCATTTCTAGAAACATTCCGTCTCGACAAGGTAAAACTGATTGAGCCGCGGTGACCCGATTTATTCGTTTCCCTGAATTGACTAGAATTGCTAGCTCTCGAAGCGAAATTGTTGAGTCACATAAACGCGAACAAAAGTCCGAAAATGTGTCCTATAGAAATCAAAATTATATCCACGTTCTAGATATTAAAAGCGACAAGAATCATAACTCTTTTATAGATATATTTTATATTTTTTATCAAATCTTTATGTTATAGTGTCGGAGTCAGAATACAAAAAATAAAAAAGAATAAAATAAAAAACTTTTCAAGGTTTTTCCAAGATAATCTCATAATCGGTTATAAGATAACAACTATTTGATTTAATATCGCCATTTGTTTCTGGATTTAACAATAAACCTAAAAATGCATTCGTCAGGTTTATCGTAAATTATATTTGACGATATAATGCCGATGATTCATAGTAACGGTAATAATAAACGGTACTCAATGATAAAACACATGCAGAATTTATCAAGGTGCAACTAATAGCTTTTGTGTGTGTGTGTGTGTGTGTGTGTGTGTGTGTATTACATATACACATATGTTTGACTTATACGAATGTAAGCGAAATTGTTTCAGCGAAATGCAGCGTATATGAGATCATTGATAACAAATACAAAGTAATGAGCAATAAAGTAACAAGTATATTTGATTAGATTAACTTTGCACGGTAAAAAATATTTTGTATTTTTGTTAAAATTTTCTCGTGCAGAAATTTTTGTGTTAAATTTTTAACATACTCTTATGTTAATATAACATACTGTCGTTATGCTATTTTAACTTTTCTGCATTGATTTAATATTCACCGTTTCTAAGATTAAAACAACACAATTAACAAGTAAATCTTGCACTAATTCACATTTTTATGTTAATTTTTTACATATTATTTGTATTATTTGTGTACATATTTACCTTCTGTTAAATTAACATTAAAATTAGAGTAGATAAATTGGGACATGAGAAATGTGTTAAATTTAGCACAAAATTTTTTACCGTGTGCGTGTTCCGTTTAATGAATCTTTTAAAAGAAGAATTATATTTAACAAAAGTGTGTCTCCTTCGGGAACGCAAGTTTGTTTTTCGACGAAGTATACGAGATCGATCGTGCATTTCCATGGTCGCATTTTCCCACAATAATGATAAGCAATCGTCGAAACATTAACGTCAAAGTAATATTACGTAAAGCTCGACAAACATGTCTTGTACGATTACATGTGTTAAAACTAAATAGCGACACCTGAAGATCTCGCTAGTCTTTTTGTTATTTTACATTTAATATGCAACCGCGATGATATTTCAAGTAAAACATGCATCGAAGGTGAATAAATACACATTTGAAATGAAGGCTGGAGATATCGAAAAATAAAAAAATATGTTTGCAAAAACATTCTTTGCCTTTATCGTTTTGCAAAATCGCTTTGATAATTGGTTCTGCAAATATATACATACATGAGAAACGCGATATCGAGATAAGTCGGACAGTTTTTTTCATGTGGCATAAACAAATATACAGAGTTTTAATAAAACTCTCGGACAAATTTTGCACGAATGTTTTTCGATGAATTTAGAAGTTGCTTTGACAAACGTAGGTGTTTTCGATTACAAATAAAATTTGCACGTGTCAGCAGTAAATCTATTGCTGGCTATCTCGCAAATGGTATCCTTGATTATGTAAATTCGCAGCGTGCATTTATGTGACTAAATAGTTTTAGTCAATTTAAATACTATGAGATAAGCTATTACCTACTGTGTGTATGTGCATCTATGTATGTAACCTTGTAATATATATTATACTTTATATTATTCGATAGAAAGAGATACGAAATCGTTATCATATTTTATATCTGATAATAGATTACTCACTACTATTAAACGCGTCGTCCGAGGCTGATTTTTGGGCCTCGTTTTGAAATTTTGATTGGTTCCTCGTCTTGGCTCAGACTTATTGCCTCACTTTATCGTTGATTCGCGACTGACAATAATTCATCATTGGGGAGACTTGCCAAAGAGATTAAATAAGCTAAGTAAACCGCACGATGATTGTCAGAAATTGTTTCATTAGACTTTTACTTCGCACACTTTGATGTGACACGCACATGCGCATGTAACAAAGTATACACAAACATTTGGGGTTAATATTGCTTATTAATTATTCCGATATCATATTGTGAAAGTGATAATAAAAAGATGAAAAATTGATTTCCGACGATTCAACAGATAACTTACTTTAACATATAACTTTAGCTTCCTTTTCGCAGAAAGTCGCAGATATGATGGAAGACTTTTATGCGATATGTTGATTAACGAAGACGATTACCGCTCATTAATAATAGCAAGAAAGTAAACAGGTACATAACTGAGAACTTCACTTTTATCAAAAGATTACTGAATGTTTAAAATCAAGAGGAAGAAAATAGGAAAATGTAAAACTACTTTTGATTAAAAATTTTTTAGAAATTAATAATCATTACTTAAGAGATTTTTTTATATGCGCAAGTTCGTGTTATTTTCTTTTATAATCATTTTTAATTTATAACCATTTTATTTTATGAGAGAATAGTAATTTAAAATGCTCCGCTTAAGTTCACTTGCATTGGGAATGATAATTGTAGCTATGATTTATTAAAGTCCATTTATGTCTATTAAAACCAATTTAAGTCCACAACTGCTGTTCACGTTTACAATAAATATTTTATAAAAAGAAACTTTCTCGAAATGGAAAATTGTTAAACGACTAGAACACGTTTCTATCTTAATCAGAAAAAGGCACTTATCACTGGAAGCAAAACGAACAACCATCGGCACGCACTGACCGACACTGCGAGTAAAACTGCACTCTCGCGCGCGAACCGCATCGATTCGATTCTTTCCGTGAATTTCTGCCAATCGTGGGCGTCAGAAAAGAATTACTATCATTTATATTAACAATGAATGTTGCGATTATGTTTGAGTTTCCTAATCATTGTGTAGAGGATACCGGCGATGATGACAGTGGTATCGGATGCGCAGGAGCGGCTTTTTCACGGGAGGAACGTCCAGAAGTCACTGTTAGCAATTCAACGTGATAGCAACAAGGCACGGCCAATAGGAGTGAGCGAACCGATCGATAACACAAGACACGAAGTTTCGACCTGATAAGATCGAGATTTCTATGGCGCGACTGACTGTCTGTTTGTATATATTGTTTATCGAGTTTGTCGCAAATTCTTGTTGTCTTCGATAGATAGGTCTTTGATTGAGGTAGCTACCACTCTCAGAGATCATATATCTTTTTGCAATCATTAAAAAAAGAAACAGCAATTTACGGTTTTTTTCAGAAAAAGAATAAAATTAATTAGTTTTACATTTAAAACTATCTATCATTTTTTCCTTTATAAGAAATCATTAGACACTTTACATACCAGATACTAAATTGAGAGATAATGTTTTGCATAATTATTGCATCATGAAAAAATTATTCGTCTAGGTATTTTATAAAATGTAGATATCGATGTTGTATTTGAAAGAAAGTACGAAAAAGCTTCCGTTTATAAAATACGAGAATAAAATAAAGGAGAAACAATTCTTGTATAAAAATAACAAATAATAACAAATTTGTTAGAGATTAATTTCTAATTAATTTCTAATCTGGAATCACAGTTATTACTCGTAACCCAAGTTACGAGTTATTAATTATTTCTATTTCCGTGATTAAATACGATTGAATACAATTGAATACGACGCCTCTTTGCATGATAGAAGTATCGATGACGTAAGTCTTCAATCAGATAAGATTTCATTGACTGTCAAGCCGTACAGTTTTATTGACCTTTGTACACGCGAATCTTATAAGTCTGTATCTTTAATAAATAAAATGAGTCTATTACGGATTATTTCATAAATTACTTATAAATTATTTTTTCGTTTAAACTTAGATAAACCTTCGAATGTTTATTATCCCATTAAAGGAAATTATAACTTCCTATATCCTCATTCAAATTACAGATCTGAAATGGAAGCTATTACCTATAACTACAATTTATTCTTGTCGCGTATTAAAATAGCAACAATAGTTCAAGAAAAATTACACATGCTGCTCTTCAAAAACTTGCGACAATTCCAGCAGTAGGAGGAAAGGCACATATTTGTAGCACGAAACATCAATAACACAAATATGATACCAGGTGGATAGGCACGTCACGATGAACAGAAGCGCGATGATAGAGTGCAAAATGGTCGATACTATCGACGATGCTCCTTTAGCGACAAGGTCATCGTAGATCGGCCAGGATCGTCGGCGGTAAAGAAACGTTGAATAATTGAATTTTATCGAGTTGATAATAAGACCACGAAGAGCAGTCTGCGCGTCATTTTGCTCCGTTCTCGAATATATTATGAAAGAATGCCCTTTTACAGGAGCAAGCGAGTGTCATTTAAAACACGTGTGTCCCCTTTTAAAAGAGCATTCACACTCGGCAGCGACCGACTGTCAGAAATGTCGGCTCCCCAGAGTGGTGCTCTTTTTTCGCGTGCAAAATAGGGAAGTAATTTGCCTCTATTCTTGCCCGATTTATCGAGCTAACCGATCTTAACAAATTAGTACTTCCATTATGCCGCGACGCTAATAAGCTAACGTAATTAACGTGACATGGAAAAACGCCATGCGAAAGATGATCTCCAGGATTGTGCACAATTTTTTTTTCTTTCCCATGTTTATTTTTTTTTCTTTCAGCATAACGACACAAGGACTTAATGACTTGTGCTTTATTAATTTTGTGGATTAAGGGTTACATTGTTTAATTTTTTAAACGTGCTACACATTTTATTATAATTTCAATTATAATAAAATACTTCATATATGCATACTAAATGTAATATCTAGCATATCCAACCTAAACAATATTGAACAAACATCAATTAGAATCAAATAAAATCTTTCAAATTGAACAAAATAAGAATACGAGGAGGCACGGCTGTCAACCTGATCGCGTACGAGCATTGATTTCATAGAAAGATGTGTACCGTACATGTGCACGTGTTTGCAATTGATAATGATGCGAATCTATCGATAGGCCGCACGTAATGCCACACCCTTCCTCGAAATGAGGCCGTATGACCTTTACCATTATCAAAAGGACGGACAGAGAGAAATTAGTACAAAGAATTTGTATTGTAGAACGAATATAATTGGTGTTAATTAGTTTGTTGCAAATTATATACCCTAATTGATATAAATATTATATTATATAATGACAGTATCCCTCTCTCTATTCCTTGCTACGAACAAAATTATCCATGAACGTTATTTGTAATATATTTATGTAAACCTTCATTCAGTAATGTATGTCTTTAATGTATTTATTTAATAATAAATATATTTAATTTTAATATTTATAATTTGTAATAATTTTTTTATGACAAAAATTGCGTATACACTTCTCGGAGAGATGTAATCAGTAAAGAGTAGAAAAATCAAGGCAAGAAAATTCTGTACAGTAAGGGAGGGACTAAAACTTACCTACTCAATATGCAAGTTCGCAAACAGCAATATACAATCGCGCTTACGAAACTTCAACCGTATAATACACAAGTCGATTATGTAAGCCGCCACCGCTGCCGCGCAACACGTCTTTCCTACTTGCCTATTATTTCTGTAAGCACAGTTCGTAAATTTAAATCCAACAACTTGAGACTTGCGTGACATTATTTGTCACGGATGAAATTTGTACGTGCGCTTAATGAGAGAAAGACAACCTTTTCAACATTCCACGTGACAATCTTTTCGAACAAAAAGCTTTTATCGAGAATTTGGGTCAGGTATCCACATTAGCCGCACCCCGTAAAATCACACAATTTTTGTCGATCCTATCCGGCTGTCATATATCATTTATCTTTCTGGCTATTTTTGTGAGCTAATGAAAAACAATTGTTGGCATTGGGAGACGTCCAATTCGATGGTTATCTGTTGTGGTATTTCCGAAAATACGATGTTCGCGGAAGAACCACGCAAATGTAAATCAAAAAGAATGACTAGTATATGTCATCGTCAATATGAGATTGGCACGATTAAATACGCTCCAAGAGTAATTTCATGATTAATTGTTTTTTGAAAAATAATTACGACTGTACGGATTTAATCTATTTATATCTATTAAATTATTAAATTGTTTTATTTTGAAAATGAGTGTTTAGCTCAGATTTTTGCACAAGTTTTTCTGACAAAGTTAATTTTTTAGATTCTCACGTTCTTTTAATTTCTCAATAAGTAACTTGATTATTGTAAATTGGTTTTAATCGTGCGTGCCGAGAGCTCAAAGCGAACTTGTGAAACTGGCACTCGCGAAATACTTCTAACTTTGCCAACTCAGACAACTATAGAGATTATACCTGAGAACAGGTTGGGCACGAGAAGCAATGCCGAACAACACGTTGTGTGAATACGACTACAAGTGTAAAACAGATTAATTTCTGTAAACATTGAATAATTCATTCGCACGAAAAATCAAATTTGAAACATCGAACCATCATCATATATTATACGTGACATATTCACTTTAAAGAGGTAATTAAGGATTCTAATTTTAAATAATAATAGTATTATTATTCACATTTAACACAGTATTCTTTTTCTCGAAATTTAATGCAATTGAAATAAATCGTTAATAATATCATAATTTACTCATTTTATTTGCACATTTTTTTATATATTTTTAAGTTTCAGTGTTTTCATAAAAAGTTGAAAATTAATTTACTGCAAGAATCGCTTAGATATATGTATATATATATATGTACTCTCTTTTCATTAATTTTTATCAGATCTTTGCATAAATTTGACACGGGGGACACGGAGAAGAGATAATTATAACATTAGGTTTATGAAACATGTCGTCATAACGGACGCTCCCATTCTTTATAAAGATAACTTAACACAATTGGAACAGAATGGAAAGTCAGGTGATGTTTAGCTCACGCAAAATGAAGACTATCCCTCACATCGTATGATTTCAGTATTAACAATACGTTAATAGAATGACAAAGACCACGCTAATTAATTGACGCAGAATATCACTTATTGTTAATAGTCACGAGTTTTATACATGTATATATATATATATCATAAAATATTTTATAATTAAATTAGAGTAAATTTTTGTGACAGTATAAAATCCCAAGATCAAATCATACACACACGCATATTCAAAATATAATCTAATAATTGTAAACTAAGCAAAATCAAGATATAAAAAACGTAATTTGATATTTTCGCTTCTCAAGTTTTAAACGAAGTAAAGTCAAACGACTTTTAAAAGCATCAGTAAATCATTTAAAGCACTTGTAATTTAACGTGACAATTTTTACAGATACAGAGTTTTCCAGATATAACAGAAAACAAGACTTTTAAGTAAAAATAATGGCACGGAATAAAAAAAAAAAAAACATTGGGAATAGATTTAGTAAATTTTATACAATGATTAAAATACTTTTCGATAATATTCGCTATTATTTTGCAGAACACGGAATTATCGTTTGGTTAATTTGTTACTCTGTTTTATTATAATCAAGAGTTATATCGGCTCTAATGTAAAGTGAAATCGGACTTGAATTTTTCCACAGGAAGTAATTTTACGCTAAGCATGCAAAGCATTCTCAAGATTGTAAGTCGTATAGTGCTCCGGATTTAACGCCGTGGTCATTTTTATTGATCATTCAGGGCACAGTTACTTCAAGGCTGCGAATTCAGGTTTCTAAATGAAAGAAATGATGTAGCGACTTTATCGATACACGTCGTTTATGCTTAAGACTCGCTGTATCGAGAGAAAGTACTTCGACAACACATTACATATTTGCACGAGTAAACCTCGTTTAACGAAATATGAAATTAATAATATTCATCATATAGGAGATAATATCAATACGTTCGAGATATTAAAAAAGTTAATAATTTCTTCAAATCGTGAAACTGTATAACATTCTATATAATTTTAATATTCTATATTTTTAATTTTCTATACATTTTTAATTTTTTATACAATTTTACTGTAATATTCTATACAATTTCATTTTAATTTTCTCAAATAATAATTGCGTTGCATAAATTTCAAGTTTATCTTGCTCATTGCGATCGATGTTATAAATATTCAATATTTGAAAAAGATAAAATCAGTATATTAGTGATATAACTATACTAATGATATACTAATGATATACTATTTGATGCAAATTGCATAAAAGTATCGATAATACATCAAATTTAAGTATGTTCGGTTATGCTTGTACAGACTCTACAATGCTACGTCAGGTCAGGGAGATCGATGCATTATGCAACAAGTAGTCAGTTGTCAGTTGACGTTATACTTAAGACGATAATCACAAAGAAATTGACGAATAAATACTTAGGCAAAATTGCCGACAGAATCATTGTGGACAATGGAAGACTAAACATTAAAAGCTTATACAAAATATCGTCAAATGTGCTCTGTAACTGTCAACTATATAACTATTTATTTGAATGATACTTATAGAATATATTATTCTTTAATTATTATTAAATTAAATTTTATTAAGAGAGAAAAAAGATAGTGGATTCTCTTCAGTCAAACTATATTAATTTCTATCTTTCTATTATATTTGCATTGCATTATGTATATCTAATTAATATTAATAATGAGAGTTCTTAAAATTCACATTTTATTTACACTGATTCTTAAAAGTATTAATTAAACTTACAATTTTTTATTCAATCTCAATAATATATAATATAGAACACATACAATAATAGCACTTTGTACAAGTGTAAAGCTGACATGTACTAATGTCACACACGATATACGATATACATACGATATATATATATATATATATATATATATATATATATATACATATTTCTGAGTCCAAGTAAAGTTCTAAAAAAAGAAATAAATGCATTCTCTGCTGAATGATTATGAAGTATTATTCTGTTACACTAAATGTGTATAATATAAAGTCTATTTATATCTGTGTCTATGTGTCTGTGTATGATATTATACATCAAGTACACGTGTTTAAGTGTTTTAAAGCAGGACGAGAGAATGTCAAGGTAATGCCTAATAAATATTTACAAGGACAGTTATTCATTAATATGCGTGATTTTGTCTGAGCGAATATTCATAGAATAGAAAGTGAAAAAATAGTATTATCTTAACAGAACATTTATTATGAAATAAGAAAATAGCAACTATTATTTTGCAGCTAAATATTGGCGAATTATGGAGAAAACCTAAGTCAGAAACGAACACGTATTTAGAATTCTATATGTCTAGAGAGCTGATAAAAAAATAATTAAAAAAGTTAATTTAAAAAAATTTAAATATTAGGACAAAGAAAAAAATCGTCTTGTGCATGTCGCAGCTAAGGTCACAACTGCTTCAAATCCATTACTGACACTTACATATTGTAAGCAATAGGTGATCTCATACGCGTCCTTACGTAGGCGCCCTTCGCCCTATATATGTCATATGCACTTGACATCTCTCACTACCGCGTTCTAACCTCAAATTCCATCACATACATATGTACACATATGCACGCGTTATAAGGGAAGACAGAGACAGGGAAGAGAAAGAGAGAAAAAAAAAAGAGACAAAACAAACACTCACCCGTGCGTAGTCGCGTGACCGCATTGACTATGCCGTCGCACACATATCGCCAGCTCGTCAGCATTTCACAGCGTCGGGAGATAAATCCGCGCGTACTCCAAGGAAACGTCACGCACGCACGCACGCACACGAGCGCGCTCACACGCGCGCGCGTGCGGCCAGTCGTCTCGTAGGTCACGACGCGTTCGGCTGCATAGAAGGAAATGTACGTCGTTCAAGTGAAAGGTGACAACGACGACACGAGGACGACGAGAGAATGCGTGTCGATTCGAATCGGCGCGTTCGCGCGCGCGATTCGCGGCGGCAAACTGTTGCGGAAAATCGCCGAGCGCTCCTCACGAAGATCTCCGCGCGTTGCTCATCATAGGCGAGATATGTCCCGACTAGACTTAGAGACTGACACCGTAAAGACGCTTGCCTCGGCGGCGATACTACGCGGACATTTATTATTAACTCTCTTCGGAGCCATAGGCGGGAAACAGGGCCGTCTGCTGGTCTACTCGCTCACGTCGCGTCGGCGGGATCGCGCCGCACGTCGCACGCCGCACGCCGCGCCATCGGCCGACACCGAACTCGCGCTCCCCAGGTGGCAGCAGATGTCAGTTGATTGAAAATTGCGTTCGGAAATCCATCGTCGAAATGAACCGTTTTCGATTGACCAACCAGGCTAAAGAATCTTTTATTCCGATTGGTCAATCACAAATTTAACTTTACTCCGACGAGTAGAATTTTCGAACACAATCGTAGAAATTATGTGAAAGGGTGAGTTCAAGGAGACAGTATTAGCGCGAAAAATATGTTCTATCTTTGTTACTTATTAAAAGTTGAATAAGAATAGAGCATATGCTAATAGCATTTTTCTGAAATGCGCCTGTAGGTTGCAAAAGTGCAGCTATCATAAATTTTAAAATGAAATGTTGAGAAAGAGAGATATTTAGATTATAATAAAAAATCTACAAATATAGAAATCTCATGCATTCTCATGTGCATGTAAATTTTGGTTTTCGTGTGATTTGTATTAATAATAATAAAGTTTTTTGCAAATAAAATTCCAATCGCAAAAAATAAACAGCTATACTAGTAAATTTTATTATAAAATTTTAATTTATACTCTATAGTTTCTCTTAAACATCAGATACTATAAGATTTGAAAGATAATTCTATCAAAAAATATAATTTCAACACATTTTTTTGTCAACAAAAACAATTTGCTCGCAATCAAAAACAGCGCACACTTATCAATGTACAAATTTTCTACCAATTCTGTTAGAGTCAAATATCATAACAGACTTTGTCAATACAAGAAATGAATGTTTTCAACTTCTTTTCCAATATAAACTGTGAATATCAAAGTATTAAAAAATCATGTATATAGCCGTATGTATGTATGTACATATCCGATATATATATATACATATATATACGCAAGCAGAAGTGAGTAGATTTAAAAATGGCCGCTATATTGCGTGTGACGTATGGGCTGTTAGAAACCGTTTGATCGTTGTCAAAATAAAGCTGCGATTGATATACATACATCATTGCAATCATCGTGGCAAAACACGTCAATGGCCTGTCTTATTTATAGTAATCCTTCAATCGAGTCTGCCAAGTATTTTGACGTAAGACCAGCCGGATTGCCGGATGCGATTTCGCATCGTCGAAATACAGTTACGAGAATCGCGGGCACGCATTTTTCGTCGTCCTGATTTCGTTCTGTCGGGAAAGTGAGAGTTTTCTGTCGCTCGCGTATTCTCCAGGTAAATAAAACTAGAAGCACGTAGACCGTTTATAACGCGATCGTTGCGGTGAAGGTTAGCGTATCGAGCATCGTAGCATTTGCTACGAGAGAGTCGCAAAGTCGAATAGTGTGTAGTTTTGTATTCATTAACTAAAGAGAGAAGAAAACGGCGATGTCTCCCGGTGTTAACGGCGGTGGTGGTCCCCGCAACACGGGCACCCTGCCGAAAAGCAATCGAAGAAACGATAGAAACCGAGAGCAGTCCGCCGTTAATCAGCAGCTCGCAAACCGCTCGGCTTATCACGGTCATCCGCAGCATTTGAACAATTTGGTAAATTCACCAAGAGAGAAATTTGTTTCTTTATTACTCTCTTTCTCTCTTCTTTTTCTTGTTTTATTTTTATCTTAAGAGATGTATCCAATTACTAAGAAAAAACCTACAACGCATCTCTTATCATTATATATGTGTTTGACTTTCTTTAAATAATTATTTTTATCACAAAGTAAATATTAATCGTTAAACTTTATTATTTTAAGAATTATTATGTAAATTATTGTTATATTATATTTACTTTCTTTTTGTACTTTGTATAAAATATATAAATGTTTACAAGTAGTTACATTATAGAATCATATAAATAATTATATAGAAAGATTAAAAGAGAAATCAAGAATTAAAAATATTTAACAACACAAGATGCTTGAAACTTACTGATATAGATATGCTATTAAGTTGCTCCTAGCAGTATCGAATTCAATCTATTAATAGGCTTTAGAGTAGTGGGGTTTCTTGCTCTAAGAATACTCACAAAAGTGGAACCACATTGGTAACCAGTAGAGCTGCGGGCATTGTTCTAATCACTTTACCTTTATTTTTGCACTTGTATAAATATTTTATCTACATAAAAAAAATTTCTGTTAGTTTCAATTGAGCTGGCAAACAGTGAGTGAGCGTGAACGTGAACCAAGGGTATCAAGAGCAGCAAAGAATAGCAACACAAGATTAGCTTCCTCTCTACTGCCTTCATATTTTACTACGTATCAAGATTTATCTGATTTTGGTGAATGTACATATATATTTATCTATTTACACACATTTCTGCTATCATAGTGAACATTATTTGTAATTTTACTCGTTATTACAGCATCACATAGCTCGGCAAGTCAGTGCAATTATAGTGCAGAAGAATACATACCTTGGTTTAAAATGGTACCACCTATTGATCCTAGAACTCAATCACCATCACAATTGCCACAAGAAACTAAGCCCTCCAATGTGAATAAGATGGTACTGTACTATATAAAGTATATTTTAATTTTATATTTTTTTAAAAATGATTATTGTAATTTTAATTTTGTTATATTTCTTAAAGCCTGATAGAAATCAAGTAGAAAGCAGATTAAATCAGATCAGAGACTACATTAGAATCACTGCAACAATGATGGAATCTCTTAGTCAATCTTCCGATCTTGTAAGTGTTATGTGTGCAACAATATTATGTGATATTTTTAATATTTTATGTTATAGAATTTTATTTAAATTATTTTTTAATAATGTAACGATATAAATATTTTATAGCG
Organism: Anoplolepis gracilipes; assembly: GCF_047496725.1. NCBI lineage: Eukaryota > Metazoa > Arthropoda > Insecta > Hymenoptera > Formicidae > Anoplolepis > Anoplolepis gracilipes. The sequence continues at coordinate 14,008,447 of NC_132973.1, forward strand.
CGCACAAGTACAGAAAGAAAAGTTAAATAGAATGGTGGAGGATCTTCAAGATAGCGAGACAAAGCTATCCAAATTATTGGAGCAATATCATAATCACGGAGATGAGGTTATTAATATTTAATAGTTATTGAAATATTGACTACAAATTATGATCTTTTTTTTAAATTGAACATTTTTGAACATTTTGCATAGAACGGTGAAAACGGAAGAGAAGATGTAGATGAACGCGGCGACGCTAATAGAGAGATGCGATTAAGGAGTAATATGGAAGAATATCAAAACAAACTTGCACAATTGCAAGAGCAACAAGCTAACTTGATGGGCATGCAGATACGTGTTAGAGAAAGATTGAATGAGGCACGTCAGGCGCAACAAATACTTCTGCAACAAGAGAATCAACAAGAGAATACATCTAATTCGGCTACGTGGGAAGGCAACCGTGCTTCTTTATCGGATCCAATTAATGTCGAACAACTTGAATCAGAAACGGCGGTGTTAAGAGGAAAATTAGCACAACTTCAAACAAAGAAGAAACACATGGATCATCTTGTAGCGGAATTACAAGCCATAGAGGCATCTGATAGAGGCAGTTGTGTTAGTTCTTTTTATTTTTATTTTATTAATATGATATAAGTGACAATCACATAATATACATCTTATAATATACAAATTTATAATTTTTATATAATATGTAAAATCTTTTTTTATCTATTTTATAATACTGTTGAAAGCTGATTACTATTTTGTGTGTCTTATTCTAGAAAAAATATATATTTATCTCTAACTCATTTAATTAACAAATAACTAGACACAATTTCACCTTTACTAATAATTCTGTATAATATTGTTTAAATATTTTTAAAATGCAAGGATATTTTATTAAACTATGTTATCCCTTTGAGCTTACTAGTTCGCTAACATAAGATCAATTTTATATTTCCGAGATGTATATTTATTTTTATGTCCTACAAACAAGTTTGCATTTAATTATTATTTATTATTATTGTATTTGTATTGTCTAGCATTCTGAAGGCTCAAGAAACACAATTAGAGATAAAGCCGCGGAATTAGAGGCAATGAAAGCGCAGCTCGCACATATAAAAGCTCTAATGGAAGACGGTACAAGAATCCGCGATTCTATGGAGTCTACTTCCGAACTTGAACAAGATATTGATGTGAATTGTGAAGGTGCAGCAGACATTGGGATTACCGAAGATGTGGCGAACATTTCATTTGAATGCCGAAGCGATAGCGACGATATTGGTCAAGGAAAAATTCGAAATTCCGTGCCTACACTTGAAGATATACTGGTAATAAGCAATGATTACAATATTTTTTAATATAATGTGTAAATTGCAACACGTTTCTTTTCTTTAGAACGTAACTCGAGAACTTAAGGAACAATCGGCTTTGCTTCAAGCCACGCGAGCTGAATTACAACGTTTAAAGCAACCATTATCCGGAGTTACTCATCCTGCTTCTTCGTCTTCTTTTTCATCTTCAAGCCCGCCTCCAGCGCTTATACCTCTAAATGCAAATGAAAAGAAGCAGAGTAATAATGTTAGTACAGAGACTCAACCTATGCAAGCTAAAAGACGTCAACTTGAAGATTTTATAAAAAAGGTTTGAATATTTATATATATATTTTTTGTTTATTTCATTGCAATTATATAAACTCTTCGAAAAAATAGGAACAAACGCAGCCGTCCAATGCGAATCGAGATGTCCAAGTGTCAGACCACAATAGTCAAAGAAGTTCGGGTTCACAAGCTAGTCATACCAGCACTCCTGCAAATATCTGGCCACCTACTACCGCAGGTAAATATTATTATTATATGTATAATAATATTAAACAGTATATTTTTATAATAGATATTTTCTATAGGTAGAGGAGGTTCTAACGAGCAAAGTGTGGATGGCATATCTACGTCAGACAATTTATTGGATATTGGTCCACAAATCACTGCTATTGAAAATGGTGGATTTAATAATTGGTCGGCTTGTCCTGTACCACCTGCGTCTATCGTAAATCAAGGGCAACATGGTAAAATATTAAATTAAGGATAATATTTCAAAATGTAATTAAAAGATTAAAAAAGGAAATGAGATATATATTTTTTTGTTGTAGCTTCAGTTGAATATTATCGACAATTATTATTAAATTCGCAAGCTCAACAACTGCAAATGATGGGTACGACAGTACAACAGTGTTGTCAGCTTCTGTGGGCGCAGCAACGCGAGTTACAAAGCATGCGCGCTGCTATTTCTCAACTGCAATTACAAGTGAGATCGCAAAATGAAATACCGCGTGTCAACAATGTCGAAAGTCAGGAGGAATACTCTAATTTGAGTCGCAGCGTTCATAATCTCACCGATACGTTGGATGCAACTTTGCCTCCTAGTTCGTCTTTACCAAATCTTGTGTCACTACCTAATTCTTCAACAGCGTTATCGCATACTCCGATAGTTACTTCTAACTCACAACAACAACAGCAGCAACAGTTGAATAATCAAGTACCTCCTGGTAATAGAGCAAACAACTACTGGGATAATTTTCGAAGGTAAAATAATTGATTTATAAGTCGACACGAGTACATGTCTCGTCTTTTCTGATATGTTACAAAAATGTAGTGTAGATTTGTGAAAATTATATTTTATTGCGTATTTACTCTTATTTTCATAGTTAAATTACTTGAGCGTAAAAAATTTTTTTCTCTAAAAATCTTTACTCATTACATTTGATTTTGAAGATAATTACCGTAATAAAAAAAGATATTCATCTTTTTTCTAAAATTAATCAAATTAAATAACAATCAGTAGAAACAAATTATTTAAAGATTTTTTAAAGAAAAAATTTAATGTCAAAAATTTGTACTATATTATTCCATATTTATCGTATTTCATAATATTTCGTAGTTTGATCAGAGATCAGTCGCGCGTTTTTGTTTTCTATTTTTCTGTAAGTCTAATGTATTACATTACATAATATAGTAATAAACATCACAATCTCCTTTATCATTTTCCGTCTTATATTTTTCAATTATAATTACCCTTGTTTAAGATTGATATTTAAGTACGTTTAGCCTATATCATAATTCAGTTAAATAATCCTCTATGTGGTTAATACAAACAAAAAAATAAATAAGGAAAACATTTGTTGGTAGGTATATACATATAGGTACGTAAACAAATTTTTCATGATTGGATGGAACATATCGTCGATCTAAATTTTTTGATAACTAATATTAATGCAGCGCATGCAGTGTGTGACAGTAATTATGCTAATATTGATATCTTTTTGTGATTTATTTCATTTTAAATACATTCTTTTCTGCCATTCTAACTTAATATTATGTTTTTCTATAACAGACACTTGTTTAATGTATCAGTATAACTTTTTTTAAATATAAATTTTGATATTTCCATTGTTACATACAATTATAAATATAAATTGCCTTTCTTAACCATTTCATTTCTTATTTTCAGTTATTCTCGGCAAAATCTGCTCTCAGGAAACGTAAAGACAATGACTGATTCTCCAGTAGTTATAGCAAATTCAACATGTTCTGGAAACGCGACTAATACAAGCGGAAGTAGTGTCAACAGTTCGCTGATGTATGGCAAATAAAAATTATTATAATTTGATACATATATATATTATTTTTATATATGTATATACATTTTTTATTTGATTTTTAAGGAAAGACAAGAGGAATAGAGAACAAGGAGCTGATAATTTACCTTTACCATTAATTGGTGCAGAAGCGCAATATTCATTAAACCTACAACCATCAAATTTACAACAACAAGAGAGAGAAAACGTTACTAGTCGTAGCAATATCATAGCAAATGAGATGTCTCAACAAGTTGATAATCTCTGGGAAGAAGCTCATAGTTCTTTTCGATTAACATCTACAACGAATGACGATAACATCTTTAATAATCTCAGGTTTAAATCTTAAGATTTATTATCACAAAATGATTAAGATACCTCTATTAATTAAAAAATGAATATATATATATATATATATATATATATATATACATATGTATATAATTTTTGTTATTGTATAAAAATATATGTTAAATTCGAGTAATTTATTATGAACAGTTCAGAGATGAAAGAGGCAATCAGTTCGCTCATCGCAGTGAATAAAAAGCGACCCGATTTTCTAATCATTATTTTAAGAGAAATTAAGGCTATTAGCGAGGACCACAGACTGCGATCTCACTTGCTAAGATCACTTGCTAAGATCACTACTTTACAAGATACACAAACACTAAATAATCCATTGGTTAGTATTTGCATTTGTTATAATGTAAGTGCATTTATATGGATTATTCTGCAATAATATTGAGTCCTATTACTAACGTAGTTACTAATGAAAATTTTATATAGAACGAGGCACCTGACTTAACTCCAAGTGAAAGTTGTCAATCTAGCGACGAAGATTCGGATGTCGGTGCAATTTTGGGCTTTGGTTTGGGAAATCAATCATCTATGACTGAATTAGTTGCGACATCTCATGTAGACACTGCCTCTTCTCCAGCTTCGTCTCAAATACCATTAATAGATCATTTGGAAATATCGGTAAACAATAATATAAAATAAGTATAAAATTCTATTATATAATACACATATTAAATTCCCTATCTAAATTAATTATAATTCAATCAGGGAACATTCTCACTTGACTGTGCTAGTAGTACTCTACCTTCTACTTCTAATGCTAAGCCTGGCTATAACGAGGAGTTGGCGGAAGCTGATCAATCGAGGCCTGAATCTTCAGGGAATCAAAAGGTATTACATTTTCTTTTTCTTAAATTTTTTTAGATTATGAATGATAAACCAATATTAAACATGTTGTTTTAGTTTCCTCTTGGCGATATAAATAATGAAAAAGAGCAAGAAGAAGCAGCATCTTTTCCAATTGGTGCAGAAGCAGGTACTCCTGATTTTGAAAGCCTTGCTGCTAAAACTGAAGATGAAAGAACAGAGGATACTGAACTTGATACATTTCTTACTAGATTACATCATTAACTTTGATATATTTGCATAAAATTATTTAAAATTGTTTCTTTTTAGTGCAATAGTAAAAAAATCATATTAAAAAAATGTATCCTGATCACTAATAGATGTTGGTTTACTGTTTCCGACTACTTACGATTTCAAAAAATTAAATACCTAACTGAAATTGATAGCACAATAGTTATTAAAAATTAGAAACTTTATATTTCACATGTAAGTTAAAAAAACATTTGACAATTGTCGACAACTAAACTTCTAGTCAAGGTATGAAACTTGAAATAAAAACAAATTGTTAAAAATCATAAAAAAACATAGGCATTATATAAGCTAAAGCAAATGTAATTTATATTGTATTTTATGTGTTATGCATATACATATATATATGTATACTCATATATAACTTGGTAAATTTAATTTGGTAAAATTTACAAAAGTGTAATTTAAATTTTGTAGAACGTATAGTTATAATATTACAGTGTCATTGTACATATACATATATATTGCATATATATTTATTCTACTATAATTTTTATTCTAAATTATTACAAATAACATGTACAATAACACTATATTATAATTATGTATTGTATCTATTTATATCAAACATGAACATTGTGAGATGAAGGAAATTAAGCCTGAATTTAGAGACAAGACAATTTTTTTTTTTAAGAAGAACCTTAAAACTTTGCAAGACTAAAATCAAGAAACATATTATATATAAGAAATAAATAAAATATATGTAAGAAAAAAACTTATATATGTTACTGAACTAAATTTTAAAATAAAATATATTGAACAACTTTTTTTTAATAACATTAACACAAAAGTTATAGATTATGTTTTGAAATCTTTCCCTGATTTTCAAAGTATCGTTATATAGTATACACAAAGAAAATTATTTTAATCTGAATATACAGTTGTAATGAAAAAAATGTTTAAATAAAAAGTTTTTCTATATATATTTATATCAGAGAGAAGCATGAAAATCTGAGAGAGACCACGGTATCTTTTTTGAGTGAATTAGTCAATGCTTTTCCACGTTCTATACTAGCGTCGCGTATATCCATTTTACAATCGCCTGGAACTACATCCACTTTTAGTGATGATAAAACAGTTATAGATGTAGCACGGACATGAATCGATTTATGTCAGTGCTATATCCACAAATTGTAGACAGGAATACGTACGTTTATATATGGATTTATATGCAATAAACTAAACTTTTTTTAATACAATATAAAAAATGTAATAAATATTGTTTCTTCATAATATACAAAATCACAATGTTTTATATATATAATATAAGGCAACTTAAACGTGTGTATCTTATGCTATTTAGTTACATTTTTTATAATTAAATTAAAATTTTAATTTCTGTCTAATCTTCTTTTTATCATTGTTTTCTTAATTTTTTATACGTAATTTATATTTAGTTAATTTGTATTTTTTATTTCCCTGAAAAAAATTACGTTTTTATTTTTGTCCTAACAATAAATTTAATTTTATAACTTTAAAAATTTATTTTATTTTTACTTCATTTTATTTTATTTTTTTATTTTTAAAAACATTTTTAATAGCCTTTTTGAGCCCTAGCAGACCTATTTATTCTATTTGCTGGGTATACCAGCAAAAACCTATGATAAAGCGAGATTTTAGGAAGTCCTAATTGGGAATTCGCGATTATACATATTATCTTTTACGCTTTGTGATCAGTATTGATCAGTATCGATCACGTGTATTTTTCAAGCCAGTAGGACCTACCTTTCGTTGTTCCTGGCTATTCATTTTGACACGATTTCTACGAGTCAAAGGTCAACGATAATAATTAACCGATAGGAAGAAGAATAACTTCTATCGTCGGCAAATAAGACGATTTATATTTTATATTAAATCGTTTAGCATAGTACGATATTACAATCCTTTTCTAAATGCGTACCGTCATTCAGTCGTTAAAAATTGCAAAAGACGAATATAATCATGTATACACCGAAAAAATTGCACTTGAAATATACGTACTTTATAAGCTCTCTTAATAAATATTCTTAATAAATAGAAATAATTTTCTTTTTTACGTGATATTTTTTGAATCTTATTTATAAATTCAATTAAACTATTGTATATATATATATATATATTGTATATATTTAATTTGTCACAGTTTTAACAGCAAAAAAATGCCCATTTGTAAAATTGTTTTTCGTTATCACTGGGTTTAATAATCTCTATAACAGTATGAAAATATTCTATTCAGTATATATTGTTATATGCTAAGAATATCTGAAGTTACTCTATTCTTTAGAAAATTTCTCTCTTAAACTAAGAGGATCCTTTTGACGTTTATTTTAAAGAAAGATATTACAAAAATAAAAGTGAAACATTTTTAGACTGAGAATATAATTTTTTCGGTGTATCTAAAATATATTAGCATGCATATTAACCCCTTTGTCGGCGAGTCATTAAATATCTATATATTTAAAACTATTTTATAAAATTTATAATATATATAATTGAAATAAATATAATATTTATAATATATAATTGAAATAAATATTTTATGTATGTCTTGCATACGACTGGAATAAATATCATATATTTTTATTTTTTGAATATTTTTTCCTCTCTTTCAATTTTAGGTATAGTATATCTAGTATCTAGTTTAACAAAACTTAAAAAAAATAAATGAAAAATATAATATAAAATTTTCTTTTGAAATATATATAATAAATACAAAAAGGAATTTTTTTATAATTTAATATTGACCCAAAGCTATGTATGCGACTCTATCGACATCTGAGGGTTAAAGCAACGGATTTATCTACAATCTACATCTCTAATTGTAAGTCTATATCAATATACAATTTACATCTACAAATCCGTTGCTTTAAAATTTAAAATATAATAAAAACACTCACCGACACTGATACGTAACAGCGGAGTTGTCGATATTGAAGCTACGTTGTCTATAACATACAAATATAAAATCAAAATTATAGCAGCGCTTAAAATAATTAATATTCAAGAATTTATTATTGTACTCGTCAAATTTTATATTTGATGCGTATAATAATAAACAGATATATAAATATAAAATAATTTTATAAATTAAAAAAAGAACTATTTTTTTAAATAGAAACTTTAATAAGATTTATGTAAAAGTCTCTGAGTTTCTCTTATTTAAATCATTCAAATAAATGAATCGAATTAATTCATATACACGATTTATAATAACTAATGTACAAATAATAATAATATATACAAATAATACTTACTCTAGGGTTGCTCCGCCGATGCAGGATGCCTCTCCTAGGCCTCCTCCTCCTCTCACAATCAGATTGTAAGGGACGTCAGGAACTATTGTTTTATACGCGCGATATATTTTTTTTAATTTGTTGAAACCGCACAAAAATAAAATCGCGCAATATTTTAAACCGTACAAAAGTAAAAACGCGCGATAGTTTGACGGCACTCCCGCACTTTTACGCGCGATACTTTGACAGCACTCCCGAATTTCGGAACGATCGAAAATTCAATTTCATCACACGCGAGAATCATACTTGGAGTCGACAGGTCGGGCACGATCAAACTCCAACGAAAGAAAGATTAAAATCAGGATAAATGAACGAAAACACGATCGCGATCGCGACGAAGTCGAGACAAATGTCAAAAACAATAGCACTCTATATGTCACTAAGGTCGAATGTTATTATTTTATTTTGGAGTCATTTTAGACGTACTTTAACACGTTAAGATTAATCGTAATATTATTACATATTATTCGTATTATTATTACGTATTATCATCGCGAGAAACTTGTACACGGCGCGCTCGACCTCGAGGTGACTGAACGCGAGACACACATGCCGGCGCAGACGTCGGAGTAAAAACACGTGCGCACACTACGTCCGCCCAAGTCGAAATGAATGACTCACCGCTGTCACGAGTCGCGTACGCCGTGGTCTCCCCTCTCTTACCACCTCTTACTATGGAATGCGTGACGTCAAAGACAAGGTCGAGTATGCTTATTCATTCCGCGGGAAGAGCGATACCTTTTTTGCGAAATATGTTCTCCTAATAACTCAGAAGCGAATTTTCGAGCGTTTTAAAATACATTACTGCTCCAGAAGTACATCGCCGATATCTATGTAAAATATTTTATTAATAAAAACTGAACTTTCGAGGATATTAGAAGACACATATTACTATCGCGTACAAGAATATGTCAATTGCATAATCGGCATTAATTAACAGTGATTAATAAAGTTTCTTTTTTCGAAATTAATATATCAATCGTTCTGCTTTTAAAATCGAAAATTCAAAGCGACAAATAGATGATATAAATGACTCAATTGATGATATATAAACTTATATATATGTACAATGAATAGCGCGCGCTTGTGGTTTTCTAGTGATATAAAAAGAATATTATTCGATAAAGAAATAGTAATTTTAAAAAAACTATAATGTTTAAAGACTTATAAGCTTGCCAGAGAAAGTTGATAATATATGTCTTTATAAAACTATTTAACGAGCAATTGATTATTCTTACAAATGTGGACCCGATGTCTGCTGACTAATTAGCTGAGAAATCATTCAATGAAGAAAACAAATATAAATTGCGGAATTAAACTTTCTCATTCCTTACATAGGTCGCGTTCGGGGAGACACTATTAGTACTAACAGTGTCGTCCACATAAATTTGGAAAATTTAAAGAATTATTTATAAAACAACAATTAATAAATAAAAAATGTCTTTAAATAATTAGAATGAAATTGTTGTTTTATAAATAATTCTTTAAATTTTCCAAATTTATGTGGACGACGCTGTTAGTGCTAATAGTGTCTCCCCGAACGCGACCTATGAAAGGAATGAGAAACGTGTTTAAATAATTAGAATGAAATTGTTGTTTTATAAATAATTCTTTAAATTTTTCATATTTATTAGGAAAACATATTTCGCAAAGAAGGTTTCATTCTTCCCGCGGATTTTAGCGATATCTTCTTTGCAAAATATGTTTTCCTAATAAATATGGAAAATTTAAAGAATTATTTATAAAACAACAATTTCATTCTAATTATTTAAACACGTTTCTCATTCCTTTCATAGGTCGCGTTCGGGGAGACACTATTAGCACTAACAGCGTCGTCCACATAAATTTGGAAAATTTAAAGAATTATTTATAAAACAACAATTTTATTCTAATTATTTAAAGACATTTTTTATTTTTCCAAATTTATATGAACGATGCTGTTAGTGCTAATAGTGTCTCCCCGAACGCGACCTATGGAAGGAATGAGAAACGTGTTTAAATAATTAGAATGAAATTGTTGTTTTATATATAATTCTTTAAATTTTCCATATTTATTAGGAAAACATATTTCGCAAAGAAGGTATCGCTAAGATCCGCGGAAAGAACGATACCTTCTTTGCGAAATATGTTCTCTCAATAACTCAGAAGCAAATTTTCGAGCATTTTAAGATATATTACTGCTTGTGAAGTACATTGCCGATATTTATGTAAAATATTTTATTAATAAAAATTGAACTTTCGAGGAGATTAGAAGACACATATTATTAATCGCGTACGAGTATGTCAATTGCATAATCGGCATTAATTAACAAAAATTAATAAAGCTTCTTTTCCCGAAATTAATATATCAAACGTTCTGCTTTTATAATTGTAAATTCAAAGCGACAAATAGATGAATTAAATGAGTCAACTGATGAATAGAATTACAGTAATTAAATAAAATAAAATTATATATTATAAATATGCATTTATATATCATATATATAGTTATATAAGTGTCTCTTGCAACAATATACTCGGTTAATTAATTTCGATGCCTTATTAAAAATTAAAGATAAGACATAGCCAGAAGGATATGTGATGAGAATGCTAGAAGGATGCGAAAAGAAAGAAATCAGAAAGTCAATAAGATATTGCGAGATGTTCCGCGGTAAACGAAATTCGAATTCTCTATTCGATCAAAAATCGAATTGATTGATTAGCTATCGATCGAGTCTGCATGAATTATTCAGTTCAGGAAATTAGAAACGCCATACCGAAATAAGATAATGTATTCGCAACGAATAAATATGATATAAAATTTAATATAAAATATATTACAAAATGTATAAAATACATTGTAAAATGTACAAAATACATATTATATATAATTAATTCAATGTTACATATAGAGAATTAATTATATTACAAATATATTTTACAAAATTTAATTAAAACGTCACCGAGAAAGGCAATTAGGAGCTAGCGCAGGTGTATACAAAATTTAATATAAAATATAATTTTAATTTTTAATTCAAAATAATTTTATTACATAGAATTATACGAAATATCCGAAATTGACCTATATATAATTTATTAGAAATTTTTAAAACGTAATTGATATAGTCTATATCACGATCAAAAGATCGAATTATTAATAAATTTATCGATACGTCTCTCTCAATTAAGAAAACCTAGAATATTAATGGAATTTTATGTTATTGTATGTATTCTTCCATTTCGTGTAATTTTACTTTTTACAATAAGTATATAATAAATATAATTCATACATATAATATAACGCAACTTAAATCTATCTCTTACGCAATAATATCTTATATACTATTTTAATAATATAATATAATATTTAAAATTCATACTTAATGTTCATACAATCTTACGCAATATAATATATAACATACCATAAATACAATGTTATACCTGCATAATATACATTTTAATATAAAAGATATGCATATAATATACATATTATATACGTACATACAATAAGTTACATGTACAATAAATAAGTTACATTTTTTTACGTTTTTCATAATTAAACTAAATTTTATTATAAATATAATTTTAATTTTTACCTAATAATGTTTTAATACTTGTTTTTACAGTTTTTATATGTAATTTATATTTAATTAATTTTTTATTTTATTGAAAAAAATATTAAATTTTTATATTTTTACAATTTTATATTATCTTATATTTATATTTTTATATTTTTTTCCTTACAAATAAATTTAATTTTATAATAGCTATAATTTTTCTTTTATTAAATTTTATATTTTTTTTAAATTGTCTTAATAGCCCTAGCAGACCTAATTCTACTAGCTACATCAGCAAAAATCCGATAAAACAAGATTTGGAGAGTCCTAATTGGAAATTTGCGATTACATATTTTTTACACATTTGGCCAGAATTGACCACGTATTTTCAGCCAGTTGGACCTACCTTTTGTTGCTCCTGGCTATTCATTCTGACTCGATTTCTACGAGCCAAGAATTTAGGAAGAAAAACAACTTCTACTGCCGGTAATAATTATCACCGGCAAATAAGACGACTTATATTCATTTAGGATCGTATGATATTATAATACAATCGTTTTGTAAATGCGTATCATTAGTCGTCGAAAGTTGCAAAAGATATATAACAAATATAATCATGTATATACCGAAAAAATTGTACTCAAAATGTAGACTTTATAAGCCTTCTTAATAGATATTCTTAATAAACAAGAATAATTTTTTACCGTGATATATTTTAAAACACCTAATTTATAATGATTTGTAAAATTGCTTTTTTTTGTTATTGGGATTCATAATCTCAAATATTAAATAATATAAGATGATAAGAAAATATTTTATTCAGTATATATATTCTTACTTGCTAAGAATATCTGGAAGTACTCTTTATAAGATTTCTCTCTTAAACTAATTGTAAGAAGATCTTTTTAGTGTTTATTTTAAAGAAATATATTATAAAGTTAAATAAAATATTCTTAAGCTGAGGATATAATTTTTTCGGTGTACGTAAAATATATTAGCATGCATATCAATCCCTCTGTCGGCGGGTCATTAAACATTTGTATCTTTAAAATTGTTTTATAAAAATCTAATATATATAATTAAAATAAATATTTTATGTATGTCTTGCATAAAACCGGAATAAATCATATATTTTTATTTTTTTTAATATTTTTCTTTTTCTCTCAATTTTAATATACAAATGGTATATCTATTTTAACAAAAGTTAAAAAAAAAAGTAAATGGAAAATGTAATATAAAATTTTCTCTTGGAATACGTACAAAAAGAAATTTTTTTATAATTTAAAATTGACCCAGAGTACGGCATGCATGCATTCCGCCGTTCGAGGGTTAAAGCAACGAATTTATCTACAATCTACATCTTTATCTACAAGTCTATTAATCTACATCTACAAATCTCTACACAAATCCGTTGCTTTAAAATATAATAAAAGCTTTTTATCACTCACCGACACTGATGTACAACAGCGGAGTTGTTGATATTGAATCTATACGTTGTCTGTAACATACAAATATAAAATATAAATTATAGCAGCGCTTAAAATAATTAATATTCAAGAATTTATTATTATATATACTCATCAAATTATTATTATGTACTCATTAAATTTTATATTCAATGCGTACAATAATAAGCAGATATATAAATATCGAATAATTATATAATTAAAAAAAAGAACTATTTTTTAAATAAATAGACTTTTATAAGATTTATGTAAAAGTCTTTATCTCTGACTTTCTCTTGTTGAAATCAATCAACTAAATAAACTGAATTAAATCATATACGTGATTTATAATAATTAATCTACAAATAATAATATACAAATTATATTTACCCTGGGGTTGCTCCGCCGATGCAGGATGCCTCTCCTAGGCCTCCTCCTCCTCTCAGATTGTAAGGGACGTCAGGAATTATTGTTTTATACGCGCGATATACTTTTTTTAATTTATTGAAACCGCACAAAACTAAAATCGCGCAATATTTTAAACCGTACAAAAGTAAAAACGCGCGATAGTTTGACGGCACTCCCGCACTTTTACGCGCGATACTTTGACGGCACTCCCGAATTTCGCAAATCCCATCGAACGATCGAAAATTCAATTTCATCACGCGCGAGAATCATACTTGGAGTGGACAGGTCGGGCACGATCAAACTCCAACAAAAGAAAGATTAAAATCAGGATAAATGAACGAAAACACGATCACGATCGCGACGAAGTCGAGACAAATGTCAAAAACAATAGCGTTCTATATGTCACTAAGATCGAATGTTATTATTTTATTTCGGAGTCATTTTAGACGTACTTTAACACGTTAAGATTAATCGTAATATTATTACATATTATTCGTATTATTATTACGTATTATCGTCGCGAGAAACTTGTACACGGCGCGCTCGACCTCGAAGTGACCGAACGCGAGACGCACATGCCGGCGCAGACGTCGGAGTAAAAACACGTGCGCACACTACGTCCGCCCAAGTCGAAATGAATGACTCACCGCTGTCACGAGTCGCGTACGCCGTGGTCTCCCCTCTCTTACCACCTCTTACTATGGAATGCGTGACGTCAACACAAGGTCGAGTATGCTCATTTATCCCGCGGGAAGAATGATACCTTCTTTGCGAAATATGTTTTCCTAATAAATATGAAAAATTTAAAGAATTATATATAAAACAACAATTTCATTCTAATTATTTAAACACGTTTCTCATTCCTTCCATAGGTCGCGTTCGGGGAGACACTATTAGCATTAACAGCATCGTTCACATAAATTTGGAAAAATAAAAAATGTCTTTAAATAATTAGAATGAAATTGTTGTTTTATAAATAATTCTTTAAATTTTCCAAATTTATGTGGACGACGCTGTTAGTGCTAATAGTGTCTCCCCGAACGCGATCTATGGAAGGAATAAAAAACATGTTTAAATAATTAGAATGAAATTGTTGTTTTATAAATAATTTTTTAAATTTTCCATATTTATTAGGAAAACATATTTTGCAAAGAAGATATCGCTAAAATCCGCGGGAAGAATGATACCTTCTTTGCGAAATATGTTTTCCTAATAAATATGAAAAATTTAAAGAATTATATATAAAACAACAATTTCATTCTAATTATTTAAACACGTTTCTCATTTCTTTCATAGGTCGCGTTCGGGGAGACACTATTAGCACTAACAGCATCGTTCACATAAATTTGGAATAATAAAAAATGTCTTTAAATAATTAGAATGAAATTGTTGTTTTATAAATAATTCTTTAAATTTTCCAAATTTATGTGGACGACGCTGTTAGTGCTAATAGTGTCTCCCCGAACGCGACCTATGAAAGGAATGAGAAACGTGTTTAAATAATTAGAATGAAATTGTTGTTTTATATATAATTCTTTAAATTTTTCATATTTATTAGGAAAACATATTTCGCAAAGAAGGTATCATTCTTCCCGCGGGATAAATGAGCATACTCGACCTTGTGTTGACGTCACGCATTCCATAGTAAGAGGTGGTAAGAGAGGGGAGACCACGGCGTACGCGACTCGTGACAGCGGTGAGTCATTCATTTCGACTTGGGCGGACGTAGTGTGCGCACGTGTATTTACTCCGACGTCTGCGCCGGCATGTGCGTCTCGCGTTCGGTCACTTCGAGGTCGAGCGCGCCGTGTACAAGTTTCTCGCGACGATAATACGTAATAATAATACGAATAATATGTAATAATATTACGATTAATCTTAACGTGTTAAAGTACGTCTAAAATGACTCCGAAATAAAATAATAACATTCGATCTTAGTGACATATAGAACGCTATTGTTTTTGACATTTGTCTCGACTTCGTCGCGATCGTGATCGTGTTTTCGTTCATTTATCCTGATTTTAATCTTTCTTTTGTTGGAGTTTGATCGTGCCCGACCTGTCCACTCCAAGTATGATTCTCGCGCGTGATGAAATTGAATTTTCGATCGTTCGATGGGATTTGCGAAATTCGGGAGTGCCGTCAAAGTATCGCGCGTAAAAGTGCGGGAGTGCCGTCAAACTATCGCGCGTTTTTACTTTTGTACGGTTTAAAATATTGCGCGATTTTAGTTTTGTGCGGTTTCAATAAATTAAAAAAAGTATATCGCGCGTATAAAACAATAATTCCTGACGTCCCTTACAATCTGAGAGGAGGAGGAGGCCTAGGAGAGGCATCCTGCATCGGCGGAGCAACCCCAGGGTAAATATAATTTGTATATTATTATTTGTAGATTAATTATTATAAATCACGTATATGATTTAATTCAGTTTATTTAGTTGATTGATTTCAACAAGAGAAAGTCAGAGATAAAGACTTTTACATAAATCTTATAAAAGTCTATTTATTTAAAAAATAGTTCTTTTTTTTAATTATATAATTATTCGATATTTATATATCTGCTTATTATTGTACGCATTGAATATAAAATTTAATGAGTACATAATAATAATTTGATGAGTATATATAATAATAAATTCTTGAATATTAATTATTTTAAGCGCTGCTATAATTTATATTTTATATTTGTATGTTACAGACAACGTATAGATTCAATATCAACAACTCCGCTGTTGTACATCAGTGTCGGTGAGTGATAAAAAGCTTTTATTATATTTTAAAGCAACGGATTTGTGTAGAGATTTGTAGATGTAGATTAATAGACTTGTAGATAAAGATGTAGATTGTAGATAAATTCGTTGCTTTAACCCTCGAACGGCGGAATGCATGCATGCCGTACTCTGGGTCAATTTTAAATTATAAAAAAATTTCTTTTTGTACGTATT
This sequence comes from Anoplolepis gracilipes, assembly GCF_047496725.1. Classification (NCBI taxonomy): domain Eukaryota; kingdom Metazoa; phylum Arthropoda; class Insecta; order Hymenoptera; family Formicidae; genus Anoplolepis; species Anoplolepis gracilipes. The sequence continues at coordinate 14,025,118 of NC_132973.1, forward strand.
CCAAGAGAAAATTTTATATTACATTTTCCATTTACTTTTTTTTTTAACTTTTGTTAAAATAGATATACCATTTGTATATTAAAATTGAGAGAAAAAGAAAAATATTAAAAAAAATAAAAATATATGATTTATTCCGGTTTTATGCAAGACATACATAAAATATTTATTTTAATTATATATATTAGATTTTTATAAAACAATTTTAAAGATACAAATGTTTAATGACCCGCCGACAGAGGGATTGATATGCATGCTAATATATTTTACGTACACCGAAAAAATTATATCCTCAGCTTAAGAATATTTTATTTAACTTTATAATATATTTCTTTAAAATAAACACTAAAAAGATCTTCTTACAATTAGTTTAAGAGAGAAATCTTATAAAGAGTACTTCCAGATATTCTTAGCAAGTAAGAATATATATACTGAATAAAATATTTTCTTATCATCTTATATTATTTAATATTTGAGATTATGAATCCCAATAACAAAAAAAAGCAATTTTACAAATCATTATAAATTAGGTGTTTTAAAATATATCACGGTAAAAAATTATTCTTGTTTATTAAGAATATCTATTAAGAAGGCTTATAAAGTCTACATTTTGAGTACAATTTTTTCGGTATATACATGATTATATTTGTTATATATCTTTTGCAACTTTCGACGACTAATGATACGCATTTACAAAACGATTGTATTATAATATCATACGATCCTAAATGAATATAAGTCGCTTATTTGCCGGTGATAATTATTACCGGCAGTAGAAGTTGTTTTTCTTCCTAAATTCTTGGCTCGTAGAAATCGAGTCAGAATGAATAGCCAGGAGCAACAAAAGGTAGGTCCAACTGGCTGAAAATACGTGGTCAATTCTGGCCACAATGTGTAAAAAATATGTAATCGCAAATTTCCAATTAGGACTCTCCAAATCTTGTTTTATCGGATTTTTGCTGATGTAGCTAGTAGAATTAGGTCTGCTAGGGCTATTAAGACAATTTAAAAAAAATATAAAATTTAATAAAAGAAAAATTATAGCTATTATAAAATTAAATTTATTTGTAAGGAAAAAAATATAAAAATATAAATATAAGATAATATAAAATTGTAAAAATATAAAAATTTAATATTTTTTTCAATAAAATAAAAAATTAATTAAATATAAATTACATATAAAAACTGTAAAAACAAGTATTAAAACATTATTAGGTAAAAATTAAAATTATATTTATAATAAAATTTAGTTTAATTATGAAAAACGTAAAAAAATGTAACTTATTTATTGTACATGTAACTTATTGTATGTACGTATATAATATGTATATTATATGCATATCTTTTATATTAAAATGTATATTATGCAGGTATAACATTGTATTTATGGTATGTTATATATTATATTGCGTAAGATTGTATGAACATTAAGTATGAATTTTAAATATTATATTATATTATTAAAATAGTATATAAGATATTATTGCGTAAGAGATAGATTTAAGTTGCGTTATATTATATGTATGAATTATATTTATTATATACTTATTGTAAAAAGTAAAATTACACGAAATGGAAGAATACATACAATAACATAAAATTCCATTAATATTCTAGGTTTTCTTAATTGAGAGAGACGTATCGATAAATTTATTAATAATTCGATCTTTTGATCGTGATATAGACTATATCAATTACGTTTTAAAAATTTCTAATAAATTATATATAGGTCAATTTCGGATATTTCGTATAATTCTATGTAATAAAATTATTTTGAATTAAAAATTAAAATTATATTTTATATTAAATTTTGTATACACCTGCGCTAGCTCCTAATTGCCTTTCTCGGTGACGTTTTAATTAAATTTTGTAAAATATATTTGTAATATAATTAATTCTCTATATGTAACATTGAATTAATTATATATAATATGTATTTTGTACATTTTACAATGTATTTTATACATTTTGTAATATATTTTATATTAAATTTTATATCATATTTATTCGTTGCGAATACATTATCTTATTTCGGTATGGCGTTTCTAATTTCCTGAACTGAATAATTCATGCAGACTCGATCGATAGCTAATCAATCAATTCGATTTTTGATCGAATAGAGAATTCGAATTTCGTTTACCGCGGAACATCTCGCAATATCTTATTGACTTTCTGATTTCTTTCTTTTCGCATCCTTCTAGCATTCTCATCACATATCCTTCTGGCTATGTCTTATCTTTAATTTTTAATAAGGCATCGAAATTAATTAACCGAGTATATTGTTGCAAGAGACACTTATATAACTATATATATGATATATAAATGCATATTTATAATATATAATTTTATTTTATTTAATTACTGTAATTCTATTCATCAGTTGACTCATTTAATTCATCTATTTGTCGCTTTGAATTTACAATTATAAAAGCAGAACGTTTGATATATTAATTTCGGGAAAAGAAGCTTTATTAATTTTTGTTAATTAATGCCGATTATGCAATTGACATACTCGTACGCGATTAATAATATGTGTCTTCTAATCTCCTATAATCCGCGGGAAGAGCGATACCTTCTTTGCGAAATATGTTTCCTATTCATTCAGAAGCGAATTTTCGAGCGTTTTAAAATATTACCGTTCGTGAAGTACATTGTCAATATTTATATAACATCTTTTATTAATAAAAATCGAACTTTCGAGAAGATTAGAAGACACGTATTACTAATCGTGCACGAGTATGTCAATTGCATAATCGGCATTAATTAACAGTAATTAATAAAGTTTCTAATTGCGGAATTCAACAACGTGTTTTAAATAAGTATAAAACAAAATGTATTTCAAATGTATAATTTGCCTAATTATAGGTTTATGCGATTAACGAAAATAAACACAGATTAAATAAAGAAATTTAGGGAATAAGATAAAATAATTTACAAATATCATTATAATAAAATGACATTGTAATAAATATTCAAAGACTATATAGAACAAAACTAGAATAAAACAAATTAGCATTATTTTATTTATTCTTCCTATTATTCCTCTCTTTATTCCTCCTAACCCTCCACTGTCACCCCTCAAAATAAATGTGTAGACAATGGAGGGTCAAAGGAAGAAGAAAGAGGAATAGGAAAAATTAATTCACTATTTATTAAAAGCAATAGTGCAGAAAATAATAAAATATAATTTTACGTGCTTTAGTAAGGCAGAGTACATTATTGCAATATATCGAAGTAAAATTGATTTATCGATGACGCGTCAAAAATTTGGAGAGCAGATAGATAGAATCTCCACAACGAAAAAAATACAGTAAAATAAAGTAAAATAATATATAGACGTCATTATAATAAAATGATATTGTAATTAATATTCAAAGACTATATAGATCCAAATTATTATAAAAATAAGATGTTTATGCGTGAGACAGATTTTTCAAATTAATTCCTAGTTTATGATAAAGTGTGCGATATCTTAATTAAATAGCTCTGTTTATTACATAGCAATTTTTTATTCTTTGTCTAGCAATTAAAATATGCTTATAAATTTAATATATAATACATACGTACATGCACACGTATAAATTTGTACATAGAATTCAACTATAAACGGACAGTTTGATTGTTTATTGGCTTAACAGCATTTCTTTACGGTTATAGAGTAAATAAAATTATTAATAATGCTAAAATAACTGATATATTTTTTTAGATTAAATGCTCGATCTAATTATGATACTTAATAATCGATAATCAGATTTTCCAATGGAATGTTAATATGTATAATAAATTTTAGCTCATAAATAAAAACATAATTATATTAATGCAAAAGGAAAGTTCTATAGCTAAAGATAATCATTAAGCGGTGCAAGGCTGATTATTTTAATGAAAAAAAGATATCTTACACATATCGAAACATTAATGTTTTGAAAAATGAGATGTTTTAAAAAATTTTCAAAACAAAAAAAGTAATATTACAATTGAAATGAACAAAAAATTAAGAAGCACATGCAAAACTAATATTGTTTAACTAATTCAACTGAATAATTAATAGCAACGAAATAGTTCAACCATTATGTTCTCATCGCATCTTTATAATTTTTATATCCACTCACAACATTTATTGTTATACAAGTATAAAAGCAATTAAAATGCAGCAAATGTTACTTAAATTTTCGATGTAAGATAAAGAAACTTTGAAACATTGAAAATCTATTAAAATATATATTTTCTTTATTCTAATAAAATATATTCGTGACGATACGTGTTACGATACCTCTCGATACATGTAACATTCTTAAGGAGTTTTGTAACGTCCTAAGCAATATTTGCATCTCAAAACTGTATAGCTGATTGGCTATAGGAACATTAATAAACGAGCGTCGTGTAAAATCCTTACACATATCATACATAAATCAATCAATCATAATAATCATAAATAAAGTGCGCTTTGTATATTTCATGCAATGCTCTTCATATTGTATGTAGCATAGGTAATATGAAACGTCTACGAAAAATTATTAAGAACAAATATTTAACCTTCACTGAACATCAATCTTTACTTTATTCGCTTGCCATACCTTATGTTCCATATAATTTATCCTTGCTACTTTTTACGTCATTTTATTTGCAATGTTGGGAAATGAAGATGAAAGAGATTGCAAATATATCAGACAATAATGAAAACATTTTGTGTTTGAAAAATTAGTTGACGATTACTTATCGTTTATTAGCAATTTCAAAAATAGGAAACTTAATCAATAATATCATCATAATACAATTAATTTATATTATGCAAAACATCAGCTCTGTACTTATGCTTATCGATCGTTAAACTTAAAATTTATACTATATATATATACATACATATATATATATATATATATATATATATATATATATATATATGCGGATACAGTGCGACTAGATTATATATGATATTATAATTAATATTGTATGAGGTTTGTAGTCTTATTTTTGTTTTTCTCGAAAACTATCACTCGTATAATAAAAATGGATAAGATATAAAACGTGTATTTTGAAGAGACTTACAACTTTTATTTGAAACATTTTTTAAAATTTTCAGTATTTGATAAAATAATTTTAAAAAACGTCAATTTTTAACAATTTTTGTATGTAACTTTTTAGTAAACAACGAGTGACGGCTAAAATCTTTTAAGCGTTACTGAGGGTGATGATCTTGACAACATATGTCAAGGTCATTGACATCTGAAAGGGGTGACCTTATGTGAATATTTACCAAATACTTTCATTGAAATCATTAAAACATTAAATTTTATGTGAAATAACATATACATATATATACATATATATATATTACTTCATAATATTAGTTAAAGTGAAAAAAGATCACACGCAGTTGCAATTAATAATATGTAATAAAATATTATTGAATGTATATGTTTCGTACTTTTGAGATCCAAAGTTATGGATCTAGCACGGACACGAACCACAATTTGTGGATCTAGCACGGACTCGAACCAATCAGTCGTTTTACTGTGGCACTGGAAAGTGGATCCAGCCACGTAGTTCCGAAAATTCAATTGTGGATCCAGTTAGCGCCACTGTACGGCGGGGAAAAAGCGTTCCCTAAAAAACGGTGGCATGACCCCTCTCATTCTTCTCTCTGCTAAAATCATGACGAGGTACGACTCCATTTTGGATTCTTTTGTGCGAGCATAGAAATTTTTCTGGAATCGAATTGTTAAAAGTGATCCAGGAAATGTTCTCGAAATATGTCAGGAGGCTGTACCGCTTTAATACAGATATCGTTAAGTGCGGTGTACATAAATGCTCGACAATTTCAGACATAACGTCGAAAGAGGCGGTTGGAAATCGTACAAAAGTACAGGTTAGACATGCTCTAATGTGCGATTTTTCGCATCCTAAACGGAACATCCAAAAGACGTCTAAAGAATAATTATTGAAAGATGACAGTTTTATATCTTTCAAATAGCTTTGACGTCGTTTGAACGTTCGTGATATTTCAGGTCTTACATATTTTGATCAATATTTTGCAAAAGAAAAATCTCATGTATTTGCAGAGACTTTACAATACATATCTATATATATCGATAATTTACAAGTTACATTAAGAGTTGACAGTTGCTTTCAAATGTTATTTTTCTTTTTTTTATATGTTATCTCTTTTTTTTATTCTCATAATTTACTTTACAATAGGGACTATCTACACTTGTACACAAATATGTATTGATCTCCATACTTAGGGATGGGTACGCGCACTTCGAAAGATGAAGGACAACATTTTTGTTGACATTTCTGATGGATCGAGCTGCGAAATGTTACAAGTTGTTATACCAAAGATCATTAAACACGATAACGTACGTTATGGGTGTAGTGTCAGCGTGGAAGGAGAATTAGCTTTAACTCCCAATGGTAAAACCGAATTACGTGCGACTGATGTTCACGTAATCGGTACATGTAATGTCGTAGAAGACGAATATCCTTTTGCACCAAGAAAGAAATATGATCAAGACTATATCAGACAGTATTTACACTTGAGACCAAGAACACGTAACTTCTCTAGTTTATTGAGGCTACGTGATCTTGCCACTATGGTAATTAATGATCATTTAAGAAATAGGGGATTTATAAGCATACACACACCAATTCTGACATCCAATGACTGCGAAGGTGCTGGTGAAGTGTTTACTGTTAGACCATATTCAAAAGAGATTTTGAAAAATATGAGGAAGGAAGCTCAATCACAAAAAGAGGATGAAATTTATTTCAATACAACTGCTTTTCTAACTGTTTCTGGACAGTTGCATTTAGAAGCTGTAGCAAGGTGATTAAATTCTGTCTGATATATATCATCATATGTCTTTGTATAGTTAGGTATAATTATGTTAAATTATAAAATACTAATGTATTGTTAGAACTTTTTCAGAGCTCTCACAAAAGTATATACTTTTGGACCGACATTTCGAGCAGAAAATTCTAAATCAAGATTACATTTGTCAGAATTTTATATGCTAGAAGGAGAGATAGCTTTTATTACACGTATTGAAGAATTGATAGAGGAAGTTGAACTTTTAGTAAAAGAAGTTACTAAGCAAATAATTCAAAAGGGAGCCTCAGATTTATATTCAATTGGTATCCCTGAAGTGCGGTGGGTGAATAAAACATTTGGATGTTTAACATATGAAGAGGCATTTAATATATTAAGTAATCATGCAAATCACTTGGAGCAACCCATTAAATATGGAGAGCCGTTTTCAAAAGAGCATGAATTATTTTTAGTAAAGTATAATGACGGAGTACCAATATTTGTTATAAACTGGCCAAAAGCCATTAAACCATTTTATATGAAAGAATATACAGATGATTCATCTAAGGTGAGCTAATAACAAATAATGGGCAACTTTCACAAGAAACATACATTTTCTTCTTGAATAAAAATAATCTGTAATCTATATGCATTTTTTTTTATAAAAGGTAGCAGCATTGGACCTGTTAGCACCAAATGTGGGCGAAATGGTAGGAGGTAGTATACGTGAAGATGATTATGCAAAATTGGCGTTAAAGCTACCTTCTACGAAAAATCTTTCATGGTATTTAGAGTTACGTAAATATGGGAATGTACCAACAGGTGGCTTCGGAATGGGATTTGAAAGATTCTTGCAATGTGTTTTGGGAATTAATAACATCAAGGACACTGTGCCTTTTCCCAGATGGCCACACAATTGCAATTTATGAATAAAGATTTCAGGGCTGTTGTTTTATTTAATTTATCCCCAACAAAAACATATGTTTCTGTATATTAATACAGTACATTTAAACATCTTTTTAGGTGGAAGAATAATGTCGCATGTTTGTAAAAAAAAAAATTTTTTTTAATTAAAAATACAATTATTAAAATGATTACTCAATGAGCAATTGAGAGATAATTAAATTATCTCTAACATTTTTTTAAATGGAATCTTGAAGGGTAAAATTACAATCAAAATTTATTTTGAATGCATAGTTTATTGAATATGAAGACATTATAACAACAAAAAGTAAGCTTTTTAATGTCTTTATTGTATTTCTTATCAATTCAAATTCAGGCCCTGAATGAAATCATAAAGGATAGAAAGGTTAATTAAAAAGGAAGTCAAACCTGTAGTAAATAAGTCTTCTTTTATACAACAAAATAATATTCTCTAATAGTAATAGTAGTCATTTTCCTTATTCAGTATCGTCGTCGTCATTATTTTTCCGTTGATGATTTATGTGTATTTTTACAAGTAAACTCATATATCACATTATTTGTACATCTTAAAATGAATCAGGCAATATCGTTATTTCGTATAACGAACTTAGGTGTATCGTTTTTAAAGATCGTGTTTCGTATAAGTACTATATAGTACTTTCTAAAGTGAGTGCAAATTATCCAACTTTTACACGAGTACAAATAATATATTTGAAGTTGTCAGTGAGCATAAATTATCAAATTTGGAATAATTTTTTTGCATCACAAAACACGATTTCACTTAAAAATGCACTCACTCGCGCGGGAATGCTCTACTATATCTTTCTAAATTACATAAAATATATACAGTTCTGCGTTTTTTTTTTTTCTTTTTTTTGCATTCATCAAAACGTTAATACTTAATAAAGGTACTCACACATACTTGCACGCATTTTACACATTTTTAACTTGTACGACATGACGTTTATTTCGGTATTATATATATAAACAAAAGACCTCTTATTGTACTTTTAAGAAAATCTTACATAAAATTTTTATAATAAATTCAAACTAATTTGGTAAATTAATTTAAATTTATTGCAGATCAATTTATCAATAAATTAGACAGAAATGCAAAGATATTGATACAATGTTTAATACACTGCTATTTTTTGCTTTTGTAAGATATAAAACATCTTACACAGATAAAATAATAACGCATTAAATAAAGAGTGAAAAAACATTGTATAATACTATCATGTCGTACAAGTCGCACAAAATTACGATGTACAAGGTATAAATAAGCTTAGAAATAGATCTTATTAAATCTAGCACTTTATACACTTGTATCGTTTGAATTCATAGAAACTTACTTGATGAAATTTTGTACATATACTATTTACATAATAGAGCAGAGTCCCGATAACTCCTGCCCTTTCTCCACAGGAGGTAAATTCGATAGCTTTCTACCCTGTAAACTGGGTTTAATAGAAGCTGGTACTAACGGTTGCTCCGCGTTTTCCTCTACAGGCGTCTCGATCTTTTCCTTTTCCTTATTCTCTTCTAATTCTTTATTACTATTTAGTGGTTTAGTGATATTGATCTTAATCCGCGGTGGAGCCGCTGGGACAAGTGCCGGTGTTGAATCTAATTCCACATTTCCATCAATGGAACTTTTCACTGCAGCGTATGTCGTATCTACAGTACCCGATTCATTCACAATTTGTTCGGGATCTAATGGAAATAAAATATTATAAAATCGTCTGTATGTGTGAAACGTGTGAAGTGTATAAATTAAACGGAATTCAGCCTATGTATGTAAAATAGAAAATTCTTTTGTAATAACTTAGGATAGATATATATATATATATACCTGGTTCAGATTCAGGTTCAGGATCCATAGGTTCCTCTTTAATCTGCTCCAGTTTATCTAGAAAAGCGAACATTTCGCTATTGTCTTGTTCACCAATATCTTCATCCAATGGCTCCTCTTTAATTTTAATACTCTCGAATGGTGTGATTACACCTTCGCCCGAAGATTTCTCTTCTTCATTCATCGTAGATGCGTTTTCCTCAGTATCTGCTGTAATTGTATTTTCTTCACTGGCACCTTCCATCTTTTCTTTTTCCTCCATTTCGTCTTGCGTAACTTCAGAATTCTCTGTATTAGCAGGTTTTTCTATAGTTTCCGATATAGCAGTCTCTAAGGGACTTTCTTCTATTTGCTCTGAATTTTTTGTAGGTTCAAGTTCTTTATTTGATATTTCTAGATTGGATTTATTTTGTTTAAGTTCATCTCCGGGTGTTTCTTCAGAACACTCTATTTTACCTTCCTCGATTTCTGACGCTGCCTCCTCAAGTGCCAAAGCAGTTTTTTCCAATGCTCTCTACAATTTCAACAATAAATCAAAATTACAAGTTATTAAAATTTTACTGATTTAATGATGACAACGACATTTGACAATTTGAAATATGATTAATTTATATAACAATTACGTAATAGAAAGTTTTAGTTTACTTTTATCATGATTTACATTACAATCGATTAGTGCAAGTGAGAATAACTACATAATGAAATATAAATTTAAAAAATTTATGAAAAATATTTTTTTTTTTAGATACTTTGTATCTAAAAAAATATGTTTGTTCTTGTGCTCAAACATATTTATTTATTACAATAAAACAATAGATAACATGTATATAACAAGATAAATGAAATTAATTGCTCATATACATTATAAACAAATATGTATGAACGAAAATAGATGTGCCACAAATATGAATTAATGAATCACGTACCACTAGACTCTTTTCCTATTTTTGTAAGAATGCAACAAACGGAAATTTCGTTAATGAAATATAATATCAACGTATCAGTATCGATAAAATTTAAATATACATATTCATTAGAATAGAGAGAGAAACCAACCTTATAATCTTCCAAACAGAGTGGATGATAATTCCTTTTTTCATAATTAATTGCTGGTCTCAAATGCCACTCTTCCTTTTCCTCATTATAAAACTGTTCAAATGCGTCGTGGCATACCTGACATCGCGAATCCTCATCGCTACCAGTCGGTACGCTGGGTTGCAATGTTTCCTGAGGAGTATCATCGGTGGTCATGCCTTCTGTTTCTGCCGTCTGTTTTTCAGTCTCGAACCAACTTTGAACTAAAGGAAAAAGGATAACATAAATATAAAAGATCACGAATTTATAGATTTGAAAGTGAGGAAGATATTGAGACAAAATAATTAGATTGATGTAATTTTTGCTCCAACGCTCTATTAAAACTTAATTCACTCCTGTATCTTGTCGTTAGTCATCTCTAAATATCATTGCGTATAATTAAAATAATTAGACATTAAGTTGAACTTCATGTCTGTAAAGGCTCGTTTGTTCAACATCAGTTAACTTTAACTTCAGTTTAAATTATATTTTTAGCTTTTTCAAATAAATTCAAGAGAAAAAGATAGTTTAAACCGAAATTAAAATTAATCGATATTTGAAAAATCGGCTCTAAAAATATGTCTATTCTATATTAATGAACAAATTTATCACATATAATATGAATCACGCACATAGCCAATATATACATATCACATAATAATCACTCTCACTTGCTTACTTATCTCTCCTCTAATATATTGCTGTCTATGATTGAAATAATATTTGGACATGATAATTAGACATAAGTGTTCTATTTAATAAATGGTTTAAAAAATCATTTGTTTAATAAATTATTAAAATATTATAACTGGAAAATGGAAGAATCGTTTTCATATAATGCAAGCAAAGAAAAAAAAAGATACAGACCTCTATCCTCCAAATCTTCAATCTCTTCAAACTGTATCCAATCACTGATATCGTAATACCATGGCCGAGAATGCGCTTTTCTCGCGGAGTCTCGTTCACGTCTGTTTTGTCTAAAATGCCAATCTAAATGGTGGCTATATCGAGTAGCTAATTCAGGTGCAAATCTTGCACCACAAGAACTGCATTGCATACCACTGTACAATGCTGCAGCGATAGCTGGTTGTTTGCTATAAAAGAAAATGGATATTTGATATTCAACGTTTCAATTTTATTTTGTCTTATTCAGAAAGTATATTCTGAAAGACGAAATGTGATATTAATAAATGTGTGATGATTTACATTTTAAGAGTCTCTGGTTTATCGAAGGAGACTGGACTAATCTCAGGTTCTTTCTTTTCTTCTTCTTCCTGTTTCTTTTGTTCCATCAGACTGGGAACAATGCCAGTTTCAACTAGTCTTTGGAACAACTCGTTCATGTTCAATGGCAATGTCGGTGCTGGTGCTGGCGGATTTTCCACAGGCTCGGCTTCATAGGATAAACCTGACGACGGCGCCATTGCTGATGGTAGAACTGATGATAATATATCTAATTGCAAATCTGAAAAATTGATAATATGTTATGAACATGAGTATTAGCAATAAGTGGAAAGAATTATAATAATACAAAGCAAAAAATTATAAAAATACAAAAAATAAATTAATTTTTCACCTGGCTTTGAAGTCGAGGTGAAATCTGAATCATCTTGCGACGTAGATTCGTGTTCTACAGCTGGCAATTGGCTTGGCGTAGGTGCAGTATCCACTTTCGGTTTTTGAACCGTCGTTGGTGGCGACTCGGTAGGACTTTCACCTCTCATACCAGTAATTTTAACATGTCCAGCACGCACACCTCTCGGTAGTACTGAAAACCTGATGAAATGCTTCTTATCTCTGACAATAATAGGCTTAGGTAATCCTCCAAATTCGACTTTGAATGGTCGTCCGTTTAGAAGAACCGTTTGCAACGCGTCTGTAAATTCCAGCGTATGGGGCTTTCCCTCAATTTCGAATCTATAAAAAACAATGCATAATTATATTAAGTATGCGTTTGTTGTTTCTTCGAATAATTTGCGTACACTATGAAAAATTGTTCTTACATTTGTGGTTTCGCATCCAAAAATACTGGCACCATATTTCGCGCGTTGATGATAAGATTAATTTTCGCTACTACGAGATCCGTTCTCTTTACGGTACCGATCTTGACTTGTGGAGGAGGACCCTCCAATTTTACACTAACTGTTTTACCGCCGAGTTCGATCGTTATTGGCATACCGCCAAAGTAACACTCGTACCAGCGATCGTCTACGTATAATTCACGAGTAGGTGCGCCTAGTTTGATTCTAAAAAAATATAATTTGCGATATTATTATTTTTGACGTTAGAATACTTCAAATTTAATTCACATTTATAATTTTTGAAAACTAAAACGTACCTATGGATTTCTCCCTCATACATAAACTCCTTGTATTGGTCGTTAAATGCGCAAGTTATAGTATCTTTGTCGTCGATCAATATTCTTCTTATGCCGTCTTGAAAGCCGATCTCTCGCGGATCGTCCCAATTCATGAACACTACACCTGTCTGTCCGTAATATCGAATTTCCCGTGGTATATTGTCAATATTTATGGATTTCATGGTATCTCTCGCTATTTCAGTCAACAATTTCGGATCCGGCGGCGACAATTCGCGACTGTGCGATCCCGGGTTCTTCACCGTTGTGCCGCCGTAACTTTGATCGTTATCCTCGATATCATATTTGGTGGATGCATTAGGCGATAAATTTCTACCAGATGCTAAGGGCGGAATATTTGGATTCATGAGATTCGTCATGGGCCCGTTGTTCATCATCATCGCAGGGTGACATCCCATCGCCATAGGAGAGTTCGGCAGAGGGCCCATTGGTCCCATCGGACCGTTTGGCAAAAGATTTGACATTATCGGACCATTAGGACCTAGCGGGCCACCCATCATACCGGGTCCTAATCGCGGATTGGGACCCATATTGTGATTGAACCCATGATACTGATAATCTGGTCTCATTGGTCCAAAATGTCGCGGATTCTGCCAAGGCCCAATCGGTCTCATATCCGAATTAAAGTGTCCCTGTGGTCCATAAGGTGGTCCCGGTGGATGCGCCCATGGTTGTTGCCACGGCTGATTCTGCCACCTCGGACCGTTAGGATTTCGTGGTATCGGATGATCCTTATTTCGTATCACGTCTTTGTCATTGGACGGACTGAACGTCGCAGCGCGATCTCCGGACACGATATCCATGTTAATACCTTTTTCCCATATTACAGTGCCACCTTCTTTCTCCTTACGCTGTGCAGCTCGCAATTTTCGATCTTCGCTCATGTGCAATACTTCCTGTATCAAGGTGTTATACTGCGTTTTGGTAATTAATCCTTGGTTTAATTGTTCAGCGGCTTGCTTCATTATAATTTCGATATTTCTATCGTCGTTTCTCTCAGGCTTGTCATTCTCCCGGCCTCTACGCCCTGATCTACCATCTTGGTCTTCATTCGATAATGTTCTTCTTCTTTCTTTAGGATCATCCGGAAGCTTATTATAGAGCCGTAGACGACCCAATCTATCCCTATTACGATCCCTTTCGCGTTTATCATCGGCGTTGTTAACTTGCTTATCTCTCTCATTCTTTGGCGGCGTTTTCAATTTTGCCCAGCTATCTTTTCCGTCCTCTCCAGATATCACGGGCGGTGGAGGTGTCGGAGGACGACCAGCTTTAGGATGGGTCAGAGTACGTAGATCTACATCTTCGTTACCAAATAATCTGTAAAATTGAGATAGTGTATATAATTCACAAATTACCTATTGTATGAGATTTTTATATATAGAGCAAACACCACTCTCAATAATATAAGTATAATAATACATACGCATCAAACTTTTCAGCTTTAGTTTTCTTAGCTGGAGATGATTCTACATCCTCGCTGCGTCTCTTATTAGTGTTAACAGATGGTAATACTCGTAGATCTAAATCCTCTTCTGGAAAAGAATTCAAGATAAAGTAACTTGTGTGAGACAAATTTATTAAACTAACTTAAAACATTACCTTTAATATCCTTAATATTAACTTAATGTTATTTAATATATGTCCCTCTAATTTTTTCCACTTCAAAATTAAAGTTTTAGAAAATTCTCCAAATAAAGAAATGCATTAATAGATTTTTTATCAAAATTATTAGAATTAATTACAAATAAAAAAGTTGGCGCAAAAAATAAGTTGAAAATACTTTTTTTTTAAACATATCACCTGCTATAGTCTTGCAATTGCTACCAGAGATGAGGCAAATATTGTAGTCACCTTTATAAGAAAATATTCAAGACAGAATTTTTAGCGATAACTAAAGAAAGCATATATGTGAAAATTTACAAATATGCTCACATGCAAAATTGAAATATAGATGAGATAAGAGATGTTCCTGAATAGTGTATTACATTAATAATGTGTTATGTATAGAAATATAAGTGTATTTTATTAAACACTATTGTCCACTCACTCTTTTCGGATATGGAAACAGTAGGGCCAGGTAGAGACAGTGATGCTCTGAGATCTTCATCTTTGCTAGAAGATTCCAATGTTGGCTCGGCAACGATTTGAGTATTTCCAGCACTGGCTGGAGAACGTTCCGGACTAAGACTGTCATCTTTATTTCGTCTTACATAATTTCTCTGTCTAGCATTTGGTCTGATTTCTTTGAATGCTGGCGGATGAGGAGGAGATACTATTAGCGAACCAGATTGCTCCTCCTCAGTAACACCACCAGAACTGCTCAAACTTGAACTAGATTTATCGTTACGCCTAGGAATTCTATATGGGGGACTTGGACTACGTTTTCTGGATTTCGTATTCTTCTTGCGGTTTTTAGAGGCTTGGAAGGAGGATTGTGGAGAAGTACGTGAGGACGGTGAACTGTCTCCGCTGTCTTTCTCACGAGATTTTGACCTAACTGGACTAGAGTCTCTGTCGACTTTCTGAATCTTACTTGGACAGATCTGCGGCTGTTTAGATCGCGACTTATTCCCTATTTTCCTATGCGAGGATTTAGAGGAAGTGGAAGATTTATCGGCTAACGAAGACGAAGAACCGCGTGATGAATTCGAGCTCTTCGAGTCTTTCGACTTGTTGGAATCACCACCTCCACTTCCTCGATTGCTCGCTGACAACATTGAAGACGAACTATTATTGCAAACCGATAAACCTTGACCGATTTTGGAGCTGTTTAGGTTACCACTACTATTACTAGTCAATCGAGGGTCTTTCTTTTGACTTGTTCGATGCGAGACAGCATCTTTATTTATGTTACCACTAAAAGTTTTATTATTACTATTATTGTTCAGATTCGTATCAGCATGATTGTTATTAATAACGTTTAATAACGTCGGATTATTATCGGAACCGGCGGGATTCGCCGGAGGCTTGTTGACAGTGCTAGTTACAGCCGATTTCGAAGGTAACTGCTGTTTTAATTGGTTTGAAGATACAATTGTATTTGCGACTGGCTGCGTTTGACCTTCATTCCGTGATTCTTTTGGACTGGTGGTACCCGGTCGTTGTCGTGGATCTATTGTTGGTACTGTTGCCACATCCTGAACAGCAGGAGTAGGCTTCAAACGTGGATCTCGTGAGACTGGCTTAGCTGACGCTACTGCTATACTACTAGCTGGTGCAATTCGTGGACCGCTGTTTGCTCCTGCATTCTTTAAAAGTGATGCAGCTGCTGCAGGGAACTAAGCAAATAAAATTTAATATTTAATCATAACAGTTGATCTCCAGTAAATGTACAATTGTAATACACGCTTGTGTGTATACGCGCATGCATACGTGTTTATATGTGTATAACATATAACTTACTTGTTTTGCTACTTGTTTCGGCGTTTGATTTGGTACTACAGGTGCTACAGGTTTTCCTTGTGCTGCTGCCTCTGTAGTTGGGGGGACATGTGCAGTGGGTATAACCTATTGTAATGAAAAAGATCAGATTACTATTCATATATGTATTGAGATAATATATTGTTTTGTGTGTTTCTGTATATATGTATAAACTTGAAATAATAATACATTAAATTATATAAAGATGAATCATACAAAATTTTTAGCTTATATTCTATATCTATTTTAATTTGTTGATTATATAACTTACCACTTCTGCTTTCAAGCTACCAGCTTGTTTGTCAAGTTGCCTCTGTTGTTGCTCTAAACTTGCTTTAGCTTGCAATAGTTCTAGCTCAATCTTCTTTTTCTGCAATTCTAATAATTCTCGTTGCTTTTTCAGCAACTGCTCTCGCATAACTGCTTCTGTTGTCGTTACTGGTTCCCCTGATGGCAATTTAACAGGCGGGACAATTGACGTCGCAGTTTGTTGAGGCTAAAAATATATAGTATGTTTAATATATAGTGTGATATAATATGTACATTAATATAATAATGATGTTTTTATCAATTTTATATAAATCTTAAATTTACCATTGTAGAAAAAAAACGTGGATTAACGTGTATAGATCCTGAAGAGATATTAGTAGGAGGGGCAGTGATTGGCCATGCAGGATCGATACTTTGTACCCGCACGTCTAATGAAAATAATTTCTTCGGTGGAAATACATCGTTCCACGTTTGCCGCAACTTCCACATGCTGGCTCTTGTGTTTTCATCGACCTATTTTATGAGAAATAGAGATATCGATATTATTAACGGCATTATTTTTTGAAAGAAAAGACTACAATAGTTTTGCGTCAAATCGATTTTTTTTTTAAATTCAAAAGATATTTTCCATTCTCTACTATTGTGCATACACATTTTAATATATTTATCTATCTATCTTATTAAGATTTGTAATAAAAACTCACAAAATATATCTAAATTATTTCTACAAAAAAAAAAAAAAAAAAAAAATCAATATAAACATTAATATAATATTAAACTTCTCTGCACAATATCTTTCTGAAACCTTTCAGGCAAGATGTGAGGTCAGTGATATTATATTGATCAAGCAATTATCTTATGTCATTGTGAAATGTGTAAAGCATTAGGCGACTATACACACATCCTATAAAATATTCTTAAGACTAGAAATTTAGTTTCGCTTTGCTGCACACATAGAAGAAAATGTAAGGGTTACTCGCGGTCAACGACTATTGCAATTTAAAAAAAATGATCTTCTTGTGTGCACATAATTATACAATATATATTCTGTATTAATAATCTTACAAGAATTATGTAAAAATATTTACCTTCTCAAACACCCCGCAGAACGTGTTTACTATATTTTGCGTAAAAAGATTTAGATAATCTCCATTTACATTCTTGACAATCGAGTCGATGAGATAGAGTACTGGTAACTTGATGTCACTTCTCACCTAATATAAAACAATAATATATATGTATATACTAATTCAAGAATTATTCTAGACATATATATCTTAATGTGTATAAATATCTTAATAGATATTCCCGAATTATTCTATTTTTCTTCAGCGACATATTTTTTTCTAATTCGAAGTCGATCTTTCCTCGGAATAGCTTGATAGGAGGCCTAATTGTAGAAAATATTTAATACAGACAAGCAAAGCTTTTTGCTGTATTAAATTTCAAAAGGATAATGTTATAAAGGTAATGTATAATACATAGTAAACTCTTATTCTTCAATTAATTATAAATATATTTTATTTGTATATATGTATATATATATATATTTAAACTGTGACTTACTAATACATTTAATACTAAAAATAAAAATAATGCAATAATTAATAGGCACCTATCAAATTTCCATTAGAAAAATGTCCACTAGAAATTAATCACAGAACAGCTAAATAAAAATCCCGTAATTTCAAGATATCTATGTCTTATATAAAAATATATATCGAGAAGAATTCATCATTATATTTCTAATCAAATCTACAAATTATATAACAACTTATTTAAGTATTTTTCTATAAAATAGTAATCAGAAATAAATTTTATTATCTTGAGATTTTTAAGTGCAATTTAAAAATTCCTCACAATATCAAGATTACAATGTAATGTAAGGCACATGTACTCCAAATCCATCATTGGTAATATTACTCAGACATTATATAATCATGACATAAGTATTTAGCGGTATGCAAATGTGTTTTATTAAAGTGTGTAAAAAAGGATATACAAATAAAACTAATCTTATTTTACATTTTAATAAATAAAAGACAAATTGTGCAATTGTATTCTCATCATATTAACATAATTACAATATCAAAAGGTAAATTATTTAAAACAGTACTTTATTTCTCTGTTATTTTATTTATTAATAACAGTAGGTAATATCGTTATTATAAATATTGATATAACATTTAAATATATATACGCCATATATTTAAATATATATATTTAAATATATATATATATATATATATATATATATATATATATATATATACAACAGCGCCATTTCTAGTTGTTGCAATTCTTTCATTCCTTAATATCAAAAGACACATTATGTACGCGCGCACACACACACCCACACACACACACACACACACACACATACATACACGTACCTGCTAATATTATAATTGTTAACTATTAGTTACATATATTAGTAATATATGATTGGATACAGGATATTAAAATATTCAAACATTGCTAACAGCAGGTATACATTAAATATCTTTTGCAAAAAATTTTACACAAATCTCATTTGTAAATATGTTTATAAAAGTTTGTTAGTTCGCAAAATTTGCATAATAGGAAATACAAAAGGAAATAGAAACAAAGATGAAATTACTAAAATTACTAAAATTACTAAATGTTGTGCATGCCATGCTATATGTGACAGAGATAGAATTTTTCCATTGTATTTATAAAAAGAGAAAGGCTTTAGAATTAGAAACAAAATGTAATATTAAGAAAAGAAAAAAATCATTAATTTTATATGCAAAATGTTCTATAAAAAAAAGTATAGATTGAATTAATTCTAAATAAAATATATCTTCAATGTAACTATGAAAGATAAGTAACCTTTTGTAGATGAGTCTCAACAGCTTGCACTATCGCTGATGCATGTTCAATGTTATCTTCGGCCAACATGGTGAGCATGTTGATAAGCGGCTTACTGTTAATTGTAAGATCAGACAGGGATGAGATGTACTCATCCGCAACTTCTTTAGATTTTGTCGATGCCATTTTGATAGACTGCTAATGAAGAAACGTAAGATCTTGATCCAGCCAAGAGTAGGCATTCAAACTATAACATAAAATAGAAACACATGTATTATATACAAAGTACAATACAAAGTTATTATTTTTAATTAAAAAAAGATGATAAACAAGATAGTGAACAATTTTGTCTATCAGTAAAATATAAATAGGATTAAGACTTTTTTCTAAAGATAATATATAATTCATATGTATAAAATCAAATATATAATTTATATCCAAAAATTAATTTTGCTTAATTAAATGTTAAGCAAAACGAAATCTCATACATTCATCAGATGTTAAGTAAAACAAAATCTCATACATTTTTTAAAATTAGAGTTGAATATATATTATTTCTATGGTTAATATATTATACTGATAGTGAAATGTGCTGAGTAAAGTAAGATCATCCAATAATTTCTGACTCCTGATCATTCATATTTTTATTTTGCACACATTGCTCAATATTGCATCATTCACTCGTTATTTGTACAAATTTACGAGTGTAGTCGAAAAACTTAATTTTAAAACACGTTCTTTAGCAAGCTACTGTCCTTTAGCAAATCTACTTTCTATCGAATTTCAACACGATGCCGTTACGTTAATCGATATGCACCTCACTTGACGAATGCACTTACTCCGTAGCAAATTGTGTCTAACCAAAATCACACACGCACATATAAATTTTAATACCTATACCTTAATGAATGTGTCCTGCATTTATTCGCATGCTTACTCCGCATTATACACACAAGGTCAGGAATGTTTTAATACATTTTTGGCGCATGTCGGACGATATAAAAGAAATGCACATCAAACACGCGTCGGTCAGTTAGCAGAACGTGGGAATAAGTGTTATCGGTCTAGATATCTGAGTCACAAATAAGATACCCAAATTCCCAAAGGATGACTCACAAATAAAATTGACGAAGAAAGAAAATATTTTCGAGAAACGAGAAGCGTGCTATATAATATACATTATATACCGAATGATACGATAAGAGACTTTACGCTCGTCGTACCCGAAAAGAAGCGCACTTTCCCCCTCGCAGGGACAAAATCTGGGATGAAAGTGACGAGAAGAGACTCCGATACATGTAACACCTTCGATCCCTATTAGAAGATATACCAAAGGTATCCGATCGTCTTGAAGTGAGGAAAAATTTCGCTCCCGACGAAAAGAAAATTAGCACACACACGACACGTCTATTTATGCAATATTATCTGGAGCTCTAGACGAAGGTCGGCGAGCACACATCCATACGCAGAGACACTTATCGATTTCGCTCGCAGTCTCCCTCTCTCACTCACTCTCGTCGCTCTCGCTCTCTCTCCCGCGATGCAGAAGGACCGCCGAAGAAATGCCGAATTTTTCAAGCGCGTTTCGCAGCAAGCGTTGCGTAATTTACCGCCTGATTAGGAAGCACCAACGACACTCGTGCAAGATGTCCAGCACGCATCTGGAGTCGTCGTTCACTCTTGGTGTCGCTCCTTCTCTCCTACCCGTCTCACGCGAAATCCCTCTCCGAGTTTCGCACTTTTACGCACGTCAGTATCCACCCGATTCTCCACGATAATTACCTTTCTCAGCGCATTGTGTAACGCAGGCACGGCCCGTGAAACACGCACCGTATTTCGACCTGTCGTCGAAAAATTACGCGCGTACACTATTACTATACTGCTTACGCGAACGAAATCTCCATGCGTAAAATGGCTACCACACATACCTTTGTTGTATTCGTTCAGGGAAAATCACGATATAACGCTATCTTTGATTGGATAGTATTGCCGCACGATCGGTTGCCTCTCGTACAACGTCCAATCAGCAGTCACGATAAGAACGCTCTGATGTCGCTGCGTTCGCTTAAGGAACGAACGATACTAACTGCACTATTCACAATCAGATTATTCACACAACTGTTCGCTACGAGACGCGAGATGATACTAAAGACTAAAGACTGAACGACAACGCAGGTAGCCGGTAACCGTGCACATGGTCGGTTTTCATAGTCCGATTTTATATTTAAGATCGTCTTAAGATCCCGTTCAACCAATGAAGCAGTCGCACAGCATCATTTTATTGGTTGAATGAAATCTTAAGACGACCTTAAATATAAAATCGGACTATGAATACCGGCCACAGAAACGGTATCTATATCTATGATACCATTGAATTGAACATCGGTGTCATTCACTGAATTAATATAATGTATTTTTGATTATTTTTTTGTAATTTTGTAATTTTATAATTTTTCTAGAAATATACATTATATTAATCAAATATATTTGAACGTATTCGTTATATTAAAATGATAAATACTTTTCATATTCGCTATATTATACAAAATTGCAATATACAATTATATATGCAGATATGTTATAAACAAAGAATGATGGAAATGATATATTTTAATATTATTTAAATACAAAATTTATCTAATATTAAATTTTATTTCATAACAAAAAATATAGGTATACATTATTATTTACAATACTTTTACAATGCAAATTTTTTAATTAAATATCAAATCTAATTTAAATTTTTCATAAGACTTTTATAATATTTGCTCAAGATTTTGTTAAATTTTTAAAATTATATTTACTATTAATATTTTTATTATTAATAATATTATTAGTCCTTAATCTAATTTTTCTAAAAATATTGTTATGTAAGGAAAAGTAATAAAAAATTTAAATAAATTTATATTTAGAAACCTAAAAACAATACGTGTAGAACATTTAATATATTTTAATATTATAAAAAAAATACTCATTGCTATTTATTAATCGGATTATTATATTTACCGTAAAATAACAGAAAAAAAAATTTTTGTATTTTAAGAACTTAAACATAGTAGTTTAACACATGAAGAAAAAAGGAAATATACGAATTTTAACGAAATCGACTTTATACAAGTTCATTAACTACAAACTCATCTAATTCTAGATGGAAAAGTATGCGCACAATTCTTTTTCTCCTATAAATCATTGAGACAGAAATAAATATATATTTACGATGACGTGTATAAAATTTCTCTTCTTTTTATAACATACGATAGATACAGTCGATCAGAGTTCTTTGGAAATCGTCCGAATACACTATGGTTACACTATATATTCTAAAGCAATCATCATTTACCATTTTGTTTTAATGACACAAAGAATAAAGAAAGTGTCTTTATATCGAAAGTGTCCTGCTGGCTGTCTCCATTGTCAAATTTTTTAAGGTCGCTTTTAAAATGCATTGCAGGAACATATGCTTCATCGCTTTCACTTCAAAAACTTATACAAAATAAATGGAAAAAAAGCAAAAATTAAAAATATTTGCTCACGAAAAATATAAATGATAGAAGTCGAGTAAAATTTACACCTGTAGAAAAAAATAACAAAATCATATACTATACTTTATTTTATTACATTTAATGTGAAAGCAATTAAATTTCATTACCGTAAGCAATGCATATAATTTGATATAAGTAATACAATAAAAAATCAAATTTTATTACCGTAAGCAATGCATATAATTTTGATATATTACAATAAAAAATTTGTTTGTTGATAAATTTTGCTAAATTTGTTTGTAGTAATATATATTATTAATAGTGAGAATTTATGTTTACTCAGAAAGGAGAAATGTATGGAGATAATCAACAAAATAAAGTATATAATTATAATGTATGGTTTATGTTATTAATTATATATTTTTTTGTTCTAGAAAATTCAAGTTTCTTCTATTCTATTTTTTGTAATTGTAATTGTAATCATTAGCGATGCAAGTAACTGTAATTTCTATATTATTCGAAGTCGATAAAGTCTATTTCTAACTTGATTATACAGATAATGTCGCATGCGAATATCTCGGCCGAGAAAACGCCAACGTGACACATCTGTTCTTATTGCTGTCGATTTGACAATTCAAAAAGTGCTGGACATTGTTGACAGATTCTTGAAAATTCAGACGGTAGTCCTATATGCGACATCGAAAGCGCATTCACCGTTTTTCAGAAAAAATTGCAGTGGTTACGAGTCACATAACCTGACGAACAATAAGTCATCGTTTAAGAGTCAGAAGATACAAGAACGTGTAAGTGAGGTTAAGTTCCTCTAGGCTGTCACGATGAGCCTACGCGATCGTCAGATAAACGCCCTGAAGCAGATGCTGAATCTGAATCGGGCCGAATCACGGCTCGAGGAGGCAGTGCCAACGTGGAAGCTTCTCATCTACGATCGCCTAGGCCAGGACATCATATCGCCGCTCATCTCCGTCAAGGAGTTGCGCGAGCTTGGTATCACGTTGCACATGCAATTGCACTCAGATCGCGATTCTATCCCCGAGGTGCCGGCTATCTATTTCTGCGCGCCCACGGACGAGAATCTCGGCAGGATCGGTCAGGATCTGCAGAACGGTCTGTATGACATCTACCATTTGAACTTTATCTCGCCCATCTCCAGGCAGAAGATGGAGGACCTGGCGGCTGCGGCGCTGCTCGGCGGCGTCGTCGCCAGCATCCACAAGGTGTTCGACCAGTACTTGAACTTTATCACTTTGGAGGACGATCTGTTTATTTTGCGCCATCAGAATAGCGATATGATATCCTATCACGCGATCAATCGCGGCGACGTCAAGGACAGCGAGATGGAGTCTGTGATGG
The DNA here is from genome assembly GCF_047496725.1 of Anoplolepis gracilipes. Taxonomy (NCBI): domain Eukaryota; kingdom Metazoa; phylum Arthropoda; class Insecta; order Hymenoptera; family Formicidae; genus Anoplolepis; species Anoplolepis gracilipes. Next base: position 14,049,525 of record NC_132973.1, read on the forward strand.
ACATTATTGTGGATTGTCTGTTTTCAGTATTTGTCACTTTAGGTACCGTGCCCATTATAAGATGTCCCAGAGGTAACGCCGCCGAAATGGTCGCCAAAATGATTGACAAGAAGCTGCGGGAGAATGTGTGGGACGCAAGGAACAATCTATTCGAGGGCGAGGCCTGCGCGACCGGGCATTACAGTTTCCAGAGGCCTCTGCTTATTGTACTGGACCGTAATGTTGATATGGCCACACCACTGCATCATACATGGACGTACCAGGCGCTGGCACATGATGTTTTGGAGATGGCACTCAACAGGCTAGTTGTAGAAGAAAGTGTAGGACGATCTCCCGCTGGTGGAACACGCTCCAAGACGCGCGCCTACGAGTTGGACAACAGAGATCATTTCTGGTGCCAGCACAAGGGAAGCCCTTTCCCCAGAGTAGCGGAGGCTATACAGGAGGAGCTAGAGCAATATCGCACCTTCGAAGAGGATGTGAAGAAGCTTAAATCTTCTATGGGCATTGATAATGATAGCGAAGCGGCATTATCTATGGTCTCTAATAATACAGCACGCTTGACGAACGCTGTGAATTCGTTGCCACAGCTTTTGGAGATGAAACGCTTGATAGATATGCACACATCGGTGGCCACAGGTATTTTAAACGCCATCAAGTCGAGACGATTAGATACTTTTTTTGAATTAGAAGAGAAAATCATGAGTAAGCAAACGCTTGACAGGAGCGTACTAGAGACCATCAGCGATCCGGATTGCGGTACTCCTGAAGATAAATTGCGTCTTGCTATTATCTATTATATTTGCACAAATATGTCTGACACAGATTATAATAAATTGGAAGCAGCTCTGACCACAGCCGGCTGTGATTTGAATCCGCTGGTCTACATCAAACGATTACGCAGCTACACCAGGATAGCTGAGATTCAGAGCAGCTACGAAGGCGGCGGCACCAAAACCGTCAGTATGTTCTCCAAGCTAATGAACCAGGGCTCATCATTTGTCATGGAAGGCGTAAAAAATCTGGTAGTGAAGAAGCACAATCTGCCTGTCACCAAAATAGTGGATGAACTGATGGAGTCCAAGCAATCCTCGCGGACTGAGGATTATCTTTATCTCGATCCGAAGCAGCTCAAGCATACCGAACAGATGCCGAAGAATCGACCGACGTTTCAGGATGTGATAGTCTTTGTGGTGGGTGGCGGTAATTATATAGAATACCAGAACCTGGTGGACTATGTGAAACAACGAAGCGGCGCGGGGGTGAACAAACGGGTGATCTACGGTTCCACGACTTTTATCAATGCCAAACATTTGCTCAAACAACTTTCTCTACTCGGTCAGGAAGTCCATTCGTGAATACGATTCGCTATACATTTATCATCCGTGGCGATTATATATTCTTCTCCCTCTTTCTTCTCATTTCTCTCTCTCTCCTCCCCCCTCTCCTTCCTTTCTCTCTCTCTCTCTCTCTCTCTCTCTCTCTCTCTCTCTCTCTCTCTCTCTCTCTCTTTCTTTCTTTGACGCTAATAGTCATGCTTTTTTTAAATAAAATTGTTGATAGTTCTTGTATAAAATACGTACGATATAAATAAAATCTGGTTCGTTATTTTCAACAATGCTGCCTTCGATTTTTCTCTTTAACGTTAGATATGTAGTTGTCATATTCTTTATCGTATAGAGATCTTTCTTGCATCAATATATGTGCGACTACATTCACAATTTGTTTGATCGATTAATCGTGTGTACGGCAGGAAGGTGAACGTATTTCTCTCTTTTAATACATATATTTTTTAAGAAAATACGTTTTGATTGTGATACATTCATTTCAAAATCCTAGTTATTATTAAATTATTATTAAGAGAATTTTTTAAGATATTAAAGAAATAAATGACCACGGTACAAGATGGATCGAAAAATCTCGTTCAAAGAGCTGTCATCACGACGGATCTGCAGAAAGCAATTTCGGAGTACTTTGTATCCAAACAAGAAGAACATCAATCTATTAAGTAATGTATTATAATTAAAAGATAAATATAATGTGTTGTAATAAAGTATTCTCAATTATTTTTAATATTTGTGTATATAAAAAATTAGGACATGTATAAGAAATGTAAAAATAAAGATGTATAAAATAGTAATGTATTGTAACAATCAACGTATGAAACGGATAATGTAATAGAATTATAAACGTTAAGATTGTTTTTATCAATAAGAAAAAATAATTTAATAAAATAGAAATTTTAAAAATTAGACATGAAAAAATTATGGGACATGTAAAAAATATAAAAATAAAGATGTATAAAATAGACAATGTATTGTAAAATTCAATTAGAACATGAAACAAACAATGTAATAAAATTATAAACTTTGAAACATTTTTATTAGCAAGAAAATAATTTAATAAAAAAGAAATTTTAATAAATATAATTTAATGGATTGTCACTTCTATACTACTGTGTAACTATTATCATTAATAAACTAGATTTATTAGATTTGTTATAATTAGAAGTTTATTCGAAGTATATTATTATTTAAATATATCAGGAAATATCCGGAATGGGATAAAACGAGGGTTTGTCCGGCAACGGAAATCGTCAAAACTCGTCGAGAATTGACTCAGGTTGAAGAGATATTGAAAGAGAAACAAGCGGAACGAGAGATAAAACGTAAATACATGGACGAGCAATGGGAGGAAGCGAGAAAACAGCAATTATTGTTGCGAGAGTCTTTTATAAAATTTAATACACTTGTGAAGGAAAACGTGGAGAAACGCGATCGAGCGGAGCAAAAGATCAAGGAGGAACATGAGCGTCAAGAGAAATGCAAACAAGAAGTAAGATTTGATAAAAGAAAAAATATTATATCAAGATTTTTGAGACCTTTTATAAATTTTAATCAATTAGCTACAAAAAAATAAAAAGAAAAACAAAAAATTTATATTGATTATATAATTTATTTTTTTTTATTAGATCGAAGAATTAAAGCAGAAATTGCGTTATATGGAAGACGTACGTGATAAAATGCAACGATATGTGGAGGAATATAAAAAGTACCAAAATTATTTAAATAGAGTGGTAATCGAGACGGGGGAGTTTCAATCAATCAATGAAATTTTTAATCGTTATGAAACTTTAGTTGAGGCCAGACAGGCATTATCTGATCATCAAGATAGAAATCTTCAATTGCTAGAACACAAAGGAGCAGAAATAGTACATCCGATTTATTTCCTATTATCTTGATATCTATGATTTATTTCTTATTATTGTAGTTTTACAAAAATGTTACGCTACATGTTTTTGAATTATTAATTAGTCATCTTATCTGAATAACAATTGGAATTATCTACCCTATCAATCTTTAATAATTCAAATATATTTATGAACTTTTTATTTAAAGACTTTTTTTTAAATTAATCTTATCATTTTTATCCACATTTGCTTTATATCTTATCAATTTTTCTGTATTATTTTTAGTCAATGAGCCTAAATGATGACTTAATATCTCCTTATATATATATATATATATATATATATATATATATACACTTTCTGGTGTTTCATATATCTACTTAATCTTAATAAAAAGAAGATTAAAATGAGAAAGAGAGAGAATCGAATACTATGTATAGATAATTTTTCTTTACTTGCAGTATCGCTTGACGGAAGTTAAATCGCAAGTATTAATGGGACTGAATAATAAAGTAGCACAATTGCAAGCGAGATATGATCAGGCAAAAGCGCAAGCATTGAAGTGGGAAACGATTGTTTCGAAAATAAAGGAGACCGCCGCAGCGAAGAACTTGGAGCTGACACAAGTGAAGGCGTGTTGCTGGAACATGTATCAGCAGATTTGCAAGAGGAAAGAGATACCTGTCAAGGTGAGCAGCGAGGACGTCGAGCAACAGCTGGTTCACATCAAACGAACCATTCTTGAATTAAAGCGAATTATCAAGACCGTCAAGAAGAAGGTGCGAGAAGAGAAAGGTTTACCGCATCGTGAATAAAAGTATGCATATATTATCGTCACTTTTGTGGTGACTTGTCGTAAGTTGGCGGATAAATGATAATAAAACAGCAGTAAATGAATAATACAGTTGTCGCTCTCCGTAACAAAAAAATTAATTATATTATCTTTATAAAAAGTTATCGTTGAAAAATAATTCCTGAAGAAAAATTTTTCAAATCTATCTCAAGTATAATAAAATCTACTTTCTCTCTTTCTCTCTTTCTCTTTCTCGGCAAACATTATATTAATTTATACAATTACCGTTCTCTTCTTCGGTTTCCTCGTTGTTTTTGCAACGACCTGATTAGCTATATAAGCCTCACACGTGAGCGGCGTTATGACATTAAAGAAAGGTCAGATCGCGAATCCGCGAAGAAAATACATTGTCGTTAATTCCCTTTATTGATAACGTCTTTGCATAATCTTCCTAGTTGCTGGTAAATGACAGGCTGATACGTTATGAAGCAGCTCCGAGTAATCGTCCATGAGCCTTTGTCGTAGTTTCTGCATGGCTTCGGCACGTGTCAACGGTACCTCAAGGCCCTCTAAGACAAACTGCATCTGCTCTTGTTCCACACAGCTGTATCCGAGCATTGTGTTAAAATAATCAGAGGAAGTCGATATAGTTTATATGTATCCTCGACACGCATTTAGCATTAAATGTGGTTGACTAAAATCTATTTTTAAATTCAATTTTTTTCTGTTGATACGAAGTTTAAAAAAAAAAGGATCGTATTTATCACAAGTATTGTCTCTGACTATTATTTTGATGAAAATTTAAATTTTAAGTATAAAACGGAAATTAGATTTTGCCACGTTTAGAGCTAAATGTGAATCTCCGAAAATACCCGTCAATGGTCTGAAAGGACTCGGGTCAAGGATGAAAGATTACAAGAGGGAAGCGACAGGACTTACAGGGCGCAGGGTTGAGTAGGTACGATACGATTAACGGTAGGTACTTTCAGTCTGGGTTTCTTTTCTTCATCTATCCTCAACTGCGGAACTTTAGTGGCCTTGTCCACCCAGTAAACCTTGTGAAACATTTCGGTGATTTGTTTCTCGATAATACCCAAGTAGAGCATGACGTTGTTCATAGTCACATGAGTATTATCGCCCAACAATTCTAAAATCGGCGAATTGTCGCATCGTATGGCCTTGAAGAGGCCATCGATCCCCCGTAACAGCTTATCCATCACGTCGTTGCACTAAAATAAAACACGAGTTATTTGTTTGTTATTCGGCTGCGACTCATTGAATTATTATGCGGACATTAAAACTATAGCTATAAATTTCTACTATATTAAGGACAAGAATAAATATAATATCCAATAAAATAATGATGTAATCTTTGAAAAATGTGGTTAATTTATTAATAAAACATTGCAGATATATAGCAATAGCTTGTTTTTCTGAATATATATGTATATATTTAAGTATTATTTAAGTGAGAAGGATAAGAAAATAAATCCACGTGTGCGTAAAATTTTGAATGGTTCGTTAACCTGTGCGAGATCTTCTTCAGCAGCATTTGCCAGTGCTGTTTGTTCCTCCAGTTCTATAGTAATTTTTTCCAAAGTTTCGGTCTGTTGCTGATCGCGATGCACATTCTGGGCACGTGCCTCATCAATGGCTGCTGTCAGCTGCTCCATCCTCGCCTGAAGACTCTCCAGCTCATCATTTAGTTCATTTACGTAACTAAAAAGTGCGAAATTTTCCTCTTCTTGCTTGATGAAATGCGCTGTGAGCGTGTCGATTTCTTGTTCACCTTTATAATATAATATAATCATTATAATATAATATATATAAATTTTTAATCGTACTATAGACAGAAAATTAAAATAAACAAAAAAAATTGCGAGAAGATTTTAAAATATTAAAAGAAAAAATACGTTTTTAAACACCTAAAATATTCAATTATTTTAAATAAGAATATTTTATGATACCAGTAAATTCCTTGATTGTCTGCAAAATTTGCGTAAAGGCCGCTATCTTGTTCTGCTTTTCTTCTCGTTTAGCTTGTCTCTCGGCTTCCTTCTTCGCGTTCAGATCGACCATTTCGCGAAATTGTCCCTTCACGCCGAGAAATTCCTGTAGCTTCATCTCATTATCCAAGGTTCTCTTCAGCTCACACATTTCTGCTGTGTGATTTTTCAAGTCTCTTATACCCCTACAAACGAAAACGTTTTTGTCAGTTAATGATTCGATCGATCGGAATTTTTCTTTTGCAGAAAGAATATACAGGAAATTATGCACATTTGTGCCGTGACCGAATAAACTAACAATAAGAAGTCATTAATTAAATGGAAAGCGTGATATACGGAAATTCTATGCGCCATTGGTTCCATCATCGACTATTGCTCCCGAAGTTTCTAGTTCAACGACGACGCCGGATATTCAAATCAAATACGATTAAATTATTATTAACAAAACAACCATCTGAATTATAGAGACAATGATCCGCGTCGAACGTTTCTACTTTCGCGATCCTGTTTCGCGAATCATTTTCGATCGGCAGAAAGAACGTCACGCTAAATTACGGTTGTTTTGCGCATAAATTGTAATATCGAAATACATGACGTTACGTTAATATAAATAGCAAGATTTTATTATAATCGATATCATTGACATAAAGAAAATCCAACACTGGAAAATCTACCTCTCGCGAAGCGCTTGAATCTTGTGGAGCTCTTCATCCCGCTGATTAAACGTAATGGTCGCCTGTTCGATCAGGTCGTTGATGACCTGCTTGCCCACGTTCAATTGGTTGATTAGCTTGTTCCACATCTGGGTGAATTGCGCCCGTTCCTTCAACAAAGTTTCGATTTCGGCGCGCAACTTTGTGTTCTCCGCTATCACTAGGTTGAACCTTTTCGTCGCCACCTCCACCCGGTTCTCCAGCATAAATATTGCCTTGCTTTGCCGTGCCGCTATTTCTCTCGATTGTGTGTCAGTGCGCACTTTCATCATCAGACTTGTAACTTCTTTCGAGAGCTGCAACAAGATTCGTTGTAATGTCGCGGCTGATGAAAGTTGTTTATTTCTTCATTTAATATTATAGAGATAATTAAGTAATATCTCCTTTCATTTATTATTAATATCTACGATCGCGGTCATGTAATAGTTAAGCCTGTAATTTAATACTAGGAATATCCTGTCCTATTTTTCTTAGATCTACGAATCAATAATGTATTCAATTGGAGAGATTTTTAAATTTAATCAATTTATTTATATTTGTATAGATTTAAACTCGGTATTAGCAACCTTGTCGATCTGTTCGTCAAGTTCCTCTATCTGCTGCTTCTCAGTCTTTATCAGTTCAATATACTTGGCTCGTCTGGCTAACAAGCACTTTAGCTTCTCGTCCATTTCCTCATCTTTACGCGTAAACGTCTTCGATCTCGCGGTTTTAATCGCTAGAACGAATTCGGCTTTCTCGTACTCCAGACGCTCGATTATGTTCTGCTGATTGCGAAGTTGCAATCTTGCGTCTTCCACACAAGCAGCCCGATCATTCTCCATTATTCTATATTGCCTCTTTAGCCTCGAGAGCTCGGTTCCCGCCATCGTCTCCAGCTCCAATTCGTCCTGAGCCACTGGTTGTTGTCTGTACGCCATTTCGAAGTTTTTCCTTTTTGAACGAGCGACTACGAATTTCCAACGATTCTAAAATTTCAATAATTATTGTACTAAAATTTTTTAAGAAAATTTTCTCGCATCTCGAAGGTTATTCTTACTTTGTTACGACAGATTCATAAGAGAGAGTTTAAGAGGGATTTAGACGTCTGCGTCTTCTTCGCGATCGATGCAGTCGATCACGAAGATCCATGCAGAGCCGACTTGCACTCCAGTCACAATCTTCCCAATGACATTGGGCGCTGACATTTGAGAAAGACATCTGCCACCCCGCGCATTTGAAGCAGCTGTACGGTATAACGTAGCTGCTTCTGTTTATACTTCCGGTTGCTAAGCGATAGACTCAGCGATGTAACGTTTGCAAAACGTTTCGGGTGCCTGTGGAAATTAATTTTCGTTTCAGGTCAAGTCATGAATCTTCTATATATTTGTCAATACATTTTTAAACGATGTGTTACATATTTATTCCAAACATTCATTTAAATTGCAGAATTTTCGCAGGCTTGGAATTGGAGTTAAAAGCCTGCAAATTTACTTCATTTACTCTGTTATTTATTATACATTATGCAAATTAATTTGAAATTGTAAACAACAAGAATTTAAATAAACAAATTTGATTCAATTTAAACAAATTTTATCTCGTATTATTGCAGCGAAGCCTGTCGCAATGAGATTAGAAACGTACCGATAAATTGTTCCGCTAATTCGCGCGTATCGATCGCTGAGGTAAACAGCCGCGCAATGCGTTTCATTTCAAGTGGAAATAAAATCAGAGCACAGTAGGACGATGTCCGAACGTATTTGTCAGACATTACGCAAAAATGAGAAATCTACAAAATAATTACATTATTCTAGATTTTAAATTATCCACGATTTTTTCTGTTCTTCTATCCGTAAACATAGCGTTCTCCAGATATCTTCAAGTGATAAATAATGAAAAAGAATTAATACATCGATCATTGATCCTTAAATACACTTATCTCGTTGTCGAGAGTCTCATAAACATCATGCTGGGTCTATTAAGTGAGATCCGTGGATATTCGGTGGGATCCAGTCAGGTGGTGGTTCGACCAGGTGGGTCAAGTGGTGGGGGTACATGCTCGAGGATGCAGACGGGGGAGACGTTAGTTCACCTCCGGAGGGGAAGGTCGCCGGGTCGATTGGTTCTGCCCGCCGCGCGGGTAACGAACGCGCGGAACCTCTCAGGTTTCGACTATCGTTAGTCGCGCAGTGTCTTTCGTACCATTATTCCATTATTTGTATCGTGGGTTCGTCCTGTAAATTCCATCGATAGAATCGGTCGCATTTTCGACCATTTGGAGTTCAACAACGATTTCGGCGGTCACTCAGACACGCTTCGATCGATACTGAAACGGTAGTTGGAGAGTGCGGTATGAATAAAGGTATAATTGTTGGGCATCACGATTGTGATCAAATTGGAGTAACATGGGGAAAATTATGATACCGTTTAGTAGGATTTTCGTTAAATTACAATGACGCTAGAGGGAAGAGTTATAAATAATATCTAGTGTCGCAAGAATAATTAATAAATACTCTTTTTCACTAAGAAAGTCTTAAAATATACTTAATTTAACAGTCTTTAATTCTATTAGAGATTTGAACATTCGTAATTATATTTCTATTTAGTTTCTATTTAATTTCTCTCGACAATATAGCGAAAAATTAATTTTACATTTTCAAAATTTAATTTAGCCTTATTTTGAAATTGAAAAATGTGATGGTATTGATACAAATTCGTTCGTATTTACACGATCAACACAAAGAGCCGAGCGAGCGAGCGAGCGAGCGAACGGGCGGGTGCGTCGAGCCGAACGAATTACTTTCAACGGCAATCTGGTGGGAGAAGTCGCGCTGGTCGTTCTCGTGGAGAGCACACGCTGTACGATTCCGTAATATTTATTTTCCACTCACGGTTAGTGACTCACTACCTGGCCGACCGTGCAACGGCGAACAGGTAGACACTCGAGCTTATGTGTGAGATCCGTGTAATTGTTCCTCTCTCATCCCCGCGATCGTAAGTGCCGTGCGGGTATTTTAATCAGTTTGCACGACGTGGAATATACAGGTGTGTGTGTGTGTGTGTGTGTGTCATTAATAATGCTTATTTTTCAAAGAAAGGAATAATAAATATCTATAATCATACATGTTTATTAAGATTATATAAATTGCACACTGTAAGATATTTATTATTAAAGTGAGAGAAGAGCAAAATGTATTAGAGTATCCAAAATTTCTCGAATTATTTTTTTTTTATAATTAGCAAAAAAATTTGGACAGAAAAAAATAAGGACTATATTCATACATAAATCATTCTAGAAAATTCTTTCAATTTTTGATGAAAGATTAAGTTAAAGAAAAACGTAGTACATCTAATAGAGCTATTAAAGGATGATCATGAGAGTGACGTCAAACGAAAAACGTGCTCACGGGTTATTATCCCGATCGTCGATCGACTTAACAATTAATATGACATCGACGTAGGCTCTAGTCGGTTTAGGATTCATTCCCTTTATTGGATTTAACCGTGGCGGCAAGGGTAGAAGACACATAGAAAAAGAAAGAGAGAGAGACGATGTCAGAATCGATAAACGTGAATTGTCGCACGTGCTCATCTATGACCATTGGAATCGCTTTGTTGGTATTCAAGGATAATACGACGCAATTGCTTCGTGGATGTCTATCGTACATAGTATCGTACATATGTATAGAGCGAACCTCCCACGCACAAATTGATTCGTGCAAATCGATTTTTAGGTGGCTCATGTATGTTAACGAATCTATACGCGTAATTAAATCCACCCACGTACCGCTCGACCGCGACTCGATCCTAATACACTTTTTTTCTTTCGCGAGTTAAAATTCTGATGTCTAAAAGTAGGTTTCACGTAGTTTATGGTGAAATTTGTCCTGAAACAGAAACTTGGATACACTTGAATACGCTACAAAATTGTGGCTTAACATATTAATAAACGCTATTATATTGTACTTTATTTTCATCAAAAGACGATTTCTCTAAAATGTCAGCAAAATGTCAGTAAAATGATGTTAGTCATTTGTTGGTGACTCATTATTCGTATAGATAAAACAAAAATAAAACATTACATCACATATCTATGTTGTATACCTATGTTTCATAAATTTTCGTAAAAATATAGAAAGGCCTCTCCTGAAATGTTAATATTCGAGATATAACATCATAGTCGATAGTGCGCCGAAATAATTTATACGAGCGATCACGATGACGATAAAAATGAATTTTCTAATTTTTTTTGCAGAAGCGGATAAATGAGATACACAAGAAAATCTTTAACTTGATTTTAATAGAGACGATTATTATTCCAAAATGAACAGTCAGTGTCTAAGAATCATTGATTTTTCCTGCAATGAAATTAAACTAAACACGAATTTTATTCATACGGATAAATGATGAACTACTAAAGTATTATAAACGACGCCCAAAAATCATCGATCTTCACCTCTCGGATCACAAGAGGGATTTAAACCCATCCGGATGAATTCGCACCCGGATGTTTGGGGCAAATAGACGAATGGAGCGTGTATTGTTGTGTCGCAATTTGTCAGACTTTCCATTCTAGTGACCTTGTTCCGAGTAACGGGGACAATTTGCGAATTTGCAAATTGCGTGTCCGTAATGACAGTATTTTCGTTCGACTCGGGGAATATGTAACAGTGAATTTACGATGTGCTAAGTGTAAGAAACGCCGAAGAAGTGACAACCGATCGATAACGCGGTAAAGCTCCGCGATCGATATCCTCGAATAAAAGTGCAACGGTGCGTTGCACTCGTCGTCATCTTCTTCGATAGCGGTGATGGTGTTGGTAACAGTGATGAAGCGATGGATCTATTTACATCTGTACGATTACGAGTGCATCGAGCGTAATGTCAGAACGGTCAATCGCATCCGGTAGCGGTCAAGCGATTGACGAAGAAGTGCGATATTCAAGGACAAAATTCAACGAAAAAACCGCTAATGATCTATTATGATTCGTGGAAGTTTAAAGGTGAGTGAGTTTATGCGTTATTCATGCGGTTCTTCGATCGCATTTAACTCGATGACTTTTTCGATCGTATGGTATATTGTAAAAAAGCCTTTTCAAACGTCTGGCCGATGATTTTTACAGTCTTTTTCAATAATGAAATAAATCCTAAAAGAAGAGAAATGCATTTAATATTTATTTTTTGTGAGTTGTCATTATTATTACTGCATGTAAATATTTTATAAAGGGATGAAAAAATAATTAAAATATATAAAAAAATCTTTTATTTTTTATATTTTAATAGAGACATTTTCTAACTAAAAAATGTTGATATATTTCATTAGTAAAATTTGTTGTCACGTGTTAGAAAATAGAAATTGTATATAAACTTATCACGTAAATATCTTTTTATATTTTTCATAAAAATATATATCATAATAAAAATTTTTGAAAAGATTTTTTTATAATAAAAATAAATACAACATTGATGATTCATTCAAATAAACCCTCTCATTAAAATAAATTTTATGCCTGAAATATACAAAAATATTATAAATCCTGTAAACAGAAAAATACTTTTGAGTACCTACATAAGTGGTATAAATAAGATTATGTATAGTTGTATAAACAGTCTTTTGTAGGTATTTTCCATTTAGTGATATGAGTCGACATAAGCATCAACTTATCTTTTTTTAACATCCAGTGACAACAAAGATAGAATGACGCTTATATCGACTTAAGTCACCAAATGGAAAGCACTTAATAATTTGTACTCAATCGTGACGCACAAAGATATTTTATTGTTTTGCGTGTAGCAGGCGTGATGCATGTATTTTATTTCTGTGTTTTCTTATCATTTGCGTGATAATCTAGCGATACGTGCTTGGCAGAAATTATTTCCTCATCGCGATCTTACAACCAATATCAAACGTAGACGTTTCATAAAGCTTAATTTTTTGAGTTTCGGAGATTTCGTTCGTCAAATTTGCAAACATCTCATATCTAAAGTTACCTTTTCGGCATCTCGTGCGTTAAGAGAGAAAATCGGAATTTAATTGATTACAGATAATCAATGGCGCTCGATAACTCAGCGCTGCCCACGCACGATCGTTTCACATCAACGAGGGAGAGTCGATAGTGACGACATTATTAACGTTATCTCTGTGTGTTATATCCGTATCAAATGCATCTGATGTGTGCCAGAATATTCATTTGAGTGTTTACCGCACGCCCACCTCTGATATATCGGTCGAAACACGCAAGTTCGATCCGCGAAGCGGGGCAGAAGTGACGTTTACCGTGCTGTGTCGTGAGTGAAACGCCAATAATTCGCGATGTTGCCCAAGAAAGACAGTCAGACAGAGCCGTACGTTCTGGAAGACATGATATCGGATCTCCTAGCGAGGAGGCACTCGCTGGATCACGAGGACGTTGTGCAGGATCCTACCGAGCTGCTGAAGCAATATGAGAGAGATCTCGTCTTGGCTGCTGAAGTCGGCAAAGCATTGCTCGAGGAGAATCAGGACCTAACAAAGCAGTCCGCAGCCTTAACTGAGCAATATTCCACCAAATTGGAAGTGAGTACACAGTATTTCTGAAAAATATTCACGATTAATATTTTTCTTCTCTTTTCGACAATTAATTTTTGCTTGATGAATATTCTTACTTAATTTAATTCAGGAAAAAAATAACATAACTTATAGAACTAAATGTAAGCAATAGAACATGTTATCCTCATCTTTTAATTGTTGGATATAATCAAATAACGCTAAAATATCAAAATATTGATCGGGAAAATAAAAATAATTTACTTACAAGTGTTGAAACTTTTCAAGATGCTAAAAATAGAGTGAAAGGAAAATTGAGAAAAATAATTCAGCGTTTTCACTTAATTAATGAAATATATAAATATGCAGGTAATTTATCATTTGTGCAATAATAATTAAAAACTAACTCTTACGTAACATTTCACTTGTTTATATAATTAGATAAAAAATAATTAAACGCAGTCTCTTTATCTGCATCGCAACGGTTTTAACGAGGTGAATTTTGCTTTCCTTGTTTGCAACATATTTACGATATCATCCTTTGTAGAAGAGAACCTACGTAGGAAATAATTTTTAATGAGAAACATAGAGCCAAGTCTGCTTTCATATATACATAATGCAATCCATATGTTGTGCACAGTTGCATGTATGTACATATGCACTGTAGCTACGCGTTGCAACCGGTGCTCCACTTTCGCGGGCGTTAATTCTGTCTTACCTTCGATTTTATATCTTATATGTTGCATTACTGTCCGTTTCATTACAAAACGATGAACAATAGTGACTCACTCATCATATAAACACCAACCGGCTCTTCGAGAGTCTATCTATCTTGATTAAGAACGTCGCGGATCGTCTTTCGATAACTGCACTTATTATTGCAATGCATCTTATCTATTGATAAAATTGATAATGGTATAAGATAATTGCATAATGATAAACATCTTTTTTTATTGAAATATTTCTATTTACTTAAGATAGAAATCTCTCGTTATCCCTGTAGCATATTCCATCACACACAATATCAAACTAAATGCATCGTTATCAGTCGGTTGTATTACAAGTGTCGACATTCAGTATACCATTGATCGTAATAACACGCCAATTGTACTATCGTAATTAAGTATTATCAAGTAACGATAGAGAATGCTGGGGTAAATGCAGATAACATCTGGACAAAAGTTCTTGACGTTTCTCTCTTTAACGCTAGTTGAAGATAGAAAAGCCTCATATGGCGAACAATCGCAAGACAAGAGACATTTAATAATAACTCCAACCGGCCGGAAATTTTCACCTTCGTGTCTAACGGATACAGTCGCTTTCCAACATTACGTCCGTTCCACGGAAAATTTGCTGCCAACGATGTGTGCGAACACGCAGCACGTTGATTACGTAAGTCGATAACGCGGAACTCACAACGGTCGAAAATCCATTTGTTATTCGAGAAACAGGAGGTAGAGTTAATTATAAGCTCAATAAAATTTACCTTAGAAATTAAGCAATTTTTCAGAAGCTATATAATATAATAGCTAATAATCATACGAAGAAGATTTTGATCTTTTATTTTATATTACAAAACACTTTTTCTCTAAATAGAAACTAATTTCTCTTTCACATTTTATCTCTCTTTCTAGTCTAAGTTTTATATTAATTGCGCAACAACTAGAATATTTTCACTAAAGAGTCATACCGTAATGTACTTTTTCTACTTTCTTCGTGTTGTAGCAGTCATTAGAATAAACTAAAAATTTCTCTCATCTTTTAATTGGCTTTATTTTACACTTATTTTTAATTATCTTAAATATTTCGTTTCTTCTTTTCCTTATGCCTTTCCGATAGACTCACACGGCATTCGTGAGCCGTCTTGAAACGGCCAAGCGAGACGGTTAGGGTTACTCCCGTCCGCATCCAACATTGCTCATTTACCGTATCAAGTATTGGTATTATATTGCGCGTGTGTTTTCTTGCAGGGGCAATTTTTTTCCTTCGCAAGAAACGAATCGAGAAGGAAAGAAAAAGAAAAAGAAAAAGAAAAAATAATCACGAAAGTCATTAATAGAAATGTACACGGACGTTTCTTCACAAAGATTGCAGAATCGGTGCACACGACTTTAAAATGCAAACATGTTTTTATTAATTTTTTTTTTTTCTTTACAACACTGCGGTCGAAATTGCAATTCGTAGACATGGTTGAACTTGCCCGCCGGGCAAACACCATAAATTACATCTCGATTGTTCTCGACAAGCGAGAGCACGCGATGTGCTCTGCTGAATTCTTCACAGTCTGGAACAAAAAATTTCAAATATATGTATTTATTTCTCTCTACCGTTCTGCTGTTCTTCTTTTTCATTATCATATTTTTCTCGTAAATTCTATTAGCGTCAACGCAGCAACTTTGCTTGTAATTATTAACATTATTTAATTAAGCTTTCCCTTTTTTTTCAATATTTTGAACTGTATTCTTTCGAAAGATGTAACGACGTTAGTGTTTTAGCGTTATTTATAATTTAAACCGTTGGCGTAATCGGTTTCTAAAATAATAATAAAATTTTTGCGCGGTTAGCGAGCTTCGGATTTCGTACATGGACAACACGATTCGTACCAGGCGACCACGGAAAGCCACGAAAGCGTGGAAATAAGCCACTTAGGCAACAACCACGGTCTCAGAGACAATACCCGGCACTACGCTCTGCCTACGTCTGCCTACCCACGTTCTCTTATCTTTCCGCGTTCTGACTGTCGCCTTATTTTTGACCTCCGTATAGAAGGCCCGTGCCTATGCGTATAAATGGAATTTGATTACCCGTTATACAGCAAGTGCTAAAGATATAATGATAAAGCCTAATCTACAATGTGCTCTTTGCTTCTTCTTTCTTTAGAAATTAACTAATTGCATTGATTTTAAGAAGAATAATCAAACAGGATTGGATTAATTTCTAAGAAACAGGAAACAAAGGGCACATTGTAGATTAGGCCTTAGAGATATAAGAGATACCAGAAGACGTAAAAACATAATCATTTTAACGTAAACATTTCAATCCCCTCCGATGTAAGTATAGCTAAATATTATATAAAAATAAAAAAACACAAAGATAACGTAATTAAAATACTATCAATACATTAAAAATAATTAATGTATTAATATATACGAGAAAAAAATTTGTAATATTAATTAATAAAATATATTAATATACAAGAATAAAAATATAAGTTTTATATACAATTTGACTACCGCAGAAGAGGCAAAGCGAATGAATCGGAGAAAAGGTCTGCAACATTGTCTCCGTGATGCAGTTGTGCATTCGAGGAGACAGCAACTTTCTTCTAAATGACAGTATGTGACTTCCATTTTACTTCCGGATATAATTATTTTTCCTGCAGATACACAGACCTCTTCAAACATTCGAGTAATACATAAGCGTACAAAGCAAAGGAAATGTTAGAAATTTTGTCACTCTTCACCTTTTAAATTTCTAATATTATTACTCACAATCAGATGATTGTTTTATTAATGCATCAACGACATTAAATTAGCGTTTTCTAATAACTATCGTAAAAATTATATTTAAACAATAGTTTTTGTTTCTCTTGACAATATTTTTTTTTCTTTTCTTTTTTCTTAGCAACACAGCTGTTTAAATAATGAATAATGCATAATTACGTCACCGTACAAATTCATTATGCATTTGCACCTGCCTAACGTCATGTCGTTATCTATGACGCATATGCTAGTAGTGTGTTTACATGCGTCGGGATCACCGTTTGCTGAATGTGCGCGTGCTCGCGTTGCATGAGTAAAATATTAAGCGTGAAGGTGATAGTACGTTTCGTATCGAGCGCTAGAGGTGAGACCGTTTGATGTTTCCGAGTTTTCTTTAATTAAAGTGCTCGTTACGCTTGCATATATGGAATAATCGCGATCTCTTATATAATCGGAGTGATCGAAAGCGTCGCGAATCATCGAACGAGACGATCATTTCCTCGTTTGACCGACTCTTTGTTATTCTGGCTCGTCATTCTATTATCAGCTATGTTGAACGATAAATCACAAGCTCGTATAATTAATGTGTTCCTCGTGAAATAATTACAAACGTCAATAATGCACGAATTTTCTTCTTGTATTTATTAATAAGCAGAGGTTGTCCCAGATTTTTAATAAGTTCTCATCCTCGTTATAAACATGCAGTTGAGCTAATTAACAACTTTGATACGGAGCTTACACGCTAACAATATTATAAGTTATAATTACTATTAATATCAATTGTATTTATTAAATAAAAGTTCAGTAATTAATCAGATTTTCACTGAACAAAAGCCAATATTAAATCCGTTTGAATATAATCATTCTAGTGGAAATTTTGAGAGTTGCATATTATATCGCTTTCCAACTTACTAATTTACGATCGCGGTAATTAACACTGGCTGACAGCTGTGAATCGTTTGCGGTCGTTATCTATCGCCGAGAAAATCTGCCAGACTCCCCAGCTCGTGGCTTGGCAATTGCAAAGCGGGCAAAAATGCGCGCTTTCGTCAAAGTTCCACTTTCATTCCGACGAGCGTGCTTTTGCGCGAGACAAAGAGAAATGGGTCGCGATCGCGAGTTGTAACAAAACCGAGCCGAGCCGCTGGATAATGCTCGTCGTTGTATAATTGGCCGTCTGAAAGCGGACTGTTCGGTTTAACATAGAGCTCTCGGTAACGATCCGTGCCGATCGATAAAAAACGGGTCTTGTATGTACATACATGCGACTATGCAGCACGCAGAGGATGCGCTTCTTCTCCGAGAAAGCTAAGGTTCCACGCTTCGCACCTTTGCATCATCGACCTGTGAATTTCTCGGTTCGCGATAAAAATTGAGATCACCCATTAACCTCGAGATATTTGTGCGTGTGTAATTAAGCATGAGATGTGTGAACTGTCACGTAGGTCGACGTAGGAGTATCGTATATTGTATATTGTATGTGAAAGAGAGAATAGAATATTGTAAGTACTATAATATATTAATAATATTTTAAAATGTTAATTTTAACACAATTCTTATCTCCAATATTTTATTCCACAACTTTTTATTTTTTAATGAATTAGAAAAGATTTCCCATATCTTAGCCTCTTAATTTTTCTTGGTTTGTACAACTTGTTTGTATTATATACTTGTATATAATTAATAAGCAATAATAAGTCAAAATGCATAGCATTTCGTTTTTTACGGTTTTTATAATTCTGGGTTATAACAGTAATATATGACGAGAATAGCAAAATAAAATTATGCAGGAGAAATATAATATAGACGAGATAATTTCCTACTTGTAATTCATTGTTCTTAATGAACGGTGGCAGAATTTGTTATGCAACGAAAGAACACACAATGGTTCCGGCCAATGGTTTCAAGCGGAGAGAGAAACGGAATGTGATGTAAATGAAGTCACGTTCGGCCCGTCCTAGTCGCATTCGCGACCTGTAGTTTTCTCAAGTATGTTATAATAAGTCAAACGTCGGCATCAGAGCGAGGAGAAGCGCTTGTTAGAATCATGATTAGACGATTATGGGCCTTGCCTTTCTTTTGAAACATTTAACGCGGTGAGGGAGAGAATCGTGACTTTTCCTTTATAACTTTTTCTCGCTAGGGGAAAAATCGTCTTTTTTTTTAATCCACGTACGTTCATGCACACGCACACACATAGGTAGATTAATGCTGTCGAGTTGTTACTCAGGTGCAAGCATTTCCGTTGAAGCCTTTCGTGCCTCGCACGAGTGCTTACGAAAAGGAAATCCATTCGGTCACGAAGTTCGAAGATTTCTCTTTGTATCAGGAAATGATATATCCCTTCTTTCTCTCTTTGTTTCTTTTTTTACAACGCACGAGACTCAAGCGCAACGATAGTAACAACGTATCATGATTTCAAACATATGAAAGTTTCTCTAGTTTGATTGCTTTATCTCTATGATATGCAATTCTATTTTTCTAATTTGATTGCAATGCTATTCGAGGAATTGACTAGAATTAATTAATTTTGTCTTTTCGGAATTCGCACCTAATTATAAAGAAAACTTTGTGTGAGGCAGGAAACGAAACGTTATTATAATTTCATTTAAAGTACGGAAAATATTTCTTTTTAATAATTTTTAAAATTTAATCAAAATTTTATAAAATATATTTTTCATTTTTATTTGAAATCGTGATATCGCCCTTCAATGAGAGAATTGAGAGAATCGAAATTTTATAAAATATATATATATTTTTTTGCTTTCATATCATTGTCATCTAAATTTCATACATTTTATCCTCGAAGCACCCTGACCCAGATTACTTCCTCAGACCTTCCAGGCCGTGACGCGAACATCGCGATTCGTATCGGTTCGCAATAATAGTCCGCAGCCACGCAGGGTTAATTGCAGAAGCGAACAAGAAGAAGACGACGAGCGGGACCGACACGAAGCGGGCCGGAAAGCCTCGAAAAAAGTAGACCGTTAGCGGTCGGAACCCTTGAGGGGAACGTTCCACCCTCTCTGCCCTCCCCTGCTTTGCGCTCTCGTTTGGTCTCGCGAATACACAATAGTCACTGTGCGTTTACAAAGTCGCCAGTTGCGATTGTTTCGTATGACGAGACCGTTTTTTCCACGTTATTCGTGACGACACAATAGAGAAAATTTGTTATACTTATCTCCCTTTACTTGTCTTCCTTTTTCTAAAGTAGGTTTAGAAAGGCGGAATAAATTGCGTCTTCGGTTGCGACATTAATAAAAGAAAAGATCAACCTGAAAAGAGACTTCTTTACTTCTCATCTATGTAAATATAATTTTTTCTTTTTGAAGATAATAACATCTAGGTAAAATTACTTACAATTAGAAGAAAAAATTAATATTGAAAGAAAATATGATCGAAATTAAATTGTCAATTTGTAACACGTTTAAAGATTAATGACAGATCTTTGTAATAATAAAACTTCGTAAGAGATAAGGTTTACTGATTGTGAGTGTCACCGAATGTCGCATCTGACCGACGATGATCCGAATGCACGCAGTAATGTATTTAAGATTTCGTGATCGTGTCTAATGACGATGGTTTCTTGTGCGTTTAAACATCCTCTGGTTATCCGGCGAAAGATATTATTTTCAAGTAATCACCGTTAGTAATCACCGTGATTGTCACTTTGATTCGTAGAAAGTTGAAATCGCGAGATGGAAATATCGTTTCTCGTTTAAATGTCTTGCGATTAATAATTATGTTTTTTCCGCCGTGATTTTCCTTGGATTAATAAAATCCTGATTAATATTAAAGATTAGCCTTGAGATTTTAATACAAGTAATTATTACTTTAAATATAAATAAATGTATAATGTAATGTAATGTCGCTTAATTCATAATCAAAAGTAAACACTTATAGATACCGTTAAGTGACAGATTAAAATATTTGTTTTATTCGTTATTTCAGGCTTATTTTCCCTCATCGATGCAAAACACTGTAACGCTATAAATACCGTTGAATGCGATTCGAATTTGCGCAATTGTTATCATTTTTATATATCGACACGAGACACGATAATTGCGGAATATTGCGATAGATTGAAACGCAACACGGATGAGAATAATCGGAATCAATGTAATGTGATAAATCTCAACCGTAGTTTATCGTCGTAAGGAATAGAGAAAGATAGAAAGAGAGTGAGAGAGAAGAAAGAGCAAAGAGAAGCCAATTAAAGATCTGTGGCCGTTATAGTCGGAAACGTGCGAGTGATCTTCATTGTTCTTGCGAATCTAATTGCACCTCGCGCGCTCGTGTGATACCGCACGCGGAATCGCGACGTGTCTCCGCTCGAATAACGGAATTCCTGCATGCACGTGCTCCCACAATAGCTATTTATACCAGGTGTCTCACCGTCATTTTTCAATTACAGGTACTAGGGAAACCACTGAGAAATGTACCAGCTTTTTTTTAATGACGAAACACATGACCACAAAGTTACTCAATATATAACTGTTACAAAATATATTAAAGAAAGAGAGAGAGAGATGAGATATATATAAAAGGAATATTATTAAATATATTTTCTGTAAATATAAAATATATATCTTTTCTATAAACACAGAAAAGAGAAAGAGTGCTGTGTGCATCTAATGTAACTTAAGTGCCAAAACTGTATCGTAATTTACAGTTTATTAAAAAATTGTAAAATTATTTAAAAATTATATAAAATTTTAAAAAATTATAAAAAATTTATATAAATGAAGATATTATCTTAATAAGAATATAATATTATTTAAAACTAAATTGTAATTACACACAAAACGCGGTTGAAAGATTATACATATATAATATTTATTAATTTATAA
Source organism: Anoplolepis gracilipes (assembly GCF_047496725.1). NCBI lineage: Eukaryota > Metazoa > Arthropoda > Insecta > Hymenoptera > Formicidae > Anoplolepis > Anoplolepis gracilipes. Next base: position 14,071,064 of record NC_132973.1, read on the forward strand.
AAAAATACACTATTTTTTGAAAAATTGGCATAATTTTAGTTTGTACGTTAGTCACACCGACTATTGCGATTTTATATACGACCTTACATGCCTTTCATTCTACTTACAACACGAGTTACCGCATAAAATAATGACAATATATTTGCCCGCGTAGAGGACAATATAACGGAAAAAACCAGAGCATTTTTTCTTCTTACTTTTTCACGTTTACATGACTCGACTGGCCTGATTCTTCTGCAGTTTCTTGTTTTTAAATAATGTTATCCGCATATAAATGCAATGAGAACTTTTGCGCGCACGGAAAGTAAGTCGCGCGATGAGAAAAACACACGCACCAACAATGCACGATTCGTAAATTATACGTCTAAGCGCATCGTCCGTAGTATTATATTATTCTGTATGAATATACATACTTCATTAATATAGATCGCAGTTTAATAAATATTATTTCGAGAGAGAATCGACAGTTCCTCGTTTTCATTCGCGACGTCGAGAAACGTGAGCGTTGCGGCAATCAAAATATATCGAATAATGTCGTGTCATATCTTCCCTTGGGTGATATTCGATATCAACAACGTCGAGTACTAGTCGATAGATGAAAATTAGCTCATAAAACAAAAGATCGTAGAATTTTATAACTACCATTACACTTCTGATTGTCAATCTCGATGGTGTGTAACAACTATTAACCCATTTATTGAAACTGGGTTATTCTCGGCCAGAAGTTTCATGGTTTACTGCTGAAATTGTCATTCGTTCGGCTGTCCAATTCGATGAAATGATCGAAATAATTCGAATGGGGTCTGAACGTTCGGAAAAAGTGCATTTGTTTCGAAAATTGCTACGTAATTTTCAGCTTAATCATCTTGTATCTTTTCTTTTCAAAAAGGAAAATTTATTTTTTTTTTAATCTCATTTTTAGCTTCAAACTTTTTTCTATTGTCTTTGCGATATTTGAAGATTTTCGTTATCGAACATATATACGTCAGCGCGATTTACTTGGATCGACTTGATAAGATAAGATTTATCATTGAGCATACAAAGTACTTGACGATTTGCAAAAAGAACGGTGCAGCCTTGAAAGGCATATGAAAGTGCAAACGACGTGAATTTTATTGGTCAACGCGGCAATTTAATTATCAGTGAGTCACGCGTGTTTTGTAAACTTCTAATAAATGATTACATTTATCGCTGTTTGTCGTTGTAGAAGGATTAAATTAATTACAGTATACATCCTCGGTTTACGTAATTTCCCTAATCATTAAGTTACGTAATTTCTGTTTCATCGACTATTTAGTAACGATCTGTCGCATCGTATCTAATTATATATTATAATTTACGCATATATGTAATCGTTTAGTAATGGCTTAATTACTCTGACGAACTATAGTAGCACATATGACTTGTTAAAATTATTTATTTATTATCAGTGCTAATTGGCTATGTTAACTTTTAATATATTTTATGATTCTTTTTATGATAAGAAAAACGGTAAAAATTTACACAACAGAGTAATTATCTTTTTTTACCTTAATTTGATTTTAATTTAATATGCGACTCAACAGAAATATTCATTACAATATTACTAATTAATTTTTGAATTGATAATATGTACTTATTCTGAAATAATACTGATTTATATATATGTACATAATATTATAATTGAAATAGAGAAATTTATAAGAAACGATAGATCATGTATAAGCTTTACAGTCGATTAACGCTAACTGTAAATTAATTGCATCCTCTTTTTTTTATCTATACCGCAGTTACGCTATAATCTAGAAATGGATAGGGAATCGTTACACGAAATCTGTTAACTGGATTTTCAGCTAAACATTTATAATTTATCATCAATTACGTAATTATCGAAAATTGCCGAGTCACGAGATACAGCTGAATAATTGCCACTACGTAGATTACCTGCTAACTTTTTTTTCTTATAACGAAGCTCGTTAAGATATTTCAACGCTATGCTTGATACTCATTGCTATCGTAATTATCACATATCATCAAATGGAGCCTTAATTACGTGTCCGTGCATACGAGCTGCGATGACGATTGCGACTTGCATTTATTTCACCGCCTGGTCATTGCGACTCGCTTTTTAACTCGACCGAATAGGGTGTACCTTCATTATGAACGAGAATGTGGTAACAACCGCTACCTAATTTTCGCCACTCATTAACAAAATTGCGCAAGCGAGTCTGGTACAAATGAGATTTATTACGATTCGACAAACATTAAATAATATGCCGTAAAGTTCCGGTCCAATTACTTTCAGCCGAACGTGTTGCGCACCAAAGAATTATTCTTATATTTGTATAAATTAATTTGTACCGTTTTTTACACCCGTATAAATTGATCTGTATATTCAATTTTGCGAAATACTATTAAAATTAATGTATTATATTATTATGTTATGAAAAAATATATTGTATAACTTATATTTCGTATATCTTTTAAAAAAGACAATCTGTTATAATATAATAAATATAATAAAAGTATAATAAATATAATTCTTACTTAATAAAAGATTTAAAAAGATAATAGATAAGATTAAATAATAATGACTAAAATGTTTGTATAACTGCAATTAAATTATACATTAAATTTCCTTTGCCATAAAATATTGAAATAAAAGTAATAGCGAAACTTTTTTTTAAGATTACATAAACATTTAAAAATATTATTGATAATAAAAAAATTATTTTTCTTTGAATAAAATACTAAAACCAAAATTAATTTAAATATCTAAATATCTAAATGTTAAGTACACAAACACATATTAAAGGGTATTATCTTAGTAATAATATTCTTCTCTCTTGAATTCACACGAGTTAATTCACATTTTGCATGTTTTAATCGAAATAAAATAGACGTTTATTAGACGTAATAATCCAACAAATACATACGCTCGCGTTCGCGGTACTCTCTCTTTCTCTCTGTTGGCCGTATAATTATAGACTCCTCTTCTTCAGGATTGAGAAGCCGTGAATAATAAATTCAAGAGCGCTCCTCATAATAGTCACTTCTTTTCCTACAAAGAATCACCGACTTTTCTCTCACACGTGCGATAATGGAATCGATTAGCGAGACACACTGATCCAATTAACTCGCTTCTTCAGATCGCGCTTTGTCGCAGCCGACAAACACGTCGGACGAGAAATTACGCAACGCTTGACTACATGCAATTGTCGCGGTTTGCTTTGCTCTCGTTCGCGTATGAATTTATCCTTGATTTTACTCTGTTGTTGATTGACAATCGTAAGCGATTAAAGGTCGAACTATAAAAGAAATTACGGAGTGATATTAAAATTTCTAAAGTTTTAAAAAAGGCAATTTTAAAAATGAAAATTCTAAAATAAAATAAAATAAATTTTTATAATTGATCTTTAGGATTGAATTTTTAGAATTAAAAAATTGAATAGTTGTGGTCAAAGTAAATTTTATATACTAAGATGGGACTCGTTAAAGAATCTACATCATTATATTACACGCTACATTTGGCAAATTTATAGATTGCGTTTATCTTGATGGTAGATTACCTAAATTTTTTAAAGCGAGAGAAAAATTTTTTACACCGAAAGAAACTTATTTCATTTCGTTTCTACCGTGTTTGTTCGTTAAATTTTTATTCGTTCTATTATCCGGATGGACCCGATTGCGCTACCTTACGCTCGCCGACCGGACTCGTCACAGGCCATTGCCTCGCGATTACAGATCTCCTTACATTCGCCTGCTTCGTTGCCCCGTTCGATTGCGCGCGCTCGGCATTATCGTTTTCTTCGAGGGAAAGTGAACAAGATGCGACGCAATAATGCTTGCCTCTGGCCGACCACAGGGCTATGTAATTAATTCTTTCTTCCCACGGTTGCGATAATCATTGTTCGAAATAGTGCAAAATTTTTATGAAAAATTTTAGTTACATCCGGAAATATGCTAAGAAAAATGTTGATTTATTAGCAGTTTGAACAATCTCCAACTGGGAATTGTAACAGAGATAAATATATGTCTGAAATTAAATAAGAAATGATCATCGTTTTCAAGTAAAAAGTATTTTGATATTTTAAGTTAAAAGAAAATACATTAACACATGTGATATATTTAAGACTTTTTGGTTCCATTTACGGCCATTTCTCTGACATCTCTCGTTTTCAAGACATATAGTATGTTTCACTTTCTTTCAAACGGAATAGCGATCTGACGGTGCAGAAAACAGAATGTCCATTAAATGAGACATTAGTATCAGCATTTGTAACATGGAGGTCTCACTCTTCTTACCGTATAATTAGATTAGACATGGTCCAGAGATCGACGTCTTTTGCAATAAAAGCGAAATATCCGTTTCATCGTAACTTTACGACAGCAAACGAAAGTATTAGAATACTCGAGACTGTGAAATTCAACGGTGAATATTTTCAACTTTTTGATTTTCTAATTTTTACAGTTTTATTCCTCTAGTTTGAAACGGCCAAACCAATGTTTACATTTTAAATTACATTTTTTTAAAACAAATTTTACACAAACACATTGAAAAATGCACTTGCATTGATATACTAACAATTATAGATATGAAAAGGATATCCTACAAATACTTATATGCTGTATGTAATTAGTAGAAAAAATTAAGTAAGAGAAAAGATCACATAAATAGATATTAGAATCATTTTAGATTATCGGAATCTAGTACCTTGATTATACTTATACACGAAAGGTACGAAGCTTTATTGTAACAGAATCGACCTGTAAAATCGAAGATTGTAATGTATTCGTGCCAGTCGCGAATTTCGCGGCTACTCTCGGTGATATACGGACGACTCACGGTGACTGTCACTGAATTTTTACTTCACGAAATGTCGTCATCCCTATCATTGGGATGCTGACTCTGCGTTCGGCGTGTCGCAAGAGTAGGACGAGCGGAGGATCGGAAATTAGACAGGAGTCGTGAGTCACGACTTTAGAAAGGATCGTCCAACAGTAACGAAATTACCGCTTAATAAAATACGCAACAGTATGCAATTATCCTCGTTCGCGTGCGGCATGCTGTATTTTGCAAATTGCAGATGCAGTCGGTCCGTCGATCGGAGTGTCGCGTCCGTCGACGACGGTCACGGATCCGTGACTCATTGCGCCGGCAATAAATATTATTAGATAGTGTACGTTCGATAGCGAAGTAGCGCTCGCACGTTTAAACTTAAGCCGACAAGGACACGGCTCGTAAGCCCGATGATTGATGTATTTAATTTTTCTTACCTTTTAATTGAAATTTATCAAGAGTTTCTCGCTCATTTTTGGCGCTCTATATCAGTGTATTGTTTCTAAAATAACTGTATATAAGATAACAGGATTTTTCGAATATGATTTAAATATAATAATATATTCCCTTTTAAAAATATCCTCTTCCTAATAATTCGCGACTTCTCTTTGCTTCGGAGCGTCGTTGCATAAATCATGAGCGACAACGAAGGAAGCAACGTTCAGAGACCGTAAAAATTGTCCGTCTCGACTGCGATCCATCGCGTTCGAGAGACTTAAACCTTAAGCATGTTTTTACGCGAGCACCGGTATTTCTGGCTGGCGGCGTATTTATGCTACACGGCGACGTATCGGCGCGCAACCACACCGCAACTAGAGCGGCGTGTTGCTTGGAGAACGGGAGATTCATGACTCATACAGCTGAGTGAGTCGTGGGGTGCAGCTTCCTTGTGTGCGCGCGCGTTTGCGGTAGTCACTGCTAGGTCAATTAGACCCATCTGACCCACTTGGATCCTGTAATAGTTTAATTTTATCGTGAGAAAGAGCAGAAAAATTGTTTACTCCTTTTGCACAATTTTGTGTTGTATAAAAAGTAAACTTCAATTCATTTTTAATATTGCATCGAGAGAAGTTTCTTCTTTTTGTTAAAAAACAAGCTTCCTGCTTGTCAATCATGTGTACGTATTTTTCTCATGTCAGACAAAATCCTCATACGGAGTCAAGATAATCGTGTATAGAGAACAAATCAAATATAATGCGTAATTAATGTACATTGATTAGTGAAAATTTTAAACATTGATTAGTGAAAATTTTAAACCACTTGCGAATAATTATTTTACTGATAACAAAAGCGATGAAAATTTCTCCTGGGAACTGTCTCCTGTTGTTTTGAAGTAATATACCTTTTTGCTCGCCTTTTCTTTTACGAATTTTAGGGATCGACGAACTGTAGACATGCGGGTATGTTGATGATCGGTCGATGAGTAACTATGGGAAACCAAGGCCGTATATCTTTCTAGCTCGATAAAACAACATTAAGCCATTAGACCACTCGTATATGAAAAGCATGTAACATCTATTACATCTATTATGTCATATATTTAGTATGTTACATATTTGATATACTATACTCATACAGCACAAAAAGGCCAAAAGACATCTTAGAAAGATATCTAAAGGACAATGAAATGTCTTTAAGTCGTCTTTTAGTCATCTTTTAGGGACATGTGCTGTCTGGGTAATGATAATGATGTTTGATAACTGATTTAAGATCCTTCTCTTAATATATCTTATTATTCATCTTATCAAACATCATTATCATTACCCAGACAGCACATGTCCCTAAAAGATGACTAAAGGACAATGAAATGTCTTTAAGTCGTCTTTTAGTCATCTTTTAGGGACATGTGCTGTCTGGGTAATGATAATGATGTTTGATAACTGATTTAAGATCCTTCTCTTAATATATCTTATTATTCATCTTATCAAAATAAACGATAGATTTTAGTGTTATTAATGTAGTTTTATAAATTTTAACATTATTGTGATATTAATAATAGAAATATTTAAAAATCCATCCACTTATTTATTCTTTAAATATTAATTAAAACACGTTTATAGGTAAAATAATTGTTTGTCATTAAATTGTATTGCATCTTTAATTATATTTTATTATATATAATTCCTTATCATGGAAAATGAAACTAGATTAAGACTAGTTGATTTTGGTTATTATGCTATATATTGAAACAGTTTGCGAAAATAATTCATGTGCAGACATGTTTAAAAATATTAAGAAAACGGATGTTGTGAAAAAACATTTTACTAATCTGTGTGAAATATTAAAATCTATTGTTTGTTTTAAATAAAGATATATTAAGAGAAGGATCTTAAATGTTTTATTGTCTTGTTATTAACAAAGCTGAAAGATTGCCAGATTGCTGTCAACCATTAGACATCGTTATTGTTATAATCATATATAACATTACGCGCGTAAAATAAACAAGATTACACGAACGTAATTTTAATCGCAACTAATTAACAAAATTGTTTCATTCAGTAAATAGAGTTAATTAACGTTAACGCGTTTTATTTAGAATCAGCCTGCGTTTTACGATTGTTGCGTCTTATTACCAGCGGCAGAGTTTGTTATCCTGCATCAAGTTGAGAAACTTCATATGGGAACAAAGCATCTTACGTGTGTGGTCGCCGCTTACACCGTGTGTACCTGCGACGAAACCAGTTCTCGTGTCCTTTTGTTACGTACAAAAGCATCGTATTTGCACCTTTGTCGGCGAGAAATTTTGCCAGACAATCTTACGTCTGAATATAAAAGTCTTGCTTAGCACTTTTTTTCTTTTTTTTATTTTAATTCGACAATTAAAAGAGAAATGTTTCAATTTTCTCTTCTTCTAGCTCTTGGAAAACACATGATTTTTAAAGAAAAGGAAAGTGAAATAGTTGGCTAAGCGGTCAAATTGCATCTAATTGTATGTTAATAAATTTGCGAGTTCCTTTCACTGGGTCGTTCTCAACTATATTATCTTGATTTCATACACATAAATATGAACGTGAAATGTAATTTATGTATACACTGATTCACACGCTGGGTTTCTTTTTTCACTGATTGTGAGTTTACCGAATAACGCCTGTGCGCGATGTAAAACACCGATTTCGTGAAAGGGATAATCAGCAAGTCTTTGCTGTAATATCCTTTTGAATTGTGCGTGTGTCTATATTAAATGCTTCTTTTAAAACAGAAGTCACTCTTACTTTACGGTCGCTGAAATTTGCGTCGACATTTTCGAGTCGACATTTTAATCCAAATTGCTAGTAAAAAAGAAAAATTAAATTCTAATGGATTGAAATATTTTTTCTTTTACATAGAATTTGGAGCAAGAAAGGCACCTACTGCGAAGAAAACTTGAGGAAGCTAGAAATGATAGCGAAGCAAGGGCTTTGGAGCTTCAGGCCGATGTGGAGACCCTCAGGAGTCAGTTGGAGGAGCAAAATGAGAGAGCAAGAAGGGCGGAACGCGATCAAACCACTCTCGTTGCGGAGTTGACGGCGCAAAACACGAGGCTGGCCGATCAGCTGAGAGAAGCCGCCAGACAGGAAGAGCAATTGCTTGCGGAGATGAAGGTCCTGAGAGAAAAATGTGCTCTCAGAAGCACGACCCTGCAGGATCACGTCAGCAGCTTGGAGATTCTCAGGGACGAGGTGAATAATTTCTGATCTTGACCCAAGAAAAATAATTACATATAATTAATCCTATTTTGCATATAAAGGCTCGCTTTTTACAGTCATTTTTTCTCGATTCGCTAATGTTACTACCTAGTTGCTACCTAGAGTTTCCTTTTTGTCTAATCAATCCGCGAGAAACGGAAATTACCATTATTAATCATTAGAAGCCGAACGCGGTTCTCAGGTGGGGTTCTTTGCTAAACAATTCACAGTATCCTTTTTATGAAAAGGAAGCTAGTAATTGTTGCTCATGTTCGCACATGAATTTACGCATACAATCTGTGGGAAAGTACTACCAAATAAAAATAAACGTAACCTTCGATCGATCGACTCGATTCGCCTCGCCTTCTCTACTCATTTTACGAGGGCAACCGGATATCAAGTCTCAGAAATTGTTTATGAAACATGTATAAAATTCGCATCTGCCCTACATATAGATATATAAAAATAAACTAATATAATCTTGACATAAGGTGTATTTCGAGCCCCGCAATATTTATTATATATTTATACATATATATATATATATATATATTTTTTTTTTTTAATTTTTTTAAAGCAATTTTGAGAAGGAAAAATCTAAGAATAAAGGCTCGAAACAATAATTAAATTGCTATAAAAAATTACTATTGGTTACATTACATCACACAAGTTTTATATGCGTCATTTCAGGTACAACTGGTATCGGCACAAAGGACCGAACTAGAAAGGCGGTCCTTGGAACTGCGAGAGGAGAGGGCCAGGGCGATCGCAGCTCTCGAGGAAGCCGAGGAGAGAGCCACGGCCTTGGAGCGGCTCAAGCACGAGGCGGAACACCGTGCGAGAATGGCCGAACAGGAGAGGTGAGACCCCGAATTCGCAATATGTATGTAACTAATATGGTTCAGTTAACGATCGTGCGGATAACTCGATTGAACGTTAGATTTTATCGATTTTTATGATAATTTCAAGCAATGGTGTTAGTCATATTTTAATCGAATAAAAGCGAAATATCAAGGAGATAGTATATCGCATTTGTTATATGTATCTGTATTGATTTATGTTATACCCGATATTATTTTTTTATATCTATTTTGTATTTATTTGATACATTTGAAGTATTATTAATTATCAGTATAATCAGTAACCGTAAAATATTTGTTAATAATCGTAGAATCTAAAGGTTTGAACAAATTTTGAGGATACTACTTATAATATAATCTTACACTAAATGCTGTTACCTAGAGATGAGTTATCGTCAGCATTGGCAGCTATCGAGGCAGAAAGAAGAGCCCGCTCCGGCTCGATACAGAAGACACCGCGGTCTCTACAAGCAGAGATGGAATGCGAGGAGAGCGGTAGCTCGTTGGAGGAACAGGAAGACGGAAGTTTGAAGACGGAAGTGGCAAAAGCGTCGAAGCGATTGAGGGAGTTGTGTGCTCATCTGAGACGCGGTGAAGACGACTCGGGTTTGCAGAGCGATTGCGACGAGTCTATGCTGGTGATCAATCTCAACAACTCCGAATCGGAAGTAAACACCACCGAGCGAGAAGCTCATCCTTCGCCGGTGAGTGATTTTTCCTCTGTGTAACAATTTTATCTTTTTTATTAAAAAAGTATAACATTAATTTTTGATTTATTTAAACAAGCAATATATTTATAAAAATCGAACCATTTTCTTCTTCTAGACCAATTATCCGGGCGCGCTGTTGGAGTTGGTCGAGGAGGTTTATAATCTCGCGCTGTCAGGCAGAGGAGCACCGGGTGAACTAGGATTAGCAGTGGAGCTGCACAGGGTACGAGAGGAATTGGAATATTCACGGGAGCAATTCAGGATACAGGAAGACGAGCTGAAGCGACGTGGCGATACGGTTCTGGAGCTGACGAGCAAATTGAGCGTTTGCGAAGCGGAACTACGTGGCGTCAAGGAAGAACGCGATCGGGCTAGGTGCGATATCGAGCATTCCGAATTGACAAAGGACGAGATTGTGGCAAAGGCTTACAAAGTGCGAGATCAAGCGGTAGCCAGGCAAAACAGGGTGGAGGTGGAATTAGCTAGAACACGAATAGACATCCTGCAGGCGGATAGCCAGCTGAAGGAGGCGATCAAGCAGAAAGTCGAACTGAGTCAGCAACTGGAACAGTGGCAGATGGACATGCAGGCGCTTCTAGATGAACACGTCCGAAGCAAACTGACTCCGGCTTCGCAAATCATCGCCACGAAAAACGGCGAGAACTCGGATGTGTCGGCGCCGGCCAGGAAGAAGAGAAGCACCGGCTCGGCGAAGAAGATGTTTGGTCTGTTTTGACGAAAGTGACATAGCGCGATAGCTTCGTTGCATTAATTTAAACTGAAGTGATCGCGACTGTTGTAGGCTGTACTTGTAGTTCCTGCGCAGCTATCTTGTTCTAAAAAAAAGACATAAAATGAGAGAGAGAGAAGATAGTGCGAATTTAAGTACATTTACTCTTTTAAGGACGTTTGAATATAGACATTCGGCTCAATTATGATGAAGACGGACAATGTTTCAGATTATCTTTTGCCATTCTTCTAAAGTCATCCTAAATGACTATATTCTCATGCGTCGCGATATATAGCAGGCATCTGGATTAATCTTAAACTCGCGATACTGAATTAGAAAAATTAAAATTAACGGCTCTCAAATTAAATTCAAGAGCAAACTTTGATATTTGTCCTGATATGAAACATCGAATTATGGTGCATGACGTATGCGACATATGTTTACAGTTTACATTATTCACGATGAGGCACCTGGAGAGTTTATTACATTCGTGCTGATGCCCGCGTGTCGCCATTGATTACAAATTGGAATTTAAGTGACCTGCATTTACCGTTGCTCGCAAAAAAAGACACGCATAACATGACCACTTTCCCTGATCGATTCGTCAACTAGGGAAAGTCACGAATCGCGATTCCTCTTGAATCGTTGTCGCGCTAAATTATCGCGAATGTATTTTTCATCTTCGTCTTGAGATTAGTCGTGGTTTTTATGTGTCATTTTCTTTTGTTTTATGTGTCAAGTGACTCGATCGATGTAATTCACCAGAAACTGTCATGACTGTTCATTTAAGTTCGCAGATTATTGATGCAAAAAATACTAATGGTATAAAATTGCATTATGCTGCTAATGTGGAATTAGCAAAATCGAATAACTCTATTTTATCAAAAATAGAAGGTTCTTGCCAAAAGTTTTTCTCTTTAAAGAATTGAAATTTAATTATAAAATTTAATTTAAAGAATATTTTTTTTCTTTAAAAAGTAATATTTTTTATATATTTATCACTTAATTCTGAAACTTCTTTCTTGCAAACTTTCTTCTAATTTTCTAATTCTTTATTATATTTCATTTTTATTCTTAAAGATTAGTGGGACCATTATTTACAATCAAGTTTTTCTCGTGATAAGATTGATCACGACTCTTACTTGAGACAAAAAAAAAAAAAAATTAACCGTCGAAAAGTGACGAAAGAATGTAAAGAATTAATGTCTCTGCGAAGGTGATTAGGGTCAAAGCACAGCAGCTTTTTCTCTCTCGTCGTATAATACTTATCATCGTGGAACGAATCGTTCTCCACAGCAAGAATGATCTTTAAATGGAAGACGTTTTATTTCGAAACAAAATAAATCGACTGATAGGATGACAAAGCGCGAATGAAGTCACTCAAGATTTTTGTGCTTTGCTTCTTCCGCGACATAAAGAGATATCGACTTACTATTAATATGAAACATTGTGATACGCTGTGTGGCTTACATTAGAATCGAGAATCCTTTCCAAACAATATTTGTGCGTCTTTTTTAACTCATTATGCGTTATCGTGTTTTTTGAAACAAATTAATGCCCGTGTTAGAAAAATATTAAAATTTTTTGAAATTCTATTAATAGATTAAATTGCGAGTATTAATAACAAATCATAAGAATTATAAGACTTTGAAATGATAAATTGATGCATTTATTATGCATATAAAAGTGATTCTGCACGTGCTTGGATAACTGATCGAATATTATCATCGATGACAACGAATAATTATTATCCGTCCATCGTTCCGTCCGACGGGACCAATGAATTATTCGCGATACATCGAAAGAAAGGAATTGTTTAGGGATAAAAATCGATCGAACCAGCCGTGATCTCTGATATTTTAACATAACGATAGTGTGCAATATCACTGAAAGATTTTTACGATATTAAACAATGAATGTATGTATGTATGTATATATGTGTGTCTGTGTGTGTGTGTGTGTGTGTGTGTGTGTGTGTGTGTGTGTGTGTGTGTGTGTGCGTGCGTTTGTGTGTGTGTGCAACGATGCTCCTTGAGGAGTCTGCACTTTGTACTCTAAGCTCTAGCAAATAATCGACTTTAAGGAAAAATGATGCAACACGCGTTTGATTTTTCACGTGTATGTAGGCATTGTAAGAACACGCGTGCATGACATCGCATGTGTAGAATCGTTTGTACATTAGTTCTCTTTTCCCCGAATGTGAGCGTACACATCGTCGAAACTGTATTAATAATTGTACAATTCTCGATCTGATCAATTGTGGCGACGAATATTTATTTAATAAAATCTGTTTTGCGAACACCTGTCTTTTGCATTCTTATCATTTACCATCCCTTCATTATTGTTTTGCGATTATTTTTATTAATATAATTACTTAGCTATTCTCAGCTTACCTTTTTTTTAGTCTTTCAATAAGTTGGAAATAACGAGACATGTGAAAAGAAACAAATAGGCATTTATTCACAAGAGGCAGGTGTAGTTACAGTAATTTCATTTCTGTCTTGCATTTATATATATATATATATATATATATATATATATATATATATATATACACATATATATATCATTATGTATATATATATATATTTTTTTTATATTTATAATAGTATCTCGTAACCGTTTCGTAATTACTCGTAATTAATCGATTCGGTTTAACTACGCAATACAAATGGGCATGAACAATGGGGGCGGGTGCACATACAAAGTGTTTGTTCTCTCGCACACAAAAAAACGCGCAGTTTTCATCCGTTTTATTCGCCTCTTATTTTTCTTATTTTATTTTCCACGCAGCGAGATTCCACCGTATAAAATTCTATATGTGTGTGGATATATGTGTATGTGTATATGTGTGTGTGTGTGTGTGTGTGTGTGTGTGAATGTGTTTGTGTCAAGATAAAATCTCGCTGTTCATTCTACTCGCTTAATGCGATTCGCCGTATCTCGATCTCGACGAATCACTCGGAACGCGGACGTACTCGCGGAACGGGTGTGCTTTTTTTTCTCTTCACTTCTTATTTTTTATAAAGCGCTTCTCACCCGGATTGTCTCGCAAGGATCGATTCTCGCGACACCTCAGGTGAGTATCGTTCGGGGGAGAGTGTCACGGATAAATTAGTTAAACTGATAATTGCCGATAAGGATCAATCATCGATGATTTGTGTAAATTTCCATTTTAAAGAGAATTTCTTTTCATTTCATTTCTAATCGGCGATTGATCCTCATCATAGAAGTATTGTATCGGCAATCATCTAATTTATCCGCGCTGCCCTCTCCTTCGTTTGCAAAAATTGGTGATAACAATATATAATATATAGTATGACAATACGACAATGGCGGCTCCTTAAATTTGTTTTCTATAGTAACTCGACGATGATGATCATGACAACAATGTAATAACAATGAGGCTTTCAGCGGCGATAGAGCGTGAATAATGATAAAAAGTAATCCGCAATCAATCTGTAATGACGAGTTGTCGAATATAAAATACCCTTCTCATAATTAAGAAACAATAATTAATAGAGCAATTAGTATAAAAGTAGAGAGATACGTACTTTTCTCAAGGTAGAGAGACAGAGAGAGAAAAGGAGAGAGAGGAAGGAAGAAGAGAAAAGAGAGAAAGAATAGAGGAAGAGAATAGAGAGAAGAGAGAAGAAAGGAGAGAAAGAGAGAGAGAGAGAGAGAGAGAGAGAGAGAGAGAGAGAGAGAGAGAGAGAGAGAGAGAGAGAGAGAGAAAGAGATTATAATTGTCAATGAAGCATCGTGTTTTTGTGCAGAACAACTCTTCTATCAGTAAATTCGCATTTCTTTCTCGTTAAGGGTATTACATGTCACGGTAAATACAGTAAGGTTCGCTATGCTATGTCAATTATAAGTGGCTCCTGTCATGTTTTACCACCCGAACCCTTCTCCTCCAGTCCACTCTCTCATCCGAGATTATTTCTCCCGTGACGACGTATCAACACCTATATAAAGAGACAGTTAAGCTATGCGTAATTTGTATGAGTGTGTATGTTCTGCTCTCTTCTCTGTGTGTGTGTGTGTGTGTGTATACACGTATTTACTTGGGAATATGTGTGCATGTGTGTATGTATATGCGTATATGAGAAAGTAAGATAATGCATCGACACGTGTGCAGTGCGGTGCGATAATGTGAATGTGTGTATCAGTTGAATTCCATAGCTTCGGCCTTACTCTCTACACGTGTATATTATATTTACATCCATACCATTTATAATTCTTCTCTCACGTTTTTTTTTCTGTCCTTCCTCCAAAAAATAAAAAAAAAATGCACGAATTAAGAGAGATAGGTGAAAAATTTGTCTGCGAAATTACATTTCAAATTTTTGAGAAAGCTTGACAATCAATTTCGTAATTATAGAAATATTTCAAAGCGCAGAATTCGCGAGAATAGTTGAACGAAATGTTCGATTACAAAGACGAGGAATTTTAATTTCGCAGAACAAACCCCCACTAAGCTCTTTCGATCCCATTTTTTCACACAGACTCGCGACACTGTTGGCGATTTCTCTCCCTTAAAACTCACTGTACAACGATACGATTCAACGCAAACTTATATGACACGCGTGCAACCGAATTCGTTCGTGCGCCCATCGAAATGTCATCGCGCGTCCATCCAATCTCGCGATACAAAGTGAAACGAAAAGAAAGATCTCGCGATAAACTATTTACATAATAATAATAAATCTCGTCCTCCCTAACCAGCAGCATACTACATGCACACTCATTTTTTCACGCACACTCTCCCGCAACGCTCTATTATATCTCGCCTCTTTTCTTTCCACTTCTCTGCGTTTATTTTTTTTTCTTTTACTTAAAGTGCTACATAGAAATATCTTCGTTCTGGGTCCCGCACAACTTTGTATCTCTCGCAACGACGATGGCTCGTACGACGTGACCGTCCTCGTAGGACGACAAGAATTGCGCTCTCTTAATGGAAAAAGATCTTCTCAAGGAAAATAAGACGATGCGATTTCAGTGATTCGGTCACATATTCTTTTCTCTGAATACAATCATTAATAAGCATCACTTGGATTTATTACGAAGATAATTTGTGGGATAATTACAGGAAAGTTGATCAATTATTTATTAAGTCTTAAAATAACAAATAATAATTAAGCTACTTGTTTGTGTGATCACTATAAAATAATAATGGATTAAAAATTAATTAGATTAAATTTTTTTTAGACGAGAGCACATATTCTGTCTAATCATAGTATTCCATCTTCGAACCAATAACAGCGGCGAGTCTCATTTACGTATAATCGTCATCAGTGCGCACGCGTGTAAATTGTAAGTGTGTACATGGATTATGGATGCGCGGTGCGATGCGATCGAATTTAAATATTACCACAGAAACGTGACTGAATCGTTTGCTAAATTCTACTAATAGTGGCGATCGCTAGTGCGAGATGCTTTGCTACGTATGTGTGCCTACGTAAGTAGGGCTAGTATGTAGATGCGTGGAACGTGTCTTAAGTACATTTGACTCTTTTCAACAACTGTTTTGTACGAACATACATCTCTCGCATGCGTCTATTCTTTCCTTGAACAGTGATCGGAAAAAATTGCAATGGCCTGATATGCATACGATTTTTCAGCTGCAATACGTCATGCTACGATGCGTCTAGCGATAATAATTATTATTTACCGTTCGCGCTTACGAGAAGAATAATTATCAGCGATAATAATTATTAATACCGTTGTTATTCGGTTTAAACAGTTATTATCGCACGGACATGTTAAATTTCGCATCTTGTGTGGGTGTCGGATAATGTGATTGCGCGGTTATTGCGCGTGAAACGATCGACTACGATCGCGTGTAGTTTCGATAACGTTACGCACTACTGATCTCTCGCCTAATTGCTGCCCTCCCCCTTTCCCCGGTTCAAGTCTAAAGGACGGTCGCGGTATAAGTATTTGTCGTATCGGCTTCGTAATCTCCGAGGTGCTGCAAGTTCTGCTTTTTTTTTTTTTTTAAAGCTCCTACTAATTCGCCATAAAAAATAAACTCCCTATCGGCCGTCGTGTTAACGTGCGCGTGTGTATGTCTACCGGAGACCTTTCCCGAGACCTATCGCGCATCTCGTCGCCGAAAAAAGCACGATACGTCCGCGGGATACCCGATATAGTCGCGGTGCGCGTGCTGATGTGTGTGCGGAAGTGCGTTCTTCGCACGCATGTACGCGTGTGTCCCGTGCGACCCGGTCATCGCCCTCGTCTCGCTTCCCTAATCTGTACACCCGAGAATACACGCACACGTGAGTTATATATTATATTTATATTTATTTATTTATATATGTATATATATATATATATATATATATATATATATATATATATATATATATATATATATATATATATACACGCAAGCTCTCTATAGCTCTTCTCGAATCTCCTCGAATGCCTTCGCGGATATTATGCTTACTACTACGTTAACTGCAGTTCATTCACTCTCCGATACGCGCAACTTGATTCGCTTGCGAAATCCTATAGGTGTGTTATTTCTTTTCTTTCCCCTGCCAATTCGGATTAAATTTAACGCATAATCATCACTTTGTATGTACAAACTATGATTTACTCTTCGAACTCTTTCGATTCCTTCGTTTTCTTCCTCCTAATCTTTCTTTCTATCAATTTTCCATAAATACGGCACAAATTAGTACATGCTACCTCTTAAGGATTTCCACGAGGTTCAATGCGATTCGATATCGCTCCTGTCTCTCGATAAATCCGCGAATTCTTCCTTCTTTCATCAGACATTGCATAACATACATAACATCATATCGACATAGGTAAGCGTAGTCCACTATAGCTGTGGTACTGGTATAGCACTCTGCGGAATTTTTCGCGAAATTCAGTCGTTTACGTCGTAAAGAGAATATCCGTTTGCCCTTTAGCCGCCTTCTAACATCAGGCTTTGTTTTAGCGATTCTTTAAGGATTACTTTCCCAGCGGGCAAGTTGGATGCGCCTGGTGTCCAGAGAAGGCGAGAGTAGCGATTTGAGGGACGCACTCGGCGGCGAGCCACCGAAATATTTGAGGGTCAACGGCGACTGGAGATGCCTGTGTCGTATCACCTCTCGCTCAGCAGGCAATGGCCAGAGTTCCTACCGGACAGTCGGGGAACTGATTCGATTAATCGAAAATATTCAATCACTCGTTTTAAAATCTCTATCATCGCAAATATATATGTCTATTAGTTTTTTATAAAGATATTTTTATATTAAAATCACATCTGAAGAACATTATCAATTATTAATTATTATTATATATATTTTTATATATAATCATTAATATTATTATATTTATTATTTATCTATTTAAATTATTAATTATTAATTAACTTTTAATTAAACAATTTTATGTTGGCGAGGGATATAAATCTTGATAATCCGAAAGTAGTTTACCTGCAGCGAGAGAGCCTCGTCTCAGGATTCACCCTGCTTATTTCTACGACCAGTCAAAGAACCAACTAGGGACTTCAAAGTCGCGCCTAATCCTCTACCGCTCGGAGTATTAAGACTGCTAGCGTTTCTGAAACCTTGTGGATGTGCGTCCAAGCATTTCTGGTACCTCAGCTAAAAAAGGAATATAAAGCTCTTCTTTTAGCATTTTCTTTCAGCAAGAGTAAATTCACAGGATCAAAGGAAGGATTCTCACCTTGCAAGCGGCCTCAATCGTCTTGCAGAGAGCTCCGCTGCTGGGCTCGCAGTTAAAAATGTGTGCGATGAACAAGTCCTGCGCGGTATGCATGATGAAAGCGCATTGCTTCACGTTGCGACCGATACCAAGGAATGACAGGTAGCGTACGCGACACTCAGTGATGAGCTTGTCATCCTGAGAAGATTATAATTGTTATAAATAAATTGAAATCGCTTTTTTATCAATTTTCCATGTTCAGATGTTAGTATTTTTAATGTACTCACATTCGGCGTAAGAATAGAAATCATGCTAGGAGCTACGGCGACGTTGACGTTTCGCCATTGATTGATTGGCGTGTTCGTCACGATATGTTCTATCGCCTCGTTCAATACTTCCATGCCAGTGGCTGCACTGACTTGCATGGATCCAAGATATTGTGCTCGCAGTACCTTTTTCGGTTCTTCCATTGGCGTTGGAAAAGATTGTGCTGCGCAAAAATACCAAAGTTATTTAACAATTTTTTAAATTTATATTTGTTATTTTCAAGTTTCAAAAATCTTATTCTTTAACGATTTTTCTATTCGTCATTTTATCATAAGTAAGATATCTTCTTATTAAATATATTATATATTTCATGAATTATCAATTGCCAAAGAAATAAAATTGGAAAAATCTAATTTATCTATATATATATATATATATTTGAAGCTACTTACTGACTAGTGCTTGACCGTTTCTGTGAAAACGTCGATGTTCAGTGGGCAAATTGGTTGGTCTCGTAGCAAGACTGGTCCGACCATTGATGTCTACCGGTTTCGCTAAATTCTGATGCTGCGAACGTTCAATCATTATTTTCTTACAAATGTCTCGAAGAGTGTTTGCGATCGTGCGCGCCGGTATGTCGCAACGGAACACGTGGCACATGTGTTTCCTGGTAGATCGGTCTCTTGCCACGTAAGCAAAATCCCTGGAACAAGTAATATAGACTTAATTAACAATCACAATTTTCTGTTTCGCCAAATAGAAAGTTTTCATTTTATAATTTCAACTTATATTTTATTATACAATATAATTTGTATCGCGTCGTATATCTTACCTTTCGCTGTTAGGTCCGTTCAAAGAAGGGTAGACATTCATGAAAACAGTACAAATATACATGTTAATACAACATATGTGTTATGTAATATTTAATAAGAAGATTTAATAAAAAGATTGAAGAATCTGACATTCAAGAAGTTTTAGATTTTACAACTCAGTTCTTTGATTCATTTGAAGATAATATTAATAATTAATTATAATAATTTATTATTTATAATTAATTTAATAATTCACTCACCGACAGTGATCTCTTCCTACGCCCCATACCCTAACCGTATGAATAGGCTGCGTGTTTAGTACGGTAAGATTCTCTGGATCGATCAGCTTGAGCGCCCCTTCGTCCAAGTCCATAAATAGATCTTTACCCTAAAATATTTCGTAACATACATATATCTCGCATCGCGTGTTTATTGCGCAACAAAATCGATGTTGGTATGGATTATTTAAGAGTCTTAAATATACTTTCATATATGATATCTATTATAACTTTAAATTCTGTCATATTGAGATTGTTTTTCTTATTGCGTTCTTCTTAAATTTATTGTTAATAATACAAATTTAATCTATTTAGTTTTAATCTATTTAGTATTTTCTGAAACTTACATCGCCCCATCGTCCAACGACATCCAGCAGATCATTTCTACCAAGCGAGAGATCCACGATACACTTGTTCACGGCTTTGCTGCTTCTTTCAGGTGTCAAGTCTTCTTCCGCGATTTCCGTCCAACCCAAGGATCGCACAGCGAATCTGATTGGTTTGTCTCTACCTTCAGAATCCGCTCTGGCGGGATAGCTTCTTCGTCTGAAAGAAATAAATGAGGTGAATTGATGACAATCGCCAAAAGGCAACCGTGAGTGAGGCGGCATTCACTTACTTGAGCGCCAATTCCATTTTCCTTTTGTTTTCCAATTCCTGGTCCAGAGCCGAGCTTGTGTTGCTACGAGTCACTGTGTTCACCATGCCGCTCAAAGTGTGAAAATTATTTATCTAAAACAGTAATGTTGCAAAAGAAATATATAATACGCCTATAACAAATATACACAATAATTTATATTATTATTAATATTAATATAAATAATATGAATATCATTAATAGCAGTACAATATAATAATTACAAAATATTTTAACGGATGTTCTATACTTACGCTATCATTATCCTTGACCAGACTTCGACGCGCCTCTGTTTTTGTATGTAACGGAGCCTCCGGCGGTTCTCTCTGTATGTTACCACTTTTCACATGCCAATAATAAGGTCCATTCTCATCTGAAATAGTATTATCACTAGTTAAACGATTTATCACTAGTAAAATTTGGAAGCTTCAATTTATAATAATCATATATAAATTTTCGGTTAAAAAAACTGGAAAAAGAGAAACATCAATTTGTTTGATCATATTTATATTTTTAATATTTATCAATTTTTTGTATTTAATAATTATTAATTTTTTGCATTTATCTTAAATTTTAGTAACATTTTTATACCAAATATTATTTAAATCTAAATCTAGGAGTCATTTTGACATATAACGATTACTTGAAACGATTTTATATCGATTTCAAATCGTCGGGAACAAAACGGTTTCAATCTTTTGCTCGATTACTTACCTTCATGCTTCTGCCATCCGGGCGGTAGATTCTCATCTTTATCCTCGGAATCGGTGCTATCCACGTCCGTCGGTTTCTCCTGGGTATTGTTCTGTAAAATCGCATTGTTCTTCTGATCCTTTGGCTGTCGTCGTTTCACCGGCACTGCGTATAGCTCGCTGTTCAGGCCACCCTCTACGTGCGGTACACCGCCCATCTCTGCGGTCTCGTTGTCAGGTTTCTCGCAATAACTGAAGCAAATAAATATCGAAGGTTAAGAAAGGTAGGTCCAATCCAGAAGTTTGGTCACAGCATCGCAACGATGTCTATCGAATATTCAAACGACAATATCCAAAAGTCTAGAAATAGTCTAAAAGACATCTCAAGAAAGCCTGAGAGATTTGGACATTTCCCAGAATTTTGTGTCGTCTGATAATCTTTAATTCAAATCATAGGCGGATTTTCTCAATTTTTTTCTTATATGTAAAAATGTAACATATGCCGGGAAATATAGTCTATTTTATTTTTTTATTAAAACAAAGAATATAAATAAAATTATTAAAACAAATATGTCTTTATTAAATCTGCCTGTGATTCAAATGTGTCTTTATAAATATATTTTAATCTTCTGGATTTTTTTACGTGCACTTATAATATTAGAAAAGAAAAGTGAAAAAGGAATCAAGACTAGCATTAATCAAAGTCGATATAATCGACCATAAGAATTGCAGCGGAAACAGGAAGTCACAGCTGTTATTCATTCAAGGAAATCAGCGATAGTACACATTGCAAGCTATAAATTTCACAGCGATATACAAAGCTTCACGAAAGAAATATTCATTTTTACTTATCGGCCTTATTTTAAATCTAAAAATTAAGTTTGCCATTTTTGCAGTTGCTATTCCTGGCTGTACTAAAGCCTAAGCGCGATTCGTTTCAATCAGTCTCGCATCATCACGAGGAGGCGGTCACACGCGACAAGGTTGTTGGCTAAAAAAAGTCTCTCCGGTCTCTCTTTCTCTCTCGTTCTATTATATCGTGGAACTCCACGAGTGCGCGATTGTATTCATGTTCTCGCGTGACTCGAGGAAATTTCAGTTCACGACATTTCAGGGCGAATCATGATCGCCGAAATAAGCAGCTTGATTTATCGCGTCATTGTCCAGTCGTGTTTGTTCGTCTCGCGAATGAATCGGTGAACATTCGCGACGATCATCATCTACGACGGAATGACAAATTGATTTCCGCTTGTTAAAATCGTCCAACTGACGGCCGTGCCATCTCGCTCGTAAACCACTATTGATTCTCGACGATGTAGTTACTCGTTATCGCTGCCACGAGAAATTCTTGCGTGCTAATCAAAGTCAGGCGCGACACAAGCCGGCCAGCAGGAGATTATTTACAGGGACTGTAAAATAAAATGTTCTTTGCGAACGAGCGGGGAGAAATTGCGCTTCGTACTTGGAAGTGATGTAAAATTATATGTCGTGCACATTCATAAAAGGGACCAAAGACTTTATACAGAATTAGGGTGAATAAGGATGACCTGTATACATGCAGGCAGGACTGTAACAGGTGTCTGTCGCGTCTGTCAAGTGCTTGTTCCAAGGGAAAGAAAAACATTTCAAATTTATTTTATTTGGAATATTATGTAAATATGAGCAAGAATATATATTATAATTTTTTTGCTATATAATATATAAAATAATTTTTTGGGGATTTAAAATATATAATTTTTTTGAGATTTAAAAATATTTCAAAGACTTGTACAATTAATGTAATATCATAACAATAAATTATAAAATTATTTAAGTGTAATCATTTTTAATCGCTTGTTATTTCTAATATTATTTATCATATAGTTCATTAATATTACATTACTGCAAGGTCGGTAAAGAATTATAACAGCAGTGAGAATAAAATTTCACATATAAGTGCAATACTACAGCAAGCCAATACTCGCGATCGTGCTTCTGCCTATCAAATTCAATCCGGTTATTCACATTTGTTTTTATACCATACATCCGATTACTACTGTATTTTCTAAAGTGAGATGTACAGGAAGGAGCAACGTCGCTACTCGTAGAAAGAAAAGTCTATTTTACTTTGTAATACAAGAGAACCCGAGACAAGTCTACCTTCTACTGGCAGCGCAAAATTTGATTTTACTTTATGATATGACGAAATGCAGCGCATGCGTCAGACAGTAGCTGTATCGAAACCGAGAAAAAAATTTATATATAAAAATAAATGGTATCTATCAATAATGAAATTTTTACCGAACATATATATGTATATACAATATACGTCATATCACATAGTAGTTCCATTAAATGAACAAAGCGATGTTACTGATACCAGAATGGATTTTTCTCGGTTTAACGTTCACGATTCATTCTTCAAATATATTCGTTGCATCTGCCACGTAACATCGCAATGTGATATGCAACAACGTGAGTATACGAACGGACAGGTGAGTCTACACACAATAACTCGCATCTGTGAGCACAGGGTTGTTTACGCGAAACTCGGATATTTCGTTTCGACGGGATCATTCTCGCTACTACAACGGCAAACAGAAGCGGCAACTTGAAACACACACAAGAGAAGCGACGGATAGTGGTAACAAGCGGATGATCATCTGCAGGAGGGATTGGGTGCCACGAGACCACACGAGTGTGTTTCGTACGTACTTTCTCGACCCGGAAGTGTCCGTAGCGTCGATCGATCCCGACTGTAGGGTGTGAGACTGAGGCAGGATCGCGCTCGACGACGACGGGGATGACGAGCGGGGATTCCCGTTGAGGGTGTCGTCGACGAGAGCGGACTCCGTCACACCCTCGCAGCCGTACCTGAATCAGCATCGTTCATGCAACGCATTACAAGGGGATGAATTGTCGACGGGCGGTCGTAGTAATGATAATAATGTCTGCTGCGATTTTTCGATAGGATAAATATCGCTCGTTAACCCTTAAGTACAATATACCACTTTGACACGATTTTTTTATTTATATTTGTCGTCATTTTTTTCGTCATAGGAAAATTCGAGCATTTAAGGGTTAAGTCGAACTTGATATTTAAATTAACTAAACTTTGTATACTTCTATAAAGATAATTTTTACCTTATCTTACAAGGGACATGTCACAACTGTCTGCAACCGATTTGATTCTCCTTGAAATATGTTTTTAAACACAAAAATCTAAAAGACATATTTTTTATACATGCGCAATTTCATGTTTAAGGGGTAAAACATCCTTTTGAAAAAAAAAATGGTATTTTCCTTTGAGGTCAAATATCGTGGAAACTATAAGAGATAGAAAAAAAATTGTTAAATAAAAGTTTAATGGCTTCAAGAGTACTTTAATTCGGTGAAAAAATTATAAAATTTTGAGAAAAATTTTGGGTGGTGGGACTTTTTTGAAAAAAATTAAAAAATTTTTTTTCATAACTTTAGTACTCTTCAAACCGTTAAACTTTTGTTTAACATTTTTTTTTTTTTCAAAACCCTTAAACATGAGAATGTATAAGCATAAAAACGTATAAAAAAATACGTGTTTCTTAGATTTTTGCGTTTAACAATAACATATTTCAAGGAGAATCAAATCGGTTCCGAACAGTTGTGACATATCCCTTGTTAGTTCCTTAGTATTTTATTAATTTATTATTTTCTTTGTTTTTAGATGGACATTTATTTTTTAAAGAATATTATTGTTTTACACACAAAACGTTCATTATTAAGTTCTTAGTTACATATGTTAAGAATTTTAAACAATTCTTTTGATTACTCCCAAATTTATTTTTATAAACTGTATATATGTATATATGTGTATTTTATTACTCTATACAAACATATATTTAATTTTTATATATATGTACAATAACTTGATATATGTGTATGAGTCATACGGAATTTATGCACGCGATATTCATGAGATCGATTTACAAGGCTATTACTAACAGACATGTAAAGTATTAATCAATATTTAAAATTTAGTTATTCCAAAATGTATTTTTATCTCGAATGTGTAAACTCGTTTTTTCACAGGCAGGAATCGCGCGATTGCAAGAAAGTGGCATTTTAATTAACGATCGAGGAGCAGTGCCAGGTACCAACGCGGTTAGTACAGGGTTGCTAACCATGTCGAAGTAATTAAGGGATTAGCCGAGCGGTTTGCTGACTAACGCCAGCTGCCTCTCCTGAGTATCGTTCGGGCATTAGAGGAGTATCTAAGGACCGACGTTCCTTTTGAACGTACTCAAGAAGTACGAATTCTGAACTTCGAGGCCTTTAATCGCCGAGATTATGACGAACTACTCGCGAGCTTGAGAGAACTTTTCCTCGGTATCGGAGTCGACTTTGCTTACTTTGTGCTTGAAAGACATCCATGTTAAAAGTTTAAGTTTAAGGTAAGTTAAAATAAAAACGTTTGCATAAAATGCGAATATAGTATTACTTATATCTTCAGCTTTTAACTTTTAAATCTCGCATGATCATGCATTGCAATCTTCGAATAACGATATTGCAAGTTGTTAATAAGAGTTTGCATTATTATTACAATATTACCACGTCTATTATATAATTCTTGTTAAGAATCGACTAGATGCAAACAGTGTATCGGTAGACTCACTGTTCTCGACTTTAACAATTTTTTTTCATAATTACACGATAATAATCGCGATAATTTCTCGTACGTGTCGCTAATTGGTGAACCTACTTCGTCGTTTGCAGTTAGAGAAAACTAGTAATTGCGTGCTATGTGGCTGGAAAGAAATTTTCAAACTTTTTCGCGTATTGCCACGGGAGAAAAATAAAATAAGGAAAATAATAAAATAAATAATTTAAGAAACTGATTATTAAAAAATAAATCAAGTAAGGGTAATTTTGAGAAAGCTCATGTAAAAAGAAAAGAGGAAAGAATATAATTTAATTTGAAAGAGGGACGCGGAAGAGACATGTATGGCATGCAAAGTCAAACGACATAATTTCACACAAGTATATGGGTTAGAAATAATACGAAGGGATGCTTTGGAAATTCACTAGAAGTTTCGGTAATAAGGGGAAGCCCCCTGTATTTTGTTAGAACACGAGGGTGGCGCAGAACGATCGATGAAAAAAACGTATTTATGAGAATTCTCGTCGATCAACACTCTTGAGATTCTTTCAGTGTCGTCGCGTTTCACTCGGATAGGTCAGTTGCCAGTAATCGAATTTATCGAATTACGAATATTATGACGCGCTTTCAATCATATTAAACAGGTTATTAATTAATCTATAATAAGCTCGTATTCGGCCAAATCGAACGAGAGCTTTATCGGGAATAAAATCGTAATACTGACGCATTGACGTAATTCATTTTACAAGGACGTTAATTCGATTTCCGATTGCAAACCACGATAATGTTATATAGTCAGATCGTTTTTAATACTATTAATACAGGGATT
Organism: Anoplolepis gracilipes; assembly: GCF_047496725.1. Taxonomy (NCBI): domain Eukaryota; kingdom Metazoa; phylum Arthropoda; class Insecta; order Hymenoptera; family Formicidae; genus Anoplolepis; species Anoplolepis gracilipes. The sequence goes on from NC_132973.1 coordinate 14,097,643, forward strand.
GGTGAGGCGTTGCGACAGTAGTATCTGGAATACCGGGTTATTGACACTGGACGCATCGATCGACCATATCGAGGTCCATATAGTATTACAAGCTCGGCGATCTGAGTAGACGATGATGTAGTAAAATTCAAACCGAAACACTCTGGAATTCAATAACAATGAGATGGCCGCGAATCTATAGCAAGTAGATAATCAACCATGACTCATCTTATAAGATGAGAGGTATCTCGTTTATCATTCTATATAAAGAAAATAGACTTCACAAAGTTGAGAAGGATGCGTGAAATTAATGTCCAAAAAATTTCTTTTATACCCTTTTTACTCTTTCTGAGATATTAATGATATATCACGTTAGGCAACGAGAGGTACAGATAAACTGATCGCGCGATATAACTAAAATCAGCTACCGGAGGACGGTAATTGTGACCCAACTGGCGTGCGTACATGGGCGCATCGCCGTAACTTTCAGTCAGATGTAATTAAACCCAATTAGGTCGTAAGGTGAGCAACTTCTGACGCACCTGGCTGAGCCGTAAATTACGCCGGCAAGTCTCCCTCTGTGTCTATCTCGCCGGCACCATGATTACAGTATTCGTAATTTTATGGTTTCTACTCGAGAACACGGATCATTATCTTCTGATTATATTGCTATCACCGTAAATCACAGCCTTTTTCAGAAAAGCGCGAATTAAATCGTCAAGTAAGACACGAGGGAAAAAAAAAACGATTTTTTAACAGTTCTAAAGTATTGAATAAAATGTAATCAATAAAAGAATAGTCGTAATAATAAAATAATAAAAAAAGAGATAAATGAACGAAGACAAAAAAGAAAAAAAAAAGAAAAACGAATACTTATAATAACAATCTGTAAATTATACTGTAAATTGTATAATTAATATTTTAGATTGTGCTGTGCATCGATCTTCCATTAACGCGTCCTGTATTCTGCCAGTATCCATATAGCAACGATCGATTTTCCCCTATCAATGGAATCTGACAAACACTTGACCACGGAGAGACAGAAAGAGGGGGAGGGGAGGAGAGAGAGAGAGAGAGAGAGAGAGAGAGAGAGAGAGAGAGAGAGAGAGAGAGAGAGAGAAAGAGAAACCTAAATTACAGAGTGTCGAAAAGACTGGTATTTCGGGCGTTTATAATTCGCTGTCAATGTTTGTCGTCCGGCAGAAACAACGACCGAATGACCATGACATGGACATAAGCGAGGGCGGGTGATTTGCATAGAGGGAGTTAAAAGAGATACAGAGAGGAAGAAAAGCGAAAAAGATTTTAGCGAGAAAAAAGTGGTGCACGACCGAAATACAGTGTAGGGTAGATGGACGTCCACGCAAAGTGCAGCACAGAGTGAGTAAGAGAGAGAGTGAGTGAGAGAGAGAGAGAGAGAGAGAGAGAGAGAGAGAGAGAGAGAGAGAGAGAGAGAGAGAGAGAGAGAGAGAAAGAGAGGGGAAGAGAAAGGGAGAAAGAGAGCCGGGCTGCTCTTCTCCTCGCTCGATCAATACACACTACACAACCACCCTCCCAACCCCCAACCCACACACCCTCTGCCCCATGGCACAACCCCTCGACCACTGTGTGGCGCTTACCCGCCAACGTCACCCCATTTCGAGCGCTCTACCTAACCACCGCACACACTTACACACGCACATCTACACTTACATATACATATACGACATCGACATCGAATGGATACGATACTGATCGCTATCGTATTGATAAAATGGTCTGTTTCTGTCGTCTTTTCAAACTGATCAGCTCGATATCGATTTTGTGACGATGCGATCAAAGAGCGATTGGCATGCATGTTACGCAAAGATTATTTCCGAGAATTACGAATATTGTTCGACAGGTGAGTACCGTGAGAAGAACTCGTGCTGAAATTCGAACCTTCCACTACGCGAAAAGAAGTATAGTATTAGCGCTAGACATGATCCGTTATTGTTGGATTGGCTACCTAGAACACGTAGAATCGCTAGTTAGGCCTTGTCGAAGCTAGAAAGCTATTCCCAGCGGCCCTCTCACCCTTCGAGTAGCTGGCAGTGCCGCATACAGCCCGCCAAGGTAATTAAGTTTCGGCCGATCCGATGGGAGGAAGTCTCAAGAGCTTCGGAGCTTGCTCTCGGTTTCTCCAAATACATTGGTAGCCTTGCGCAATTAAGCCGCTATTACAGCTAACATTGTGCAAAAAACTTCTATGAATTACTAAATTTTCATTTCATCAAAAGTAATAAAATTTACGTAATTAAAAAGACGAAATAAATATGAATTATATATCATAATAAAGAATATAAAAAGTTGCATAAAAATCTGGAAATTATAATAATAAATTAAAAGAACTATGCAGCATAAAATGTCAAGTCTAAAATTAATGTACATTTTTTGTATTTATTTTTTTAAGTACGTAGTGTTTGTTGGGAAGAGAATTAAAAGATTAAATTCCCAAGACTCACTGGCGTTGAAAGCAAGGTTAACGATTGAAAAACGCCGATCTACGCCTGTTTCGTAATGAGAACGTGTTTCGATAAATGATTCAATTCCCACAAATAAATTGATTCGCAGAAAGAACTGAATCACCTCCGTGGGAAAGACTTCTCGAATAGTTAGACTGACTTTATTTTATTTCGCTTTTATTTATTTTTTTATAAAATAACTGTTATATATTTCTTTAATTATCAATTTAAATATATGTAAGAATTATTCTTTCAGTTTATATCATCACTGACGAATATTATCGTGAATGGATTACTATCTATATACGAGTTATTGATGCTGAAAGCGTGAAAAATTTCGCACAAATTATTATAATCGTAAAATTTTTATCGGGCACGATAAACTTTACTATACGGTGCACATGGTCTGCTTTAGGCACAGTAAACTATAGCACTCGTTTCATTGCTGTTCTTGGACTACGAAACAGCGTCTCATCACGATCGCCATAATAACGTCGAGGAATTTCTTACCAAGTTAATCCGTTCCTTATTTCGATTATTCTTTTTAAGTACCACGTTTCCGGAAAATCACGAAACATTTAACAAGGTAATTTCTACTTGCATAATCTCGTTTCCTTGTAGCACATGTTCCTGCAGCTAATATTTCTTTATACATACTCCGTGATTTATTAATACTTTTCACGCTTAACGCTTTTAACAGCTATTATGGATTCGTCTCACTTTATGAAGACTTTATGAAGTCCAGGCAAATCGCCGCTAAAGTCTGTTTATATTCTGAGTAACAAGATTGTCTCGTCATTTCGCGAGAGTAAACGTTAGAACTACCTGAAGTCCAACATTTACCGGACGTTTATCCTTTCATCATCGGGCCGCCATCGTGAAATCCTCACGATGGTCCACGACGAGACCCTTTACGATGTATTATAAATCGCGTGTTTTTCGTCGATGTCTTCCTTTTTACGCGCCAGCCGCAGTCCATAAACCTTTATGATCGGTCGCCGGTAAATCGACCGGCTATTCCGTCATAGAGGGGGCGGCAGGGGGAGGGAATTCGCGCGAGAAACGCGGTTAATAAAGTTTCGAGCTGAGGGTGTATATTTTTTCATCGAGAAGCTCGCTCGCTCTCCTCTTTCGCCGCTGCTTTATGAGCTTTTTTTATGGAACTCAGAAACTCCACTTTCACTAAAATCAACCCCTTCCAGTTTGTCTACATCCTCCTCTCCGTCCTTCGGTTTTATCCGCCAGATACATTAACTCGCGGCACTGCCATGGCCAGATTTTAATCTAACTTACACGATAAAACGCGATCAAAAACGAATCAGCGTCTAGGGTGTCGAATTTTTTTACAGAAAAAAATGTACGTTATTTTTCGTTCCTTTTTTTGAGGTTGAGTTGTTTTTTACGCTACAAGTATTGATCCGCGTTACATTGGATTTTATTTTGCAACACCACGTCTCGTTTTTCATATTTGATAACCTATTGAATCCCTCTCTCTCTCTCTCTCTCTCTCTCTCTGAAGCGATTTGCTCGCGTGCCTGATATCGAATACTAATAAGCGCGTGAATATTAAATGTCTCGGGATTAATAGAACATTAATTAACGCGCCGCGCTTTTCGCACAGTATTATAAATTTTAACACGAAACTGATAGAGATGAGATAAAATCGCCGGTAAACGTTCGAGGAAAATTTCTCCGTTGCAAGAGTAACGCAAATCCAATCTGTCCGATCTTCTTATAACGCCTGTGTAAGACTATTATCAGTAAAGTCTCTAGTCCCTCCTCCCCCCCCCCCGGATATATCTCCAGGACGAAGCTATTGGCATCGCCGGAACATCTTGCATCCTGGACAGGATGATTCGTTCGCGTTTACGAGCGTCCTCGCTCCGGATTTCAGTTTAGCCCGATAATCTCCAACGGCTGGGCATCCTCGCAAGACCTCTCTCAGGACATTATTCTTTCTATCATGTCCCTCTCCTCCGTCCTTGTCTCTCTCTCTCTCTCTCTCTCTCTCTCTCTCTCTCTCTCTCTCTCTCTCTCTTTCTCTCCTGTCGTTTTTTTTTCGGCCTCCAGACTGCCGGAGCTTTTTCAAAGCCCGACGTGAGAGGACTTATCAAGCACGCCGACTTTCCGGGATCACCGATTACGTCCTGCAGGTATTACCGAAGAGAAAGAGGTGTCCCGGAAGAAAAAGGAGTCCTTGCGGAAGACGGTACGCGACCGGAGGATTGGAGGAGAAGAGGGGGTGGGAGGGGGAAGGGGAGGATTCCATTTCCGGGATTTATGGGCGCGTCGCATGCATGTGACTCTCAGAGCGCGATGTCGGTTTCACCGTGTAATTTCCTCATACTTCACGTTATCTGCCGCATCTTTTCTCGGTATTTCTGTTGCGAAAGATACGCGCCTACGAACAACCGTTTCCATTCATCAAACGTTTATTTCTTGCGTGAAAATTAAGTTTTTTTTAGCTCGTTGATATAATATGTACTTGCAACATGTCGTTTAGGTTCATGTACTTTTACTTAAGTTAATATTCATACTCTTTTATATGCACAAAAATAATTTTCCGCTTTCCTATCTTTATTTTCTCGTTAACCTAACGCAATATTACATTGCTATAGGTATATAAAAAATTAATCAGGTTCAATTCAAAACTGACGCTTTCTCTTTCTCTTTTTGTTTGTAAGAATAATTATATAAAGAGATAATAGAAAACGCACGAGATAATAAAAATAATCGGTAACGGTTCATTTGGGCGAAGCGAGACGTTTATGCAACTGGAGTGTTTCGATCATCGATAACTACCGGTCTAATCTAACCATTCAGGCCACAAGATACGATCTGAGGCGTGGTCGCACGCTGGCATAATCGTTCGTGACAGACTCGCGTGTACGCGGTGTTCCAAGCATCGTTCACTTTCTCTTAACTTGCAGAAATTGCGAATTAAAGAGCACATTGTTTACTCTTAACATTCGTTTTAATTCACGGTTTTGTATTCATGATATATATTGATAATCACATTGTCGATTGTATAGTAATAAAAAATAGTATTTCGAACACGCGATATTTTCGACACCCGGTACACTCGTTGCAACTGAGTAATTACATAGTGCGTTCATCCGTGAATTATCGAGCTCACGAGCGACTTCGCACAGCGAGTTCTGCAAGATAATGGACCACCCGGATGTTTTCTTTTATTCCTGTACCATTATAGAACCTAAAGATTTCTCCATCGCTGAAGCCTTGTTCACGCGACGGCATAGCTATGGACAAAAATATCCGTCTCGAGAGCGACTCGAGAGGTCACGATTTACACGCGTGGAAAGATTAGAGTTACAACGAGAGATTTGTCTTAAGAAAAAGGAAATAAATAAATAAAAAAATTAATCATTTTGAAACTTTTGCTAATCATTGTCACTTTACTATATGTAAAAAAATGCGGTACATACGAGTGCACTTTAAATGTTACAGTCAGTAATATTCTCAATTAAAAAATTAAATTTAAAATTTTATTGGCTATATTAATCCAATTTGTAATTACTGAAATAAAGATAGTTAAATTGATTATTATAAAAATGTATTCGATTGCGATTCGTAACAAACTAATTGATAATTTATAGAATAGATATATTTAGAATTTATATAATAGAATAGCAAGGTAAATTCGTCGTTAACAGAGTTAGGTATTTGATTGTAATTCACGCGGTGTAACTCGTAGTAACTCAATCTGCAATTTGCTGTACGACAGTGGTTAAATTCATTGTTAACAAGAGCTATATTTGATTATATTGTAATTCACGCGACACGGTGATTACTTGATTTGTAATTTAGGATATGACGAAAATAGAATTACATTTGTTAAATATGACGAAATAAGATCGCGAGTGTTTCCGCTGAAAAGACGCGATCGTATCTTTATCCGAAGGTAAGACGACGAGGCGAGTATCTGTGCATCTGCTGCTATCTTACAGCCTCTATTATCATTACCGACACCTAATGCTTTCCGGGTGTTAATGGAAAGCAGACACGGTTCGCTACGGTCCCAGCTACTACTTACCACCGGCGAAGAAAGGGGAATTTATTTGTGCGGATACTACGGGGCTCATAAAGTCGACGGTGTTAAGCGATTCAGAGAGGCACGATCTAACATCGCGCCTTTAGGCTCTTGTGAATTAATTAAATTTGTCAGCGATTAATACCCGCTTATACCAGGATCACGCAAGAGTGAGAGAGAGAGAGAGAGAGAGAGAGTGGAGTTCCTGTAGGGCTGTAAATAATGTAGCGCGTTAAATAACAAAGCGCAGGATTTTAAGGAAGGGAGCGAGAGAAGTTTGCGACGACGACTCATGCCAGCCGTTTCGTCGAGACGTTATTATGCAAATTAGACCAGCTCCGTTATTTTGTTACGCTATTACATAATTACGACGGCGCACACATAATCTCCGGTATTTCGTGACTGCCGCCGTATGCCGACCGTACCGTCCATAACGAGCGTAACGCGATAATTTCTACCGGCTCAGGTCATCGTTACGCAATCGTGAAAATGCACATTGCACTGCGATGCAACGAGAATCATCGACTCGTTGAAATTTACGGGGCAACGTTCTTCTCGATGAATCCTCGACGGACGAAGTTTTATGAGCTTCGAATAAATTCGCGGAACATATTGTACATGTAACTTTAAAGTAATAAATTCGCGCAGCGTTGCAGAAACACTGTAATTGACCAGGAAACGGAACAAATCAGCAAACGCGGTCTAATATAGAAACCGCGATAAATTATCGCCTGACGACTCGCTCGCAAAATACTTCGGCGTCATGCGGATTAATTTGCATAATTAATCTCGGCCCGCGCTCACCCATGTTAACGTTCAACTTTTCAACAGGCACGATACTAACGAAGCGTAATCTAATTTGCCGTCGGCTCGCTTAGCTGAGGCCGCTGAGTACTTTGGATTTAGAGGTACTTGAGGCACGATCTGACCGGAGCATTGTTTTCAATCGACATAAGTCAGTTCCCTTCAAGCAAGTTTAATATAACGCTGTGCATTTTGTATTAAATAACATGAGATATATAAATAGAAAATAAACACACACATATTTATATTATGACATATAAGAGACCTAGTAATTAACTTCACTTTTTGCTAAATAAATTGTATCGGTAAATAACAAAGAAATTATAATGATATAATTTGATATTATAATAATGTTAATTTGAGGGTCTTTAATTGAAACAAAGTATCTTAATGCTCATTTCTATAAATATCGCTTAGACATTAGTTTTCTTCACTTTCACAATCGAAACATTTTTCTAACTTGCCATCAATGTGCATGTGAACATTGTCGACATTGTCTAAATGATATAAACTTTTGCTTAAACACGAGGAATTTGCGAACTATTATTAAATTCCAACTATTTTTGCTAATATTGAATTATCTCTTTGATGTGCTTCCGAATATTAGCGTTAATTCTAACTTTAGGCATCAAACTGGCATGAATATCTAAATTAAATATCGCATGCGAAGAAAAATCAACTTTAAAAATTAATAAAGCTGTTTCAGTGAACGTGATTCCTTTGATACAAGAATAAATATTTCAATTCCTTTCACATTACTAATTATTAATATTCAAATTAATTAATTTGAAAAAATCATACTTTACATTCGTAGATATATGCTGTATATCCGTAGCCGATTTGATTTTACAGTACAACAGAATATCTCTCACACGGAAAATATATGCTTTTTATGCTGCTTTTGGATTATGCAATTGTAATGCACTGTGATGAAATATTCAATATAATCGTCATGAGTAGAAAATAGCGGCAATATATGAACAATTCATACGCACTAGTTTATCTCTGCGTAAATAATATATGTGCGCTATTATGCCAAAATTTTTTGAACATTAAATATTTCACCGTAATTACTTTTTACTGCACAAAATACGAACGTTTGAATTACGGGGAATTTTCGTCGACGATGAAAAATCCACTTCAAATTGGCCGAAAATTGCCAGTAAAAGGAACGGAGAGCGAGAGGGCGGGATACACCCTCTATATATATATACACACACACACACAAACGTAGATTTTACCGAGTCCAGTGATGTAGCGTTGTTTCAAAGGTCTATGAAAGTCAGAAGGAGGGAACGGACGATCAAAGGGGAACAAGGTAGATTGGTTAGGGAACGACCTAAGGCGCATGCCGTGTCAGGGGAGAAAGAGGGACAGGATCAGACGCATGAAGTGGATTCTAATTTTAGAAGGAAGCGGGATTGTGCTTGTCTCTCTCGTGCTAGAATGGCAGAGCCAGGATCGAAATGAATCAAGACAAGCCCGGCGGCAGCGAAATATAATTACGATTAGCGCCCTTAGCGTGCTTTTCTGCCTTGTGAATAAGGAAACCGTTAACATTCGTTTAGCATTTCATACTTTGTCCAAAAGATCGCATTTTATCCAACAATGATTTCCAGCTCAAATTAATCGTGATAATGAAATAACAAATAATATTTAATTAAATAGTAAATAGTAAATAATAAAAATTGGAACATATATACTCGCTGTACAATCAATGCCTGTTTTGCGTATTTAAAAGATTTCGTTTGCAAATAATAATTCATGACGTTATGCGTCGACTATTAATTATCAAATTGAACGATTTATTCGCCCATACTCCCAATTCGCACGCAAGTGTAAATTCTTATTCCTCTTTCTCTTCCCCTTCTGCTATCATAAGTAAATGCATTTTTTGGTGCACTAGCAGCCTCTGTTGCTGCTATACTACGTGAATTCATATAACTCGAGCTATATATATAGTAATAGGTCGGGGATTCTGCAGTAAATTCCATTAAGCGTGCGCGTGACATTTAAAAAATTCGTTTGGTTAAATGACGAATAACGATTAACGCCCCCATTGAACGATGGCAAGCCGCAGAGGTGAACGGGTTCTGGGAACTACCCTCGAGTAAAGAGAGGTGCAGAAGCAAGGGAGTGAATCTGGAAAACACGAGTGTTCTAGACGGCTTTAATTAACGATTGTCGCGAGAGCAAAATGGCAAAGTGGTTCGGCTGAGAGTACCGGCATTGTGGACGTCGGTGCTGAAAAAAAAAGAAAGAGAGAATCGTTTACCATTCAACTACAGTTTTTCCGAACGAGTTAACGAACAGTACACTCGTCGAATGTGATCTCTTCCATTTTTGTTTTTGCTCGCTTCGGTCTTTTTAAATTTTCTACGAGTGCCCGCTGCTCCTCTATTAACTATCGATCATATTTTCCGTCGAACTTTACAAAGTATCGCGATATTTCCCGAAGATATCTTTACGATACGATATAATAAGATTAATCTCTTCATATTGATCAATGACAAGTCGCAAAAACTTAACCTTTATTAAAAATTCACCCTTTTAACAACACGTAGTAAATATAGGTAGTCTATAAGTAATCTTTCTTAGTAATTTTTAGATTATTTAGATTTGAAGTGATAAAAAGGTCAGCCTTATTGCTCCATTGATAAAGTATAAATATTGCGTATCGATATTAAAAAAAAATGCAAAAATAAAAATTCTTTTTTTCTCATCAATATTAATTATGTGATGTCGTTTATAGCAGGGAGTTATTGACAGAGAAAAATTGTCAGAATACCAATTTGTAACAAGAGTCTAATTACATAGCCATTAAAATATGGAAATTTTAATAATTTGGATCATCAGCTGTCACATTCTTATCTTGTATAAATGAAGAAGAAACATGAAAGACGGACTGATAACGCGCGGACGAGAATTTCGTGAGTGATAGTGCAGATTTATTCCACGTTAATCGCTCGCAATTGTCGTTATTAAGGGGCGCGCAAAAAAAGAGGAAGTGCATGATCACTGCGTTGCATCGCGAAAAAGAGAGTGAGAGAGAGAAAGAGAACGAGAGTAAGAGACGTCTGCAGTCATCGAGCCGGGCGCAATCCCCGCGCTTTTATACGTAATAACGCAGCCATGCGAGGGCGGCTCTTATCGACCACCCCCTTCCGTTCAGCGCCGTGTTCACCGCCTTCTCGTCCGTCGCCCTTGCGTTCCTTCTCTTTGCTCTCTCCTTATTCCTGTGTTACGAACCTCCGTCACCCCTCGACAGAACGGTAGACTCTGGTAAACTCCGACGATCACCCCTAACGTTAAGTGGTGGAACGCGAGAAGCACGAACTCTTGCTCCTTAACTCGTAAGATTCTTTAGACGAGTCCGAGTCGGAAGTCTTAAATTTTATTGGCCGCTCCCAGAAAACTATTTTTCGGCTGGTCTGTTCATCCATGTTGAATGAATAGTGACAAACAGCATTTGTAGTTGAAATTACAGTTGAAGAAAGTAATACAACGAAAAAACAAAATAACAAAATTATTATCAGTATTACAGTACTAAATTTATTATTTAAAATCGTTCTGCTAATATATAATTACTTTTATTATTTTATAAAATTCGTATTTATAATTATCATAATTAATTTTTTTATATCTTCTTTTGGTTTGTCTTTCTGTGGCAAATGTACAGCTTTAATATTAGAATATTAGTTCTTAATAACCTGTCTTACTATCAAAGCTATCTAGTAGCTTTCAATCAACACAAAATCAATATAACGTGGGTCGCACTACATTATATTAATTAATTGGAATGCATTTTTTAAAATGCCAGAAAAAAAAAACAATTACAAATATTTTTGAATAAAAAAAATACATAACAAGATAAAGCGAGAAAAATCGGTCATTTTCGTGTAGATCTATATGGCGTCTTTTTCAGGCAATACGTAGGTATTTATTAACAATTACGTGATGTCTATATGAAAAGACTGGCGGAATGCTTTATTGCGAGCGGCGGCTGCTGTATCAGTTCAGTTATGCGCCGGCTCGATAACTATTTTCCGCTACCCGATCCATTTCACGCTGCACTGAACAAAACGCGGGCCTCGGGACTCGGGACGAGAATTTGCCCGCGCGCGCCGGGAGACGCACTCGACGAGCGGAGCGTGCGCGCGCGCGCGCGCGTCAGACCGGACGATTGCGGGTTGTATTGTTATCGAAATTGCATCTGCCGCGCATACATCGCGCATTATCATATACGGATGCGCGTCACGGATAAGAATTTAAATTGCCGGTGATCGAACTGAATAATTTATTTCACGGTAATTACAAGACTAGCGGCGGCCGATAAACGTGTCAAACTTAGAAGCGGAAGTTTAGTATCTTCGCTATTACATGAATTTTCAATTAAAGGTCATTTTCTTTTCTCTATGATAAATATTGGATGTGTGCGGTGCGTACACATCGTGCATATCCCGTTAACGAAGTGACCTTAAACAATTATTCGCGTCGTTGCGTTTTAAGTGCGTGTTAAAATACGATGGGATCAATAAAGTCGCGCTGGAATTATATTGTGAGTAAAGATCAATGACATTACGAGTTATTCTTATTTCGATTTAATGACAGTTTTAACGGGGGCATTGCTCAATCAGTTACAACGGCAGCGAGTACAAAAATTCGTATTGATCAAACATAAGTGGGACTAGTGAGGCCGGAATATATTAGTGCTGATAATGAATAACTGTTAAAAAAATTAGGTCATGTCAGGAATATACAAAGTTGTAAAATTTAAAAGATTCTGATATTCTTATATAAGAATTAAAAACAAGAATATGAGATGTAGAAAAAGTTCATGTTTAAAATGGAAGCTTATGTAGTCGACGGTTAAATAAATGATAGATCTAGAAGAGGAGTATTTTCTCTCTCTCTCTTCCTCTTTCTCTCTCTACAAAAAATCAATATTTAACCTATGATTTCTACGGCGGAACCGCAGTATAACCTATTACGTATGAGGGATCAGTTTTACGATTAGCAATGATAGCGTAACAGACAGAAAGAACATTGAAATGACTTACAGTCAGCTGCCACGAAGATCGGCGTGCAAGATCGGCAATCGTGGCACAAGCTCAACTTCCACCGCACTGGGATTGTTATTCATTTAGAAACCGAGAATCGATACCCTTCTGTACCCTAATTCCTTTTTACCCTTTTGCCCCCACTCCTCCCCCGCCCCGGGCCAACGGGATCTCGATCGGTTTTCTATCTTCGGTCACTGTCAACACCTCTCACGTTATCAATAGAACGAATTGACAACCAGCTGACGACGACGCTGACGTAACGGCCCCACCATCGAGAGGGGAGGAAAAAAAAAAGGATGACAGATACGTGACACGCGCGAAAAATCGTAACACCACAACTACTCGACGGTCGGCGACAGACTGAACGTCGACCGTCGACAGCGAACTAAGCGATAGGCGGTGCGCTTCGGGCTCCGTCTCGGCTGACTTCGGCGGCGTTCGTCGCTGCCGTGGGTGACGTCATCCCAATCCCGCCGACGCCGTCGCGCTGTACCATCGCGTGCTCTTACTACTGGTGCCGCGCGGTCGGCGGTGTATGCAGGTGCATCGCGATGTATTTTTTAGTTCCAGACGGTTCGCGACTTCTGCCTGAACGCATCTGGCGCCGCGATAAATCGCGAGACGCACGACGCGTCGCCGGCAATTAAGTACCGCGGCGACGTGGAAACGCTGATTGTTCCACCGTGGAATTCATTTTTCTCAATGCATGCACATAATGTTCGTGGAATGTTCCAGATTAAATGTGCATGCCCTTTAGATCATTATTAAAATAATCAATAATAAATAAATAATAAATAGTTAATGTCAATTATTTTACACACATATAAAATGTTAAAGTACTTATGAAAAAATTTGAAACCTTGAAATTTTTTTTGTGAATTATATATTAATAAAAACTATCAATTATTCGAAAACTATGAGAAAAAGATGAATTTTTTAATATTCAAAAAGTCTTGTAAATTTTACAGATGTTTCCTCAAAGGAAACATTCATAAAAATGTAAAATAGAATTCTCGCACCTCTCCCGAGCGTCTCCTATTTCAGATAAAATTTATTTTCTCGTAAAAAATTACAACGCCGTTATAAAAGAACCTTTCTCTTTCTCAAAACTTTACTAATGTAATATGCAAGTGTATGTACCTATATGTACTATTGTTGCTAGTAGATTTTGTCTTCGTTTTTTGCGAAAGATTTTCCGCGATGCTCGCGATAAAATTGCAAGATATCGGCGAGTTCGAAAGTTTTTCCCGAGACAGCCATCGATGGCGACGGTAGACGTTGGTGAAAGAGAGCGAGTCGAAAACAAGAGCGACCGGGGGGTGGTCGCTCTTACCCCTGACGGTGTTTGCGAAGGAAGAAGTAGTTTGTCTAATTGAGTAGATAAGGTGGAAGTTGCCGACAAAAGGGACGACTTGTTTACGCGACCGACGAAAATGCGGTGATGATATAGACTCTCCCCTTCCCTCTCGTGAGATCTACGGATGACAAGAGAGCATAAATGTAGGCTCTCCCTCCTTTCGCGCGATACATGAAGATTTAGTGGGCCGAAAATAGACGACTATCGTTGATGTGATATTGGATACGGTCGAAGTTTCGCTCGTTACGCGATTGCTGGAAGAAAGAGAGAGAGCAGGAATATTAAATGGACGGACGTAATGAAGGTTTATAGCTTCCACGGAACTAGAGTTTATTGGGGGATACCGACTGATTTCGCAAACGAGATTTCGGTTGGGACGGAATTGGATGTACGATATGTCGAAAGTTCATTGACATATTGATCTGTGCAGAGCGGAAACAATTGAAATAATTATGACACGGAATACATTTCAATAGTAAAAATTTAATATTGATTCTAAAAAAATTGACGGCCAGTTATTCTTAATAAAATATCACATGACTGTCAATCTTGTAAATACACGACACGCATGTATGTACATAAACTTTAATGTGCAAAGTTATTGCTAAACAACAAATCGATTTCAATGGCGTCGAAAGACAAGCTATATAGGATAAGCGTCCACAGTCCCCCGGAGATTACGAACAGAATCCGATATGTATAAGGCCGCAACCCAATCAATAGGATACAGTGGGCTTATCGAACGCGTTCTAACTGCCGATGACAGGTATATTTCGCGTTCGAACGGGCTCCGTTCTCCACTATTGTGTGCCTCGCGAAAACGCTCTCTTCGTGTTATCCTGAACAAGAGGGTTATTCTCCATCCTGCGCTCGAGGCGAGAAAACGGTGGAATAAAAAGGTGGAAGAGAGAAGATGAGAGAAAGGCAACGGTGAAATTCAGTCATTTTAGAAAGTGATCGTCTCTCCTCTCTCTTTGAAAGAAACGAGTTTAACAAAAAAAAAAAAAACGCAATAAAAGCCGTACGAGCGCAATAAAAACCTTTAATGGCATGCAAATACGATTGCGATCAAATAATTGTAAGAAAACTTCCTACACATCCTCTCTTTCGCTTCGTTTTCCGCCATATATATCTTGAGATAATATGGAACGCTATAAAAATCTGCATGATTACATACGGCAGTCTGATAATATATGCAATAGGATTCTACGCCCGATGCACTTGACAGAACGGCATACTTTCCTTTATTGCCAATATTTTTCTTGCATCCCCTCGCGCTCGAGGGTTGAAAGACGCGCTATATGTGCTTTCCTGCCCTCTTTCCGTGCACGTAGTACGACCCCATGAAATAACCTCGTCATAAGCATAATTGTAGATTCTATCGGTCGTTCTGACTTTGCGAGGGTGACATTTTATGGATTCATTCTTCACCCCCGCCGATAATTCCGCGTTGTGTGTATGCATTTGAGAGTCGTGGAGTAGAAAAAAATTTCATCGCGATATACATTGCGTGCTCTCCAATTACTTTCGTCGCATTCTCCTTTATTTCCGCGATTATTCATTCGCCACGTGTCTGTGGTCTGTTTCAAGATTCAGTACTGATCCAATAAACGCTCTTAGATCACCGATTTATAGCATAAAATTTATTATTCGTTCGATAAAGCTGTAGATTATTTTCATTAATTGCATGATTTTGGAGCATTTAAACAGAATTGATAGTGTAATTGATGAGGTTCCATTAAAGATAAAATATTATCTAAATTTTCCGCAATTTTGAATTAAAAAATTTAAAAAATACATAGTAAAAAATAAAAGATAATTCGATCATAAATCGAATGATAAATCAAAGATAATGTATAATTCGATTATAAATCGAATTATATATTATCATTTTATACACGGAAGAGGAAAATTGATGAGTATCAAGTATGTTAAATTTTCTGCGTACGTCATGTTAAGTGCGGTGTGAATCTCAAAGTTGCAAAATTTCTTAAATAAATCATCTCAGCACCTGCAGCCACTACTATCGAACTTGAGCAAATCTTGGCGGTCGAACTTCTAATAGCTCGCAAGAATTATCGGCGTCTTTGAAACTCTGGCAGAAGTTCTGAGAGAGTCGAGAGAAAGAGCTATAAATTTCAGTAAAGATATATATATATATATATATATATATATATAATATATAATATATATAATATATATATAATATATATAATATATATAAAATATTATAATATATATTATATATATGATATAATATATATAACATAATATATAACATACAATATATTGAGAAATCGAATAACTACTTTGGCAGAAATGGCAAGATATATTCTGCAGAAGTGGAAATCATAGAGAAAGCAGCGCAGGACCTCAGAGAGAGGATAGTCCTCTTGTCGCGAATACGACGAGGATGATAAATTAAATCCTAGAGCTGAGCGCAGAATCGCGTGAGCAATGAAATCACCGAACCGGAAGTTATCGTGGCTCAAAGCACTCTAGGCTTTCTGCCGCAGCTTTGCCCTGCGAATATTCTGAAATTCCGTTATCAATGACCGGCTACTGCGAACAGGACATGTAAATCGCTTAACGTCGGTCATCCCGATGGTTCAAAAAAATTGGAAATTGAATTACTGCTCGTAATTTCTATCTGCTGTGTATTTAAAAATTGATGCATGCTAAAAAAAGAATGCGACCCTAAATTGTGAAAACAGCGAAAATTATGCAAAATTATTTCTGAAAAATGTATAAAGATAAAAAAGTAAAATATAAAATGTTTCAAACTTTTGACACGCGAGTAATATATTAGATACATTGTTTAGGAAAATATGTTGCGATTATTATTGTAAAATATTAATATCAAAATTACGTCTTTTTACTTTAATACATTGCGTTAATTCTACTGCGCGAAAACTTTTCTCTCATTTTAAACAAAGTTTGAAGAAAGATGTTACCATTTATGCATTGTCGGACAAATTTCTTTCTTTTTTTTTTTTTTTTTTTTTTTTTGTCAATGACATAAAACTTTTTTTTCGGATGATGGGCCGATCGAATGTAATTTCCACAAGCATCTCTGGAATTTGCTAGCTGCTCCCCCGCTCTCGTCAATAATTCCCTCTCAATGCTTTTTTCCCCGCCTTCTCGTTCGTTCTTCTTCAGGATCTTTATTTCTCGGATCATGGACGAGAGATCGACATGAATGTGGAGGAATGGAAAAATGGACGGAATAAGAGAAAGTTGGAAGAGAAGAACGAGATAGATAGAGAGATAAAGAAGACTGAGAAGATAAAGAAAGAAAGATACGAAAGTGGAAGCTAACCCCATGATCCTTGCGGGAAAGTCCGGATGATCTTGCGAGCAAGAATAAGGAACGTTTTTCCTGTCGGGAGTCCACTTGAACGTCTCTTTCTCTCTCTCTCTCTTTCTTCTACAGAAAAACAAGAGGAACAGAGCTTGATCGTGGAAGTAGAGAGTGGTTGAATATTTATTCGTACCTTCCCTTCATTCGATATACCCAAGACTTTTGTCGAATAATGCGTTCTCTTCAATGTAAAAATAAGGCAAAATGTTTGTCGCAATTTTTAATAAAGTTGCATAATAATTTAAGTTTATAAATAACAATGATTCTGCAAAGGTTGCAAGATTTTACTCAAAACGAAGCGTTCCAAATCGCTAATTAGCGAAGTAACTGCGAGCAAACGGTACAAAGAAAATGTCTTAATTGAGAAAGTTAATTATAGACTGAATTTTCCTACCGTATTTTCTCTCCCGTTGTGCAATCGTAAAAGTCGAGTTGATACGACAGGAAACGGAAGTGAACTAAACGATCATATCCGGTAAACTATTACTGGTTGGCCAATCGACGACTTCATCATTCGTACCCGGCCATCTTCACAATCGATTCTTCTTCGACGCATCGCAATGCACCACAAAGCGCCGCGTTCGTGCTCGACGACTTGCATTGCAAAGCACTTCCGGTCGAGAGGATCCTTGTCGACGTGGTTACTCAGAGGAGGGGAGGGCGAGCAGAACTGGTTGGGAAGGGTCAAAGGGTAAGAAGGGTTCGTTGGCCCTTGATCGACTCTTCGCCCCGGTGCAAGTCGCCCCTCGTCCGCAACATGTTCTACCTATAGCACGAGTTTACCTACATTTTCGAGGCACCCTTCTGTCCGCCCTCCTCTCCGACACAATCATCAACTTTGTTCTGTATTTGCCCCTTCGTGTTCGTCCGCAGCTCAACGCAATCGCATGAACGCAGAAAGTCTAAAATTTCTCGGTATATATTTCTTTCGTCGGCGAACTATGCGAGTGTCTGTTTCCTGCTTTTCATTTTCCAACAGTCTTTAGGTGGTTAAAACCATAATTCCATGAAATTACACAGGGACGTAAATTTACAATAAATATTGAATACATTTTCTGAAAGCAAACTATGTACGAACGATTTATGAATATATTATTTATCTACAAAATTTCGCGATATCTTCTCAGTAGTTATTGTGTGCGTGGGTCGTTATCATTTTACATATATTACCGATATCGAATAAAACAAAACATAACAGCCATATCTGATACCAGAGAAAAACGATTTCGTGCGCAGACGTTAGATTTTAGAGGAAGTTCCGTGTTCTCAACGATATCACGCGCAAGTTGCATTTAATTACGCTTGGAATTTGCCCGCGGAAGTCGAATGCAATCTTCCTTGCCTTGCATTTTGGCGCTCGGGTCGATCTATCATTTTGTCTCCCCTCGTACCTCTCGCGCTTGTTACGTGTTTACCTTGTCTTCTCTCTCCTCTCTTTATCTACATCTCTCTATACCATTTTCTCTGGTTTTGTTTGCCCCGCGTTCTACGCTATTGCCATTTTCCCTTATTACCTTCCGCATGCACGCGACGCGTTTCGCGAGACCATCGCCAGTCACTCGATTTCTCTATTTTCGCATCGCGATGCACGAAGTCAGTCGTGCGAGCGAGGCGACCTGGGACTACGAAATACCAAAATTTCCTCGACTTACTTCTGTCGGTTTGGTTAGAAAAGACACTAGGCTATCTCGTGGGATTCACCGGCGACAAAGCGCTGAATTTTCAAATTACAATTTCATGCTTTCTGCATCCCATTTCCTTCGCCTCTTTTCCGCTTGTACACGTTCCTTTGATGATTGTTCGATTTTTTCAGATTTTTTTTTATTCTTTTCGATAAATTCGTATTATGAATACTTGCGATGACATTTATTTCCCCTTCTCTTTCATATTATATTTAATGCATCAATTCATATTATATATAATTCAACATATGTTTCGAATATTTGATGAAGGGATGGCTAATCTGATTTAAAAATGTACTAACTCACGCGATCCTCTAATAATAATAAACTGATAGCTCGCAAAGTTTGGCTTGGAAATTTATAAATTTGTTTTTCAAAAAGATATATAACAAAACATTTACGTTGAAATTAAACTTTAAATATTATTTAACGCTAATATTATATACTTTTTGTAATGTAGAGAATTTTCTTTATACCAATTTGTATTAATTTAAGATAAATTTTTAAAATTTGTTCAATTGCTTCTTATATCTATTTTTTAGAAAAAAATCTCTAACGGAGTTGATTCCGCGATCTCTCGTCTGCTCAAGATACATCGACTCAAAAGCGAATCCTAAAAGAAGAACTTCTTTCGCCGGCCATCTTCCTAAAAGTACTTTACGATAAGCCGAAATTCGCAGCGGGATATTCGTGAAAAAAAGACGGAAAGTTTACGACACGACACGTGTCGCGCATGACAAACTCGCAAACGTGGCCTGTCCTCTCCATTTTCTTTTATACAACTGCCTGTCTTTCCTCGGTTCTCGTCCCTGCATAATACATAAGACTGATGACTTCTCGCCAAGAAGGAATCTTATTGAAGATTATATGATTTAAATATATGTCGCGCATTCAAACGAAAATTTTCTTATCCGTGTTTTTATGTATTTATGTGTTTATATAAATTATAAAAGAAATTTAAAAGTTCTATAAAATCTATTATTTTGCGCGAAAAGCTAAGTGCAATTAAAATAATAAAGAAATATGGTTCTTAAGATGGTCCTAAAATAAGATTTATTTGTAAAACGCAGCGCATGTTTATGTTCGTCGATAAGAGAATTTAATTACCCTACTGATGTAATTGCGACACTTTCGAGAATATCATTGTTACCAGTCATGTGCATGCTCGAATTTCTTGCTGCCATAGTCAGCTTGCTGACCGACTTAATCGCGTTGTAATTAACGTTGTACGATAATTAAGCGCGGTCGACAGAATGTCATAGCGCGTATCGCGTTGCGCCCCTTTAACGCAATAATTCGTCACCCTAGTCACCTTTATGGCGAAAAGAGAGAGAAACAGAGAGAAAGATAGAGAAAAAGGAGATTATGACGAGTGAATATTGGCTCGTTAGTGAATGTCGCTTAATTAAGTGTTAAGTTTCAATTTCTTTTCTACTTTTATCTTGATACGCAGTTAAATCAAGAAAATAAAATATAAATCAGATTTATGAACTGAAAACTGCATTGCTGCAGCCGATTAGAAAGGTACCAAAAGATATCGTTTTAATAGCAAAAATAATTCAACGTTACTTCAATCTCATATTTTTTTATTTTACTCTTATATATAATTTTATAACTATAAACTAGGTTTCACTCCAAATATATGAGAGTTTTTTGTTGAGTATGCATTTTAATAATTCCATATTTTCATACACAAGACTTTCTAAATTCAATCGATTTATTTCGAGTGCATACTATACACCATCGGACTTGGACAGTACTTAACAACGAACCGAAATTTTCGACTCAACATTGCTTCGCGAAAAATACTCTTTTTGCGTTTTCTCCTGTTCCTAGTTGTGCAATGACAGCCGGGAGTGCATTGTGCATCGGGCACGTTTCGACGAGCTCGCAAGGTGGAATGTAGAAATGTGCACGCAGCTTCAAGTTAGCATATAAATGAAATTCGCCACGACCCGTAGAATGTCAAATAGAAGCCGAGACTCTTGATAAGCATGTTGTGTGTGTGTGTGTGTGTGTGTGTGTGTGTGTGTGTGTATCGGCCTAGCTTTATGTGTGTATATAAAAATGCGCTGATCAAAAATAAAATAGTTTTAAAAATATATTGGTCTAAAATAAATAAATCTAATAAATCCATTTTTGATAGAATGGTGTATTTATATTTTATGACTCTGATGTATTGTCAAATTTATCAAAATTTAAATAATTCTTTCAATAATTCTATTTTCGTAAAAAAATAATAACGAAAGAGAGAGAAAGAGAAAAAATGTGATTACTTCGTATTGATATTATATTTTTATGCCACAAGAAAATTTAGATTTGTATTTCAGTCCCACCGATCATTTATTGTTAATTGAGTCGACGAAGTGGGACAGTCGATATCCTGTTGGCGGCCGACGACACGAGTATACAATCTGGTGTCGTTGACGGAATGCCAACCACGAGGTTTTGTCCGCGAAATAACGTGTCCAGCAAAATAGTCGCATGTTAGAAGAAGCGCTGCAGCTGGATGGATGTTCTCATTGTACACGGAAAACGATTTCGACATGTAACTAGAACAGATCGATTCGTTCTTTTTTCCTTTCTAGATGAACGTGAAGTTTCTCATTGGAAACTCGTATTTGCACGAAAGTAACTGACCGTTGTTGAAACGACAACCTATCGATTAAATTGAATGGCTACGCGAATCGAACACTAATTTCGTCTTTAATTTTCACGCGAGAAAATAAGAAATAAATCACACGAGGTATTTATACGTAAATACATTTGTTTAATGTAAAATTTAATCTTTTACGTATTTTTCTTGTAATTGTATGATATTCATTAAATAATATCATAATGGATAAATAATTAAACATTCGACATAATTTTTTTCTAAAAAGGAAAACCATAAATATAATTAATAAAAAACATTCAATACATATACATATATAATTATAATATTTCTTTTTATATATTTTCTATTGTATAATTTGATTAATACAATTTGATTCTATATTTTGTCTTTTTAATCATTCGTCATTATTTCAATTATTCAATGTATTATAAATATAACACATATAAATATAGTATTTCAAAATATATAAATATAGAACAATATAATATTTTATTATATTGTAGTTAATTATAATTAATTTTAACAAAATAAGATATAAAATAAGCATTATATTTGAAAATAATTAAATTTTTCTTAATATACTCAAATGCATATTACAATAATGCAATGAATTACAACGAAAATAATATTCTTTTCATATAAAGTTTATTAATATAGAGTATTGTTATTGAATGTACTCCCTCGAGATTATGAATGCAATTGCGATTAAGGTGCAGTAGTAGCAATCAAATTATGTCTGACACGTTTGCCCGATCGGAACTGATCTTTTCTACTGCGATGGTAAAGCGAAGTAATTCAAATGGAAGGACTGGCGGGGTGAACGATTTTATACCGATACAGGATAATGTATGAGTGTACGTTTCATTGACGAGTTACGAGCCGGTAGTATGGTCGATCTTATCGTATTACACCGAGATTAAGGGAGACGAATGGCGCGACCGATCGAGAAACGTCAGACTTTTATCCTTGCTGCGCAAATGGCAGCTTATCGAGTGTACAAGCATCGTAATTTTCTGCTCGCTGGCGGACGAGCTCGAATTAGGGAAGCAGCGGGAAATCTATGATGTACAGTCTTGGCTAAAAACACGATGCGTTTAAATAAATTCCGGTAAATAACACATATAAACAGAAAAGTGGAAAATTTAAATAATTACGAGATTAAATTTTATCCAGCTCGTTCTCTTTTAATCCGATTAGATATTTGATATACGATACTCTGCGAAATATCTTATATCTCAGGCGAAACATTTTCTTCTACAAGCCAATACTACGATGAGCGCAGCCGACGGTATTCTCGACGTCATTAAAATTTAATAAAGACATCAAAATGCTTCCATTTTCCGCTATCCTGTATCCCGCTTTATCTCAAATATCGTATTCAGGGTAACGGGGGCGGCGATGGTTTTCGGCACCGACGCCTTTTCTCGCCGAGCTCTGCAAATGGCTTAGACTGGAGAATTTAAGCGGGGGCCAAATAAGCTGCCCGTTCCAGGGCAGCGGTCGTTTCCGGATAATGCGATTTATCGGCGTTCTGCGCAATGCAGCGAAAACGGGCGATGAATATCCGCATGGAGACCGCGAGGGGAGCGCGGGGAGAGGATGAAGGGTAACCGTGTGACGACGAAATTGATCGACGAAAGGAAGAAATTCGATCCTCGAGCTATTTTCGAAGGAACCCTTATCGCGCGATATCTTCGAGGAATGCATTTTCTTGCATCCTTCGTACGAACGGTTACTATCCTATTTTTCTCAAATTTTCGTTGTTTGGTTTTATTTGCTACACATGATGTAATTTCAACGTAAAAAAGTGAAGAGGAATAAATTATGGACAAACGAAACATTGATAATATTATATTATACTAATAAATCAATAGGAAAAATTGCATATTTTTTGAAAAATGTACAATTCTTTCTTTCTTTTTAATTATTTATAACTATATATATTTATATTTTCACCCAGATATATGGCTACTGTCCTGTGATTTATCGTTAAGAGCTATCAACAATCCTGCTGATTGTATTAAAATACAATTGAAAGAAGTTTGTGAAATTCTATTTTCCAGATATATTTAAGACAACGGAAACGTACGAAATTGTAGTTTAATTTAATTCCCGCGCGCGAGCGAGCGGAAATGCGGCAGTTATCGTCGGGCGACGGATGGCAGACTTTTAGTTTCCGCCGTTTATTATTCACGAGTTAGGCGAGTCCGCGTTACTTCTTTCTCGCGACACCACAGCACGATATAAGCACTTTAATAACGAAGTTGCCTCCTCTTTCTCTTCTTGTTTGCGGAGCGGCTCGGTGCAGCCCGTCCTGTGCCTACATCCGACTATTTGCATAAAACAGGTCGCTATTTATCGCCTCCTTGGAATAATGAGACTTTACCGGAAACGATTTCGCCGCGTTGCAGCTATTTCGCATAACTATTACAGAGAGCATTCACCGTCGGTACCGAATACCAAAGTACAAGAAAATAACGCGAGTCGACGGTAGAAAATAATTTGCGTTGGTCGTGTGCATTAGCACGTTTCGAGAAATACGTCCCAAGGAACAGGAAATGCGATAAAAGCTGCATAGAAAATATCATAAGCTAAACGTTATGTTTTGAGATATTATAAGAATTGTGAAAACATCTTTTATAACAACCATTTTGAAAAATATATTAAAAAAGAGAGAGAGAGAGAAAGATCCTGATTATTTCAATAATTTATAGTTAATTTCTAGAATGTGATACGTTCATATATGTTGTTCGTTCTATTCTATGTAAAAGAAAGCAATGCATATTTTGCAACACTCGATGTTTCTCAAGCCGGGTTAAACGAACATCGACGGAACGTATCGTTGGCCTCGACCTCTCGACGGCGGTATTTTAATAACAAACTCCTCCATCCAGTCCTCGTATATCGTACACACAGTACAGTTGCACTACAGTTGCCAGCGGCAGAGAAGCTGTTCTCTCTCTCTCTCTCTCTCTCTCTCTCTCTCTTTCTCTCGCAGCGATGCCCTGGCGATTTGCATGAAATTGGAGACCCCTCAGCGGACCGGCCCGTCGATCTCTCGTTAGAATGGAAATCGCGGATTGAAATTTTCAGTAGCGCGCGAGCGGAAGCGGTTTTGTACGTGTTTTGTGCGCGATTCTCTCGCGTCTACCCGATCGATACCGATCCATGTTGCATTCTTGAGTACGCGCCATGTACGCGCCCAAAGAATATCGGATTTGCGCCACCGCCTGCCTCGGAGATTTCGGTGAATCTGATGCGTCGAACAGGAATTTTCCCGACACTCCCGACAACCTCCTCTAATCCGCTCCTATCTGTCGGCCCCGAAGCGAATATCGGGACGTAGATGTTGGCGAAACTTTTCGATCGCGTTCGTTCTCTTTTTCGAGCAACGGATCGCAACCAAATCTTATTTCAAAAGATATTTTCCGCGCTGTGATAGAAATTCTAAAGTAAATATTCTCTATATAACAGCGTCGTATATATAGTTTAAATTATTATATATTATTATTATTATCTAATTATTTTTCCTTGATACAATTTTGTCAATCGAATCACGAATTTTTACGCATAGAATGTAAAATCTACGAATATATATTCCGCCGCCACAATTTCAACCGTATGTCTCGCATAGCTTAGAAAGTCGTTGCTGCGACATAAAATATAAATGCATATCGATTTTACACCTACAGCGATACACGTGTGACACGATGTCATAGTGAATAGTTACGTTTTCTCAGTACCTCCGACTGCATTACGTCTCCGACAATGCTCCTATTCGTACGGTATATTGCTGAAGACGTATTCAATACCAGACGCACCTGAATCGAATAAAATTGTATCTGTATCGCACAATTCCGCAACCACGATATCAATTTTATTACTCTCGACGCGGTTCAAAAAATATTTTTTATCAAATTTTTACGCACAAGTATACAAAAAAAAAAAAATACAACAAATTTTATTTCAGCATCATGTAGTGAAAATCGATCGCTAATCTTTAAACTTTTTCGCATTTGAAAACTATATCGTCTTTCAAATAGAAACTGGAAAGTATCTCTCTCGAGCGGTCGATAAAATCCTTAATGATCGTTCGATTTGCAGCCGCGAATAACCATGTTGAAATTTTTATCAACGACCGTGCGCAGGCGACGTGGAGTCTCTACATAAATTCACCGATGTATGCAGCTGCAGTGCATATGCAGGCATACCGAGGACGGTGCATTATTTATATGCCGGCGTTCGACATTATGGCGAAGGTACTCGCGGCCATATGCTCGCTCGCGTGTCTCTTCGTAAATGTCCGTTGGCAAACATACACACGCTACAAAGTAGACTCCTTTGTGATCACGTCAAGGCTCCGGGCACGTTGCCTTACACCCAATGTAACACATCTTAACTACAGCGTTTATTCTCATATCTTACAACGTTACGTAAATCTTGTAGCGTGTATTACTATGCCTTATACGCTTTCTTGACCGCCTGTTATATCGAGCGTTGCAAATTCAGTCGCCACTTTTCCATCATAAATTCATCGACAAATTTCCGGCTGCTGTTTATCGACACATCCGGTTATCTCCTCTATTCCGTGTGCTGCCGTTCGGTCTGGCTATTTATCGACTCGTACCACTTCCATTGTCGCGGATTCATGCGCGATGAATAAAAGGGAGGAGAAATGACAGGTAAAATATATATGATCTCGTGTAATAAAAATCGGTGCTTTTACGTTGCATGTAACAATTCTTATTTATTTATTTTTATGGCATATCACAAAGCAGCAAATTGAATTGAATTTTAAAAGTTCAATTATAATTTGACACTCGAATTAATTTAGAGTGAAGGTATATTTTCTCTTATATATCCTTCGCGTTGATTTATTCGCAAATATTATATAAGCATTGATTTATCTTGGAGTATTCATTTATAAATTGATGTATTAAGTTATTAATAGAGATTGCTTCGCGATCAAAATTTCAAAAAGAATCGTTATATTGAAAATCTTTCATCGAAACATAGCCGAGTTTATTCCGGTTGTTTAGCTGTTTTAGTTAGTTGCGCAACTTTTGTGATCGATAATATCGCGCAGCAAAATTTTAAGACTTCAGTTCGGGAGGAAGATAAAGGCAGCTAGACGTACTGTCGTACGTTGCAGATAATAGCATTAAGAGATTACGCGTTGACGATGGTAGTCTATCATAAATTTCCAGGTGGTATATTCAACCAGATGAGATGTAACAGACGATAGGATGCTACGTGTAAGCTCGTATAAATTCTGAAACGCATCGTGTAGATTCTAGAGTAAAGCGCAAAACGTGTTCTTTAAGAACATCATTTCATTTCGTTTAAAGTAAACGTTTCAATAATTTATATTTATTTGATATCTCCATTGTATAAAATAAGGCCACAGTAAAAAAGTCAACAATATGTATATTTGTAATTTTGTATCGAATTATACTTTTACATTTCCCTGGATTTCAACAATCTTTCTCTTCACAAAATTAATATATATAATAATTTTTCTTTTTTTAAGTCTCTTAGAAAAATCATAAAAATATAATTGTAATTATTTCTCTATATTGTTTCTACTTAATAATTATCCAGAGCTAAAGTGTGTTATTTCTGCTATTAATGTCGCGCAATAATTTCATAAGCACATCAAGTTTCTCTTAACATACAAGTTATCACCATGAATGTCACGAATCGCCAGGAAACACTCCCCTTTTCGGTTCGTCTAGTTTTGTGAAAACGAGCTTGGCAAAACTATAGAAGGAGGCGTTAGCGACGCATTTTCCTTTGGAAGAACCTCACGTGGAGGGTTGCGGCCGCAAGGGTGATGGAAACGAAAGAGAAGGCGACGGAGGGTGAAGTCTCAAGGAGAGTGCAGAACACATGAGTGAATGAATGAGTGTGTGAGAGAGAGAGAGAGAGAGAGAAAAATAGAGAGAGATATGAAAGAGACCGAAATAAAGAGGGCAAAAGAGACAGAGAGGGAGATAGAAAGGAAGGGATGAGCTTTCTTCTAAAGAAAAGCTGCCCTAACAAAGGCACCTTATTTCACGCCCAATGTACCTCGCCTCAGACACGATCGTTAAGATACCTATCCTTGCGAGGTGTGAGGTGTTTCACCGGGCTCCTTTCCTCACACTTCTTCTGTCCCTACCTTCGCAGTTCGCTTTCCCTTCTTTTCTTCCCGAAGCCTTCGGGAATGGCATGTCGTTCCTTATGGTTTTATGCCTTTCTACCTGCGAAATTCCCGCGGGATGTTATCGCAGCGAATTGCGACATAGTCTGCCCACGAATCGCGCGACAATTCTTTAATTTCACTCGACGTTTCCTTGGACCGACAATCTGTTTAAATCAAGCGGACTGGTTTTCTCGGCGCGCACCTCTCGACACTTTAAATCATCATAAACTCTCCGTGAAAACAACTATCTCGAGGATCTCAGGGCGGTCTCTGACCCGTTGAAAACGCGATTCGTCATTAACTCTCAATAAAAGTAAAAATATAAAGCAAAAAAGATCTCTAATGGCACAACGATGAGAAATGGGCGGTTAGCTGATAAAAGAAACTTATTGCAACATTCTCTTTCCATCTCTCTTTCTCTTTCACCTCGAGCGAGCTCCGGATTCTCAATACCGGGTGCCCCGCAATTCGCGTGCGCCGCAGAATGGCGATCAACTCGCCATTCCTTATGGGTTCGTGCTTCCTGAATCAAGCTGAGCCCGAGGGACTTTATCCAGATACCGGTCGACATATCGCCGTTACGAGGCATCGCTTTGTGCAGTCGGTACGATTATGCATGAATTCTGCCCGCGAGGGCCGTTCGCGAGCTCTCGCTTGGTATCGCAGCCATTCACAGGGATCGTACGCAATAATGGCGCGATAATAAAAATGAAGAGAGTCCCTGCACGATGGACCGCAACCGCCGGAATCCGAGTTATCTAGCCGTATATTTTGCGAGGAACGAAAACGCGTGCGCGACGAATTATGCGAAATTTTCTTTTTACGAGCGGAACAGACGTTGACATGTTGTACTTCTGGCACATGTAGTTTCTTTTTCCTTTTACTCAACATTCTCGAATCTACGGATCTTTTTTCTGAAAGTCGCGCTATATTTTCCACGCGCGATATTCGGCGCGCGGGCTGATTTACGAGGAACTGCAAATGTAAGTTTGGCAGCAAGTTTTTATCGAGGGACTGAATATAACGCAAGAGTGATTTTATTATTTTGCGATTTGTACCTTTACTTTTCAAATTTATTTATTCAATTTCTCATGCAACAGCTGCCAATAGAAAGCATAAAAATAGAAATTCCGATTGTTGCTAGGTCGATTATTATTAAATTGGTTTAATCAGAAAGCTGATATACGAGGGAAAAAAAGTTGAATTTTGTAGAAGGTAAAAAAATCAGTTTTTATTTAGCGTGTAAACAAATTAATTTCTATTTAGTTTTTAACATGTATTCTTTATTCGAAAATACTTCAATTTTTTTTTTTTTTTGTATCGACAAAGTACTCCATCTTTCTCGACGATCTCTCTTTTTCACCTATATGCTCACAGAATGATTATCTAAAGACAAGATCAAAAAGACCGCGTATAGGGCGAAGGGTGTCCATAAGTGAATATGGATGGTGAATGGCGGTGGTGTTGGTTTGACGTGAGGCAGATAAGCCGTCAGCTACCGATGGAGATTGATGCGACTCGCATTAATCTATAGTTCGTCTGTCTCGTTCTTTGTCACTACTAGTTGGATCAATTCTTTCGCTAGACGAGAAATAATGTGAATACGTCAGAGGTTTAGTCACGTTTCACTTTAAGATAGTTTTATGTGCTAGATAGTCTTATAAACTAGAGAAAAAAATTTATGAAAAATATTTCTCACTATAAAAGACTCGTTCTTTTTGCTCTATAAAACCTTACGACTCACTGTAATATCTATTTTTTTAGATGTATTATTTTTACAACATTTCTCATTACGTTTATCTTATTTATTGACATTAATTGTAGCTAAAAGTTTTTTTTGAAAAAAATTACGAAGAAACCGTTTAATAAACGCTGTATAACCAATGGCGCATAAAAGAAAATTATCTTAGACGCCATAGTGCAGCATAACTTTTGTTATCACGCTGGAAACTAGCGATGCAAAATCGTGGAAGTCGTGACATAATTCAGCCCCATGCACACACATTCAGCCCGATAACCTCGTTTCGCGCGTTATCAGCGCTTCCTTTTTCGCGCGGAAATTTCCACTTTTCATCGACGGTGCCTCACGATGAAACGCGATTTACTTGGCGCTACGACTCCGTTTTGAATTTCATGAGGATACGTCCGGTGAGAGGCGGACTTTTTCAAAAAAAAAAAGAAGAAAAATGCACGCGGCGTTTTACTGAATTTTAGAGCAATGTGAAATTAAAACGACTTTTAATTGTCGGCAATGCGGCGTGTCTTTAGAGACCTCTAATTTTTTAATTCGGCTCTTTGTGCGGGACCAACTGCTTTTTATTTAACGAAGAAAATGCATTTCCTCATTAATATTCCTTTGCTCTTTGCAAGACCGGTCTGGCGAATACATGAAGAGTTCTGGCTATTAAAAACGCTATGACGCTTCCATAAATTACGTATCTTTTTTCTAGTATTAAGCGATTTTCTCACGTATATAGTTTTCCAAGCGCGGTCATTTATTTTGGCACGTAAAATGTTTTCATGCCGTATTTCCGTTTTCCTACGAAATCAGACTGGACTTTGTTATGTAATAACCAAGTACTTGATAGAAATTAACAATATACTAAATATCTAAAAGAGTCTGTTCTTTTTAAAAAAAAACTTGAAAAAGAGAGTGAGAGAAAGAAAAGAAAGAGTATAATAAGAACATATTGAATTATTTGTTTTGTCTTTACGTAAATCTTGAAAATATAATTCCATCTTTTTCACTAATTATTCAAAACAATGATTGTATCGTTCTGCTTCTCCTAGCGTAATGTCATCTAATTATTCATAAAAATCTTTCTACACGCTCGTTATACAATAATCTCTCGAATGACAGTTCGAGACAAAGATCTCGTTTCAAAGGAATGTGCTTTTTCTTTTTTCCTAAATAGGCAGCGAGCTTCCATCGCGCGCTTTGACGCGGATGTAGCCCGTTTGGTCTCGAGACGTCATCTCCACTCTATCGCTAACAAAGTCAGAGGTTGTAGATGGCGAATCGACATAGGTATGAGAGATAGCGCAGGGCTCGAGCAAAGTTTGTCACAAGTTTAGATTGAGTTCAATCTCCAAACGCACACAAGCACGTACACGTACGTACCGAGTCACCTTCCTCGCACCTTTTGCCCTATCGTGACTCAACCGTCGATCCTTTCTCGCCACCCTCTTCTCCGAAAGGCTAGCTTATCGCCTAATATTCAGCCGGAGGTGGAAATGTCGAGACGTTTCGTGCCCAGACTGTCGTCTTTGAGTTCGCGTCTCTATGCCTTTTACCTCCCCCCGCGCCTCTTTCCTTCCGCCTTCTAAAGGTGACAAAGTAACCATGCAAAGTGGAATTGTATGCGCAAAGATTTTTTTTCCTAGAAATTATTCACGCGCAAAATGCTTATCGGCAAACGCGACTGTATTTAATGAACGGTTTGCGAAGGTTCATTGCACTGTGATTGCTGATAGTGCGGTTTGTTAAATGTGTTTCGCGGATTGTAGTATATTATACACTGACAATTCCGTGCAAAACATATGAATATATAATGTGAAACTCGATAATTTAATGCCGACGATATTCATGAAGAGAAATGTATAAGATATTTTTTTATAAATATGTCGCAAAATTTATATCTCTTGCAGAGCGATAATAAAATCACTTTCTTCACGATCGCAAAATCTCTGCGTATACGCAATTTGTCTATCGGCTCATTCATCAAACGGGATGAAATTACCGATTTCGTTGCAAACATCGATGCAGTTGCGGTAGCGCTCCGGAGGTACGAAGCTATTCCGGTGTGTCGAGTATCTAACGACGTAACGTTGCGTACGTTAGGAGCACATCACGTAAATCAAGTTAACGTGCTACCGCGATGAAAGCCTTCGTCGGGTCGCTCGTCGCCGGTGAAATTCGCTTTTCTCGCCCCCCCCCCCTCCTCCCCTGTCGTGCCCATAAAATTCGATCAGCAACACCATATTCTCGTTGGCTGTGATGGCGTCATTACCTTACTTCGTCATTTTACCAACAACACAGCGAACAAGAGAACTGACACGGACAAAGAAAAAAGCACGGACGAATCGAGCGTTCACCCCTGGAAATTTTGTGGGATAAACTTTTCCGAGTATATCATCTCTATAATGGCGGACAGAAATCTAATATTACTTTTATTCCGTTAATATATCGCCGCGCATCGCATTCGCCGGGAGAATAGATATCTATTTTAACTTTCCGACCTTTATTTTAAATCAAAATTATCTACATATTTTTAATCAAGTATGTAGATGATATTTTCTAACTTTCTAACGTATTCTTATTGTCACGTATCACGCTAAAAGCTTGAGAGAGTAAACTCAAGAAGAAATATGAAATAGAATGAAGATTGAAGATCCAGAGAGGAAAAGGTACCTTTCAGAAGAAAAGACACTATGCGGAGGCAGGCAGACGTCGGGCGTTTCCTTAATTGCATTTTTATGCTCGCCCGGATTTCCGGGTTGGCAAAAGAGTTCGGGTTTAAGGGAAAGAAAGGTGAGTTTATTATACCAAAGGCAGAAACTCTCTCACGAAGCTGTGGCTAATCGTTAACGCGTCTTGACTTTTCCGCGGAATAAACGAAATTGATACGACGTATTATTTGCTAGTTAGAGAGTTTTGAATATCGACTTAATGAAATGTCCATTTAAATCGGTCATAAAGATGAGA
This sequence comes from Anoplolepis gracilipes, assembly GCF_047496725.1. Lineage (NCBI taxonomy): Eukaryota > Metazoa > Arthropoda > Insecta > Hymenoptera > Formicidae > Anoplolepis > Anoplolepis gracilipes. The sequence goes on from NC_132973.1 coordinate 14,129,929, forward strand.
AATGAAAGATAATTATAAAATACAAAAATATAATAAAATGTGAAATCAAATCTAATCAATAATCATCCATTACAATATTAATTGAAATTTTAATGAATCTTTTAGTTTTATTCTAATTTATCTTAAAATATTTCGATAAGATATTTCTATCAAAGTAAAGCTGATTGAAAGTCAGATAAGCGAGAAAAGACATTCAAAACTGATTATAAAAGTTGACTGAAGCGACAAATCTAATTTCAATCTTAACTAAAAGTAGATTGGAACTGAAAGACACGATCGTCTTGACCTTTCGGAAAATCTTGTTTCAGAATTAAGGAGACGAGGTAAGAGTTCAACAATTTCAGATATTATAAAGGATCAGAAGAGTTTTTTTTTAAACAACGTAAAATTAATAAAAATGAAGATAAAAATTTTACACTGTTCTCTTTGTCGAGATATTAAAAATTAATAACGCTTAAACTTTTTCTCTGAATTGACATATAATAAATATTAAAGTTAAATCTTGGGTATAAATAATCATGTTATTGTACATAATATAAAAAGAAACGATAATCAAGAATTTACATCATTTTATACTTTGTAGTTTCATAATTTTATACTTTGTAGTTTCATAATTTTTTCACAATATGATTATTAGAGGATTTTTTTGCGAGATTGCAACTTTTTTCGAATTTAACGCATCTTCGATTTCATGATAGGAATCGCACGATTCCGCGTGTTATCCTACAAAATATTCCGGAAATTCGATAGCAGAATCGGACAATGGAACGAAATCCCGATGGAAATGTAAAAAAGAAAAGAAGAAAGAAGTGAATTCCAACTGTGCGTAGGGTCGCGCCGAATTCGTGTAACAGTCGCGAATAAGTTCGAACTGTCTTGTAACATCGACCGTTCGTTCCACCGAGCCATCTCTCTTTCTCCAACCCTCCCTTCTCGCTTCTGGATTTATTGAAATTTTATGCGGTATCCCGATGAGGTCCGACTCGAAAATTTTATCGACGGCCGCTGGGTGGCCGGATCTTATATTACGAGGGAAAAAGAAGACGGTTGGATCGGCTTCTATTTCGCTGCTCGAAGCTTATTACATTTTCTCGCGTTTCAAAGAGAGACTCCAAAAAGATATTTTAGTTCCTTGGAATGGAAGGATGAAATCTCGACGGAAGGCTACTTTTTGATTTATAATCGTGATTATATATATTATATTTTCCACTTTATCTTAGTCGAAATAGCTTTCTTATTCAAATATTGAAAATGTATTAATTCCATTTTATAGGTAACCCTATAATTTTCCTTATAGTTTTCATCGATTTATGTTTCTCTTAATTCAGAAAAATCTCAATAACTCGTGACAAATTAATTTCGTATTGCAGAAGAATAATGCACGTTAAAAAATTCAGTGGATACGACGATATTTTATCGTATTCTCGTCCTATCATGTCCTCAATTTTTATGCGCAGCAATATCTTTCCATCAGCGTGCATCGGAAAACCATTTATCGGGCCGCCAACGAGAGAAAGAGAGAGGAAGAACGTGACAGAGTTAACGATACTCACCCTAGGTTATGGTTGTCCGTGTTGTCGGAAGCGTCGTCCGTCACGGAATCCTGCGTGAGGGGGCCCTGGGTGACGTCCACCCCCATGCTGCCCAGATCCAACGTAGCGTAGGTTCGGCGTGCCTGCACCCTCGTGCCACCACCCCCTCCCCCGCCGCCGGTCACCTCGCCGCCTCTACCACCGCTGCCGACCAATTCCTGATACAATTCATCATACAGAGAACTGCCATTTCCGTTGCTGTTCAAAGCATCGTCCAATCGAGCTGGGTCCAGATGATAATTGGGATTTTCAAAGGAGAGAAGGCCGTTTTCTGAAAACAAACATTAAAATTATTTATAAAAATATTCGAAATATAATTACCGATCTTCTAGCTTATTGAATGTGAATTAGAGCACTTTGTCACAAAAATGTGTTTCTTATATTTACATAATTAAAATTATAAAAATTATTTCGTAGACAATAAAGATAATTTTCATTACGATGGCTGTCAATTATGTAAATAAAGCCCAAATAAGAAAGTAGAAAAAGAATGAGATATAAGATAATAAAACCGATGATATATCCCCACATAAGTACTAGTGTATAGATATGTGTTTAAGAAGTATTCTTATCTAATATATTTATCTTATTTATCATCTTTATTTAGTATTTAATTTGAGGTATAAAAGAGCGATATAGTATATTGATCAAAGAAAATAAAACATCGATTTTGTTGGATGCATAAATAATTAATAACCTTTTCATTATTTCGATTGACGTGACTATATGTAATATAATAAATCTCTATTCTTAAGGTATATTCGCAGAATTCTGTTTCTGCGAACGACCTGGTTATTTCGCGTGCCGACGTGTCTCAAACGCGCGGTTTCGAAGCTTTAAATATCAGCAGATAACGAGTGACTAAAGGTCAAGGTTCCGAGTTATGGCAGACCATGGTAGACATGCAATCAACCGCAGCAGCTGCCAGTGCATGCATACGATGTTTTAAAGGTTGCTCGATACATATCGATACACGGTAAACATCTTGCTTCTGCCATTGGAATAAACTCGTCTGGTCGTTTTAATTTTATAGCCGAAAATCTATCAGAAAATGATACATTTCTTCTTATAAAAACTTAAATTGCCGATAAACAAAGAGAAAAAATATAAATGTCAAAAAATTGAAAGCTGAAATGAATATGAAAATGAATTTTTACAGTAGAATGACAAATGTTTCAATGTTTAGCTGTGCCTTTTACAACAGGATAAAATAAAAAAACTGATTATTGAATTGGAATTCAATTTAAGTTTGACTAATCTATCGCGATGACGATTACGATAAGAAAGCTTGTCGTTGGAGATAATCGAAGACAAGTATTATCTGACGATAGACGTTGCAAGAAAGTAATGGCTCGAGCTTTAAGCTTTAAGCTTACCCGAGATAGATAGCCAAGTTAAATACTGCACAGTCGCGGTTATCCGATATTCCGACTATCTTCACGGCAACTCGCACGGAATACTAATAAAATTTATTCAGTGCGGTTAATATTGGCGAAGTACACCTTGTCTGTTAATACAGAACTTGAACGACCGCAAGAATTTATATCGCACAGTCGTTAAGATTGCTCATACATGTGGCCGTTTGATATAATTAACGATATATGTCTAACCAAAAATCTATAAATAACTATTCAATTAGTGTAATATTGATATAGAGAACAGATTTTGTTTTCGCGAAATTTATAATTCTTATTTATAAAAAAGACTTTCTAAAAGTAACCTTTCAATTATCATGTGTAAAGTTTATTACGCATAAATATAATTTAATTAATTAATTATTTAAATTATATTTAATTAAACATAATTTAAATATTTTTTATGCGTAAATATAATATATATAATTTATTTTCGCGAAATGATTTGACAATCCGCCTGATCGACGTCTCGCTCTCGCTACTCACTGATAATCCTTAGAAAGACGACAACGGCGAGAATGACGTTGTACAGGAACCGACAAAAGGAGTCCATGCTGGTTTGATGGTTGTCATGTTGGCGGAAAGATTCAGCCCAATATTCGGCGATACTCTCCCGAAATAATCGGCGAGAGAGACGATTTATCGACGCGCTATATCGGGGAACGAACGTACAAGAGTTCCAAGTCTTGGATCTCTCCTTGGCCTCCTTTGTCCCTTCCTTCCTTTCTTTCTTCCATTCGCGACTCTCTTATCTAGTTTACGTATCTACCCGTCTCACTCGCGCCACCCGGTATTGATTCGTAAGAGCTTAAAGCTCCCTGCTTTCGAAGTCTTGAGCTCCTTTCGGTCGCACCGAAACTATTCGTGGGTCGAAGACGACCCTAAATAGGCCGGACTAAAAGCACTGCACTGTCTTAAATTCACATCTCTGTGTCCGAAAAGCAAAAGGATGTAAGTTTAAAAATTCATTTCTAAAATTAATAAATTATATTATTTCAAATATTCATGAAATAAATATAAAGTTATAAACGAATCTGTGTTTTTTCTTCTGCTTTTTAAACACAAAAAAATCTGCAACTAAAGAACAAGAAATATATACCTATCAACGCTATAAAATCGCAGATAAATCCGCCGAGTATGAATTCGCGGATGTTTATTCAGTCCACGTTTGCACGGCGTCGACAATAAACACCATAACTTTGCGTTTACGGCAGCTGCGGTCGCGACGTAAATACCGATCACAAATCTGCAATACGAAGCGCGAATGGGCAATGAACTCTCATCATCCACGTCGAAACGTTTCATCATTTAAATAGCGATCACGTATGTGCAACGATCTTTCTCCCATTTTTTTCGAAGGTTGGGTTAACGCACGATTACAAAAAAAAAAAAAAAAAAAAAACCTATATTAACTTGTTGCGCATGGAAGGGTGCTAAACGAGTTATGCAATGAAAAATACGAACTTTCTTCGATAAAAACGTAATAAACCGAAAAAATAGAATTTAATTTATTGTCATTCATTTTAAAGGATTTATTGACTGCGCTCGTCTCGTTTACGACAAGCGAGAGATATTTCTTCTCTAATGATCAATCAAAGTTAATATTAATTGTTTTGTTACTTTGAATCTTACTTTGTTTGAAATAAACAAATACGCATTGGCTTATAATATTCTTCTTAAAAAATTAATTAGCTGACTATAAATTAGAATAAATACTTTCCTGGCTTTTCAATATTGTCATTTAATTTTTAGAAATTGTATAACGCTGCAAATTGTACAATATTACTAGTTTTTATTCTCATATTATTTGTTAAAATATATCACAAAATCAGAAAGTTTGTTTTTTAATTTATACAATTCTTTAATTAAGCAATTATTTTATGACGTGTAATGATTCAATATCGTTCTCGTAATTGCAATAATTAATAAAAAATAATTTATAAAAATTCAACAAGGAAACAGTAAACACATTGTACAAATTAAATAGAACTACAAGTTTAATTATAAACGGTACTGTATATGAGTTACAATTATACATTAAAAATTCACACTTGCAAAGTTAAATGTGTTTGTAACGTTTGCATGTATCAAATTGCGTTTATTATATTTAAAAATATTTGCATAGTAAATTAAAGTTTTTATTGTATTATATTTTACGAAAAACATTCTATTTTTCGCGGTACATAAATTTTGTCCGCATATTCAATTAAACTTCCATTTACCAACATATAAGTATCGGTACAATCTCTTTTCTGAGCTTCGTTAGCTTGACGAGGCTTATAATTTGTAAGAAATTTAAAAGAAAACTGCGTAATGCGAAACGAAATTGGAGAGAAAGAACGGATGAATCAGCGAAAGGGGCGGTTTGCTCGGAGCCGACAAATTGGCTGGCGACAATGTTCCACCAGTTCTCTCGTTATAGATACGTGCAGGCGATGGGATTGTATTCCGCCGAATGCATCTCGTTATTTTCATCCTGCAAAAATCCTGGCACCCTGGGGAAAAGAGAAGAAAAGAGCAACGGGGATGTGTTTTAAAGTTCGAGAGCACGTCCGACGCACGAGACAGGCGGGGCGAGAAAAGTATTAAGGCGACCGGCGCACGCGGGGAAGACTCTGAAAAATATCCTACGTGCTCGTTAAAATCCCATCTTAAAAAATTTCTCACGTGGCGTGAGCAGACGCGCGTTGTGTCTGAAAGCGATCCAAGAACAGGCAGAAAGTAAAAATTGGCCGCTTTGGACGCGTCTAACGAGTTCCGTAATGCAAGAAGTATTCTTTACAGAAAACATTTTGTTAGATATTCCTAAATCGTATGATTGTTTTTCTTTAAGTATTTCTTGCCGCTAAAGTGAAGATTTATGTATGTAGAATATTTAAAAAATATTGTACATTTAAAAATGTACCTATTTTCACAATAATTTTACTTGAAAATTCGAGTTCTACGATGTGCGCCTAAAAATAGAATATAAGGTGTATAAACGCCGCAGTTTTGTATTTTTAACATTGATTTTCAAGTTAAGAAAAAAAAGAACAGAGAATTCGCAAATCAACGAAAGGTAATTTGTATTTGGAATCTAAATTGGGAGAGTCTATCTATTACAAACGTTATAGAACGAGAGTATATGTTCGTAGTTGTTCGGCGTAACGTGTCTCGTTATTTCGCGTGAAATGAAGCAGTTTAAAGTTTGAACGCCTGTTGGGATCGTGGAAGGGCTATGTGAACGAGACAATTAAGAGTGCCGAGGATAACGTGAAATGTGAATGGTTCGAAGTTGTTTTACGAAATGTTCGCGAATTCATTCGTAAAAACAAATTCTATCGTGCTTGGATTTTATTTTAAAGTAGATTAGGCAAGCTTTGCGATGTGAAAAGAGAAAATTTTACATTGTGGCTAAGTAGAAAGTATACGTTACAATCTGTAATTATGTCGTAGTTTCGCGATATAATAAAATTTTAAGAAACAATTAAATGATATTAATACTACTGATACTTCAATATTGCTCTATTACGTAAATTTATTAAATATTACTTAAACATTGCGGGGGAAAAACTCGAACGGAAGCGAAAGGTAACTTTCGGGAAGAGCTTGAACCCAATTGGTATAGACGTCGACAAATTGACTGCAAATAAGGCTGGTCGCATTTCAGTTTGCACAACTCCGAACAAAAGTGCGCGACACAGTTACAACTGCATACTTCGGGATGCGTCCCGTTATTTGTCGCCCCGAAAGGAACGTGCAGGAGCACACAGTCCGACAGAAAAGTGAGCTGCTGCGGAAAGTTTTAAAGTTTGGACACGCTTGCAAGGGAGAGGTTGGAAACGGGGCGTTAGAGCCGGAAGCGAGGGAGATCGAAAGAACGAAGTTGAAGGTGGATGAAGAAGAGTGCTGTAAGCAAGAAAGGTAGAAACAGAAAAAGAGGGAGAGGGAGAGGGAGAGAGCAAGAGAAAAGCAGGAGGGGTAAAAAGCTCTGTCACCGCCCTCGATGAGTCACCCTATCGATTCCTCGAGCGAGTGTGTGGTAAAGCTGACGGGAGTGAGGGTGGGTTTTTACCGGTGTCGTGCGCCTTTCTTTTTGCCGTCGGCGTTCTTACGTATATATATATATATATATATATCACAAGTCCTTCCTACGGAATATTAAGTTTCATGGACGCAGAACAACTACCTCTCCCTCTCGCCCTCCCTTCTCCAACCGTTTTTCCTCATTCCGCGAGTTAAGGGCGCGTGCCGAGCGAACGACGGCAAAGTTCGATCGGTGAAACCGTCCGTTTGTTATTTTGCCACTTTTGTTGTAAGACGGTTTTCTTTTCACGATTGAGTTCGATGAATGATTAATATAAATAAAAATCATAAAAGGGGAAATTGAATGACATTATTAATAATAGCTATAAATATACATATCGAATAAAATAATTTTTTTACATTACAAAAATTTCAAATAAAAAAAGTTTCAAATAAAAATAGAATGAAAGAAAAAAAGCAACAGATTGTGCGATAAATATATTCTTTTTAGAGCATTATTACCATCTAATTGTAAGTATGAGAAATATATAATCGCTCTAAATAACGATAAAGAATGATTGCGGAAATAAGAAATAATTCCTAATACACAATCACAAGTTCTTATCGTGAAATACAACGGTTAATCGATTTTTCTAATGCGTGATTATATGAAGCGCACGAGTTAAAGTTCGCACTTTATTTTTCTACACGGCACTATGCCCGTATAACAATGAAGTTACGAACTTAAATGTCTCTCGCATGGGAAACCATGGAGAATGGGGTGCGAAGGGCCAAGTGCCGTGTCTCGTTATGGCGAAAAAAGGCCGGGGCAATTCCGAAAGCGGTCGTTAAGCTTAACGACGTGCGCAAGATGGCGACGGCGAGACGGTAAGGTCAAGATTTTTCGGCCCGCGCGTTCTACGGTAACGATCTCTTATTCACGTTGCAACCTCATTTCGCTATTCCACGCGAACGTAATTCAGGGAAATTATCCGCGTTCAATCAGCAACATTCGACGCTCGCTTCGAATAATAAACAGCTTCTACTCTTTCTCCATTTGTAATGATATCAGCAAAAAATATATATATATATATATATATATATGTATATATAACAACATTATTTCACATAATATAATTATTACAAATATGTTTATACCGTATTAACTTATACACAATAAATATATATGATAATCAATAGTTCACAAAATGGAGGAGGAAAAAAATAATTTAGAAAAGTGTATTTTCTAAATATATATTATTTATATTTTTTATATATATTTATGCAAGTTATAAAAATCTTGTTTTATATTATCTTGTTTTGTTTGTTCTTTTTCTCTCTTTTTTCTTCTTTTCATTCCATGATATGAAAATCTTTTATAAAATTTTTAAAACATTTAATCATTTATTAATTTTATTAATCATTATTTGTAAATTCACAATTAATAATGTCACAATTTTTTCAATGCTATAAATTAGAAAACTTTTGTTTTCTTTATCTACTTTTTTTATATGAGCTAACATCACGAAATCAGCTCTTATATGCGTTCTCACTATTCGCTCGTAAAATTAAGAAAAATATAGCGGACGTAAATTATTAAATAGATACGATTAGATTCTTTCTCTCTCTCTCTCTCTCTCTCTTTCATAAGACGATAGTATATATTTTAGATAAAGCGTAACACGAAGAAAGTCCTAATCTGCGAAACGATATTACGGGTCTACTACTTTCATTGACGAGTAAACGATGACCGTTTGACGTTATCGGGAGAGGCGGATAACAGCGCATGTACGAAGGAGTTACGGCCGACCGATGGCGTTGGCAGGAGGGAGCGTTAGTCTCCGGGGGTGGGTACGACGCGGCTAATAGCGCTTAGGGTTTGCGTGCGGCGCCGCACGTGAACGGCGCCGGGACGTCTAAGCACCTCGATGCCGAGTGTATTTCCCGGGTTATACGTCACTCGCGATTGCAGGAAGAGTCACTGGACGAGTCCGATGACGGTTCCAATAAAGGAAAGAGTTAATAAAACGTCGCGAGAAACAGTCTTCGTGGAAATCGATCTGCGTAATCGCCACGTTAAAAAGGTCAACCGCCCCTCTCTAATCTATACATATACCGAACAAGATCCGAACGCAGTCTGTTAATGGAAAAAAAACCGTGAAGAAACGAGAAACGTTTGGATTTTCCTCGCGTTTCTCTTGCTCGTGTAATTATCTCGGTTGAGGGATAGACGGTATTTACCGAATTTGTAATAAACTAACTTTTATTGACATTGCATGTACCGAGACTACGCGTCTATCTTGCACAGTGTAACTTCACATTTAACTCAAGTTCTTCTTCAGAATTCATATCTCAAGTTCTTAAATATAATTTAGAAATCTCGAACAAAGAGAGAATGTGCAATAAATTATTTTTTTCCACATCGGAGCACAAGAAATCCACGATAAATCCCACAAGTATCCCGTTTCGGCCAACTCTCGCCCATAAAGATCGCTCGACAAAGTCGAAATTCCCCATTTCCATGACGATGTACGAGCGTAAGGAGAACTTTAACGGCCGAAATAATCGGAGATGAGTTTTATTCGAGCACGACGCGACATTTTGATGGTGCCGTCCCGATGCGATGCACGAGCGACGATAAAATCTGTTCAGTGGTGATGGCCGAAACCGGCCAGACCGGCCGCCGCTCGCGCCCGACTAGTCACCCATCGTTTTCACTTTAACGTACGAGTCCTGTACTAGAATGACGTCGCGGCATTTAAAGCTCCGGCCACGTGCTTTATGGCACGTGTAAAGGTAGGCATACAATGAATATGAATAAGTGTTCATTCAATTCAGCGACCTGACGGCGATTGTCGTTTTAACCTTCGGTTTCTTTTCGCCTGAATGTTATTCTGCTCAAGAATTTGTTTTGATAACTCTGCGCGTATGTTTTAAAATGATAAAAGATTATTTAACACGATAACATATTAAGCAATTTAAAATTTAATTACATGAAATATGTATAAGGATGTAAATAAAAAAATAAACAATATAAAAGATGATTTAATTTAAAATTAAATATGTTATGCAATTATAACAATTTTAATTTTTAACTGTAATATTTCAAAGAAATTAAATATAATATATCATTGATCAGTTTGGTAGAAATTGTAATATCGCTTGTAAAGTTCTACACAAAACGTGACAGTATGTACATTAAAAATTTTAATTTAATTAACAACTAGTTCGTTACATATTTAAAATGTATTTTCCGACAACGGAAACAATGTTTTATTTTTCAGTTCTCGTTTCAATGAAACGATACGATACGACAAAGTAGCTACTTCTCTCGATTGCCATTTGCTGGCGAAATGGGTAATTTAATTAAAAGAGGTGACACCTAGTATAATAATACTTTCATAGAATAAATGTGTTCTATCACAAGCAAAGGTAAAATAATAAATAAAAAAAGTTTAAATTGAGAAGAAGAATTTAAAGTGCGAGTTCTCGTTTTACAAATAATTAATTCCGAATAAATTAAGCATTTATAATATGTTTAAACGCATCTAATCAATTCTACACACATAGAGATTTCAATTTAATTGGGAGATAGTTTGATTTATCAAAAATTCAATGAATAATTTTTCATTTCGGCTATGACAAATCGAACTTTTCATGATACAGACAGCTGCTCCATCAAACTCTAGACCACTCTTTAAAAATGGTTTTGTACATTTGTGCAAAAATACCCGAGCGTATGAGAGTATGGGGAAAGAAGGGACGTACTAAAAACTGAAACAAAAGCCAGAACTGCCCGAATACTGGCACAAAGCCATCCGTCACAGTCCAACGGCTCGACTTATCGATCTGTTAGTGGCATACGTAGCGACGGGAACAAGACGGTTCGTGTTATTGTCAGTCGAAATATATGGAAATTATACGTTCGTAATTGATGCCCCAATTAGACTATTGTAATTTCGACTATTATATAAATGTTAGCATTTCCATTTTTTTTCCATAAATTAAATTAAAATTCGAGTAATTATTAATTGTTTGTTATTACTTTACAAAATTATGGTTATCAAAAAATGAGCACTTTTTTACAATTTCTAATTTTTCAGTTTTCTTTTTTATTTATGTGTTAAAGGCATACAAAGGTTTCTGTTAAATACACGCAAATGTTATTGAGAAATTTTACGTATAATGTATTACACCCTACTTCTAATAATTCTTTTTTTTATGGCAAACGTCATAAAAGCAAAATTTGTTGAGACTTTTCCTTTGAAAAAGCACACATCGTCCTCATTAGATTCCCATTTAGATCAAAAACCGTACCATCGTAATGAGCCAAGTTCGACCATCGCTTTTTCTTATTTGACCTACCTAGACGGCGTCACGATGCCGCTTGGCTAACACATGTACTCTAAATGATTCCCGTGGCCGAATTCTAGTAAACGGCGGGCGAAAACTTCCCGAAAGTCGCACAGCTGATCGTCCCGATTCAGTTGCACCGCTATTTTATGGAGGAAGTTGGGAGAAACGTGTTCAATTATCCGAAAAGGGCGAAAGTAGAGGAGTAGGAATTTTTTTAAAGTGCAGTTACTGTAGAGTTAAAGAAAGTACGAGTAATATATTTGTATGATTTCCATAAATATTATTAACACCTGATACATGATGTGCATTTCTGATAGAAAGATAAGTGAAAGTTAACGGAAACGTGGCTGTTTTACGAGGGCTGTAATGTAAAGCCTGTATAAATCGCGCCGCAAAAATTCCGACAAAGTACCCCCTGAATCCCTATCGTAGCCGTTGTCACGATAACTTTAGCGCGCGAGGTAAGCTTGAACAAGTACGACGACTTATATGCTACGTGTCTAGCCGCGACGCTTTTTCGCGGCGCACGAAAGATAATGGCGTCGTAATTTATTTTTATATCGAGGGACGATAAATCGCGGTGTTTTACGGCGCCGTTAAGATTTTAGTACGCCCAGGAGCAGGCAGGTGGGTAAAGAGTACGTGTCACCGGCTGGATCCGCGAGCTTAGCCGCAATTCGCGCGCGCAATTTTCTATTATCCAATCGTCCTTTGTCCACTCCGTAAAGCCCCGTTGACGTGTGTGCGGTCGGTTTAAGCTGCAACTCGTCGGAAAGGGCGGATATTTCTAGGCGAGAGATGTTTGCGAATTGCTGCTATCCGTGTCAGACTTTTTGCGTATCTCTATCGTTATCAGCGACGTACGTTACGGATTAGTACATCTGTTGCGCTTTTCGCGTATCTTTAATCCTTACGTCGTTGGGGATCAATCTGTCTTTGGCCTCGCGTTACATAACTGCTCTCTCTATGCCCGCGTGCAATGAAACTTTTTCACTTCACATGTATATGTTTTGAGTAAAGTTACGAATGATTTATTCAGGTAATTTGTATTTCCCTGCGATAGGTGCGTGTGTATGTAAATAACAATATATCTGAGTTATGGAGATTTTATCGAGTCATTTTTTATATGTATTTTTTATGTGCGATATGACGAATTTTAACTATCTATCCTATCTATCTATATATAATTTGTCAGCGCATATAATAAATACATATAAAAAAATGACTCAATAAAATCTCCATAACTCGGAAAAAGCGGAATAAAATTACACAATCTATACCCACATCGATTACATTTAACGCGCCATCTCGGCTTACGTCAAGGGGTGATTTATTCTATGTAGTTTCGCCGCCGGAAAACATATTGTCGCCTAAGAACCTCATCCCGTCTTCCTGCCACTTATCCGGGTCTGGCGTTTTACGAGCGCCCGTTTCGTCCGCTGCGGTGGTGGTTTTGTCGTGGATATTTCTCGGCAAGGTGTTTTTGACCCTCGCCACACCTGCATCCCCCATCAGGTAATCTACCCTCCGTCTGTCCGTCTCACGCGCCTTAACCCCTTAATGCCCATCGAGCAGCACGTACGCCCGCTACGACGAGCTTAGAGGCATCTTTTGGTTTTACCGTGTACCCGTAAAAGCGATATTGCAACCGGTCCTGGTGAAATTTTTACCAGTCACTCTTTTTTCCAGTGTCCCCCTCCGGCTGCTTTGCGGCTCAACTAATCCTTTTAACTATCGGCCACCGACTTTTGCTGCCATTTACGACGCGACACCTTTTACTGAGCACGTATCAAGCATCGACATTATGTAACATCTTCCTCGTCTAGGTGATTCTAAGCGACGGTGGATATTATTTATGAATACACTACTGTAGCACGTATTTTCTCACGTGGTTCTCTGTCAGATAAATTCCATTATATACTTAAGTAATTTTTAAATTAAATTTTTTAATACAACAAGAATATACTGCGTCCGCGATGAATAATTGCAGTAATCGTGTTGCTAAAGAAAGCAACGTGGTTCGATTATACGTGAAACAAAACTTTGATCTTGTGTGCTTGTAACGACATGTAATGACTTGTAATATCGAATAATGCCACGTTACCCACTCTATCGAACAGTAATTTTAGAAAACGACACGCAATCTCAAAGTACGGCGGTAAAGTATTATTTTCCGGCTTCTCTGAATTATTATTGCTACAATCTTTTTACGTAAATAATTTTTATAAAAAATATTATGTAAGAGATAACATCTATTAAATATTTTTAATTTTCAGCCTGTAAATTTTCAATATTAATTTTCCTATTATTATTGTTAGGAAAAGAAAAAAGTTGGCAATAACAGTTAGTTGGAAGTTCATAAATAGATTGTTTTTAAAACTATCGAATCGACTCTGCTATGACACCTGGATCCATTTTCTTTCTTTCCGTTTTCAGCCGTGGAAGAAATAGCGTAAAATGTATGGGATAGTATCGTTTAAAATTCGCTCGGTAGAAAGAGCCGGTAAAGAGATAAAGTCTTTCCAAAAGGAACTTGCCGATTAAGGCAACGCGGATTATAAAAGTTACCTAACAGCGGAAGCCGAGCAAGAGAGAGCTTTCATCGGAGCTTCTTTTCGACGAGTTCTAGTCTACATTAAGATAAAATGTGCACATTCTTCGTCGAGATAAGCCCGAAATGAATTTCAAGGAAGAAAGAACTAGAAAGAATCATTTCAATAACATAGGAAGTGCTGATGTGGAGAGATATATCTTAATAAAATAAAAAAAGATATGTAAAATTATAATTGCAAAGTCGTAGGTATTCTGATAATATACTTTAACAAAAACATTATTTTTAATTAAGCAGATAAAATATATTCATATCGGTAAAAAATATCTATTGAATATCCTTTATATTATTTCCTCGTATAACCATTAGAAAACATATTACAAGCGTATACTATGTCGCGAGGGCACAATATAATATATCGGCAAAGTATATAATTCTCTAGAAAAGAGACGCGCGCGGGAGGTGGAAGTTATGAGGGAACAATAATTTCAGGAGGAGGATTCTTCTTCGGCTCCTCAGAGTAAATTTTCCAACCGAGCTCTAGAACAAGAGCCGACGTGAATTACACGAAGGCCAAGCGAAGGAGAGAGGAGAGAGATGGAAGGGAAGAGAAGAGGCGGCACCCTGTCGCTTGCAACCCTTCCGAGAACCAGTCATAAGGAGATTTTCGCAGGCAGGCGGTGTTACAAAGTTTTGCGCGATATATTAGTGGCAATAACAGTATTTCTTGCGATATTAGTTGCTGACCAGAAAAAATAAGCGATCGATGGTAAAATATTTTTTCAAAATTTATTATTCTATGTATTATTATTACTATTATTTATTTATTAAAGTTTTCCCGTGTTTGTGAAAATATGTACATAAAGAGCTAAAAAGAGCTAGCAAATGATATTCTTAAGATGTAAAATTCTGTTCTTTATATATATATATATATATGTATATATATTTTATTTTCATTTCATTTTCCTTGATATTGATAAAATAAAGATTTCGATAGATGAGATAAAATTGTTCGCCAAATGGCACGTAACGTCCGGTAACGAATCTTTTCATCAAAATTGCTAATAACCATTTATGTTTAAAACCTTGATGAAGATTTGGGTGCGAAACAAAATTTTTACAGATTAAAGTAAGGTTATATTGACCTATATATTCAGTATCTCGGAGATACAGAGCGCGTAATGGCTTAAATACTTCTTACGTTTCGCTCGAGCACCTCATCCGAGCCAAATTTCCTACGGGAATTGCGCAACATTGTGAACAGAGAAACACAGAGAACCATGCGAAACGTTTGTGAGATGGGTATGAGAGAGGGCGGGGATGCGCGCGCGAAAAGCGGTATCGCTTGCAACCCTTTCGGCGCGAATCCAGGTATAAGGAGATTTCCCGAGGCGGACGTCGACTGTTGGGAGTTTTGCGCGAAATATTAGCGGCAATAACAGTATTTCTCGCGATATTAGCTGCCGGCCATTTCGTTTCGCTAGCTACGGCAAATCCTTTCTCGCGAATTCTTCCCTTCATCCCCTACTGGCCTTCCCTCATCCCCCCCCCATTTGCCACGTTTTCACGGACGCCTCTCTTCGGTTTCTTCTGGTTTTTAATTGATATGTGGTTATTCGCGCCTGGTCTCTCGCTGCTGGAAAGCTCCAGGCTTTACAGCATGAATGCGCGGTCGATCGTGCAAATTGTCGAAACCCCACGTCCAAAATGAAGTTTACTATCCTCCACGCGAAACCATGAAAAAGCTTTTCGGACTTTTACGAGTGGGTTCCCTCGAGAACGCACCATTCTTTCAACCCGCGCCAGGTTCGGCTCCAATTTCCTCATTTTCGATAAAAATGTAACGAGACCACAAGCAGAGAGAAAGAGAGAAGTAAGGCAAACTCGTGGAGGAATTTACTTTTTAGTTATAATGATTTTATAATATACACGCGAAAAAAATTGTTCTTAAATATTATTTATATACAAAAAAATATGTGTATTTTTTATGCCTTTTATTCTTTTTATATTTTGCGAAATTGAATCAGCTTATTAATCGCCATACTTGATTTCATTTCCTTGATTAACTTTACGTGCACGATTGATTTTTAATATTGAATTATATTTAGCTATTTATTGTACTTTTTACTTTTACCCATTGCATTCTTTCTCACGATTTTCCATTATCTCTCTTTGCCACCTCCATAATTGACTTATAGCCGTTGCTGTCTTCGACGCTTGGCTCGGAAAAGGGATTGTGAAAAAGCTTCGTTGGCCGTTCGCCAGCTATCAATAGAGGCAACGAAAGCGCACAGTTTTCCAACGCAAACCGCGAAGCTACTTTTGTTCTGATCGATCTTATGGCGTCGACGGGTATTTTCCGTTAGCCTGCAAACTGCGATAAGCATTGTTTTGTTTCAATAAAATACATTTGACAAACGATATATTGTTGCTCAAAATTTCTTGTAATTGCGGATTTGTTTTATAAAATTTTTAAAAATAAATATAACATTTAAATATTATTTTATATATTTTTTTATTAGATAATCATGAGTAATAGTATAAGTTTTGTTGTTAGTCTCGTTTGGTCAATATTTTTACTTAACATCAAAACTTATTTCTTTCACAGAAAACATCGAGGAAAAAAACTCAGGAATAATTAGATTAGCGATATAATAACAAGGGATAGTATTTAAAGCGATAAATATTAATATAACATAAGAATTAAAGAAAACAAAAACTAGAAAAATAACCTTATACGAGGTAACAAGCAACGCTTCGCTATTTCGCAGATTAGCCGAGGGATTAACGTGCCGGCTGCGTCGGGTGTGCAGCCTCCTTAAATCACGCCGTTGATACTAATCACACCTGAATATATAAAGAGCGTACATTAATCAGCAACAAATATGTAACTTAGTAGCGTGTACGCTCGCGTCTTTATCATCTCGTGGAAAATTTATGCGACCTCGAACAATTAATGCACGTCATGCGACAAGTATGTTACGAAGGACATACACGCTGACCATCGGCAGAACGCTTGTCGTTTCAACGATTTCGCGTGCGAAGTAAAGTCTCGTCTCTTTTTTTCATCACTTTTTTTGCAACCATAACAAATTACCAGTGACTGCGCCGCGCGAGAACAGTATCAATAAATTCTCGTGTGAGCAAGTGTGTGCGTTGCATAAATCTAGGAAGCGAGAAACCTATTGTTTTGACATCGGACGAATTTTGAAAAAATCCATAGAAATCCTATTAACAAACAAAAAACTCCGTACCGCGCTAACAGCGATCGCGAAATTTATTTCAAATAAAATATTCTCGTTCGAGCGGTTGCCACGAATCGAACAGTTAAACTCTTGCACACGCGCGCATCGAATACCACGAATAGCATGCAACAAATACAAAACACAAACGAATGGAATTCTACACCGTGGTACCGCGGGCTCCGTTTGCCAATATAATTTTCACGTTTGCGTTCAAATCCGGATAAGTCGAGTATTTAATTCACGAAACAACGCCGTGATAAAAAAATCATCAGAGAAAGCTGCAGCTGTACGAGGCGAGCGAAAAAGCACGTTGACGGCCGACAGGCGGACAGGCGCTCGTGATGTTAACGTAACTACGAGGGTGGAATTACAAGGGAGGTAATCAACGCGCGCGCGCGCGCGCGCACACACATACAATGCGCGCGCGCATATTGGCCAGCCACGGCTTTCGAGTACAAGGATTATAACTGCACCCTGGTAGTTCCCCATAGACTTTATGCTCGTAGAAAAAAAGAGAGAGAGAGAGAGAGAGAGAGGAAGAGAAAGAAAACTGGTAAAGGTGAAAATAAAGATGAACGATCATAGGGTACAAACAGGAAGGGCAAGATAGGAGGAAGACGCGCAAGAGCGAAAGTGTCAGAACAAGGATTGTAGTAGAGAAGAGAAAGAGAAAAAAAGAAATGGGAGAGGAGAAAAGGTCGAAGGGAGAAGATTTCACGAGCTGGACGCGGCACTTGTCTGCGACGAGCTTGCAGGCTAGCTTTCTCATAAATTTAACTCTCGAGATCTTTCTCTCTCTCTCTCTCTCTCTCTCTCTCTCTCTCTCTTTCTCTCTCTTCCCTCTACACGTTTCATTCCGCTACCCTTTTTTATAATTTACCGCAAGCCAATGGGAATGCCTATGCCTCATATTTCTTCATAACGTCGAATGACCCGAGACTGCTTCCGTTTTTTATTGCGGCTTTTAATTGTAAACGAGTCCCGGGAGATAAAACCGTCCCGGGACACGCGTGTTTCTCGTTATTTTAGACGAAGGATGATACACTATAAAATCTACTTTAATTTTTTACCATAAACGAAATAGTAATATAATCGAAATATAGTATATTGATATTGAAATACATTTGTTCGTTAAACAATATTCATAATTTTCTATTATTATTTTTGGAGAGAGATTTATATTTTAATTTTTTCTCGCCATCTTATTTACGTTTAACTGGACAAATTGTACGTATCACAATTCTTTACACGATTTAAATGCATGTTCCAGTGCAATGCCAGCATCGCGTCGATCCGGTACAATTTTCGTGATGAACTGCCGACGAAATATCTGCTAGGAAACGCTGATATAATGAAACGCTATCACGCGCAGCTAGGACTAATGCGGAATATTACGTGGCGGTGGAGCCGTTATTAATCGCCGAAAACTTTACCGTAAGCGGATATGTATCGCCCGACGAATAGTTACGTCGCGGTCTGATATTGTCACCCACTAGGTAATTAATTATTTCTGATAAGTGCAACGTGGCTGGCTAGCAAGAGTCGGCGAATCGCGTTGCATGCATAGTAATTAATTATTGCGGATTAATGTAATAGAGAGACCATTATGCATAAAAGTATCACAAAGGATACTTTATTGTTAGTTATGAAAAAATGATCTATAACAGAATGTTTGCTTTGAAATCGATAACCTTCAGATACAATTAATTAAATATGCTAATATATACAATAATTAATCCGCGCAAATGTTAATTAAAATTATAAATTAAAATTGTTACATCTCTCGTTTGATATTATGCGAAAAATTTATGTGTAATATATACATATACATACAAGCGAATAAGTATGGTTCAATGAAAAAAGAAAGCGATCGTATTCGATTTTGCTCTTCACAAAATTGTTTCGATTAAAAATGCGGCAAGGATAAAGATCTAAAGATATACTTTTTCACATTTACAAACGTACGTTTTTGGAATTTCTGACATATCTTAAGGGACAAGGAACACAAAGAAGATAAAATAGAGGAAACGGACCAAGAGAAAACGAGAATACAAACGAAACGAAAGCAGAGAGAAAAGGAAGGTTGTGAGTAGATTCCTGGCTAATTCGAAACAATCTCCACTCCTCTCTCGGATTACAAGGTAGTGTGAGAGGGGATTGGAAATGGAATTGCGCCGTCAGGAGAAAAGCCCCTTCTCTTTTAAATAACTCATAGCATGCCCTTCTTCTCTTCCTTCCCCTCTAGAAATCGTAAAAGCTTCATTTTTTCTTTCTCAAGATTTCTACTTATCCGAAAATTTGCACGCTTAACTTGCCCAGTCGTCAAGAATGATTTTTTAAAAATCCTATAAAAAGAAAATAGATTTTTGCAAAAAAAAAAAAAAAAAAAAAAAAAAAACCTTATTTTAATTCGCACAACGTCAATTAAATTATTACTGAGCATTATTATTTTAAATCAGAAAATATCATTGCAAAATCTTTCTAAAAATCCACCTATTTTATTATTATCACCATCTGATACACATTTCTCGCAACCAGCTGCCCATTTATTATCATTATCACTGTGGAGTTTACGCTATTTATCCTCGCTTGGATAACCAGTTCGTCCAACGATTCGAATATACATTCATGTTCGCCTGGCAATGCGTAGAGCTTTATCGCCGCGCGATTACCCAACGCGGTTCGCCGGTCTCGCGCGACCTGGCATTATCAATCTACGTCGAGAATTTCACGGGATGTCCGTTCGTATCGACGTCGACGAGACACAACGAAATGGAGTCGCGCGACCGACACACCGATGCTGTCATAAACGGGCGCGCACGTGCGAATCCTGTGCGCGATGTCGCGACGACGAAAGTTATTTACACCACGCGGGGCTCCGACAAGTTTCGCGACGCGTGAAACGTGCTCGCATGAAATATGATGGGGTCTCGAGACGCATCATTTTTTTTTCTCACCTTTTCTTCGCCCTCGTAATTTAATATCCGCGCGACACCGGCGCAACGTCACGCGACGCGAACCACCTTTCCGTTTGTCGTTAAGCGCCGAGAACTTTACGAACTCTTGCATCGTCGACGACACCACGTGGCTCTTCTTTTTTGTAAAATGTCATTAACGCAACATTACTTCTTATTTTCAACTTCACGTATCGCGGAACTTGCATTGTCTCAATAAGTGTTCTTGTTAATAATGCAAAAAACACTATCAAAATATAATTAAAAAAATTTTTTCTTTTCTTGTTTTTAGACAATACTTTATTTTGTTCACTTTTAATAGCTTACAGCAATAAGTTCTCTCGATAATTATTTCCCTGCCTGATTTGTGTCTGTCGTCATCGCACGAAAAAAATTCATTATAATATTAAATAAAATTTGTATTCATCTTTTAATGCGTGTTCCTTTCACCACGTACGCATGCGGCTAACACGTATACATTTCCGCTCGAATTCGGCCGCGTATTTTTTTTCCGTCGAGCAGCGATGTTTCATGCCAGATGAAAAACACGAGCGCGATAATTTCCCCGTTATAAATTATACCCCGCTTTGAAATTTTTGTTTCGCTTGCGATGTTCTTTGCGAGCCAAGCGATGGATTCCCTTAGAAGAATCTCATCGCTCCTTTTTTTTTACTCGTGCGCATTTAACGCGCTGTTTTCATTATGCGCGGCCGCGTGTTTTCGCTGCGAAAAGCACGGCAACGATAACGCGAGCGCGCGATAATAAATTGGTTTTGCCTTTCCGGGACATGTCTGTTTGCGGAACGTAATACCGTACGTAATAACGCGACTATTTTTCGCATTTCGACAATGCCGCCGCTGGCTGTCCCTTCGTGGCGCATGTTTACTATTCGCTCGATTTTGTTTCGCATTTTCCATGAGCGAGGCAAACATGAAATTCTATATCGTTTGTCAGTAAAATATTTCCGTTTATATCTCTGTTGATCGAAGAAAAAAGCTGCGTGAATGTAAAAATACAAATATAATCTTCTGTAGAGACCACACGCCGAAAATGTTTCAGATCAATATTCGTTCATTATCGCTTGAATGTTATCTCTCTTGTCTCCAGATTATAACTTGCAACTTTATTAAATAAAATTTGTAAAAATACATGAATGACGGAATATAACGGAAAGGGAAATAGGTAATGCATATTTTTCGCAAGAGAATTCTTTTCATCGCTTAACTAAATTTCTCCGACATAATTATTCTCATTTTGCGCTATTATATCACAGATTTTTAAATATGCATTCGCCGTAGTTAAGACACTTCGTAATACGAATAATACCGTCTTTTAAGATGTAATTAGATCATAACGCGGATATCATAAGTTTGACAATGAGTAGTAGAGTGACTTTAACAATGTTATGGAATATTTTTAAACAAAGTACCGACGAGAAATGAAAGACATAAGTAACATCTATGTCATGTAACCCATTTATATAAAGAAAAAAAAATGTCGTTCGCTTTTTGTTTCGTAATATAATTTTCAATGAATAAAGAAGAGAATATTTATAAAATAATCCAAGAGGGTTCATCAAAATGGGTTTCCATCAGGGCACAATGTAGCCTGTGATGTTTCAATAAAATATAATTTCAACCCGTCTTTCAAATGGGATTAAAAGTGAAACGCGAAATACTTTGGTGAAGCGTCGATCTCATTCGCCACCGATAAAGAGAATTTCGAATGAAACGCCGCGGTCTTGAAACACGTGAATTTCTATGAAAGAGCATCTTCATAGGAGAAATCGCGAGTTTATCCAATAAGGATTGCCGTCCAAACTATTTTCGTCTCTGAAACTTCAACGCGACTTGACAAAGAGCCATTTATCCGCACTATTTAAATTTAATCGGGGCAAATATCACTCAAAAGATTATCATTTTTTAATGTGAAACAATTCGAGGCCCTGACAAAAGGAAAGAAAAGTAATTGGCAGAGTGTCTTTTGAAGTTCAAATTGTCAAATAAAAGATTAAAAAAGAAAGAGAAAGAAAGAAACGAATATAGAGAAAGGAGAGACTCCTAAGAAATTCGTGACTAATTAGGACAATGGTGGAATACTTGGTGAGTAAGCAGGATTTTAATAAACGAGTCTTCCAATCATTAAGGCAAAGTGCTCTTTTCCTTCGCCTGTCCATGCTTTCCTCATCTAATCTCCTATTCTCAAAATTCGCCGACGAGAGATGATGCTATCTTAAAAGCCAAGAACCTAGAACTTTCGTCAAAGTCGTATTTAATACTGAATTCGTTTTGGCTGAACGCTTCAAGGTGCGACCCATATCATCGAATTTATCTACTAAACTTTTATCATTAAAAAAAATGCAGTATCTCGCAACTTTTGATATAATAAACTAAACACGTTACTGCTTCGTTACGGTTTTATTTGTGGATTAAATTTAATCGGGGCAAATATCGCTTAGGACAGTCTGCGAGTATATTGCTTTCAACTAAGAATAGTTTGCCTACGTAAGATTATTACGAATTAATAAATTTGTAATTATTATGATTCGATAAAAACAAGAATCTCAAAGATAATTTGATTAGTTTAAATTAGTTGAATTTGATAATTTGATTATCCTTTAGTTTACCAAATTATCAAATTGGGTTACCAAATTATTCAGCAAAAACAAAAAAAAATAAAAACCGAAATAATTTATACCGCTAATTTGTAAAAAACTAAAACGCAATTATTACGTGGTGACACATTCAAGTTATTACATTCATTTCGAGTCAAGAGCAATTAAAATAGAATCATTATCTTTCCATTTAAAATTTTATTTATGAAGAGAGAACTATTTTTCCGAGCGTGATATATTATTGTGTTGAAAAATTCTACCACAGCTTGCAACGGTATCTTATTTCCTTCTCATAATAACCAAGTCGCTACCATATCTCCAGAGAAGCATGCCTGCTATTTTTGAATTTAAAGTGCAACTTAGTGTCTCGTGTGATATATCTCGTGAAACTAAAGATAACAGCTCAGCTTGCAGCCACCTTTTTTCGCTTGAGTTACTTTCGCACAACGAATTTACGTAGTCTGAAAAACTTGCTTACATACTTCTGGAATAATAACATCTTTAATCTCTCATTGCGTTCTCTCCAATTCGTCTTCCTTACTATATGAAGAATTTATATGTGTAAAAGTAAGATTTTATATATGGTGTAAAGAAATTTATATGTATATGTGTAAAGGTGGTAGAGAGTATCATTGTATATATTTACTATTATTATTATCTTGCATAGTAATTTTTTGCTAGCTGTTGTGCGTTTAATGAAAAAGATTTGATCAGTACACACAATATAATAATAATACCAAAGATACCGACGCATACTAACAATAAGTATCATGTTCCCTCACGAAAGGCATAATATTCGTAGTGTAATGCTGCAACATATATGAATAATTCAATGAAACGATAACAGCGTGTCGCGTGCTAATTTAGGGGTCGCGTTTCTACCTAATAATTCATATAGTTAATGATATATCAGCGTCGTCCTGCGCTCAACAATTCACTGTAAGGCAAGGTACCACAGGGAATAATTTTCTAATGTTGAGGATAAATACGAATATTACATGAATTAAAAATTTGAAAAAAAAAAGAAAAAAAAGACTCTTATCGTGTGAAAGTAAAAAATAATATTATAGTATGTTAAGGATATTTCAAAAGGATTGATATATACTGTATATAAAGTCTTTCAACAAAGAAAAACTAAATTGCATGTAATATTAGTCCTTTTTGAAATATCGCATTAATTCCCAATTTCTCTTAAAGCAATATAATGAATTGTACGGTCCGATTTAATGATCACTGGCCCCAATTTGAAGCCAGAATATACAGTCGAAGAAACTAACAAAATACGAATGCAATCTCGTCGAATTAATAAACTGGCTGCGCATTTGGTCGAGTCAATATGCGACAATAATTCGCGCAATTGATAATAATGCGTCGGCGAAATAAACAGAAGCGACGGAGGGATGTATGCGCGTGCGCCAGGTTGGATAATTTATGAAATTATTCAACACCGATAATTGCGCGTTTTGCGGAACGTATTACAGAGTCGTTTCGTCGCCAGGTTTATTGGCAATATTTGTCACCGCGCGCTTCGCGATGCACAACAACCCTTGGAACTTACTCGGCCGTCTTTATGGGGTAGTTGAGCCGGTATCGTAATTATGGTGGGTTATGGGACATAAAATGTGACGCCGAGGATAAAACCAGAAGGGCAGCAAGAGGAAGATGGCGGAGGAGAACTCTAGATCTTGACTACCAGCTGGTAGTGAAACGACTTTTGTGCTTGTTACATTTATGCCACGGAGCTGGGTGAAGGTCAAATGCACGTTGACGGCTACACGAGCCAGTATATCGGATGGACGATGCAAAAGATACTTGACTTTTTTGCAAAGATAAAAGTTTGCGAGATTATTTCTAAAATTAATTATATATATTTATATTGACAACTCCAATAACGGAGTTATCAATGTTCTTAAAACGAAGAAACAAGTAAAAGTAAAATATAAAATATAAAATTTTATAATTCTTCGAGCGGTTAAGAGAAAAAAATATGCACAGCCACGCAGTCCAGGTAAGAACTTTCGAGGCGTGATAATCGTCTCTTCAGCTACTCGCGGTTGAATTTCCCTGACATTTTAATAAATGTCATTCACTTTTCAGCATGGGATCGAATAAAATGTTGAAAAATATCTTTCATAGTAGCAAATAAACAGCGTGAGGTAGGAAGAAAGTGAGATAGAGTATCCTCTTGCTTCGTCTTGCATTCCCGGTCGTATATATCCTCGCGAACGAATATCGCAATCGCAAATATTTGCGCGAGCGTCCATTTTAGCAACCGTCGAATTGCTAACCGAGCAACGGCGTTTCAATAGCGGTCGAGCGTGTTGGCACGGTCGTATGTTCAATTTTCCGCTTTTTCCACGACTCGCCGACGGGCGATATTACGTGTTACCCCATAAACACGGAGAACTATAAATGAAATAAATGTCAACGCCATCGTAGAGTAGAAGAAAAGTCTGAGACACCGTTACTTGATTTCGCACAATCACTTATTTTCTTTTTAAATAACTCATATAACACACGTCAAGTCATATGTGATAACACATAACGATATGAAAATATATTACATTTCTTCATCGAATTATGTTCAGATAATAAAAAAGTAATAATTATAGTAAAACCGAGTTAGATGTAAGAGTTTTTTGTAAGAGTTGAGAACCCTAAGGGGAGTCAATAAAGATTTACTACTACTACTACTACTACTACTAGTAAAACCGAGAAAAATCTTGTTGTGCATTTTGTATGCATAGTACTTTAAGAAAATTATAAGATTTTTGATAACTTGACAAGTGCTATTTTTTATACAAACTTTCTCTCGTAAAATAAACGAAAAAATCTATTTCGCGTCACGCGGAACGAGTTGCAAGACACGGGAAATTATCGAAGAAGAGGATTGCGAACAAGACGGGTGCCGCAGAGAGATCTGGCGAATTTGCTATGACCGAAAGAGATAGGGAGAAAGAGAGAGACGGAAAAAAGAAAACGGCACGTAACAGTGAGTGTAGGGTGGGAGGAAAAAAAGTTTATCGCTTCTCGGCAGAAAGCGCGAGCGACTGCCGGAAAATCTGGAAAATTATTGCCACAAACCGACGCGCGAGCGAGATAGTTCGCGTCGCGAAAAGAAGTATGCGGATGCACAACTTCCACGTGCAACGCGACAGATGTGGGTGTAGGACGAGCACGAAAGCGACAACAGAAGTTTACGAGTAACTAGGGAAGTTTGGATTCGATAATTCCAAGTATCGGAAAATACAAAAAGCATCCGTCGCGACGGAACGTTTAATTGGCGATGCCACGTGCGGAGAAATTTGATCGTATTAAATTAAAAAGTCATTTTTTTACATTGAATCTTAAGAATATTTGCTCGAGATATATATTTTTTTTTTTTTATATAGCTTTCGAATTTACTCGTCATCTAATTCCTCGTGATGTTCTTTAAAGTGCTTTCAATTTCGCATAATGAAACATACTCATTGCATAGCGCGAATGCTAATCGCGACTCGCCCATAATCGTGATTTGTCTTTGGCGAAGGAGATTTATATTCCAAAGGAATATAAATTTTCCATTAGCGGGCAAAGTTTTGAGGAAAGTTTCGATGAGGACGATTCAGGGTTAACGGAACCGTCGCAGACGCGAAGTTTGCGTTCTGTTTTAGGGCGCAACTTTGCCGATGGCAGAATGAAAGCAGCGGATATTTTGAAATTCGTATCAGGAAAGTTTACGATGCGCAGACGCGCGAGGATGGCCGTAGAGCTATAAGTCTCGGGACTTATCTTCGGGATGAGTGCCATTTCTACAAATCGAGAGCCTAGCTGCAGAGTCGGATCAGACATCACGCGAAAATCAGGTGGTTTAATAAAAAGACATGCATTCCACTTTGAATAAAACAAGTTTTAAAAAAATATTCTCTACACGTTTAATTTAGATAAATTTATACAACTTATTTTGTCTTAATTATTAGTTTTGCATAAAAATATATGTTATTTTGAAAAATAAAAAAAACAAATATTTATTGATTAAAAATAGAAGATATACCGAGTAAATATTTAGCTCCGAATACGTTAAAGAATCCAGCATTTTCTCGGGCATATTCTTTCGCTGATAATAAGATTTAGCGTTCCTACAAAGGATGCCTTTTACGAATAGGGCTTCAAGTAGAGCATGCAGGTTACACCCTTCTGCTAGCAACATCCACCGCTCATCACGTTCGAGCATCGTGTCCCTTCCCTTTACGCGAGATAATCCTGTTATCGGCGATACCTATCCTCTTAATCCGTGAGCGCGTGTCCACGTACTAATCGTTCATCGAACCAACAAGCAGAGAGGTAATTTTCCTGCCTGCAGACTCGGCATGCGTCTGCGGGAAGCTTCTATTACGAAAAGAACGGAGGAAGATATCGGAAGATGATACTACAGGGATAGTCGGAGATCTCGTGATTACCTGGGAGTTGTATGGAATCCCGTAGGAAGGGTCGGATCGGTCGCCGGGTAATCCTGTTCCATTGAACGACTCGACTGTCCCTCGTAAGAGTTGTCAACTTTGTCTCTTGAGTGCTTTGTTGAGTTTACCTCTCATTAGAGTTTTGAATTAATGAGAAACAAAAACGTAGAAAATTTATAAGAAAAACTTTTCCTCATATAAATTCAATAATGTTAAAGTTCAAAGATCGAATTTAAATAAATAGATTTCATGAAATAATCTGTTCACTCTTGTCAAAAAAACTAGAAATTTTTTATTAAATTTGACTACTGTCAACCAAAAACGCTAATTACTCTCTATACATATATCTAATTAAAGACATATAAGATGCAATTACTGCGTCATGTTTAGATGAAATAATTTCATTTTTGAGGCAAAATTCTAGATTAATTAAATATAAATCTTGCATTCGCATGCTCCATCGTTCTCATCTAATTAACCAATCAATAGCGAACTTCGATTCATCAATTTATTAAGAATGCTTGTTAGCACTGAATTTGTTATAGCAATCGCGCGAAATGAGAGCGGATTAGAATTTTATAAAGAGAATGAGTATTAACTCGATAGGATTAGTTACTACTAGCTGTTTATCATTTCCAAAAAATCATACAAACTCGTAAATAAAGAAAGATAAAAAAATCTTAAAAAAACAAGAATATATATAATTTTGTTGCCGAAGAATCTCTCTTTCAGAGATGAAGAGTAACTTTGAGTAATTCTGAACAGAAAAAAGATCGCTATGAATAATACAAGGTTATTAAAAGCACTCTCGATTTACTGGAAAGCAATATTTTCCGGACCAAACAGAAACGCTTTATCATCATCGATTATGGTAGGCGGACGGAGGCGATGTGTTTACTGTTCCCTCAGGAAACCAACGGAACAAGCACATGTTCCTATATTATGCAAAGCTTTAATCGCGTGTCTGGGAACCGCCTTACTAAAGGCACAATTAATCCTTGTAATATTCTATTTAACAGGCAACGTACAAGCCGCATACAATGTTTAATATTTTCTATGTCTCTCCATGTGTACTATATATTATATGTGTGTGATAAAATATATTATTTAGAAAAATATATTTTCCTTTGTAATTTTTGCATTTTTGATGTTCTAAATGATGTTATAAATCTTCAAACATACATGAATCATAAATTTCCAACAATACCTAAATAGAACATATTTTTTTAAATGTAATTGTGTAAAACAAGCACATTTGTATTATGAAATTATCTAAATGCACAAATATTAGTAGCAACGCTACGCAGATCTCGTAGGGATAATTCTTTTCCCCGCAAATTACCTTCTTCTCTCTCTTTCTTTCTCTCTCTCTCTCTCTCTCCCTCTGTCTCTCTTTCTGTGGAGAAAACAGCGAGGTACACAATTCCGAATTACACCCTGCTCGCAAATGTGGATAGACTATTGTGCGAGAAATGGTTGTCTGCATGTTGATCCGCTGACGTAGACCCCGAGGTGTATCTGCCTCTAATAGAGCAGCTACCCCTGGGGCAGTTTATGCCATTCTGGCCAGACCGGGCGAGCATTACACTGACTGTAGATAGGTGGCTTTACCCTCATTTCTTCCTTATGCTATGATAGAGTCGTTCGTGTCCTCGCAGCTACGAATTAACGCCAAAATGCTCTGCGATATTTCGGACCTATTCGGGACCGACTAGCCATTGTTACCGATCTCCGTTAACTAAAATACGTTCCTGACGATCGTTATCTTTTTTAAATAAAGATATTTTAATTTTTTAAGTAAAGATATATACGTCCAGATGATATTAATGGAAGTAATAACAGATTTTTCTCAGTTTATGAATTGAAAATAAATTTCAAATTATTTCAAGAATTCATACATATCAGAAAGTTAATATATATAATTCACGTGTATGAATAACTGAATGTTATTGTTGTATGCCTCTAATACGATTCTCGCACATTTATATTGAAATGTACGAGGCAACAATGGCGATGATCTAGATGGTATGACTGTAGAAACGAGCCGGTAATTTCATTTGCACGACGGGCGATGCATGGCTGCGAGGCGAGTAAATGAACGTCGCAGTCGTATAATGTACGGCGAAGAATCCTATCGGAATGGCATTCCTGTCACGGGGACGTTCCTACCTCCTACCTACTATCGGACTTTATTGCATATCCCGAGTTCTTGGTTCCTCGTGATGCACTGAGAGATGCGTCGTGACATCAAGCGCGGCTATGTCCGATTTATTGCGACAGTGACACGTACGTCGTCGTAATTGTTATCGAATGTTTGATGTCTGACATTTAAGACAGATAGAACAAGATGCGTGATTAACGAAATTAATTCAGATGAAATTGAATTGAATAATAGTAAGACACGTTGAAAAATTTTATTATATGTCAAATTTGAGAACCGTATTAAAATGGAATTAATTAAATATATCGCGATATTTTGCAAATCTGTCTTACACATAATAGATATAATTATAATTGTTTGTAATTTAACTTATAATTTTCATTATAATTTAAACTTATAATTTAGATTATCTTTTCTTGTGTGCTATTGTAAAAAAAATGACTTGCAAAGTTCAAACATGTATTTTTATCCGATATTTCTCCCAAAATATAGCATACGTGACATGATAAAATGATTGATAAATATTCATGACAATTGATTTTCTGCTCGAGAGGTAAATTTAAACTTTTTCGATCCATCACGCTGCTAATAAATGTAGTCCTCGACCGTTGTAAGGTTGAAACTATTTCGAAATGTATGTATGGTCGACATTCTACCGATCTTTTCTACTGCGGTGAGAATTTCATTCCCGTTCCAAGTATTCCCTCTCCGTATAACACATCCCACCATCTTCGATTCCAATTATTTCTGCTTCTTTCCGCTCTCCGCTACCCAGCTTGTTGGCTTATTATCGCTTGCCTCCTCAGGCACGACCCACGCATCACGCAACGAGTCTACCCGCGATTCGTATGCGAGAGAAATAAGCATCGCCCAAAAGCGAGAAGGCGTTTTGACAAACAAGACGATATATCTCTTTACATCGCAGGGCTACGCTTCTTTTCGCAGCACCTCGTAATGGCAATTTATATTCGTGTTTCTCGTAACTCAGACTTTGTAACGTGAATACAAATGAGCATGCGCGTCAATCGTGCGGTTGAAGGTAGCGAAAGAAGGAGAGTTTTCGCTACCAAAATCACAGACGAAATGTACATACTATAAAACCACGCTATACGTTCGCCAACAGTAATACGCCTTCTCTCGATCGATACCTCGAAATGGCTTGTTATATTCTTTCCGTTCTTTCCGTAAGTCACACACTGGGCGGCCATAAATCCAGGCCTATAAGGGAAAAGAATTCTCATCTGTTTTGGCGAAAGCAGAATAATACCGTGAAATGTGAATCTCATCGTTGCGATGCTCGAACGACTTCTCGTATTTCGCAGATGCATCTCCAACTCTCTTTCTATTCCTTTCTTATCTTCATGATCCAAAGAGAAAACGTAAAAAAAAAAACTGGCAATTCTGTCATATACTAGCTCGTCAAAAATTTCTTTTTCTCTCTCTTTAAAAATTTCCTGTTTCTCGTGGAATATGTGTATGTGTTAACTTTTAATATTTTCACTCTTACACGCGGATATATCGTTGTAATCGAATGAATTTTCTTTCCATTTTATTCTC
Source organism: Anoplolepis gracilipes (assembly GCF_047496725.1). NCBI lineage: Eukaryota > Metazoa > Arthropoda > Insecta > Hymenoptera > Formicidae > Anoplolepis > Anoplolepis gracilipes. Next base: position 14,160,819 of record NC_132973.1, read on the forward strand.
TCACATCTCGATTCGTTACTTCTCTCCGCGCCATAAATATTACATAACATACGTGTGATTCGCGTATGGAAACGAAGAAGCACTCTCGAAACGGAAGCTATCGCAGAATGACATTAATATTCCGCTTCCGGCCCGACCCTCGAAAGGTATATTCTGACGATGCGACATGGTTTCGCACGATTGCCATTTTCTCGTCTGTAATTTACGAATTTCCATGGACGACATGAGCACGTGCATGTCGGTATGCTTCTATACGCTTGCCACGTGAGTGAGGATGTTTCGCGCGCTGGATCGCATAATCGTCCTCGAGCTTGCATTCCTGGCATACTCCTGCCGACGATAGGATCAAGGGAGGTCGCTACAAGGAAGTGCCTATTCATCCCTGCACGATATAGTTTGTATAATGATGCTGGAATATCTGGTTAGGTGAAAAAAAAAACATATATTATTCATGGATCACTATAATTGATTAATGAACCATTAGGCTGACTTACTCTTGTGCCATTTTTCATTCTTGTTACATCCTTTCTCGGCATTTCTTTCGAACGTAACTTTCGTATCGATATATTTATTTAATTATTCAATAAATTAATAACTTAATTACGGTTTTAAGATAATGAATGATGTAAAAATTATTTCTATGTTTAATTATTAATTTTCTAATGAATAACATAATTTAATTTTGTTATTCAAATTAAATATAAATTCATAAAATAATATGATCAATTTAAAATTTAATATCGTTTAATTAATTTTCCTTTTACCGTAATAATCTTTCTTATTGAGGTAAAATAATTCTATTAATACAATATATACGGATTAAGTGCTATTAATTAAATGAAATAGTCTGTTAATTTAAAACTTTATTTTTTCTATTCAGATTACAAACTATATGTTTATTTCATTAATGAAATAAACTAATTGTCAATTTTATAAGTTTGATTTTATTTAATTTTCAGATCGCGAAAATTCAATCGCGAAAACGGGTAATGGAGAGTGCCAGACTTTAATATCGCGAAACTGTATCCCACTAAGCGACGTTACGTGTTCTGTCAACATTCCTCTCGTTTGTACCGTGTCACCTTCTCGTTTTCTCGCTCGATCCCGAGACTCGCGCACGGAGGAGAAAACTTCCGGCCGGACGTGGATTCTTTTTCCGTCCCTTCCGCGATCCCGGTCGTTCCTCCGTAGTCGCGAAAGTTAATAGGTAGGAAACTCGACGTAAGCCTCATAATAAAGTGGAAGAACGTACGGTCCTTTTCCTCCGTTTTACGCCGGGAAATATTTGCTCTGGCAACGGCCAGGTTCCACCTCTTACCAGTTCTTTTTTTTTTTATCTTCTTCGTTGCCGGAAATTTTCACCACGCTGTACATTCTCTTACGAGGGCGATAATTAAGGGCAACACAAGACCAAGTCTTATATAATAAGACGTAACTCGTATCTTTCAAATGCGTAATATTGTAGAAATAATCGAGAATATTGTAGCGCTGCACTAAATATGATTAATGTTGCACGCGTGCGCAATTTCTTTCAGAAAGTTCGCATTAGAATTCTTTGCATATTACTGAAATAGAAGTATTGCTATATTTTTATTATACAGCCATTTATAATTTTATTGTAAAATGTTAACTTCTCTTTATTATATAATTTATATTATAATATTAATATATTTATCTACTTTTTCTATTTTTCTCTATTTTAATCTCTGTACTGCACAATCTTGTATCACATATTTTATTCTGAGCAATACTGGAGATTCAATCGCGATATAGCTTTTCGCTGGACATATTGCCGTCTTCTGAGTTAATAGGCAGAAAATCTGGAACGTAAGCCGTATAATATAACCATAGAGAAACAGTGATCCTCCCGCCTTTCATCCACCCTTTCGTTCTTACGCGACCTGAAAGAAGAAGACACGATTTCCCCTTTTGCAAAATCTGCTACGCGGCTGCGTCCGCTTTCGCAAGGCCGGGTATATTTCGTGCACCAGGTGGTACCATACCAACGGTTAAAACAATTTGCCATAAATTTTCCTCGAGAGGAAGGTAACGGAGCGGGACGTGGAAAACCGTTGCGGCGATGTGGTGGAAACCAGGACACCAGAGGGAGATTTGGAGCAGGGATTCTGTGAAAAGAGTCCATCCGCGGCGAACCGATTTCATTTTCTGTCACTGCATTTCCGCTACGTTTATCTAAGATACAGCCGTGTTATTTTGCACTTGTAATTTCTTTCGATATTTCACGCACGAGCTTTATCAACTTGCACGATACTTCTTCTCTGTATCACGATTATGACATTTCTCATATACAAATATAACAAATCTCGAGAAAATAGCGAGATGATTCATATACTGTTAGCGTTGGATCGTCAATGTGAAAATTGAAAAGAATAATTATTTTCTAGAGAGGTAAAAATAAACTGTAATTATTTCAAGTTCATAAAACGAAAAAAAGCATCTATAGACAAGAACAATATCGTTTGTCTGCACTCAAAGTACCGAAAAATGCATGATAACTTTCGGGAGCAGCCAAATGGACGTACTAAAGAGGCCAGCAAGATTCATAAAACAAGAAAAGCTGTGAGGACGACATATTGCCGTACGTAGCATGTATTATGCATGAAGAATTCCTGTGGGTATCTTCTCCTTCTGTCTCGTCTATTCTCCTCATCTCGTGTTCGCCCGCTTTAATGGACGCAAGTCTATTAATTCGAAAAATTGTTCCTTTGCCACCACGTGCACTATTTTCGCGAGCGATTTTTAAACTGCGCTGATGAATAAACTATCCTCAAACACAACGCTATCCCTTTCTTTGTTGTTTCTTCTTTGACGTAGCTTTTCAAATCGAAATAAACACAGTTAATCGATAAAGATATTTCAGAAGCCAGCTTCATGAAATAAATACCTTTGGTAAACGACAATTAATTTCCGAGAACTTGTATTTATATTTATTAAAATTTACCGGATTCTTTTCATGGAACGAGGCGCTTTATATAAAAATAAGTCACCATCTCTTATAAAACAATAGCTTTATGCACGAACAGAGTGACCTCCTCAGAGTTTGCTTATATTAATATTATTTTCCATAAAGAAACTAAATATATCCCAACGTGGGCGATCGATATATTTGAGTAATTATGTTAAAACAGATATCTCCGTACGAAATTTCCAAAATTGCCCCGTCTCAACCTTATACTAATCGAATAATCGAATTTTGAAAAACTTAATCCACTTGAATATTTTAATTTCTCTCTCCAATCTTAATTAAATAAGATTATAACATCTGACATAATTTAAATAACAAATATTCATGTAATTCAGCATTCTGTCATAAAAAAACTGTTTATAAATAGTAATGTAATATCCGTAGTTCATTCGCAATATGGACGTGTATTTATCACAAACACCCTTCTCACCGAAATTTTCCGTCTCGTTTTTTTTCCTCACCACGCAAATGACGCACACAAGCCATATCCCTGCACTCCACCCTCCTCCTCAGATAAAACCATCCCTCCCGTTCAATTGCTCGCGAGCATCAGTTACCACGTGTCGTCATCGTTGACGGCGTTCAAAGATCGACACGATATATCCACCGTCCTTATCGCACCACCATCGTATATCGATCCCGCTCCTACGCCGTTACGCACGTGTGTATGTACGCAACGGATGATGCACGAGGGCATGTAAGAGCAAAGGACGAACGTACGCAGAGTAAACTGGGCTTGATGCAAAACCGATAATGTCGCCGCCCGTTGCATCTGTCTGGCTGGCTGGCTGCGTGCGTTCGATCCGCGGTGGATTCAGGGGGCGCAAACCTATCTCCCCTTTCCCCCTCCTCCCTCCCTCCACCCGCTTCAGTGGTAGCCACCCTTTTAAGGCCGCCCCCGTCTTCCGGTCTCCTACTTTCCTCCTGGCTGCGACGGTTATGCGAGTCGCAGCCGCCCCACGAACAAATATGTATTAGATTTTTATTCGCCTCGTCGTGGGATATTGCAAATGGAAAACGCGTCTACGACGGCGGTCGTGTATTTCGCGAGATGGCTCTCGGGACTCGTATACGTATATGTATGCGTGTTCGAGTGCGTACGTATGCTTTCTTACAGTACGTTCAACACGAAGCACAGTGAGAGATAGAAGTGGGCAGACACACACACACACACACACACACACACACACACATATATATATATATATATATATATATATACAATATACGCGAGGGATGATAAATTGTAATAACCCGGTAAGTGGTAGCGTATCCGAGGGGTTCTATGAAATTTTAATGCGACTACGGAGAATAGAATAAATCGATATTTGAATCGTTACATGCGCGTGGTAACACGAGAATAGAGAGTTGGAAAGAAATAAGACATTTCAAAAACAACTGCAATATACGAAAGTCATATAGAAAATTTTATCGTTATAGATAATTTGCAATTCGCAGTGATACTCATAATTTAATAATCCTGTGAATAAGTAACAATTTACTTTAAAACATCATTCAAAACTTATTTGAAAGTTTACGTCAAGAAGATACGTATATATAAAGGTGATATAAAAATCTATATCGAGGAGATATGTACTATTGTATAAATATATAGAAGATATGTAGTATAATATGTAGTATAAAAATATATGTCGAGGAGATACGTTACATAAAGTATTTTTGTCTTGTAGTTTTCTTAGCAGTCGTTGCTTTTCCAAACTGCTCTTTATTCGGTCTCTTGGACACCGGAAATGGGAGAAAACCCGTAGTCTCGCGCGTATCGGACTTGGCGCCATTCACGTATATTACAAAACGTCCCATTGTCCCCCCAGTGTGTGCACCGCACTCTCTTGTGCACATTTCAACCCCTCTTACCGCCGTTTCCACTATCTTCCGGCACACCTGAGCTATGCACTTTCCAAGAAACTGCCGCGCCGCACATTTTCGCAAGACAACATTTCGCTATATTTGCCAACTGCTGGTTATTTTTCCTCTCTTTCGATACATTTCGAAAATTTTAAAGAGCAACATCGTGCACGCGCGAGCAACGAACAATATCACATCGCAAGGGTAAATCACAGATTGTGAGAACAGAAGCACGAAAGAAGCGCATCTCGGTTAGCTCATCGTGGATGCATCTCGAGTGCTCCGTTCGTTTCACCTTGTGAGATGCAGTCCGCATGCGGAGTGGCCGAAGTCACGTGAATGCAACGCCCATCGTCCGCTCGATGTATGCATCCGCATGGCGTGTAAAGCTCGTATTTTATCGCGTGAAACATCGCGTAGGATATGCGTCGGGCGATTTACGAGAGTAGAAGAGAGATTTAGAAGAGCGCGAGGCCAAGCAAGATACCGGAAACGCGTCGAAAAGAATATTCAAGCAAAATAACCGTTCGAATAATAATAATTATCTGATAAGCGAAAGAAGATTCGAAGACACAAAAAGACTTCCTCTCTTCTGATATTACCGATTAAATTTTTAACGTATAAATATAAGCTTATAATGTTATTAATATTTTTTAGTAAATGTGAAGAAAAATATTTATACAGAAGAACTTTGATTTTTTTCTCTTTTAACATTATCGTGTCCTATTGAAGGGAAGAAAGATGAATATAGATTATTTTTTACTCAATATCGTCATTTAAAAATAAAAGTGAAAGAATAGACACAAAAACAGTACAATTGCGGATAAACTTTTTGTGAAAAGCCGATATATGTATATTTTACGGTCGGTGTAAGATACTATTTAGAAAAATCAGATATAAATTTCTTTTAAAGAAAGTCGAGAAATCCTTTAGGAGTTTGCCCGGATATCTGCTGTGTAAGAAACGCGCGCATTTATTGCGCTTGAGAAAATTTAGGTCGACGGTATTCTCTTGAATTAAGATCCCCCGACGCAATAAACCACAAGGCGTCGATGCAGAAACTACTGTAGCTTCAAACTGTGTATGTACTTGTGGACAAGGATTCTACAATTTATAGCTCTTGTAAATGCAAATGTCTACAGCCAAGTCCCAAGACGATAATTGATGGCGTTAAAGCGTTCTGAGTGAACGACAAAATTACTGCCTCCTTGCATTGTGTGTGAAATGTCCCTGTTAATACTTACATATACTATAAAAGTATATTTTAACGAGAAAGTATATTTTAATATGTAAAGAGTTTTTGTATATATATTGTATGTATAAAAGAGTATCAACGTGCTGTGCTGTGCTGTGCTGCTAATATTCCCTTCTTATCTTAAAACCTCCAAAGGATGCACTCAAGAACGTTGTTAAGTGACTTCTTCGAGATAATCTCAAGCTCTTAATAATTTGAATAAGTTTTAAATGCAAGTTGTTCTCTCTAGAATTTGAATTTTAGCTTCGTTTGCTCAACAGTTAATTCCACGAGATTACATTAACAATTATAATAACTAAGCAACAGATCAAATGCGCATCACATTTTAACATGTGTTGAAGAAGATATTTTGAGAAACACGTGTCGGGCAATCGATTACTTTCAGGTTGTTGTACTCTCGAGTACACAACATCGTTGACATGTTGAACGTAATATTACCATCAAAATAATAGCGTCTCGCTCGAGACTCCACAAATATTGTGAATACCGCTCTGGCCCGCGGGCGCATTCTAACGTCGTATATTAAATTCTAGCTGCGTTGATAGGCATAGTTCAGCAAGGCGGACTATGTCAGCCACATGCCGAGCTCATTACTGTTATGCCGCGCGTCATGACTGAAAAGCACCAGCCTCGTCGTCACAGAATGGCGATGTCGCAGCGAGGTCGGGCAACAACCAGCACAATCCTTCTAACTTTCAAGTAATTAAGTGCGTCGAAACTCGGTTAAGGCACGTGTAATTGCGTTTTATAAGGAGTCTCTGGAACGGCTTTTTGAGCCCGCCCTCGCAATGGCTTTTCAACGAAAGCACGGCCGAATACGTGACTAGATTGACAGAACGGCAAGCTTTGATTATCAACAAAGATTCATTTCCGAACAGACATGCGTTTGGTGTTATGTCAGGTTACATGCAAGATGATTTAAATTTGAATGGCTAAGAAAAGGAAGTTATAACATATAACGGCAGGAAGATTGTTTTATTTTTTCTAATTTAAATTACGAAATATTATACGGAAAGACATATGCACATTTCTAAATTATAATCTTTTTGCAACGACTAGTTGAAACTGTTATACATATAACGACACAATTCAACCATGTAATCAAATTTTTATTTTATTCGTGTTCTCTTTTATATATCACAAGTAAATGTATACTCAGTGGAGACGCATGCTTCGATTTTCTTTACGCGTAAGCTTGTTAGAGCCGGTTGCGAAATATTTAATCTTGTACAGTGTATTATCGCGTAACACGTCCGCACGTAATAACAAGAACTCGCCTTTGGCTGCGTTACGTTATCACCTCAATGTGAAAGTCCACGTTGTTCTATATTTGTTCTATATTTTATTATCCTTCTCTTTTGTTCGCGTTACCGTGTTGATGCGTCGTTCGAAAAAGACACCGAAGTCATTTCTTGCGTGAATGACACTCGCTTGTCGATACACCCGCTGTCCGTCGATATCGATTATGTAAAAATAATGAACGATAAAAATAAATAATAATAAAAAAAGAGATGTGTATGCTACTGGCAGATTAATCGTGATTGTGTCATTTTCGCGATGGTGTCGTCAGCGAATCGAGAGATCCGCTTGAGCGTTTATAAATTCGCCAGATAACGCCAATCACCTAGCAAATGTCGATGATGAGAATCAGCATCGATTTCCGGTCGCGAGGCAATTCGCATCGAGGTATCATCGGGTGGTTGCCGACGGATTGGAAACTCATGATAGAGGGTCGGAAGTGACGAACGAATTTGATAAATCGGTCTAGCTTCGAAGCAACAATTAGTTAATGCACGAAATTGCTGCTGCAATTCCTATTTCACATGGTCATATGAGATTTGCGAAATATAGTAGTTATAAAAATAGCGCATTAATGTTTTTTTTTTTTTTTTTTTTTTTTTTCCCTTTAAGTATTACAAATATATCTCGAGAAGATTTTAATAAAACGTATTTTGACATTTATATAAGAAGATTAATTTCAATTAACATTTTCTATTTATAATGTATTTGTTGCAACATATCTCACATAAATAACCTCGATAATCGCGATGACGACCAAAAGTCTGAGGCAGTAGAGCATAACTGTTCGTAGTGGATAATTGTTTGGGGAGTAACTGCAATCAAAAATTAAACGGAAAATAGCATCGTTGCCGAACGTTGCACTGTCTACCGAAAATGTTTATTAATTTTGAGATAATAATATATCTCTTATACGGTCCAAATATACATTTTACGCGCCATTAAAGAAATATCGAAAATCGTTACAGGCATAGATACAAAGATGTATTTATTTCCCTTCTCTTCAATATATATTATTAGTTAGAAAATAATATTCAGTATATTAATTTCATTATCAATCGAGAAATATTGTACTGTGGAAACGCACCGTGCACAATTTCAGTAACGTTTTACGCATGATCGAACAAGATCGACTCGAGGCTTTTTCACACGAATGAGCAAGATCGACTCGAGGCTCAATGATGTATTGCCGGAAGTTGACGAGTAAGTTGGACAAATTGGCGGCCAATATCGACGCAACAATTAGCTAATGCATCGAATGGCTCGCCATCGCTGTTGCAGCAGCGCGATATATGCGAGTTTACGAGCCGATGGGAACTCTCGGGCCGCGAGAAAATTCGCTTTTCCAGACACCCTCGGCCCAACCCCGCCGATAATTGCGGACCATAAAATGCGATCCAACGTTCACCACTCCTACGTCCGAACCCTCGCCTTTTCCACACCGCGCTGGAAAGAACTCACCATCTCTTTTTTTCTGCCTATCTTTTTCTCTCTCTTCTCTCGGATATTTGTGCGGTGGAAAACCGACAATCGCCATTCCGAAAGAAAGGAGTAGCGGTTACGAGGGTGAATCCCCGCGTTTTCTCGGAGATTTTTAATGGTTATCGTTTTTTAATGGACCCGCCGCAGCACGTATGGCCGTTTGAAAAGATTACGGCAGAACAGACGCATTTTTGTATTAATGGCGAGAGGTCGAGAATTATTTGAATGAAACTTGGTAGTACGAAAAAATCGGCGAAAGATAATTCAAATTGTTATCGAGTAAATATTTAATTCAATATAATATTCTAAGAATCTTATTATTATTATCATCTTGTTGCATTAGCTTAGTAATTAGTGCATTAAACGAGAACAAATGTTATCGAATAAAGATAAAACATTAATATTGTCAATAATGTTGCATAATAAAGATTATTTAATTAATCTAAAATAATAAAAATCTTTTAAAAATTGATATATGTATAATGTATATGATTGCACTCGTTTCAGATTTATGTCATTTTCAGTAAAGATTGCAGATGATTGAACTATAATTCTATATTAATTTGGTGCAATTCCGAAATTACGCAATTTACACGTATCATTATTCCGAACGCATGATTATGCAATACGTGACGATTTATACCAACACGAATTAATATTTAGCGCACCATCGGGTAACATTACGTTATACGTTCAATCACCGAGTCAGTGCTCTTTAAAATGACACACGCGGCAATGCGGCGATATTTATTATCATTAACCGGACAAGCGAATACGCGTGTTTACGCGCCCAGATACGTGTTCGCGATACGATGGAGGTCACATCGTCGGCCGTAAAGATTTAATCGATTCCCGACCGAATCGCGCACACACGGAAAACACATACGACATACATTGCAAGTCCCGATTTCGTCCTTTTTTACTATTCGAATAGCGTATTCGGCTACCTACTCTGATGTCACGTTGCACTGATTTCGTACAATCGAATCCGTATCAAAACGACCAACACATCTATACCAGGTCAAGCCTGCCTCTCAATCTTTTAAATAACACAGAAAATAGTCGACTATATATTGTATATATATATATATATATATATATATATATATAAAAGAAAAAAAATTCCTCGTTCTCTTTCGCGCGATAAAAGTTTTATTACAACTTTGATAAACGACATTTCGAAAATGATTCTCATCATCTCTTTAATCAAATGTTTCTTTATTCTCAAAGTAACACCCAAACCTACGATTTAACTTTGAAATTAGACGTAACCATATTCTCGTCGACCTTGTCACTTCTGGTCATTATAAATTTTTTTATGGGCTTTCGATCACGTCGTGTGTTAGCGATACTTATCGGCTGCGGACTGTGATTTCGTCCTTCTCGTTATTCGCGCCGCGTACTTAACCCGCCATCGCTAATCTATCGTAATTGATCGTGCGCAGTTACGTAGCAAAAACCTTCTCTCACGATTTTACATTCTCTCGCTGTGTGGTATATTATTACCCCAAAATCAAACTGTTTCACGGTAGACAGTAACGACGCTATCTTCCGTTTAGTTTCCAATTGCAATTAGCCACCAAGCAATTATGCTCGACTGCCTCTGGCTCTTAGTCATCATCGATCGAGGTTACTCATGCGATGTTGTATGATAAGATGTTAATAATTATGTTCTCTTTTATATATATATTCTTATATTCTGAGATCTTTACTTTTTCAAATTGCAAAAATTATAAAAGACTATATTTAAGTTGTAAAAAAACGATAAAGTACGAAATAGTTCTAAAAATTTTTAAAATTTTGTAAACAGCAATAGATTTGTCCCCAAGTTTTTTGAACATTTTAATTTTTCTCTTTACAGCGTTCCATTCTTCAAATGCGAAAATATAGAATAAATGTTTCGCAAATTGATGCAAAACGTCACAATGCAGAATGAAATTCAGAATACAATTAAATCTTTTTCATCATTCATATCTTGTCAACTCGTTGATTGTTCTAATTTCGCGTGATCAAACGCGTATAATGAATTGTGCTTTCGACTATTGTCGGTCACGCAACTAAAGTTTTTCGCACAATTTTATCGTGCGTGTGCATTTCTACTTGATTATGGAATGCGTGAAGAATGGAATTGATACCGAGACCTTTTGTGTCGCGAAAGTACAAAACTAGAAATGTATCTGACAACATAATTAAGTGCTTGATTGAACTGAGACTGTCAATTATATATAAATAAGAATTAAGATGCTATTGTAGCAAATATATTAAAGAAAAATACGAGAGTAATTTTCATTATAGTATTTGTTCAGCCAGATGTTAGCGTTGTTAAATGAAAGACATCATTTTTGTCGAAAAATTGGCTTATAATTTTGTGTACTATATGAAACATATACGAATATAAGTGCGACTAATTCGACACGAGGGGCACTACTGTCTTCTAATTAATCTAAACATATATTGGAGAATGTAAAAAGAAGGAAGGATCTGGAGCACGTTCCACTTATCGCTGATATATATTGTATAAATTAAAGATATCAGATATATCATAAAAATAATTATTCAAGACATTTGTGATTAAATTTATCGATAACTTCAATCATGATTATTCTGACAAAAATTGGTAAACTCCAATGTGTATAGTTGTATTCGAAGATCACAGCTATATTAAAATTAATCAATAATATCTCAAGAGAGAGGAGGTCGAGTATTACTATATATTGAACACGCGTTCAATACGAGTGACGTATCAGTCGCTCCGTAAAGTCGCAGAACGTGCTCAAGAAGGAGACGACGACGGGGGACATATAACTTACGATTCACTCCGTGGAGCACCATCGTTGCCGCGTTCTACACAACTATAAAAGTGTCTTCGACGGCACCCACCGTGCGCGTACCCGTTATGTCTCTCTATATCTCGAAGGAGCGAAAGAGACCTCGCACCTGAACCACCTCCGCGCGCGCGATTAGTTCATTCTCTCGTGAACGAGCACGATTCGGGAAGGGCTGAATTTCCGAAATAACGCAAGATTCCGAGTTTGATTTCCGAGTTCAGCTCGAGCGATGCATTACCGTATATCTGACGCGAGAAATGCAATCGTCGATATACTTTACTTTTTCATCGGATGTCACTTGGGTCGCGACAATGTGTGGCTCGATTTCTTTCTCTTTCTCCTCTATTTCTCTCTTTCTCTAGCTCTACCTCATCTTATCGGAAGTCAAGTTATCAAGCTCAAAAGTTCACGGGAAACGTCGACCGTCAAGAATAATTATTACGACGAGGCCTTTCGAGGTCACGAGCGGACAAATGCCACCCCGAGACGTTGGGGCGTCGCGGTCGTCGCAGTGTGACTGGCGAGACTCACGATCACCCCCTTCCACCCCTGTTCGCGCGCACCGCGATCCCCTCTACCAGTCGGTAGAGTTCTCTTTCACCACCCTCCAGCGCCCTCTCTCTCTCGCGTCACTCGGCCACCCCTGCATGTGCGTCCCTGCTCCTCTTTCTTTGTCGCTCCATCAGTGAATCTACCAGCATTTATTTCCTATCTTTTTCTCTCCTATTGTATGCTCCATCTATTTCATCCCTTGCATCATGCGCTTTTCTTCTTCATCCCCTGAGATTTTTTATACTTCTGTCTCTTTTTCTATCTCGTTCTTTCTTCTTTCTCCATTGCTCCATCTACCCCTATCTACTTTTATCTCCCTCTTTCTCTTTGTCACACTCTCGCACTTCTCCCTACTCGCCTTGTCGCGCGCGTCTCCTTCTGTCTCTCAGCAACCCTCCAGACACTGGCCAGGCGGGCGGTCACGTGAACATCGGCTCGACCAATCGTGCGCCGAGTGACGTCATCCGCGTAGGTTCTCGCACAGTTCGGGAAAGAAGTCGCGGGCGTAAGGGTGCATTTGTGGATCCCAGGGGGAGATGTGCCACGACTGGAGTAGGGATGGATGTACCAGTCGATTCGATCTATGGACGATGTGTGATGCAACGGCAGGACTGACGATACTGATTGGGATCCTATGAGAAGGATCAAGGTACTATCGCGCTCGGTTTATCCGCTGCAGTTTTGCTACAAGTATCCTTCCTTTCATTTCTTTGAGGAATAATACATTTCTTTCTTTGAAGAATAATATATCACAGAATTTTTTAACGATTATTGACATATTACATCTTTTCTAAGATTATTCTTTGTATTTTACTTGTATTTTACTTGTATTTTACTTATGAAACTGTCTCTAGCTAAAATTTCTACATTTGAAAGTGGAAATGACGAATTATATATTTTATAATCTGCATATATTTTTATAATAATTTATATAATTTCTCTCTAATTCTTTCAAAAGAATTTATAATTAAAAAAATTAAACTATGTGAGTTGATGACAGAATTTTTAATTTAAAATCCTTTCATACTTTTTTCAATTTCCCATTTAGTTTCCCTTTTATTTTGCAAACAGTCTACGTTCAACCTTTTCCTTTTTATTTTAATGTATTTATATATTTTTTATATTTATACATTCTACAATATTACATCTCCATTATACTCAAGACCTATTCAAAAACTCTGTAAATTTATGCAACCTGACATATCTTTCCCTATATCCAATATTAACATCTCCAACTGCATTTGATCTATTAATTCCGCAACAACATAACTTTACATTCGCGAAAAAATTTTATCTTGTTTACCTAACCTACTCCGTCCCAGAGAAAAGTCCTCGATATTAGTTGCAGATTTTTTGCCTCCGGCCAGGACGCTTCTCATCTGTACTATGAAACCGGAGGCAACGTACGACTATAAATTGCGTCGCACCGAGAGCGGCTCATACGGAGGCCCATTTTTCTCCCGGCCGGAAAATGGGTTAGTGCCGAAAACCTTCCTGTTTGTATTCCGTGCTCGGGCCCTTTTTTCCTCTTCACAGACGTTACGGGCTCGTCGTCACCGAAATGAAATTCCGCGCCGCATAGCCAAATGTGACGTGGACCGAAGAAGCGCTAAATTAACGTTACATGTGATTCTCGTAAAAGGATATTTCCCATAAAACATCAGAGTGATAAATCAATTATAAACAATTATAAAAATTATTTTCCATTAATTTAACACTTATAGCCCGGACTCGTTCATTATATAATGATTAGTATGTAAATTTGTTTGTTTCGACTGGTGTAATCTCATTACGTCTTAATCCTTCACAATAAATGTCAACTCGTATATGTGTAATATAAACACATATGCATTATTATTATTTATAGACAAAAGTATATATATACGAAAATCAATTAACATCTTAATGATTTAATGAATACTTGGTATGTTCGCCAGATTTCATATTAGTGAGCCATTTTTGTATCTATCTATGTCTTTTATGAAGACAAAAAGTACTAAAATTATTAACAGTAAAATAAAAAATAATAAAGTTGAAAGAATAGAAGTTTATAGCATTTAATATTATGAAACATTTTAGCGGCAAAAAATCTCTTTGGTGGCAAAAACGCGTCTCGCGACTTCGCCGTTACTGCGATCGGCCACTGCCAGATGTGGATTTACTGAGAAAGTTTTATGCACCGACTGAGAGAAAGGAAAAAAAGAAAATAGTAGAGAAGTCAGTCGTAAATCTTGTGCCTCGTAAAATTTTCCGTTCGTCTTTTATTTGCATTTCGCCGCAACTTTAGCCTTAGAAACCCTACTCGTAATTTATCCTTTCGTAGACAAGTGTAGGAAATAATGCTGGTTAATTCGCACCGATCAAATGTCGACATAACATGATGTCAGATTTTGATACCTGCTGAGAAAAATATCTAGAAATATACATGTTGTGAATTAAAAATATATAAATAAAGTTGTCCAAAAAATCAATATTTATTAATTTTATTTGACATAACCGTGTACGATATGATAGAATTATAGCAAATCTCGTACCCAATCTCGTATATGAGTTAAATCCGATGAACCACCAATTTGCAAATAATTAACAAGTGCTTACAGTCGTTGATAAATTGCATTTACAATTAGAAAGCAATTATTAAATAGAAATTGCGTCTGAATTGGTATATGTATAGTTCTAATGTTTCACATCATTGAAATTAATCAAATAACAAAGTAATATATATATATGTATAAATTACTTTGGTGTCCGATAATTGGTGAAAAACCTGTTAACAGCAGATTCTTGAGACCATTTGGAGACGATTTTTCCTCGGTGAAAATGTCGAAGCATCAATAATTTCCGAGTTATAAGCGATTGAAAGAAAAGATATTTTTCGCAAACTAAACTTTTTAAAGTCAAAAAATTATTAAACTACATTCTTCACTTAATTTCAGATAGCGTTTACTATAATAGAATTTTAATTTAAAGTTTAATTACAAAAATATATAATGATAAAAATTGGAAACTTGCAAAAAATAATGACGTCTCTCGATATTTTCGCTGAGGAAAAATCTATTCCAAATGATTTCAAGAATCTGCCATTAACAAGTTTTTCACCAATTACCGGACACTCTGTATATATACTAGAGAAAGAAAACTTATAATGATAAACAATATGTTCACTATGATATATAATGTTTTATAATAAAGTAAATCGTAGTTTTAGAATTTAAAGTAACTTAACGCCAAACGTTTCATCAATTTCAAATCTTTTAAAGACTTTAAATATTGAATCCATTGAAGTATTAATTTAACGTCGCACAACTTGAAAAGACCGTTTCTCCTTAGAAACTCGTTTAGCTTTTCTATTAAACGAACGCTTTTAAAGATTCAAGAGCCAGATTGCAATTTACAATAGATTGTTCCCTAGTAGATAAACGCGCATGCGAATTCGTCTTTAAGCGAGCATTTTCAGTACGTCGATTTAATCTCGAATTTTTGCGCCGCTGAACTCTCGCTGACCGGGAAAAAAATAATCCTTTTCAAATGCGACACGCGAGCGAAGCCATAAATCAAGTCAGGCGCAATAATTGAAACGCAGGCGCGAGCCATCAAAAAGCAACGATTTGATTCGCCCTCGCGAGGCGATTCTCGTTTTCTCTTGCCATTTTTGTCGTTTATTTTTTCCAATGTTGACATCAACATGTCGCGTGATTGTCAGATAATTCAAATCGCGCGAACATCCGTGATTTTTCGGTTAGCAAGCTCGCGAGAACGCCGGGAATGGGATAAAAATTTATTGTGCGTAGAAAATGGCAAAAAGGGAAAAGGGATAGACTGCTGGTGCGAGAGTAAAAAAAAAGAAAAAAAAAGAAAACATACAGTCGGACCTCTTATCCTACGACCATCTTATGCTACGAAACCTCTTATCCTACGACAAAAAATCTTCTCATACTACGACCGCGAAAGGGGAATTATACCCCCACTCTCAAATTTTTGTCGTAGGATCAGAAGTTTAAGCGGAAGATTTCGGACCGAAAATGTCGTAGGATAAGAGGTCCGACTGTAATTGCGCTTCATCCGTGATAAACTCTGTGTTACGTAACGACTCTACACTACGTGTCAAGGGAATTTTTCCCTAGAATTCGTGGTTGTATCGGAAATTTTATTGGATGCTGTTTGCAGTTTTTATTCAATTTCTACCATGCGTAGTACTATAATTATTCATTAAATTATTGTATTGCATGCAATCAAATGCGTTAATTTTTTAATTAAAGCGAGATGTCCTATTGTATTGTATATTTAAGTTATTATACATTTATATCTATACAGTTATATACGCATGCATGTGCATGTGCAAAAAATAAATTAAAACCTGACAGCAAAAGAAAGACTAAAAATAGAAAACTTTAAAAGTTATTTTTCATTGAAAACAACTTTGCGTAAAAAGATTCATAATATAAATCTAAATTTATTTAAACACGCACGCAAATATAGCTATGCAAAAGCATGTGCATTTAAATGAATCTACATTTAACTTGAAATTAAAATTGCCGTCCTTTCGAAACGCGCGAAAGCGTTGATTTCACGATTAATCTGACGAATGTATCCTCGTTGATGTGTAATGAATTTAAAGATAGATTATGCGAACACAATGTACCGATAAAATTTTAATGACTACGACGATTGCCCGCTCGTCGCGACAGAATGAACGCGATGTATGAATCGCGGACCGCGAATCGTAATGCAGTGCGGGCATTACATCGTGCGATGTATATCGTGCATTATTCCGCATATTATTGTCTGCGCCACGCCAATGAAAACCGGTGCCTAATGACCCGCACAAATCATTGGCCGAGCATTGTCCTGTGTCGTGTGACTGCGAACTAGGTGCATGCACATGACAGCGCAGCAAAAAAGTTCCCTGTTTGCTCGTGAATTTGTCAGCACACCGATTGTTAAGCTCGTTGCACGTGACGCTGTTAATAATTGTAACAAGATTTGCAGTTGTGTTCCACAAACTTAGTAGCCTATTTTGGTGACACAATATTTTATATATTTAAAATTAAATGATTAAAAATGTGACCAAAAATATTTTTTTTTTTAACGTAAACAAAAGTGCATATGTGTGTATCTACTTTAATTTCTTTTTTTAAGTTTTTTTTTTTTACGGAAGACAGACAAGTTCACGATTATAATTATTCAAATTATATATATATCTATGTTAAAATTGTATAATTCACAGATAAAAATTAGAATCTCTTTGTTAGCTCTTTTGTCCCGTACAAAATTTAAAAACGTGAAATTAAGTAATATTAAAAACGCAGAATTACGTAAATGTTACGTGATAACATTTTGACGAAAAAATAAATTTTATGTTTCTTAGGTGAATAACTACATAGGTTACCTAAAAGGGAATAAAACGTGAGTGGTTTGCGAATGGAGCCAGATCTTAATAGAACAAAAGAGAACGGAGCACTTGTTTCACGGCGTTTTTCCTGTTTTCACACGTAGTTTATATATTTGAACAGAAAAAAATCGCACTTTTTTCCCGTTTTAGTTGAAAAGATAAAAAAAGATTGCAGTGAGAGAAACAGTTATTATATTTTCATGTGGCCGACGACACCGAGTTACGAATATTTCTTGTTTTATCGTAATCTTTTTTGTTTTGTTAAAAAAAAAAATATATATATATATATATATATATATATATATATATATATAATCATATTGTATATATTTATATCTGCGCTAGTTTTGAGATAAAGACGTTAGTTTTGTGGACAAAATTTTGCAAAATAACAATGCACATTTATCTCTTAATAGAAATTAGTCATCGTTAGCATAAAATATGATTTTCCTCGCTTTCAAGATAGAAAACCAAAATAAAAAATAGAAACTTTGATATAACAAATTACACTATATATGTTGTTAAAAACTATCACCGCGAAACAACCGATATTTTGAATAACCAACAAATGAATTAGATGCGTATAATACAACTCGGAATAATTTGAGATCGTATTTAAAATCGTTCAATACCACGGTATCTCGCCGAGTCAATTTCATTAAAATTTCAACATCATCTGCCTCGAGTAATTACCGAGGGCTCGTTGTTCTAGCAATGCTACGTCGCCGAGCAAGAAAGAAAAGACTGAAAAGATGGGGATGCAGGATGGAGGAAGGAAAAAAGAGAGAGAGAAAAAAAATAGGTTGCTGTAGGAGCAGGAAGCGGATATAAATCGACGTGCAGCGCAGCGCTCGTAATTGCGTTCGACGACGACGGCAACGACGACAGCAGCAGCGTCGCTTTTAATTAATGCGACACACTTTTTTCCCTATCGTTGAAAAGTGCCACATCCTCGTAATCCACACCGCGGCTCCCTTCCGAGTCCGTACGAACGCGATGGGGGTTCGTTAAAAAAAATGGAAGAAAAAAAAATCCGTCGACCCTCGAATGCACTGCCTGTTGGACCCGATGTCGTTCTCCGTCTCCCGACCTTTTCTCCCATCTCGCGTAGCGAATTGCGTGTATTTGCGTTTGCTCTGGCTTCACGCGACATAGATTAACGAACTAAATGTGGAGGATGTAACGAGTGTATTTAGAATAGAGCAGTACAGGACTTTGGCATCTTGGATTGGCATTGGAAGCGTGCACTCCATTTATGAATAAATATCGAATTAAAGTCTCTCCAAGTATATTTAATTGTGCCCTATTATATATATATATATATATATATATATATATATATATATATATATATATATATATATATATATATATTATTTTATATAAACTAAATTTTATTTTTTTAAAATAAATTATTCTTTAAAAATCTTTTTCATTTTTTTTGTTTTACACTAACTCGTTGACGAAACAGTACATTCACTGAGAAAATAAGTCGGAGGACGGAGAAACGCAAAGAGAGTGGTCAATTCTCTGAGTGCGAGGGATGGTCTGTCGTGTCCTGCGGCAATTTCCGTCCTCGAATTGAAATGTTATTACGTTAGTGACACGTTCGGGTATTCCTCGTACTTCCATTTTATTTTCTGCCTACTGGCTCTCTCTCTTGTGAATGTAATTTCAGTGAACAAGTGCATAAAAAAATAAAAAAATTAAGAGAGAGAGAGAGAGAGAGAGAGAGAGAGAACATCTGTAATTTTCTTAAAGAAATTACATCACAAAAGAAAAATTAAATAATTAAGAGAAATAAGTAATTTGTTTTAAATGCTAACATATGTTTAATAACAGAGTGTCTACTCGAATTTTGTAATAAAATCTCTTGATTTTCCAAATATTTTTGTTCAAAATTTCAAGTAAAGGAAATATTTTCAAAACTTTTTAATACAATTTTCTCTAAAATAAATTTTTTTATTACATGCATTTTCTAATTTTTTTTCATTCATAAGAAAAACACGGAGCCTCTTAAGTTTCAATGTTAGATTTATAAACGTACTAAAAAAACTAAATAACTTTCATAAAATAATTTTTCATTAATATAAAATTTTTATTTCTTTATCATTAAAAGTTACAAACAGTATTTCATATTCAATATTATGTTAAAACATTAAGTATATAAACAATATATATATATATATGTGTGTGTGTGTATATTGTATATATAATATTTATACGAGACAAACTGAGATTAAGTTAACGTTGGCTTTATCTGCCGACGATGTTTTAAGTGTTTTTTGCCAGACTTTAAGTGCTTAAAAATTTCACAATAATATACAAAAAGTTTTTTTTGTTTAATAGTCAGAACTATTTATTTAATTTTTTCAAGAATTCTAGAAAAATACTTTATTAAAAATAAAACCAAAACTCTCAACAATTAATGCGTTTCCACACACACGATTTCACACAATTAATGCCAGTTTCACACACACGACTATTTACAAGATGAAAAACAAAATTATCAAAAAAAGAATTTTCGAAAAATTTCTCTAAATCCCAATAAAATTCCATGAGACTTCTCTGATTTTTCCAAATACAAAAATTCCTGAATATTCCTATGTTTTTCCATGTTTTTCCAGAGAGTAGATACCGTAAATAAACAAATCTAACTTAACAAAAAAGTATAGAAATTTTACGTAAAAAAAAGAAACAAAAAAAAAGAACGGATACAAGAAGAAGAGCTTGACATGATCTGCAATCTAATTTGCTTCCAAGAAAGAAGAAAATAGGAAAAACGGAGCGAAACGTCGAGTCGTTAATCCCGACATGCAGTACCTGCGAAGCGGATTCCGTGCGGGAAAACGACAGGACTACGGAATCGAATTAAATCCTGGATATACGATTTGCAGGGAGCATATCCCGGCCTGCGAATCACCGAAGATTCGTTCGAGATTTCCCGGCGTGAGTCACGTGCAATCGAAAAAAAGGAATTCGACGGGCCGTTCGCCGCGATGTAATTTATGTATGCACTTTTGTGAGAATTTCACGATTTCGTAATTCGTGAGAAATTTCGACGAATCATTCGCGAAACAATTTCATTTTTAATTTAATTACCGATTCAATAAATATTACATTTTATATAGATTAAGATCTAAATTAATTTATTACTTCATTTTCTTGATTATTTTATTACCTCATTGATTTTGTCAGGAAGAAAACGTTCGAGAATGTTACATGTATTTTCATATCGCAATTATATGTAAAACAATTATTTAAATGTGCAAATTTAATAGTTTAATTAAATTATATTTAAATTAGTTTGATAAAACGCTAATGAAAATTGATGAAGATTACATCGTGTAAGGTACGAATTTTGCAACAATTTACATCGAATTACAAAGATACATCGTAAAGCTTCGTTTACGAGTTTAACGATCTCGCATTCCAACGAGTTTCTCTAGTCGCGGTTCATGAGAACTTTCGCCAAAAATCTCGGAATTTAATTTCCATAATCATGACCCAAACAATCACTTACCTTGACGACTCACGATTCGCAGTATATAGACTTCTTTTCTCTTAATTCACTGCATATTTTTCTTTCTCCCATTATTTTCAACATTCAACTAGACCATCTTGGGCATCACAACGCCTCGAATCTCACAACCAGAAGATGGAAGAAAAAAAGAAAAAAACCTGAGCCACGCAGCAGTCTGATGTCTTGAAAACAGGAACATTCTAGTGGTTTAATGCTAGTGTCGTCCATCCTCTGTGCAAGGGAATGAACCAACGTTGCTACTTCTATCACCCTTCTTTATTTTCTTTTCACTAAAATGAGATAGAGAGAGAGAGAGAGAGACAGAAAAGAGGAAGGAATAGAAGAAAAAGAAGAAAAAAAGTTGAAGCGAGTAGGAAGATAACCACACACATTCCGGGTAGCGAATTTTTTCTCGCGGTGAAAAGAGGGCAGGAGTAAAAGACGATGCCACAGGTGCAGAGAGAGGGAGATCTCGTGACTTTTATTGCAACGGACCGTGTTAATCCCGAGCACCCATAAATTCATCTAGTAGGAATTGCTTCTTAACCTCGCCGGTATCGCGCTAAATTCCTCCTGTCGAAGTTTTAACTAACGTACGTGATCTTTCTTTATTACCGAAGAAAAGATTTTTGTCTCGTATATTTATGGTAATTATTAAGTTAGTTATCATCGAGCATTGTAATTATTGCAATATTGATTTATGCATAATTACGCGTAATAGAATATTGCAAGCAATATTATTCTATTTATATATGTAATATCAATCATTTTTTAAATTAATAGATCAGATGTGTATTATGTACTCCGAGAGACTAATTATCTGGTATAATTATTCCATTTTCGAGACAAGGGCAAAAAAGAAGGAAAATAATTTGCCATGGCAATTCGAAGGATTGCAACGAGAGGTCGACAGAAAACCGAAGGGAAAAAGCAAACTTTTAATCAGTCGGTCTCCCCATTATCCCCAACAACCATTCCGATTCTTCGAGGTTTCAGCTCTCCCCCATACCCCCCCCCCCACCCGTCTCGTTGCTAACGTGGGACGGTACATCCGCCAAATTACATCGTCGCTAATCCCTTCTGGTGGCACTAATTAGCTCTCCCGATTCCTACCGTCATCGATCCTAAGCGACAACCTGGTAATTCGATTCTCTCGCTCGCGATGCGGCTTGCAACTTGAGAGTTACGTTAATATGCGCGATATTCGAAACCACCCGGATCAAAGAGCCATATTAATACGTGCATGGGAGCGTATATCTATGCTGCAGAATGGATGGCGACGTTAAAATCACGTACGACCGAATCGTCGGAATTCTTACCGCCTAACACCATTCGATTCCTATACGATTCCACACACATTCCGAGGTCGTCCTTTTCTTTTACAACGATTAATTGCATTTTAAAAAAATTGTGACCTACATTTTTAATTTGACTGAAGTTAAAGGGTTTCTTTAACAAATTCATCAAAGCCGTTTTGAAATTCACGTGTCGCGAATTTTCGAAAAATACATATTTGAATATAATGTGACGATTTCACGATGGGAATTTTTGCGGAAAACCTCGGGGCAAATTGTTGTGAGTAAAAAGTGCAGTTTCTTCGTTCGCGTGCATTGCAAACCCACCTGCGCTTCTACACGGCGCAATTTGCATGAACGTCCCTGTTTTGAAGCCCGTCGGTGGTTTTCACCATTTTATAGCTTTTATGCGCGCGACCGCGAAAATCCAACCCATATTTTCCGCTGTTCTGTTACATGATCGCCGAAAGGAATAAAAATTATTTTTATTAAATCGAGATTGGTTAAATTAAACATTTTTTTAGCTTACTTAATTTTTCAGCGTCATAAATAAAACAATCAATTCCATAGTTATTTCGAAAAGAAAGTATAATATAATTATTTAATTATTGAATTTTTAATCTTTGAAATTAGAGAAAAATTAATGATAGCTTCTTTTAAGTTTTTAAAGTGAGTAGCGTAAAAATAAACCAAAAAAAAAGCATTAAATTATGTGCTACTAAAAGATAAAACGATAATATAACATATTGAACAATGCTAATTTAAGTATTGCGGCACAGAAACAAGAATCTACAAATCTCAACCGAACGAAATTTCTTGTTTCTTGTTACTTGACAAATAGTGGGAAGGGAGTGACAAAGAATTAGCTGCACATCGAAACGGCGGCGGAAACACGTGTCATCCAGAGCAAGAAGCGAAATCTTTCCTTTGAATGTGCTTAATTGCAAGAACAGTTTCGTTTCTAGAGGAGAGGTCAGACAGTCTGACGAGAAGCACGGAAATGATTAACGACAAAAGGAGAAGACCTCATTGGATCTCCGGAAACAGACTGAAGGACGTCACAAAAAAGAAAAAAAAAAAAAAAAAAAAAAAAAAAAAATAGACTGAATCTCGAATCCGACGAAACTGCTAGAAGCTGGTAATTACCCGATAAAATTCTTCCGCGCGAATAAGAAAGGAAGGTTCACCCCCGTTATACTCGTTATCCCTAAACGACCCGTTTGTTCTTATAGTGTCCATAAATCAAATTCTCATAATTCTTTCAACTTCACTTTCAGCTGCGTTCTTGTTGGGAGTTGTTATATATGACCTATCTCAATTACCATATTTTTTTCTAAAATTGCAACTTTTCCTACTTAATTTATATCTAACATATATCTTATATAATTTAAGATCACATAATTTTATAATTTTAAATCTTATATAGATTAATTCCGTAATATTTGCTATATCTGATACGTACAATAATCATCTCGGATATCTGGGACAAACAGCGAGTTTCTATCGCAAACACACAAAATGCGTTAAAAGTGTGCCCGACAACGCGTTTTCAATCGCGCGACACTCTTCATTAGTCACGATTAACACGAAATAATAGCGTCAGCGCGCGATCGATAATGAAAAATAATTTATCGCGCCGGGGCGAACTGGGTCATTGATTCGCTTTGCGTTAGTTGTCGGGTAAGTACCTGATAACCAAATTTAACTCCGACGAGCTTTGTAATAAACGGATAAGTAAATACATTAGTTGCCGTAGTAACGTATAAATGCGTGATCCTGTCGAATGCGCCGATAGCGATTCTTCGTGTAATCGGTTATCCTCGTTTATCGTAACTCGCGTGATTGAATTACTTTCCGATGCGCTTGAAATACACATACATTTCAGAGACAATCGCGCGTAAATTATTTGTCGCGGTGGAAATGAAAATGGCTCTCTCGTGCAAAGTAACGAAACGTTTCTTGGTAAACAGCATAGATTATGGAAAAAATCCAAATACAAAGATGGATGTCATCATCTGTGAGCTTCGCATAAAAACGTGAAAATTATAACGAAGCGTCGGGAAAGAACACCGCAATTCTGAGCGGGCGATCGGTCTGACGCAGCAAATAGAAAATAATACCGGGGCAAGCATTGTTCTCGTTTCGCCCCTTCTATTTCCCTTGATCCACTCGACGTTCGTGTCCTGCTATTGCAGGATCATCCGCGCTATTGTCGTGTTTTGTCTTTATCCCGCTTTCCTCATTTCCCTCCGCGACCCTTTCTCTATCGTAGTGTAGTAGTGGTAGTAACTCGCATCTCACCCCGTTTTTTTACTGCTCCGCCTCGAACGGCATACGTATTCCCATTTATTAGTCGGGGGGGTTTAAAAAAAAAAGAGATGGAGAGAAAAAGAGAGTCGTGACAGATTGCTACGTTTATTCTGAGAGAAGAGGCGATGGCTGCCTACATTATTTATCACATCCGCTTATTATAGCTATTCCGCCGCGAGCTGATTATTGACGCGAAGAAAATTTACACCGGTATTAATGTATAAGAGTTTGAATCTGTCGAGAAGATACAAATTTATTAAAAAGATAAATGCAAATAAATATATAAAGATTATCGGCAAAATGCTGGTACTTTGCACAAAGCTGTGCGAAAGCTTAATATTTGCTCCATAAAAGATTGCAGTAATGCAAAAATATTTTATTATTGATTTTAGCTTACACCTATCATTCTTCATTTCCCGACATTGTTATTTGATTCGATAAAACATATTTCTATCAATCGGATTCTTTCTCTACTTTTTTCTTCTTCTCTTCTCTTCTCTTCTCTTCTCTTCTCTTCTCTTCTCTCTCTCTCTCTCTCTCTCTCTCTCTTTCTCTGTCGCGATTTGTCCCTTCCTGCATATCGTCCATATTTTATCCTCCCTTGAGAAGGGATGATGAAGGCCGATCAGGCCGCGACAGATTGAAACGTTTATTCGAAAGGGTGAATGCGTAACAGTATGGTGCAGCGTGCCGGTTGTGATTCATTACACGCGTGCCGATGAAATATACTTTCTCGGCGCGCAAATGAATACGAAAACTAATTTTCGATGGCTATCCTGGTGATTCGACCTCGTTTTTCAATTTTCCACGCGCTCCGTCACCACCGTCGCGACGTAATCGTGAAATATGATTATTCTGTCTCTCGTGTAGATTATTTTTAACGCTCGACTCCTCTCCTTCTCTCATTTTCGTTTGTATTTGTAGTCGTCGAAAATCAACGAACGATCGATCGGTACAGAATCGAGTCAGGTAGAAGCGATATCCAATCATGCCGACTTTTGAACAGCGATATCGTGCAATCCGGCGAGTTGATTGAAATATCCGACGCGCTCATTTTTTCCACGACGAGATTTTCACCGGCCGCGGATTGTTTCCGCAATTTTCCACGTGTTTCCTGGAAACACTCGTGAATATCCCATTTTTATGATCCAACAAACTTTTCGCACGCAACGCGTATTGCTCAGAGTTAATCTGATTGAACACGAACATAATATACTTCTCTATTTATCAATCCGTTTTATTTTTTTTATTTTTTTTTTTTTTTTTGCTTACGATATTTTTTCTCTTGCGTAATATACATTTAATACACATTTAGATTAATTAATAAAAGTACAAATTTTATCTATTATCGCGATATAATTTGAATATCCATTCGCAAGCTTTTATTGAATTTAAAAACGAATTTAAAAATCTAGATATGGAACGCAACAAAGTTTAACGAAGCTGTAACAGAGAACGATACAATGATCGACGTGGGTCTCGCTTTCGTGAGAGTCCATGTGAATTCAATAGAATTTCGCCAAAACTCTCAGCCAGATCTGGCAGCTCTCCGAGGTGCGCCGACAAAGTTCAACTATTTTGCTGCCAGACGACAAGCGATCGCACTGGTCTTGTTCGCGATAATAGACTTTTAAACTGTCGATATATTGCATTGAAAAGGAATGATAGCAATACCCAATTAAATATGTATGTCTGACTAATATGTAAGTCTGTGTAGCGTATTATATATATTAATTTTGTCATAATTTACAACGCAACGCGCAAATTTAGTAAAATCTGCAATTAAGCAGCTATAAGAAAATTTATAAAGTTACAAAGTTTATTCTTTTTAACTAAACTTCTTATACTTTTTGTTTTTTCTCTCTTCTTTCCATCTTTTAAATACATAATATATATATATATATATATATATATATATATCTCATTTTTAGAGTACATTAATGTAAGACTATAAAAAACAAATCTGTAGCTATATCAAAAAATCGTTATGTTTCGAAACAATTTAATTTTTCACAAAATTTGTTTTCATAAATGCCAGAATTTCTCTTAACCAATAATTAATATATAATTGTTCACACACATTAAAATGATCAGAAACATTAAACAGGAAAAACATTAAATTAATATAAATAACATTTAATAATTTAACCGAATGCACAAACATGTCATTAACATAATTGAAGAAAGATATAAAAAATGTAAATAAGTCAAAAATAATATATGTATAAAAAATAATATATAAAAAATTGATCTATGTAGATGCATTTAGATTTTATGCTGAAAAGTTTCTAAATTTTCTACTCTCTCTAATTCTTGTCTACAAGAATTAAAAAACATTTTCTCTGTTCTAATATATTAATATATATTTTAAATATTATTTTTGTAAGTTAACGCGTGTCTAATGTCGGATAATGCTAAGCCGAACAAATTATCGACACGAAAATATCCTTCTTCGTTCTATTCCCATAGAAAAAAATCGTTATATCAAAAACCGCGATAGGAGTAAATTATCCGTGGATTAAGAGTATCGTTCACGCGTAAAGGAGGATCACCAATTTCTAAGGGATCTCTCGGATATGTGAAACTCCATTTTTCCGGACGACCGTTACGAAAAATCGGAATCGAGCCGTAGAGCGATTTATTAAGATCCTCGACCATCTCCCAAGCAGAAAGTAAACCGGAGTTGGACGACGAAACGAGGAAAACTGACCAGGAGAGGAGTCAAGAAGAATGACCGTAAGACGCGGCTCGTCCTAGAAAACCTTAACGTTCTGCACAACTGTGGGATCTCATTCTCTTTCTCTGTTTTTTTTTTCTTGGAGAATAAGGTATTAACTGCGGAATATTTCCCGAGAGCGGTAGAAATAAATCTCGCGACGTCATATCCATAAACATATTTTTACCAGATAAATCTTATCGAGACTAAAAAGGTAGAATTTCATAAGAATCGCGATGCTTTGCATGAATTGGGCAAATTTTCAAAATGTAAAGAATACTACTAAGTAATAATTCCTTCACACATTTACGATTTTCTTATATTAATATTATCCACCGTTAAATTTCATCATGACATATACTTATAAAATTGCCAATTATTCGCAATTGTTATTTCCCAATTCGATATTCATCTCTCGTATGTGACTCGACGAATGAATGATTTTATAACTTATTCAGAAAATCTTATAACTTACTCGAGAAATGATATGCGATTTAAGTTCATATATTGAGAAAGATCATTAAACGCTAACTTACACGCCGAATTCAAGTCAACGGGAGTCGATTGTATAATTTCACAATTCACATCTTTTCTATTCCAAGTTTACCGACAAATTATTTTCGCAACACAAATTTGTCGTTATATGTGTGTAAGATATCTCGTGAATAAAAATGTAAATACATTTTGCTGATATTTAGAATTATTAAAAAAAAAAAAAAAAAAAAAAAAAACAAATTAAAGGTAAAAATTTAATATTATTAAATCCATGTTCATATTCTCACTAAAAATTCATTTCACTGGAAAGACATTTATTTCATCTCCCGGAATATTTGGATCATACGTATGCAGACCGACAAATCGCACGTCAAAAGCGAGGAATATTACCAGGTACAGCCGAGGAGAACATATTTACTCGCGAACGTAATCACGGACTCCGTGCCGTTCACTTCTGCCAACGCATAGCTACTTTCGCGATGTCGTCACGACCGCGTGTATTGCCCATTAATGTGAACTACGGCCCGACCATTATGTTGGAATGCACGCTTTCGAAATAAAAGACAACGGATCGCGGCGCGTTATGTACACCCACGACACGTGTCAGCCGCATTAAATTTGCGACCTCCGATCCTTTCAGTAGACTAGACCTTCGACTCGAGTAAAATGCAATGGGCGTGTTCGCTTGTTCTCAATCGTGTTACAATTTCGACATCCGGGACGTTGAAACATATCAAACGATCTGTTAACAGTTCTGTTTACGACAGAGCTTTGGTTCAGCACACGACGCTTAGTCATGTTTTTTTGCCGATTGTCTTATCGAATTATATTATCAAGCCATAGCCTCCTTTTAAGCATTTATTGAATAAATATATAGGCACTCACCTAAGAAGATCTCGTCGATGTCGTCGGCGTGAAGGTCAAGGTCGAGCTCGGGCGCTCCATTGTTGCCGGTTGGAGCCTGATGGCTCCTCTTTGCCAGATCCATCAACTCTAGGAGATCGTCTCGCAGCTCGAGGTGGCCTGCGGCCAGAAGCTCGGCCAGCAGGGTCAGATAAGGTGAGGTCAATAGGCGTGGACTGGTAGCACGCAGGCAACCGGGTAACCAGAGTCCTGGTAGACTGTAGGGAACCACCGGTACCGCTCCGGCACTGACGAAGCCACCGTTCAGGAGTTCGCCGCACAACATAGATGCCGCGATGACCTCAGCTCCTCCCTCGTGACCTTGGCGCCGCCTCGATGTCGACTATCTGCAAACCGCGCAGTGGCATCGATTAATACGAGCGGGAATGGAACATTCTCGAGGATCGGGGAATTAATTGCGAAACTTGCGGCGAGTTTCAAAGGTTAACGAAGTAAGAAATGGGACGGGATGTAAGTGCGAAGAAGAGTATTTCGCGACTTTTCACGGTGAAAAAGTCGGTGGACTGAGCTTTACGAGGGTCGAGCGAGAGTTTTCACGTCTAAGAAAGCAAGTCACTGGTTGTATTTAACTAATAAGTGAGTTAAGATAGCTAGGATAATTATGCAGAGAAAGATTAAAAGACTTTAAGATATCTCATCGTAAAATTTTCTAAAAAATAATTAACTAATCGATATTACAAGTATGTAATAATAAAATATGTGTGTTGCTTTTATTATTTTAAATATTAAGTAATTCCAAACATTCTTGTGTTTTTTTCACATTGACGTAAATCTGCTCATGTTAGTAAACTTCTCTTTAAAAAAAGATAAAGCTTCTCAGCAAAATACAAGTATATCATACGAGTATATCGATACACTATAAAGTGTAACTTTGTACGTAGGACGTATTTTTCTTCCATTCTACCGTAAACTTCGCAAACCGTGCAAGGTGTTTCATTATTACATTTATTTATTCTGACGTAAATCTTCACGTCTATGACGCAGTCAAGAAAATAAACTCTAACTGTTTGCGTATCAAAGTCAGTTTCTCTCGGAGAAAAATTTACGTACATATACAGAATACCTACATATATGTATTTCTGGTTTTGTATATACGAGATTTGAAAAGTTCCATTGGCAGTAGGGACTTTATGGAGTTAAACTTTGTTATGCAGAATGCATTGCTCACGTCGTTTCGCGTCGTGAATATCACAGGACACCCGTTTCGTTAATGCATGCGCATCCTGGCACAGGATTTTGCACTGTCGAAGTTGTCGCGAAGCAACATTAAATATACAATTTCGTGAATGAACATCAAAACCAGAAGAACACAAAGATATAATAGTCGTAACGGAGAACAAAATTTCAAGTTTAGTCGCGACAACAAAGGAGCCAGGCAAAAGGTAATACCGAATGCGAAACCGGGAAACAATACGATTTCTCTCAGACGGCAAAATGCACACAATTATAGTGAAATATACGCAAATTAATCCCATACACACACACACACACACACACACACACTCATACGTCAAGTTCCAATGAAATACAAACCGAATAGAATAACGAGAAGGCGGTGCCGCCGAGATAACGGAGATAACGGGTGTTCAAAACCAAAGGCGTATAAATATAAACTGACACAGAGATTCGATTTGATTGGTTTGAGTTTATTCAGTTAAAATAATTAAGCTTATCTATTCAATTATAGCGTAGATTTAATCTTTTCCCCTAATTATATGTAATATGTTGTAATATGCAAATATGTTATTTGCACGTAATTGATAAAATTCAAAAACATGTGTCTTCTAAATTCACGAGATAGAAAAGATATCCTTAATTATTCGATGTTTCTTTCTAGCAATACACTCAACAGTTATATTATATATATTGAAGAGTTATATTCACGCACCATTTTCTTTTGTATATATACTAGACAAGAAATTCATGATAGACGACGTGGATCTTTCGAAGAAAAACGTCACATGGATTGCGGAATTTCTGAGAATGTTCTTAGAGAGATACGCGAACACATTCGGTCGCGGACATCGACAATGCGGCACTGAAACGGCGCAAATGGAGTGTGACAGACGGAAAACCGGAAGTGATCCAATGGGTGGAGAGGCATTCCCATGGAGCCGACCATCACTCGGCGCGGTGCATGACGTCAGGCTTGGCGCGGGTGTGAATGCATCGAGTGATCTCACGGCGACAATGCTGTGATAAACGTCCGATGTACCCGGCAGTGATAAATGGCAGATGAAAATTGACAGTTTTTACGGGATCCCCCAGTAAATTTGGCTTTATTTTCATACATCATAAATTAAAAATTCTCAATAATTAAACATTAGAAAATAAAACTATTTAAAAAGTTAATATATATGACAGGCTGTATTATATATGATTGATTTATTTGATATATTATAAATAAAAAAAGAATATTTAAAAGGAAGAGAAAGATATAATATTTAATAAGATTTTTTAATTATATATTAAAGTGGCTTTATTCAATTTTAATATTAAAATTTAATAAGATTTTAATTTTTATTGAAACAATCTGACATTCTAATAAAAATATATACACGTACACACACACAATCAATTAAGAAATATATTTCAAATTAAAATCTTATCGTCAATAATATACTTTGAAACAATGGAAGAACTATGTTATATGCTGGGGAAAGATACGACAATGCATCAGAGATACGTTCCTGGGACACAGACACATATTTCCTTCACCGAGCCGAGTACGGCGTATCAGAGGTGAAACACGCACAGAGAAAACATCTCGCTCGTTAATCCGATCGCCTACGCACGAATTCTCGTCGTACGAGATTACATCTCGTGAGACGCGAGATTATGTCGCGAGAAATTCCCACCAAACTTTGGGGTCCCTGAAATTCTGGATCGGAATTTGCGGCATCAGCGGCGTAATGACTTGGGGACCGATGCTGTTATCTCTCGCGGAAAATCGAAGATCATGCCAGCACCGCGGACGGTAAACACGACGAAATTATCACAGCGAAATCCTTCGAGAGTATTTGTTAGAGAAAGCGGTATAATATTCGTGGCTTATGAGGTCGCGGGGATTCCGTGTGCGTCACCGCCGTCGTGGAAATTACTTGGGGGAGAACAGACATGTGTAATGTCATTTATATAGTATATAGCACATGACCGGAATTTGCTCGTGATATTACATCGTAATTCAGAGTTTCATCATTTTTGAATCTGTTTCTTTGCAGACGAAAAAAAATATTAACACGATAGAGAGCAGAACTTGTAGTTTTACGTAGCGTAAATAAAAAGTTTTAACAAAAATCTATTTTGAAAAATAGACATTTCTGTTTTAAGGGAAAAATCGTTGATTAAGATCAAAATGCAAAATACGCGGTAGCGCACCTGCACAATATCACGTGGAAAAATTGCGTGGATTATAGTAAGAGAGAAAAGCCCATTTCTCTCGTTTTTCAGATCGCACTCTTGTGTCATGGAAAATGCTCGTAATCGAGATGGCATCGCAGAAAATCGAAGCTGCATAATTTTCTGGTTCACAGACCGAGCGATCGATCTGAATTGCATCAAATGTATCATAGATACAAACGAATGATGTTATATTACTATGATTTAACAGAACGATTAAGATAAATATTCGAAAACATGTCAATCTTCACATTATCTACTTTATTTTTTTCAAACAAAAATTGACATTCGAGTTTGTTACGAAAATTCTTCTAACATCGCACATATAATTTGTAATTTGAAATTGTCCTTTAATTTTGACCTTAATTAACGATTTATTAATATTGTATATTTAAAAATTGACAACACATTGCATATAATACTTTCTTACTAAATATTTGTTAATAATTGTATGATAAATTGCATAAAATAGATTCAATATTTGTTGATATTTGCAAAATATATATGTGCATATACATACACACACACTTACATATTTCCCACAATATAATTGTAAAATCTGAAAGTTTCAATTATCGATATTAAATACTGTTTCGATTTCGGTCTGATAACATATATCAAATTGGTTAGCACGGCAAGCGCAAATATTAGCAATACATTTCAGCCTGTCAATATACGTCGTGATATTTGCGCGTATTGCAACATCGAAGCGGAAACGCATTTAAACGCGACGTATGATTACAATTAATGTTCATAAATTTTTTGTTTACCCTACACTATTGTTTTTTCGTCATACGTCATTGCTGTTCTATACTTAGCAGTTTATTCCATAAAATCACTAAAATAAACATATTGATTTAATTAATGTATTATAAATATTGTGTAACAATTTACAAAATTTCATAGTATTATAATTGCCAAACACATAATAATTTACAAAAGATGCATAAAAATATAACTAAAATATATTTGAAAAAATATAAGTATAAAATTAAATTTTTTATAATTTTTAATCGCGATTAACACGTACGATTAAAATTGTCTCAAACATACATTTAAATTAATCCGATATATTTAAATATATCGGATGGCGCGTATGATAAACATATCGCGCGAAGCGAAAGCTCTAATTATTATCGTGGATAAAGACCAGGGTGAGTGCCCGTTAAAACTCTCCCCTCATTACTCGCACGAACGCGGAACCAAAAGTTCGCAAGTCCGCGAGCAATTCACGCGGAAATGCGCTATTACTAGGCGGGATGAATCACAACCGGCCAGGAATATCGCGATACCGATACTGGTAACTTTCCGGATAACACAGAGAAGAGACGGGGAACGCGAGGGCGGTGGAAGGTGGAAGAAGGCATCGACCAGGGGCGGCAGACGAACGGGCGCCGCGATATCCATCCTCGTTATCGTCTACCCTCTCGCTTGTATGAAACTGGAACAACCTCCCTCTCGCCCCGCCGGAGATGCTCGCGCAAAACGTACGACCGCTCGGCACGAGATATCCGTTCCGCCTCGCCGTATGGCCATTCATAAAGCGGCCTTAAACACCGGTCTTAACCACCTCGCGGAAAACGGGCCGTGATTTATGGGCCGCAGCCGCGGATTTCGCCGCGGAGGTCCCCGCTAAAAATTTTACGACTCGCAGAATTCGAAGAACTATTCTGCAACCGCAACCATCTCGTTGCGGTCGCTGGATTAACCATGACTTCTATGTTATTTCAAAGTGCGGTTTCACGTCTCTTCTTTGATACCGTTCAGTTGTAAAGTATGAGGGTTTGAGTTTCTGGATAGAAAAAAAATTTGAACTTGTGTGTGTGAACACGTGTGTACGTGTGACAATGAGTTGTTTTGCGTTTTGCGAAGATATTTTCCTTAGGATATATATATATATATATATATATATATATATATATATATATATAATATACTTGAGATTTCTGTGAGAAGAATTAAAAGTGCGATCACGTAAAACTAACGAAAAGTTAAATGTAAGTGAAGAACAGTGCTTTCGCTAATACCTAAGTAGTGAAGCGAATTTTCACAACTTTCATCTTCACGACGCTATTTATCTTATAGTCCGTGATGGTGTGTTTGTGAATTAGTGTAGTTATTCTTTCCATGATATAAAGTATATAAACGGCATTTATTAAAATAATATTAAATAATACTAAAAGTTATTTTTATCTGCTTTAAAATAAATAAGAAATAAATAAAAAGAAAAGATTAAGTAATTTTAATAAAATTGATAATAAAAATGGATAATGTCTATTGATCTGTTAGGATATACTCATCTGCTGATCCGTGCATTCTTGCACGAAAGAAGTGTATTTCCTGCGAGCGTTTTCGCCGATTTCTGCGACACTCGTGCGATTAACATCGGAAAGAAATCGCCTACACGACGGAGTGTGAGCTTAACTGTAAAGAGTCCTCGAGCACGTACACGCGAATCCTGGAGAATCGTTTCCACCCTCGGCGTCTGGGTAAACATCGTCGCCGCATCGTTACCGGTTGCAATCTCGGTCGTACTCGCGAAAATCTGAGAGAGGAACTCGATATCACCTGGCTTTAGAGAATCGCGAATACCACGGAGAAGGCTTATAAACGGTAAACTTAAGTCAGATAGATCGCGCACGATATCGTCCTTCGAGCTTTACAATAACCCAACGCGAGATTTCACGATGGATTCCATTTGGATCTTCCTTGGTGCGAAAGGACGAGCGCGATGATAATCAAGATGAAATTGTCGGGAACGGGACTCTCGGGCGTACAAAGGACGCTTTGATCGAATAGCAGACAAAGAGAAATATTCGATGACCGTCGAACGATTAATTAAAGCAATTGGAATTCCATTTATAAGCGTTTTATTTTGTAAATGCACGCTGATGATTTTTAATCAGTTCACTTTTCATACGGGATCGTTTTTCATAAAAAGACAAAAGTAAAATTCGACAATCATCGAGAGATAAATTTAATTGGATAGATATTTATTCAGTCGATTTTATAAAGAATTATTCAATGAATAATTGCAATAATGAAATATAATAAAAGTGCAAGAAAAATTAAATATATAAATTTAAAAAAAAAGTTGAAATTTATATATATTTAATTAATAGTTCTTAAAAGATGTCGGAAAAAGAAATTTAATAATATTAGATATTTGATAAGTATGTCTATATTTATACTTAAGTTTTGTGTATAATTTGTTTTCTTTTTGTTTTAACAAACTTGTGCATTGCATAACAGTATAAATGCAGTATAAATTAAATCTGAAATAATTAAATGAGATGATATTAATATGCTTATAAATCGTATTCATCCATCACTTCTGGTGAATTAACGAAAATCGCATTGCACCCATCGAAGTATACAGGAAGTATATTATATGATGTAATGATTTAATAGAATGTTAATTATTCAGAATGTTGAATGAATTGTTATACGTTTATTTTTCCAATTATTCGTCGTACCTATGTGGTTTAAAATTTTAATTACGTTTTTACCGTTGCCATGCGGTAAAAACGGACTAATTCACTCTGCCTTCGCATTTATGAATTATTGTTAAAGCAAAAATTATTACACGTTAATTTAACTGCACAGTTCACTATTCAACATTTTTCTAACAATTTTATTGCTCGTAAGTTAATTATGTTTAATCTCAATTTTATAATATTATATTTCTTAAAATTCTATAATGACAGTGAGATGACACTTGATAATAATTACACGCACGCGCGCGTGTACGTACATACATATGTATTTTAATTGTATATAATTGCGTATATAAAATTCAATTTGAAAATCTTCATAAATTGCAATGCAAAGAGAGATAGAAAAAGAAAGAGAATATAACTTTATTCAAGTTATTAAATTATAATTCTGATATATAATAATGAAAATAATAATGTGAGAGACAGGAATATATGATGTCATTCAAGGAAGCAAACGGGACATGCCATCCGAGATCTCGGGCGAATTTTTCACCCTAAAGCTCCCCTTGCTGCTTGATTACATTAAGGGCGGAACCGACTTCCCTTTTCAACCTGCTGCGAACTGACGGAATCTTTGAATCGAAGTCGGCTCTCTGCTCGACAAGAATCTCGTCATTAAGATTTTTGATTTGAATGCAAATGGCTAGTTGTCCCTATCCCGCGCAGATCTTACCCATGCTTTGGCAAATGTCGCCGGGGAAAATGAACAGACTCTGTCCTAGATGAAGCATTCCGGGATGCATCCAAGATCGATGTTTCGTAAAACGCGCATGACACCTTCGCTCCAAAAGGGATTTCATTTTTTTTTTTTTTTTTTTGTTTTTGTTTAGTATGCACTTTACGAGCGTGATCGCTGGAATCGATCCTATTTACCCTTCGTGCCTTACTGAAGACGCGCCATATAAAACGAAAGAATCCCGTCATATTTTTCTTCTATTTCGAGCGACGCAAAAGCGCTATTGACAATCTGCACATGTGTGTGTATGTGTGTGTGTATATATGTGTGCGCGCGCGCGTTGTGTTATATGTATATCATTTTATCGATTTTTTATTATCCCGCCTGGAAAATTTTGCCAGGCCTTTGAGACGCAATTTTTGTCATTCTTTGTTCGCCCCCCCCCCCACTTTTCCCGAATAACAATTTCTTATCATTCGTCTTTTGCAATTTCGTCGCGCCCGCATTTATAATCTAACAATTTTTATTAGTCTACACAACTTTCGCAATTTGAGTAATTTGTTGCAGCAGGACGTTTTTCATCACTGTTCGAATGCCGTGGTACGCGACAGGCAGTGGGCGTCGTTAAAGTTTCAACCAAGAATGGCCGTGGTATACACGAGCGTCCTAAGTTAAAATGGAGCTCGTCGTGTGCATCACGCCGCGGCTCAGGTAAGGCGAGACGTAATTTACTGGTTTCTGCTTGTTACACCGACCGCACGTCGACGTGTCGCCGGGCGTTTGCTCGTAAAGCCGACAAACTCAACGTAATTTTATCCCGTCTCTAGATACGCCTCTACATGTACTATACAGCTCCGCGTATACCCGGTCCTTCGCCCGTGCCCTTCGCCCTTCGGCCAAATGAGATTTTGCTCGACGCAGACGACGCAGGTTCCGCAGGACACGCAACGGTCGCGCTCTACGAGATCAGGACACAACAGTTTATGTAATCTGACACGGTGATCTTGTCGTGGTTAACCTTTATCCGCACAAGCGAAGTCTCGAGAATATTCATTTTTTCATGGACAGAAATAAAACTACTGTTTTCCTCTTTCTTTTTCTCTCTCTCTTCCTCTCTCTCTCTCTCTCTCTTTCAAATGCTCTGTTGTTTTAAAATTTAAAATTGTTTCGAAAAATTTATATTCATCAAAGACAATTATTAAATAATTATTTATCTCTCTATAAATTATTATCCTCTATAAATAATGTCAATGTCTAGCAA
Source organism: Anoplolepis gracilipes (assembly GCF_047496725.1). NCBI lineage: Eukaryota > Metazoa > Arthropoda > Insecta > Hymenoptera > Formicidae > Anoplolepis > Anoplolepis gracilipes. Next base: position 14,198,575 of record NC_132973.1, read on the forward strand.
TTTTAGAAGATAATTTATTGAAATTGTCATAGTTGACTTATTTTAGAATTATCTTGTACATTGAAAAGTCGACAGGCAGCACATAATTAATGTCTTTCTCCTACAATAATAGTTATGTGCTTTATGAAATTATATAAAAGGAGGCTTAAAGTTGATCTTGTAATTACAAAAGAAAGTCGTTACGTAACCAGTACATGGGTAATCACTAATGAAAGTATTAAATTCTTTACAGAGATATGAAATTAATATAAACAATAGTAGTTGATATATACGAGTATCGGCCATCAACGAATCGCAGATTACATGAAAATGGCTTTTGATACCGCAATAGCTCGGCAATCGGATTTGCGAGTGAGTCGAGGTTATCCCTCGAAAGAAGAATTTACATGAGGATTTACATGGTTTGCTAGACGGTTGGAAAGAGAAAGGGGAAAAGGGGAGAGGGAGGGGGAGGGACGATTGTAAAGGCAGTAGCTGGTGCCCAATATAAATTCAAATGTATTTGATGCATCATCGAACTACGCTTCTATAAAGCCTCGCTGCCGTTCCATTCCGTGCAAATTTCTGTTTCGATGTAAATTCCATTTTTCTCCACGAAATAGTTGCTATATTGTGCCTCTAGAAAAACGTTGGCCATAATATTTGATTCGCAAATCAGAAAAATGTGTTTGTCATCTTAATAATTTCGACTATAATTTAAGAGGATAATTGTATCACCGTAAATGTTGATTATTAACTTCAAATTTTAATGCTCATTATACAAACTAAAGTTCTCCATATTTTTCTAAGCGCTCACATGAGTGCTATTAATTTCTCCTCTGTCCTTATTTATAATAATTATAATAATTTACACGTTTTTATTGTACATTGTTTACACGCACATTAGCACCAATCGATCTTTCAGTCGTAAATCGTGTCTCGATCTTTTTGTTGCAGGAAGTTCATATATCGTGTCAGGAATGCGAATTCAAGCTCAGGTGAGGAGGTTCAAAGCGAGGTGAACCCAACCAGGGGACAAGGCAGCAGGTTGATTGATCGCGTGTCAGGTTCCAGCCAACCTGGCGCCAGTCCAGTGGTGCCCAACTCGTTGCCACACGACAATTTTCGCGAGTGCAAAGTACAATACTATTAAACGAAAAACTAACTAAAGTCATTTTTTACCGAGATAAAACTAAGTCGGCAATATGTGTGTGCATAAAAAAGTATTTCTGTCTTTTACACGCAGAGCTACACAGTCTATTGTGAACAATGTGTATTATGTAGGATATAAATATTGAATAAGAAATGACGTCAAAAAAATAAATAAGAGAATTTTTTACTATCTATAAAAAAACTATAAAATAACTGGGATAAATTCTGTTTTCATTTATGACGCAGAGAGACTTGTCTTTAGAAGTATAATAAACGTGGGTTATTTGAACTTAAAGATACATGCAAGATTGCTCTACGACTTACAACAATGTCATAAAATGAGGTAAGATTACGTCAACAGAAGTGACTCTACAGTAATAAAAGGACTTTTTTTTAATATTGAAAGAAATTATTTTGAAGTTTTAACTTTAGTTAAACAGTTTGAAGAATTTTCACAGAGTAATTACTCAGATACAACGTGGTTATAAAACGTTATATCACCTGTTATCCGAAATTTGTTGATACAATCTTCACTCGCTTCTCTCAAGCTATAATAATATCGGTGTATATTTAAGGAAGATTGCATTAATGAAATATATGTGTGTGATGTTTAACTTCTACCTATATCTATTATATATTACTGTTATCGGAGCATAAAACGTAATCACGTAACCCATGCAAAAATTACTGTCTTCATTATAAAAGGATAACGATAACGAACGACATACTTGCATCTACGCGAAGAAGGCTACCAAGGAACTTGCTCTTCGATAATTAGAACATAATTACGATAAAATGGCGCACAGTGCGAACAGTGCTAAAAGCTAAAGATGTTCCGAGTATCCGTTTTCCTTTATCACACATACATACACAAGAGCACAAAATATATATATATAAAAAAAAAAAAAAACAAACTATGAAAGAACTCGGTCAGGGTAAACAGTAACAAAAGCGTCGCGCGGCGAACCGTTTTAATTCGCGAACAGAAAATACATGTTTCCACGATGCGACGATCGATAGGGAGTTACTTCGCGTACGCTCGACCGGAGAGTGAATTCGCGTGCGCGCGAATTAGACTCGCATGAATTTCAAGGAAGGAGAGAGAAAGCGCGAGAGAAACAGAGAGCGAGAAAGCGACGAATTTAAGCTCCCGAATCCTACGAGGGCCACCCCCTCGCGGAAACGAATCACGGCTGTGCGCGCCTCCAACCTTGTAACCTGTCCGTCACTTTAAACCCTCATCCCTTCCCCGGTCCTCTGTGTCGGCTCTCTCCGCCACGCCAAGTCCCTTTATTTGATCGACGAGTGACGTTATCGCGGGTAATATCGGACGGCGAGAAAGAGAGAGACAGAGATAGGTAGATAGATAGGCGGACGGAGAAAGAGAGAGAGAGAGAGAGAGAGAGACTCTCCGGCACTTCCGATTCGCCGGCTCACTCCATCAAACATTCATGCTGTCGGCCGCAAACTCGCGCAGTCGACCGACCACCACCACCACTACCCACCACCACCAACCCTGTGAAAACGCGTCCGATAAAATGCAGTCCATCCCGACACCTTTTGTGCGCCCGTGCCGTCGTAACACTTCGCACCTACCATCGTTCATATAACTGAGATTAAACCTTCATTTCCATCGCGTCGCATTTTCTTTGAGCCTCCCACGAATTCTCGCTCGATCGTAATTGACCTCGCTCTCTCTCTCTCTCTTTCTCTTTCTCCCCCTTCTCCCTCTCTCTCTCTATCACCTTCTCTCTTTCCGTCTGTGAACATGTCGTATTTTTAAAGTTTTATTTTCAGATGTTATTCTCGTAGCACATATACCATGCAATGAGCACCATTATATCGTACCGTATGAAAAAAATTGTTTTAAACGAGAATCTAAAGGAGAGTCTTTACACGCGTGTTGCTCACTTGTCGTTCGAAAATCGCTCCGCTCGCAGGGGCATCTTCCTAAGGGGTGCGTTATTTTAGGATAGGATCGATCTTTTCAAGCCCGCATCGCGATTATACGCCCGTGTTTTTGCAACGGTTGGTAATAGACCGCGGGCGTAAGCGACGATGCGGACGATCGCTTCGTTAATTGAGCGATCCCGAGGTGCGCCATCACGTTTTATTCTCAGGCTTGGAGATTTTTAATGGACGGAATAGTAATCCGAAGATAAGAAGAAGACGAAATGAATAATTCGGTGTCGTATGAGAATCGCAAATTTGAAATCTAATAAAAGCGAATAATGAATTGCATTATCTAAATCGTATTATAGATATCTTTGTACGAGTCATTTGTTCGGAAAATGAGCTGAATGAGATTTTTGCGGTCTTATCAAAATATCAATTGAAAACTCATTTATAGTGGCAAACGCAACTTTTAGCTTCGCAAATTCAAGTAGTTAATAAATACAGTACGGAACTTTGATATTAGCTTCATCGCGAGTTTATAAGTGTTAATTAAATTGCAACAAATCGTACAAATGTCGAGAAGTTAATGATGCGGAAGTCGTGTTAATGCGGAATGTTGGAAACTTGCCACCTTGCGCAACAATCAAGGTAATCTCGTGGGGATCGCAGATGAAAAGAGCGGGAGGGGGGGTGGGTGGGAGAGGGAGGTGAGAGGGAAAAGGATAAACATGGAATGAGAAAGAGAGGCGTTGAAGGGGAGAGTTTGGACATAAGGAGAGGAGAACGGACTCTAGAGCACTTCGTCACACTCTGGAGAAGACAGAGAGGACAGAGGGGGCTTGTTCTAGTTTACGGTTCTCAAAACGAGAACATGGGGCAAACTCAGGCACCCGTATGTCCCACGTGGCTGAGAGGTTTCCCCGAAATTGTCGGTGAATTCGGGCGGGTTCACAGCCAGGATGACTGTCGTGGGAGTTCCGATGAAAGATACTCTCGCTCGACTCTTGTCGTCCGCCATTCTGATGCCCGCATCAAAATTTGAATTTTCGTCGGAATTATCATACATCAAGCATAGACGCATCTCGATTACCAGGGTTGTGTATCTTTGAGAACGTTCGAGGAAGATATGATATAAAAAGAGAGATTTATTTAGAAAAGCCCATATAGACGAATATAATGCCTTTTCTAAATAATAAACTTTCCTTGAACGTTCTCAAAGATATATATCTCAATAAGAAAAAATCGAAATTACTAAAAGTTAATTTTTCGTGAAGCGTAATTTAAAAAAAAAAAAGAAAAAGTATGTTTCTAAATTATACTGATAAATATATAATTTATAATTAGTCCCTTACGAGAAGCCACTAGGGTGGATAATTTGGAGATGAATTTATTAATTATGTAGTCAATCGATCGAAACTAGACTTGATTAATTGCTCATGGTCCATCCAGCTCATTATATATTAATGCATCAATTGTCTCATTAAAGCTGCGGAGAAATATATACGTTCATAATACGTTCAACATGCGACAGATTAATTTATTTACACGTGACAACAATTGTTCGTATTTGCATCCCATGTTTAGCGATAAATGTACTCATATAATTTTCATCGAATGATGCCAAATGTAGCGTATAAATCGGAACCAAATAAATTAACAATCTTGCACAAACTGCAAGCGATGCCTATTTGCATTTCGCAACGTTAAAGTTTTAGTACATCTTATCGCCCGTTTTAGATGCAACTTTATTTTATTCTACCTATTTTCATGAATGTAGCTGTCAGTCTGTTAAGCTAATATCTTTATCCTAATGACGATAATTAGAGCAACTATCAAGCACTTATCAAGTGCAAAGGTGCTTTTGCAGAAATGGCTGCGATGACGGTTACTCCTGCATAAAAGCGCGCTGCCAACTGTAATAATCGCACCCGTCGGCAAATCCGTCGCGGACAGTTTTATAATCCGCCGCTTTTACACCCTCGCTTTATTAATACAGTGGCAGTAACGGGGTTAATTCACAGCTCGCGACAACGCGAAAGCGCCGAATTCGTCGGGGTTGCATTGTTCGCAAAGTTTAAAAAATTCTACTGTCTTGCGCGAAAAACACCATTCTCTTATATATAATATACTTACTTTTTAACCAAGATACGCCATAATGTCGTTTTCTTAAAAATGTTTTTTTTTTTTTTTTTTTTTTTTAAGTCGTTAGAAACTTTTAAATGAATCGCGTATAACTTTAAATAATGTATATTTTTACAACTATGATTTATATTTCCTTGAATGATAATAGCATTCTATTCTTTTGTATGATAATTCTGGCAATTTGTCTTACGTTTTATTTATATTATTTTCAAACTTAAATGAAATAAATTTTATAGTCGGCAAGACCAAACAAAATTTTATTTTATTATCTACAAGTATAGTAACAGAATCATTGCCATTCAAAATGTTTCACTAACGTTAAATCAGCTTCTAAAATTTTGTGTTATTTCATGCAATTGGTACTTTTATTTTAAACATGATATTTTTAAAGTTTCAATTTTACTTGTAGCGTAAAACAGAAATAAACAAGTAAAAGATAACCGCGAATTATCTTGTCTTTTAGAAGATCGTGCAAAGAGAAATCAGGCGTTCTAATAGAATCTCGAGTCACGTTTTTTTTTATATTTTGCAGCACGAAGAGTTTGGCTCGATTTTTAAAGTGAGAAAATAAATTTAAAAGAGGTTTTAAGGGGAAAAGCAGAGTTGGCAGAGAGTTCGCTTTTGCTTTGACATTTTAATGCGACTCGCGACTCTTCGAAAAATTCATCGAGCTTTTTAATCGATATCGCGGCTTCTTTCTCGTCTCGCAGGAGGTAATTACGTGAAAAGCACGAATCAGTTCTCCAATAACTTTGCAGAAAGAAACGCGATCGCAGATACGTTCTTATTAATTTCGTTACCAAACTCTTCTGACAACATTGTACTGAATCGTACGATTCATATTTCAATTGAGGACGATAAATATAAGATAAATCTTCTTAAATTTAACTTTAAGATGTGTAAAAGTTTAAAATTTTTTAAATGGTTATTTCTTTTTAATTATCTGTTTTTCAATAAAAGATTAAATTAATAATTTAAGTTATATTTTTCTGGGAATCATTATTAAATTTCTTGGAACGTTTTAAATTTTAATCTTTTTATTAAGAAATTATACGACAGTATTGAAAAAGAATATGGCGATATTAATTCTTCGCGTAAAGTGATTATGATATTAGCATTTTTTCCGCTTTTCCATTAGTTTACCGGCGGTTAACCATAAATTCACGCTCGAAGAAAGCGGTGAACAGTTTGTTCCGCCGCGAAACAGACATGACGCCGAAGAAGACGGCGCGCTTTGAGCTCCTAATCCGCCAGGGGAGATGAAGAAGTGCGGAGGAAAGAGCCACGGGAGGAAAATAAAAAGAACAATGAATTCTAGAACAAAGAACAAGCAAGATCGCGACGAGTGGAGGGATTTGACACATCGAATGAAAAATATGCGTGAAAAGATAGAAGATAGCAAACGAAGCGAAAAGCATTCGGCGCGAAAAAAAACTCGCGAAACGTCATTTCGATATGAAAGAATTAAATCAAGCTTATAATCCTGTGCTGTGATATAATTTATGACAGTAAACAAATACTTAATATTTTTTTTATATTTCTATCTAAATCTCCTCTCTCTCTCTCTCTCTCTTTCTCTTTCTTTTTAGTAGTGGCGAATTGTTAGACTCAGCGTTAATTAAATCTTCCAGCGGCTACTGGGAGGCCTACGCACGTGCAACACGACCGCACCGCGACCGCATCTGTCATTGCGATCATTACGGGATCGTTGGCACGTCGTCGCCACGCGACGGAAGACGCTAGCACTGCAGGTATTCCGTCTCGAGAATGCAAATGGTCCCGTCGTGGATGATAATATGCAGATTAATCCGGCCAGCCCTTAGCCGGCCGAAAACTCCTAACTATTCTCATTCCCGCGTGGGGAGAGTGTGCCGAACTGTTCGCCGCAATCCCGGCTCGGTTCTTACGACAATTGGCTCGTGCGGAGATGAGAGGCTTGGACTTAAAAATTTTTTTTTCCGAGAAAAAAATTTTTTTTGCTGAGAAATGGTCTTTTCCCAAATTCTTTCTTGAATCTTTTATTTTACAATTAATTACAAATACAAAATATTCATTGACAAAGTACGACAAAAATTATTTAAGAAAAGCTAAGAAAAAATGCAATTCAAATTTAACATAAAAAATATTTATATAATTGAAACATTTTTTGAACAAGTTCTGCTGCATTATATATATAATACATAAAGGATTTAAAATATTCATTTAATGTTTATATATATAGGCCTGTAATATCGCTTATCAAAGCTTATTAGATTTATCAAATTCGATTATGTCACTTTTGAAATAAACACCTCGTTTAAGAGATACGGTGTTTGTCGACAGAATTACTACCGTAGGAATTACTTCGCGAAATTTTCGCAAATGGGATGTAGGCAGAAATCTGATTTCCAAGTTTTGCAGGAAGCTTGGGAATTGTTTGAAAACTTAAATTGGGGTTGGCGTTATTACTAAGATGGATTAAGAGATGCTTGATAAACGTCAGGTAAAGCATCAGGTAATGCACTAATAATAATCTATGTCATAAAAATCGTACTCTATCATATTAATCGTAACCTTTAAAAAAAACTTTTGTAAAAAATATAAATGGAAAAAGAATTACTATATATTATCGAAGCATAACAAAAAAAACGTATAAGATAAAGTATTCTTCTCAATTAGCAAAAAGTGGAAACTCGTGTTATCAAATCATGCTTGCGTTATAATTAAAACGGGTCAAATTGCTATTTGCTTGTAATTAATAATACATTTCGAGTGGGAAAATCGTTATTGCAGGCATAAATGCTGGCATATAATACGCTGCCAGTGCTTTTGAGTGAAGCGTATTAATGAAACAAACCTAGTTTTCGCGCGAATTACTAATAAATTAAATCAAGCTCGTTTTCCTTTCACAGCCAACTTTCAAATCTGTGTCTAATAATTGTGAAATATGTATAATTTGGAGAGAAGATATAATTGCCAATAATATCGTCTTAAATTGTACATAATTTTTAATCGTTCTCAGATGAATTTATATAGAATTAGCATATATCTGCAAAAATATTAATCTTATCTTTAATATTTTTGTTTCTTTAGTTTTTATTAAATTTTATTACATTATTATTTCATCTCTTTTAATGCATCTCGTTTAATTCAATCTCTAAATCTCGTACTAGATAAATAACGCAAATAGTCATATTAAAATTTTATATTTATATTTTTCTCTATTTGGTATTGTGTATATATTTTTTGAGATTTGTTCTTGATATATTTCGCACTAAAACATTTCAGAATATATATGCATCATTTATAGGCAATAGTAATGAATAATAATGAACAAGATGCCAATATTGTTGGATATTGATGACGGTCGAACGAATGCGGACTACGAAAAATTTGCGTACTCTAGACAACATTGGAGCAATACGATGAAAACAATTCGTCTCAATAATGCCACTCGAGGAATATCGATGTTATTTTATTGAAAGGGTAGCCGGGGGTGCGAATAATACCGCTATAAATCATGAGGACGCCGAGTAGACAAATGTTTCGCTGTACCAATGTGAACGACAGGCAGAAGCGTGCATTTGTGTGCATCGTATTTTATTTTCTTTCTCGAAACCGTTACAACATATAATCTAATAAAATTAAATAAGAATAAATTTACTGGCTTTGGTCCAATCTATTTTTTACACTTGTTATCTAAAATAATTATTTACGAAATAAATTTAGACATCGGTTTATACGACACTATTACTCTCTTATTACTCTCATTTTTTCTAATTAAACATCAAATTATTTTTGTAATAAATATTACGAATTTATGTCATACATGCGATTCGAGGGTGTACGTTCTATTTGCCACTAATTAATCTCCAGATTAATTTATCGTTTGAAGATTTCATGACAACCCTTTCCGCATCCTGGAGGATGCTATTATTCACCGATGCATCGGCGCATCTGCTGTGAACATCGTGTAATTCCCCGGGAACGAGGTTGACTCTGAAAGCGGCAGGTGGTTCCTGAGACCGAATCTGATCGATAGACAAAGGAGAGAGAGAGGCTTAATGACGAAACGACGATCAACGGCATACTGCTCAACGTTCATCTTGCAATGTCGATCGCACTCGTGTTAACGAGAAATGATAATAATTAATGTCCTCTCTACCCGAAACTTTTTCGTCGCGTCATGACCAAGCACGTTGCGTACAGTCCTGTCACGTACGGAAAATACGCGATGTGTCACGAGTGTTCGTCGTCCCAAAAGTTTTCGTCTAAACTGGATTTTCCGCACAATTCGTAACAGTACATCGTATGTCTTTGTCATACTAGACGAGATAATATTATTCGTCAAGTGATGAAAGAGACTGTGTGCTTAATGACCAAGCACCATCAACTTTGCGAGATATTTCAGTCGTTCAACCATAAAATATTATAAAACCGTAACTATATGTATGTATATATAAGAGATTTTTACCTTCATTAGAAGATAATTAAGAATTATCAAAAACATTTTTAAATAACATAGATTTAAAATACGTTATTAATATAATTATAAACATTTGATATCATCGAAAAATATTTAAAAATTATCATATATCAAGATTTATAACTATAAAATATATTTTACATTAAATATTATACAGGTAACAAGATTTATGTCATATTCGTAAGACGCAGAAACATCAACGGACATATGAAAAGATGAATCTTATTCGCGACACGAATGCGATTTTCGACGTGTTTTTCGCGAAGAGAAATGAATTCGACGGGGGAGAAGTAATTCCGTATTAATAAAAATGAAGGAATCCACTCTTTCCTCCCTCCCCCCTCCCGGTTCGAGCACGAGCGAGTCGTTATCACGAGAGTGCATACCTGCTCTCAGGTAGTCCGGGCACGTTTTTAAAGTGTCTCCGGTGTCAGAGTTCTCGCAGGAAACTTGGAGAAGACGATGCGCGCTTCGGAGACGTCCATTCCCCGGAGAAGATTTTCGCGAATTCGTTTCGGCTGGATTTTCCACCCTCGAGTCAGATACGTTTCACGAGGGAGTGAGTGGGACGCGTAACATCGCCGAAATGTCTCTTCGTGGAACAATATTTTCGTTCCGTTTCCTCGCGACCATCACCCCTCACGTTGCGTCTTAGGGGAGAGGATATACGTCGACCGTCCGACGTTCTCGTATATGATAGATCGAATTTCGCGTTTACTCGTATTTGCGATCGACGACCTCTGTCTATTGAACTATGTCATATTGCAAAGCTGATATCGATGCTTCTCGCGCGATTAAACAAGGCTAGCTTATGTCCCGAACAAGTCCGTTTCGAATTTCATTAAGAGAGTCGAATCTGTACGAGTTTCTTGTACGTAAAAAATATTTGCAAAGACACAAATATACAAATTATGTAAAAATATTGCTTTGCTGTTTCCGTTCGGCGAAACTTAAGACGAAAATAAGTCAATTCGCGTGAATATGTTTTCGCAAGACCCGTTAAAATTACATACATATCGCGACGCGGCAGAAAATGTTTTCGTACGTCTATCAAAACTTTGATAATACTCGAGGTTGGAGAAAGGGGTAGCAGCTGGTCCACTAGTCGGCAAAGAGGATGTAAAAGGAAAACTACGAAGAAAGAGAAGGAGGGGGATTAGCAGGAGGGATTGAGGAACCGGGAGATGTGGGTCGGTGATCGATTGCGCCGGTACATGCACAATAACCAAGGGATAGAGTCATATATCCGGGCTAAACAGCCCATTTGCCCGGCACAATGGAAGGCGTCGTTGCTGTGGGCCCGACTTAATTACCAGAGGCTGCCTTTGGCAGCTAGAGGTGGAGAAACGGTAGCGAGGCTTTATCAAAAGTGCCTTATATAGCCGAGCTTCGTTTAATGGCCGTGCAAGAATGCGAATTTGGCGACATGCCTGAGAATCTAATCTAAGAAGTTATCCTGGGAAGTCTCCTCTTAAACTCCACGTTAGATATATACGCGAGTGATCATAAATCACGTTAGTCATTATTGTAATGCGTGAATATCATTGATTTATTATCGCGTCTGAACGTTAAATCGCGCTCATCTCAATGTATGAAAATGCAAATTTAAAATGCAAAATAACAATTGTGTAAAATTTATCCGACGTATAAATTGCACATCTTTTTTTCTTTTGTGTTGCATGAAAAAAAAAAAAAAATAAATTGCACAAAATATTTTGAATCGTGCAAGAAAAATACGTCCTTCGTAAAAAACTCAGTCTATGTCAGAATCCGGTATAAATTGTCTAAAATCATCTTTCACGCCCTTGTCTCCTGCATAACGCGTATGATGCATCGCGACGCGCGAGACCGAGCTATTTTCCGGAGGAAACAAAACAGTTTCCCGATAGTTTGCGCGCGCGACGCGTGAAAACGAAGGGAGCACTTCGCCATTAGTCTGTGCAAAGCTGTTGGTATATATCATTCTGTAACGAGGGAAAATTGCGAGAATCTGCGCCACACTTACCGGAGTTTTCATAAAGTTCGCCGGACGGGAGAGGCCACTGCATTAGACGAAAGATACCTGGAACACAAAACGAAAAGAACACCTTTAACTCGTGCGGAAACTACGTTTCTCACAGAGAAACTTCGGGTTACGCAGAGTCACAAATCTCGGCAATTAGCCGGACTATCGCGATGCTCATCTCTTCGAAGAGATAAATAGTTTGCTAATTGCAACTTCTTTATTCGATATTTGCTGCTGCTAATAAATATATTATAAAATCGATGCTCTTCTTAAAATACATATTTCTCTACTAAATTTTGCTTTTCATTTTTTACTCGCTTTTAAAAGAAATATTTAAGTTAATGAAACATAAAATATCTTTTAAATGTTCAGAAAAACATTTGAGATAAAATCCGACATAATAATTATTAAATTTAAGTCAATTTTTATAATAACAATACAAGAGATTTTCAAAATTATTGATAATTTATATTTTCCAATACGCGTTGATCATTGAACAAATTACAGACAGATAACAAGAAACGATAACATTTAGCAAAACGCAAACACATTCCGTGCTTAATAAAAACGATATTCTACACGAAACATCGATTCTCCGATTTCATTATTGTGCCAAACGAAGATCTTTATTAAGGGAGAAAGATCCACGAAGATTTCCCCTGATGTCGGTTACTCTGAAGTCGAAGGGACAAAATGAGATAAACTCCAGGGTACTCGACGACGCGAGTCCGAGAGAACGCTCTTTATTTCAGGGCTCTGTCACGCTACGTACGCGAATCCGAGGAGATCCAAAAGTGAGAAAAAGAAAAGGGAGGGAAAGGGAGAGAAAGAGAGAGGGAGAAGGGAAGCGAGAGAGAAAATGAATATACACACGAGTGAGTCGTCTCCGCAAACGTACGCCAGACGAGTTGGCCTGAGTGGTTTCTCGTGTTCGGCATCGCACACGCACGCAACATACATACACACATAGAAAACTATGTAACAGCCATCAGGCAGTACACATTCGCGGCATTATGTATTTCATGTGCACCCGGTAGAGACGGTGAAAGAACGTCCTCGAGACTCGTCCTCGCACGCAGAAGGACTCGCCACGTGGAAGGTACATACTGCACGGATAGCAATAGTCGAGTGTTTTCGCGCTACCGTTGTCGACGGAAAGCAGTTGCAAATGTTCGTTTGACCGCGGGTTTGAACAGCCGGAGTTTCGCGGGTTTGTCATCTCATTACATCATCTCTCGCGTTGTCTGGAGAGACGAGTGTGTCTCGCCGAGGAAACTTTGACGGCGTACCATATGGTATTAAATTTTCGATGATGTGTATATATATATATACATAGAATAAATATTGACTAAAACTTATCTGCTTTAATTGTCTAGCTATCTCATTATATATATATAAGCTTTATATTTAATTTAAGATTTATCTATTTTCTTTATTTTACGCGATTATCAAAATAAATCATTAAAAATCACGAATTTTATGCAGAAGGGATAAAAATATTTTTCTAACGATGTTGCGTAGTCAATATTTATTTTGTATATATAATATTGAGTACGCAACATTGTTAGAAAAATTTTAATCGCTGTCGCATAAAATTCGTGATTTTTAATGATTTATTTGATAATTGCGCGAAATAAAGATAATAAACAAATAAATCTTAAATTAAATATAAAGCTAATTGATCTGCTTTAATTGTTTAGCTATCTCATTATATATTTACTATTCAATAAATAAATTTCATCAAATTATTTATATTCTGAGTAAAAGAGATATGCAATTAAATACTTTTTTAATTACAATTAATTTTTATTTTAAACAATTAATTTTTAATTACAATTAAAAATAAAATTACCAAAAAATCCAACGACGCGCCATCTATTAATTTCTCTGCAACACTCACCGCGCCAATCGAACGGAAAACGCGGCTAACGATCGCGCCAAATGATCATTATTTAACACGAACGCCCGGCACTTTATACGGTGTACTATCCATGCTTATTGCATAGATATAACGTACTTTAACGCGAAACACACACTCCCGATATCCACTGGACACAACGCGCTTCGATATACAATATATATTTATGAAAAAAAAAAAAAAAAAAATTACGCGGGATAATTTCGCGATAATATGCGCGCCCTCGGTCGCGAGTCTCGAAGAATGCTACGACACTCAGCGACAGCGGTACGTTAATTCGACCCAATTTGTCACTCCCGATACGCGTAGCATCACTTTCAGATCGAAAAAATATGTACACGTAAGACGGAGAAAGCCTTGACACAATAAGTCAAAGTTCGTGACACGACCGACCACGAGTCGTCCCGAAAGTGTAATGGCGGATGGCGGCATTGAAACAACACGCCGCCTTGCCGCCAACCAGTGAACCTGTAGAAGGGATGTTTTCGTGCGTGTATTATTAAGATCCGACTTCTGACATCATTGTTACCAATGCTTGTGCGCTAGTTGTTTTATACTTGTTATTTACTGAAAATTCAACAATTACAAAGTACGACGCGCTTGTAGAATCAAAGATGCGTTCCACTTTTAACACCGCAAAGCTCGTGAAATCATTTTATTCTGGTTTTTCACCGAGAATTAAACAAAGATAAACAATGCTCGCGAGGAGTGCGATCGTTTAGTGGAAACAGCCCAAGTGTGCTTCCCGAAAGCAACCAATGGCGTTTCATCTGGCGATCGCACGCACGCGACATTAATTTCTTTTCTCTGTTTACTCCACAGTCTGTGGTTTATTCTTGTTCATTAAAGTACATGGTGGAATATTAAAGTGGAACGTAACTAATATAGACTCTCAAGACGATTATGCTAATCAAGAAAAAAATGGGCGGCGTGAGTACCGAAACATTTATTACATTATGTTATCGTGTCTCTCATTCGAGTTATATTATACTATGTGTATATAATCTTATAATATTACGACGGATTAAATGTCGATTTAATTTGGACTTATGAGGTATCAATGGAAATTTACTGGCAATAAAGAATATTGATATAAAATTGTTGTCAATGAATTTTATATTCGCAAAATGTTTAAAATTAATAATGTTTAATATTCTAATTGAATTAATATTTTTTAAAAATTAATTATTTTATTGTGTATTTTGATACAATTAATATCTTGAATTTAATAATCACATTAAAAAATTACTCTCTGATACCAAATATTTTTAAATTTTAATTATATTAAAAATCATAGCACTTGAAGGAGAGACAAAACACAAACGACAAATAATTAATTAATAATAAATAAATAACTAAAACAGTTGAACGTTTTTTTATATACAATGGCTTTTAAAATGTAATAAAATGATTAATTTTATTATGCAATTATTGCAATAAAGTTATATATTATATTAAATATCTCTATTTAATAAATTTATATAATTGTGATAAACAATTTAATCACAGTTTACGCACATAAGTATGTATGTTAATAATATATATGTGTGTATATATATATATATATATATATATATATATATATATATATATAAAATATGTAACATACAAAATTAAAAAATGTATGCAATATATAAAAATTGAATGAGCAATATTTTTGTACTATTCAGCTTAAGTGATATTACATTTTTCATTTTTGTCTAGTGCTATCAATTTATCGCACGCAATGTATGTAACCTGCGATTTTATGCGCACTTCGCATATTTCGTGTTTTATGTGTATATGTGTGTGAACGTGACTTAATAGAAAATATAATATAAAGTGTTTATTACTTTAAAAAATTTCATTCATTCTCACAAGTATATCATCATCACGTAGTCGATTACGATTACATAAATGTAAATAAACGCACGATTTAATGTTACACTTTCTACTCGTATTTACTTGCACGGAAAGAACGCGGAAAACGCGTCGGGGATTTTTAAATTATTATGGAAAAACTGTCAACAATATTTCATTTTCGATTGATTTACTTTCAATATTAGGAAGGTAACTATTACGGACGTTTTATACCGCTGAGCAATTATGACATGTAAATATTCATTATATCATATGATGTTATATTAGCGATTATTGAGCAAAGAGTAATGAATAATTTTTTGTAAGAGATAATTAATAAACAATTATAACTGTTATATTAAAAAAAAAAAAAAGACACAATTACGATCATCCGATAATATTTTATACATTATAACATTATTCACATTACGCGCATTCGCGTTTGTTTGTTCTCGAGGATTTCAGAAAAGCCTGGATCTATATTTCTGGAATTAGCTCGACTAGGATACGCACGAGCGATTCCCGGAATCGAAGGGAAAGGGAAGCTCCCGTGGCGTCATAAACATACAGTATTGCATCTGCTTTAAGACTGATCTCTGTCGAGCTTTAAGAGACGAGCTCGATCGTGAACGGGCTCTCGATATCGATACATTTCTGTAAATCTGTAAAAGCTACATACGTATAATTAATACAATTAAATCGAAAAGTAAGCAATATTAATTAGCAAATATCTATTGAATCGTCGGAAGATTCTGATAATGTTCCTGTTTTGATAGAATGAGTAGAATTATCTAATAAATATTTACAAAAGAGCGATCGTTCTCAACGTATCACATTTTACTTAAATTTTGATTTTAAATTTAACTTAATTTGGAATTTAATTACAAGAAATATTTTCGATTGAACGTACTTTTATGACAAATTGAATTGAATCTCGTTCTCGGGACGAAATTCGTTTAAGTGGAAAACGTTTTGAGAAACTTGGCAAGTACTAAATGAATTTATAAATGACTCATATTTGAATAACTAGTAAAAAACGAGCGAATCCTTTTTAAACTTTCAATATTCGTGCAAAATGTAAACTATAATGTAATATGTAAAATGTAAAAAAAAAAAATATGAAAAAAGAGAATTATATAAGTATACAATTTTATCACTACAGAATAGAACAGAGTATTATTATAAAGCTATTTCAATTATTACAACTACGCGAATTTTTAGTTTAATGGAATTAATATAAATTTGACAATATATATACGAACGTGAGATAAATGTAGTAAATATAAATAAACTACGCGCCTCTCTATCAAGATAAACAGACATCTCAAACATTACGCTTTCTTTCTAAAAAAGAATTTTATTTTCTAACTACATGTGATTAAAGATGCGTTCCACTTGATACTTTATTTTTGCTTTGAAGTGCACGTGATTCTTCACTCTAATTGATTTATCAAATGCTTCGAAATGAAAGCAGCATCCCACGCAATACACTCTAAAATATGCAGAATATGTAGTCTATGTTTTACCATGTCTATGACGTGAGCAGGACAGTGGGTATTTCTTGAATCTAGTAACAAGACTCGTGACGAACCCTTATTACTATACTCCTTTAAAATAGTCGGGCGCGAGTCTTCATTAGTCAATGAAAAGTGACCGCCGTGTGTACGAAAGTTTCGAGAGGAAAAATACGGAGCGAGTATCAAGTAATTACGTCGAGAGTGAGTGCCTCACGAATAATAGCGATGTTTAATCAATACACGGCTCGCGATCAGTGAACGCTTTAACCTTGACAGAAGTCGTGGCGATAAGCACGTGTTACAACCTCTTTAATACAGTCGCGTATCTCCGCCAGTCGCCGAATATCAATCGTTGTGTATACGCGCATTTCGGGAGTGTCGAGAAAAAGTATCGGGGTAAAATTGCGTCACGATTGCATCATGTTTATATGTAACTGCAAACGATAGTGAATAATGGATAGGTATCATCCTTATTATCTTTTTGAAAGTAATATTTTATATATTTTTCAAAGTGTATTATATATCACAGGATCGATTACGTTATTTGATATTCAAAATGGCCGTCATAGCTTTGCGTGTTTTAATATATTTTTCCCGCATATTTTAGTAGCAGTAAATTTTGCCATTGAAGAACTGTCGATTCATGTTGATTAACCGTATAATCGTGATAAATTTATGTCATTTCGAAATGACGAGCGAATCGCGCCATATATTCTACGTGTTTTACTCGTTAATAGTAAATCTTGCGTATGAAAATATCGGGAATGCTATAAGAAATTGATTCTAATTAAAACTTTGTTTTTCTATCAATGTAGATTCCTGCGTGGAAATATTCGGAGAGCAATGCAGCCGTCAATGAGGAATACAAATACAACGGCGATACATTGATTGGTGAGTACAGATACAATAAGGATAAATTTATTGTCTCGGTAGACTCATTGTCAGTGTATTATAAAAAGTAGTGAATCTGATGATCTTTAATGTTCTCAGTTGTAAATATAGCACTGTAAATCAGTGAAGTCTCACTAGAAGAATTAATTAGTAATAGTGGTTGTTTCAATCAGTGATATTTTAACATGCGTCCTATAATATCATATGTGAGATAAATTTATAGCAGTATATTTTATTAAAAAAATATCTAAATTTTTTACCAAGAATTTTATTCATGTTTTGTGAATTGATCACATTTTATTGTTAGAATAAAAAAAATATTATATATATAATTCTGATTTTCAATACCGGTTATACATGTTTTATTTAAAATATTTGTATATGTATGAGGATTTCTCGCAGAAAATAATAATCCAAGATAAATAGAAAAAGTTTTAAAAGTTTTAACTTGCAAATACAATTATTATTTTTATCATGATTCTAAAATGTTATTGAAAAACAATCACTGATCTTGGATAAAGTTTTGTGTCACTGATTCACAGTTTAAGAAATACAATATATTTATTGTGTATTTGTTTTATTTTCAATAATTCCACACATTTTTGTGTGCACTCATAAAATACAATAATAAAAAAATAAAGGCTGCCGAGAAATGTACTAAAATAATTTTTTCATTGGAAAAATTCTGCTTGATTTCTTCTTGATTTATCCTGGTCTAATATTATATCAATTCTGCTTTGAAAGCTTATCGAAAAAGTATGGAATTTTGAATAAAATGTCATTCTCTGTCTTTTGAGAACAGAATAATCTTAAGCCAATTTTACTTTTTACGTAAGCAGTTAGCGCATAAAAGAGCGGCTTGGATATCATTCCTTTAATTTTATTTTTGCCTTATAAACCTATTAAATATAATTTTATTATCTTTTGAATTACTGCAGAAATATAAAATTTAAACAAAGCAAATTTTAAATAAAACATTCGATTAAACGTCTCATTTCAATCGCGATTATATTATTTATTACAGCAATTTACAGTAACATGAATTACTCATAGATTAATTTTCATCAGAATCGAATTATCAATAACTGCGAATTATATTTGATAAATTATAAATATTTAATAAAATTATCGATAACTACGAATTATATTGATGTGTACATATATACAAAATAAACGTAAAGAATTTAACTGAAAAGAACTCGTGTCAATGAGATAATCTAAAAGTCATCTTCCTTTTTCATCGCAATTTATATCGCATTCTAGTCGCAATTGCGCATCCAATAACCGAATTTAACGGTGAACTCTCTAGCGAATTATGTGAGAAACTCAATTTAACGCGGCGCCGCCAAAGCATTGCAGCATGACGCATCCACTTCCTCAGCAAAAGCTCCTATTCTTTTTCTTTTCTTTTTCTTCTTTTTCCACCCTCTCGTTCTCGATGTTCCTTGTCGAACCGATCCATCCCGTGTTCGAGCGTCTAAAGACAAGAAAAAGTCGAAGAATGCGCGAATGCGCGTCGCGAAAAGGTACGAGGATGGGAGGATGAGTAAGAAAGAGACGACGGGTGAGGGGACATCATGGACCCCTCTGAGTCGCAGTGCATCTTTCTCTGATTTCCCGAGGGACGCCACCGGCCGCCTTCGTCACCCTTATCCACTACGAAGCCGACGGGATATTGCGCGAGTAGATGAGATAGGTGGATACAGCCGCAACGCGCGTGTCCTCGCGAAGCATGATTTATTTTATCGCTCTTTGAGAGCGGCCAGCATAATTCCGGGCCGTTCCGCCGACAGTTATTTACCCTGCTCTTTTGCCCGCGCCGGGCCCCGACACGGGGGATGTAGACGGGGGTTAGGTTCGTCGACGAGGGATCAACAGGTATAGGACTCGCGACCGCCGTCACTGCCGCTGCTAGGATCAAAACGACAATCTTGCTAGCTTTCGCCGTGCTCGCGTGTCAAAATATTGTAAAAACTCTTCGTTATTTTATATAATTTACGCCAATATTTTCAAGTCTTATCTCTTTATCAACCAAAAATATTTAATTAAATTCACATTGCCTATGCTACAAGATTTTTGTTGGAAAATATATCTAAAAATCAGCTGACTCGAATAATCGAATTGATTCGTTATTACGTATTGCGTAAGATTGCGTATTGGAAAAGATTCATGCACGAAGAATCAGTTTGTATAAATTGTTTTCTAGCCGAAAGCTCAATTTTCCATCAGTGTTTAATAGTTAGTAGCCGTTATTACGTGTAAATACGGTATATTCATGGTTGAAAACGATACTTTTGCTATATTTCAAGCAAGATCTACTTGAAAGGACACAGGTATATAGGTACCTTATAAACTTGGCGTGTAATACACTCTGTCCGATGCCTCTTCCGGATGCACGTCGTCGGTCCAGAGGCGGCCGAAATGAAAACGGGAGGTGGAGAAGAGGAGGAGGGACGAAGGACAACCTCGTATACCAGGAAACTGCGGAGTGGCGCAATAACGTTTCTTATGCCACGTTTCCGGACTGGCGTGCCGTGGTCGTGGGGACGGGTAGCTCGCAAAATACTGCTGCCAGAGGTGGAAAAGGATGAAGCTACGAGAGAAGAGAAAGAGAATGAAAAAGAGAAAAAGAACAGGGGAAAGGGAATGAAAGATGCAGTCGCTGTCTGGCATGCAATTAGGGGGTAACACCACCCTCGCGAGAGCATTTCTCTTCCTCTCTCCTTTTAGTTCCGTACATCCTTCTCTTCGGCCTCTCTTCTATGGCATTTTATGTATCGTCCTCTCTCTCTTTCTCTCTCTCTCACTTTTCTCCGTACACACTTACTTTTCGTTCTCGTTCTTGGTTACAAATACATGTAATACACACACATACGAGAGCATTTCTATTATAATCCTTCTCAGCGACTCTCGACACGCGTTCCAGATAATGACATGACTGCGGAAGGTATCACCAAGTGAAGGCGTTGAAAGCCTGACACGCGGATTTTATTTTATTTTTCTTCTATCATAGAAAGAGAAAAGCAATCTCAACGATTAAAGAGAGAAGCTATGGGAAAAGAATTATGTGGATAACTGAATTAGAGAACGTTAAAATAGAAACTGTATCGATTTATTTTACTTTATTTATTTTAGCTGTTAGTTTGTAGCTGTTTGCGAGCCTGTGTGCATCTTCATAATTTCAATTTTTTTAATATACTTGTAGATATAAAAATTAACATTTTTTAATATTTTGGAAATATATATAATTATGTTTTATGATTGTAAATGATATATATATAAATATTTACTGTACATATATATTTTTTTTATTTAGTGCATTTTCGTGTTATAAATAGCATTAATGTAACTCGAATCACTTGATTATTTCGTATGCGATTAAATGCGAGATATTCTAATGCAATAAAGATATCTCATTGGAATGGAGATGCACGAGTAACACGTGTCGCGAATCGCTGTTCAAACGGTTGGTGATAACCAAGTATCGCTAAACATTTTTATCGTAATATCAGATCTCATAAAATCGCGACATTCGAGCATGGTTTAAATCGTTTTATCCATCCATACATTACACCGGTGTGTATTTCGAGAGAATTATGCGGCTAGATAAATCACCATTATTCCCATAAAATGTTATCAACGTATACTGTGCAATTTACGAGGATTCTCGCTCGACAAATTCCCGCGAGTGAAACTGGAACGAACATGGAAAAAAAAGGGTTAATGTACCTCACACTATGACGTATCTCCGATACAGCGAGAAATTTTCACATCAATATCACGCGTAAATATCAATTTTGAAATCTAAAATACTTTTTCGCATATAACGTAATTTATGTGAAAAGCTCGGCAGATGGGATTAATACAAGGGCGGTTAAAAAATAGGAACAAAACGCGACCCCTGCGAGGTATCAAAAGCTTTTGAGACGAGGAGAGGCAGATAGTGCCATTCACTCCGACTGGACGCTTTTCGCGAGGAAAAGCAAAAACACTAACGCACAAATATCTTCTCTTTTTATTGCATTCGTTTATTTCTCCTCTTTTTCACATTTTGATACTTTCATATTCTAATATTTATAATAATAATAATTATAATAATTAAGATGTATAATGTATAATATTATTTTATATAAAGCATATAAAACATTATAGTTATAATAAAATTATTATTATAATATAAGAGAAAAGAGGGAAAAATCTTCATGATGTAATTTTCTATTTGCATTGACAGTTAGTATGAATAACTTTCTCCTCTGAACTTTATGTAGCATTTGTATTCAAATATCATTTAAAAATCACATATAAATCAAATATAAAGCTTTGTTTTTATAAGCGTAACATTCTATTAACGGAAATTAAATCCACCTACTCGACGTATGACAATTTATACGCGGAACAATAACTGGATTTTAACGACTAATGAATGTAGTCTAACAGAAAGAATGTAGTTTACCCACATGAGAAGAAAAGTACAAAGTTGCACGTATTCGACAAACAATTATTCCGTAAAATTTGAGTTAATGAAACATTACTTTTTAATGAAGAGACTCTTTCTCTCTCAAAAACTCCACGGGATTAAAGCATGCACCCTCGTAGAAGCTTTCTCTTCGTGTCAATGGAACCCAGGCTGTTGTAACAGAAAATTAGAAATTGTTCTCCGAGGTACACAAAGCCTCGCGGCACAGAATACCGGTTAACGAACTTTGTCGAATTTAGAAACGCAAATAGAACGGAATTTTGTGCGTGCGTGTGCATATGTGTGCGTGTGTGTGCGGCTTTTATTATTCCATTTCATTCTGGAAAAGTTCGATTTCTTCTCGGAAAACACATTCGTTCTCACAACTATATGAGCAAACATCCTCGACCTGTAACATCGATCGAATAGCATCAGTCATTGCGAGTTTAATTTTCTTCTTCAACTTTTTCGTTATTTGTGCCGAATAAGTGCAACATTGGGAATCATTGAATGAAACATTGCATGATGCAATATCGTGATATGGATTATAAAAGAACGCTATCGATTGCTATATTTTTTATTTTTATATTCGGAATATCATAATACCAAACATATAACAATTATTAGTCGAAAAGATAAAGCATTCCTAAACAACGATAGGATGCTTTTACAATTGAATTATTTTTTGTTCTGTTTTTTTTCATTGCGATCTAATGTAGCTTTTGACGTGTGAAAGTTATCACTATATCGAGAGGGCGAAAGAGACAGAGGAGGAAGGGGAAAGAGGAAAAGAGAGAAGAGGGACAGAGACAAACAGGAAGAGCGATTCGATCATGTGACGTTGAGAGGATCGATCCTACGTTCGACGATAGATACGGCCCTCAATTTCCGGAAATTAATAAAGCTCGCACACACACACGTCCGTTACGTGCTGTGAACGAACAAGGGTGGCGTCGAAATGAGTTCTTCTATATTCCTGCGCGTTCCCGTCCCTCGTTCTCGTTCTCGCTGTAGGAACGCTATTCAGGCCGGGCAAGCGCGAAAACAATGGTTCTAATCTCGACCGGTCACAATGCACGACTTGCTGGTGTTTCCTGACCGATAAAGCGCCGCCCGCCGTCCATCTGTCTTCCAGCAACCAGGCGAACTGGTTGCTCGCCGCAAAAGTGCTTTTGAGTACACATCGATAGAAGTTGTACGTGAAAGCGGATTACTTGGGTGTCATGACAAGAAGAGAAACAGCGCGAATGGTATAAAACGCACTTTTATTTCGATAATGAAAAGCCGAAAAGGCTAATTTAATCGGTTTAATTGCTGGGCTTGATTCTCAGAGAAATTATCTTCGCACTGTTATCTTGAAATTATATTAAATATAAAATATCTTGAAATTAACACTATTAATAAATATTTTTTTATAAATATATCTCTACATGTGTTTTTGATAAATAAATTTAATCGAGAAATGATTAAAATTATAAAAGTTTAACGGATTGCTTAAATAAAAATAATATTTAACTTAAATTTAAATAAAAAAATAATATACTAGAGTTTAATATTATATAATATTATTTAACATCATATAATAATTAAAAAATAATTATTCTCCAATCTTTACGGTTCTTCAAAATCAAACCAGAATTGTGTGAGTTAAGTGCCTCATGTTTCGTTGGCTATCTAAAAGCATTTCTAAAATCAGTTAATCTAATTCGGTTAATTGATTTACTCGACGAGACGTCTCTTTCTCTGTCTCTTCTCATTTCCTTTCAGTTACAAAGAACGTAGATTTACTTCGAACTCCATCAAGTTCCGGTTTTCCTTTCTCCCAGCTTCTTGTATCTAACTAATAAATGAAACGATCGATCTCAGAGATAGACGTAAAAGAGAGAAACACGTATAGCATATGGATTCGGTTTTGGATTTAATAAGCAAGGAGAAAAAATAGACTAACAATGAGACGCAGTGTTCGGTATCTTTACAATCTTCATGGAACATAAAAAGTAATATTATATATATACAGCACAGAATATCCTCTTACATCATTATGTATGTGTACACCGCATATATATCCTCATACATATATGTATACAGTATATTGTCTTGCTATTCTTAGATTTTTCAAGTAATTTAGATTAGATTTTTTCTTTCAAAATTATCTATAAATTGACAGTTTCTTTCTTAGAAATAATTTTCAAGGTCCAAACAGTTAATATAGTCTTGTTTTAATAAAATTTAAATTTTAACGTTATTTATCATATAAATAAAATTAAGAAAAGATTTCCCAATTTTGATTAAATTTCTTAAGAAAGAGTCAACTTTGTTGAAATGGTTAAAAAAATTTGTGATGAAAAAAACGCACTAACACATATAATACTCACGTATTACGTGTTACATGTGTACTTACTTTCACACTTGCAACTGCAAGCGTTTCTACCCTAGTCAATTGCAAAGATACAGCATTGCGATAGAAGAGCACGGTCTTTAATATCGCGTTTGGAGGGCGTGCAATACAAGCCGCAATATAGTGAGATGAGAACGAATGGAGGGACAAAAATAGGTATAGGAACATATGTGTCATCGTGCGAGAATTGATTGTAGTAAAAGAAAGATTCGGCTCGACTTTCCGCAGATCTAAAGAAATGATTTATGTCTCAATATGATATAGACAAAAATACAAACGTGGACTTACTAAACAAAAATTACAACTACGATTTACGATGAGGAGACCATTAATAATAAATATTAATAAATATCATTAAATATGTATAAAGTATATCAATAAATACTTGATAATAATACAAAAATTATATTTTTTAAATGTTTCGATAAGTAAATTACATTTCTTATTTGTAAGATTTTCTTTTATATCCGATAAATTAAACAAGATACTGGTGGATAAAATTATAATCATCCTTGCGTGTTCTATTATTCCGCATGAATTCTCGTACAAGACTTCAATGTGACGATCGTTTTCTCTAAGAATCAGCGCGATCTCCGGGTACGAAATGTTCACAGAAAGGAAGTTATGTTTTCCAGTTCGCCCTTTGCTTCTCCTCTCGCCTTGTTATTCTTCACGCGTGAGAAGAAAAAGAGGTAGAAATCGCCTGTCTTGGTATTCTATGTCTCCAGGGCGAGATAAGATCCGCGAAAAAAGGCGAATAGCTAGCAACGAAGACACGAGAAAGAAACAGAAAGATAGAGAGCATGAAGGGAGGAAAAAAGATCGCGAGACGTCGCGCAAACCTCGCAATGGAAATTGAATTTTCACATCGAAAGTTCTCGGGAGACTTGCTTTGTTACTTCGCCTGTACGATACAACTGTGAGCAGACGCGTTATTTGCGAAGCATCTCAAGCTCTGGTTTAGCTGTAAGTTTGAATGATTACGAAATTGACATTCAAATGAAGAGTTCAGTTCCAACAAGATAAGAGTAAAGGATGTCGAATTAACAATTTTGGCAAACTTTTGAAGTGTTTATGTAAAAAATTAAATTGAAATTCTTTAATAATAAGAATTTATTTCTATTATTCTAATTTAATTATATCTAATTGTGATGTATATACGGAGCGATTTTTTAATTTACATTTGTTATGAGTCTTTGAATTCTAACTATCTTTTTTACTGCTTTTGCAACTATTCGTATAATTTAACAAGCTTAGTCTATTAACGTAGATATTGCCATAGGGTCATCAATTTGAGGAAGTTGATATCAGCAAGCGTCGCCTTTTGCGAGCGCCAAGTTTCGCTACGACCTGTAGTTCGCTCAGTAAATTAGGTTCCTCTAAGATGGAGTAACCAAGTGCGCGCATGTTGCAACCGGAATTAATCGCAAACCTATGACTCCAGCCAATCCTTTGGCATCCTTATAGCTTCGTTATCGAACGATCCCGTATTCAAAGCAAGTAGCCTTATGTACCTGGAATATATACTTACTACTCTTATTATTAATTGTTCCTTAAAAATGATCAGTGTGAATACGCGTAGCAATTTATACAAATAACGATAGATATCTATTTGCTGTCGAAGTGATAGATATTTCTGAGATAAAGGGAATGGAAGCATGTTCTAGAGTAGTTATACTATGTCAATAACTAGAGAGAAACTTGTATATTAATAACTAGAGAGTAATTAATTCATTAGTAATGACGAGAATAATGTATATGTATTTTGCTAATGGATTTAGCATTTTAATTGTTAATTGTAATTTCAATAGTTTACAAGATTATTTTAATTGAAATAAAATCGATGTAAAATCAAAGAAAAACTTTGCATATTAAATGTTAAATATCTTCAGAGAGCGAGAAAAACCGTCTTTTCAGTTGGGAAAGGAAATCTAGGAAACATGATACGAAACTTTCCGACAAACGTTCTGAGCGAAATTAAATTACTGGATATTTATAGCACCGAGAAAGGTTCGCAATCAGATAACTTTTGACGGGGCTATAATTTTCTTTATGTAAAGGTGAGAAGTATTCCGGAAATAAATTTAAAGAACTTTCAAAATATATGTATCGTATTTTATAAAAAAACTTTTAATAGACTAAAATAAAATATATCTTTGATGAATCGTGATAAAAAGAGTGAAAAGCATATTCGAACATAATTTATTTGTTATTACATAACGTACGGTATGCCATCTTTCGATGAAGAATTTCTGACAGCATCGCCCCTCAAGACGCGACCTTGTAGGGTTCAAGGTTGAGTCGAGACACGAGAAAAAATGAACAGACATCGCAGCAATAACTGAAGATGCGGGTATTGCGAGGAGATATGGATAGTCGAAGGACAGACACGCGGAATGCGAAAGGTCTCTAAGATCGAAGAAAGGGAAATTTACGTCGCCTGTATATTAAGAATATAAAACTCGCGCCGAACGTTATCATGTTCCTGTGTAGGAACGCGGGGTATAAAGATTTGATTAAAAAAACGCATAACATTTGAAATCATCTCGCATCCTCCACCGTTGGCTTCTGCCCTTTGCCCCCCGCTACTTTTCCACCGAATTTCCAGGCGCAGCAGACACGCCCTTCATCGACCGTTTCCTTTGCGAATTAAGCGCGAGATAAGGTAGTGGTGTCTCAAAGGGACGGCAGAGGGTGAGAAAGTCAAGGGCAAGGGCGCGAGTGCGAAACCAAGGAGAAAAGGAGGACACAGAGGAGAGAAACTCCGACAGACCATGGCGTCTGAATGGTGGAACAGCTGGTTGGTAACATCTTTTTTTTTATGTCACCGCCTGTATTGTCTACTCATGCAAATTGTCATACAAGATGTGTCCTAAGCTTTGGTAACTTTACTTTAAGACGCCGCAATAAGCCGGAGAGTTTAAGTCGACATAATTTTTAGAGAAAGGTTGCTTTTGCAAAGACAATGCGCTGAGACGCAAAAAAATTAATAATTATAAAAAAAGTCTTAATTTATTCATGTAAATCTCTTACTGATATTAATTTTTAAAATATACATCGGGAGATAAATCTCAAAAATATCTCTATATCTACATTTTACATTTATAAAATACGAGTGAATCATATCTCACGTGACATCACAAATTTTCTAGATGAAACGACAGCATTCGCAAAACATATATGCGGTTCTCGTCAAAGGTAAAGAATTTCTTTCACGGATGAAATTTCAGATAAGGCATTGCCCTGCAAGTCAACGTACAATAGCGAGTTGCTATGGAAGGGGGTGAGAAGGGAATGTTAGCGTTTCAGCACCTTTGTCTTTTCTCCTGTTCTTCTCGTTGTTTTTTGTTCGGTCCGTTGCTTTTGCTAAAGGAATAAGCCTTTAAATTTTGCGAATTCCGAGAAGGCGAGTCTCGCAATGTCCGCCATAAATTCAGCTCCCGTCGCGAGTCGACGGGGGGGGTTTGCGTTACAGCAGCCCCTTTATGCAACCTTACTTAGTGATTAACCCACGACGCAGAGCGAGTTAAATATTTACTTTAATCGGCTCTAATCAGCTGTAAAAGGATATTCTAATTCAAGTCAGGATCTGCGACAATTTATTGTGATAATAAAACTTATGATCAATTAATTACTTTACATCTGCTTTCGCAAAGACAGATTTATTTGTCTAATACAGAAATATATTACTTTTAAAAGCATTTTCTTTGCCAACTAAATATTAAAAATTTCACAAAGAAAAATAAGAAATTTTTATTTAAAAAAATCTCTCACAAATTTTTATCGAATCAGAGCTGACACAGCAATTAAGTTAATTTAACTAAATATATGGATGAAAATAATTTGCTCAGTTTTGAGATACGAATGAATAATTATTACAGTCATAAATAAATTTTAATTTTCTGTTACTCAACAAATTTCGCATAAAATTATACATTAAGCTAGTTGCTATCATTTCTCGAGGATCTTTTAAATCAATGGATTAATTACATTCTTGTTACGTAAATTTCTAATGAAATTACATGAAGTTGATCTTTGAAAAAATCTACCTTAGCATCTAAATTTATAAGCGAAATTTTTACGACAATGTGACGAAGAAAGTTATGAATTCATACGTTAAGAAACTTTTATGTAAATCTTTTTTCGGCAAATGTTTCTAATTTTAATATTTCGAATAACAAAATTCTAGCTTAATGTCATTAAATTAACTTAATAAATCTTCTATAAAAACTAAATTATGCTTGAATATATTAAAGTAACGGAATAAAATATTATAGAGGATGAGATGAGAGCATAATTAATAAAGAGAATATTGTGAAAATCTAACAGTATGGGAAACTTTATATAGTTTTCTCTTAATTAGGTCGTGTCAACCTTGACTACGCGATCATAACTCTTCTCTTCGAATAATGGATAATATGCTATTTTATTTTGTTTCTAAGAGAAGAGACTCTTACGCAATATTAACGTGACCCGCATACGCTACTTTGTATTGCCTCGTGAATTTACTGGAGAAGCAAGGACACGCTGAGACGTGTTCTTCCTTCCACTATCAAAGGCTTCCGAGTTTGAAGTGCGAAGAGTTGGCGAATGAAAGGAGAATCGCCTGTTTCTTCCAAGTTAATATCTGTCTATCTTTATTTATCAAAATAAAAACGAAAGAATATCTATTAAAAAGATATTTTTATAAGATTGAAAGATGTGTTCTCTTGTTCGATAAAATTTATATTTATTTTCAATTAACACAAATGATGAATATACCGAGTTATTTTTGAATATTGAAGTAAATAATTTCGATAATCAAATCCAGCTGATTCAGCATGATTCAGTATGATTCAGCAAAAAGCAAATATATTATCGATGACCAAATGTGTCAAGAGGAATTTGCGGAATATCCGCTTTTTTCTTGTCAGACATTCTAATTAGATTTTAGAGAGGCGTTTGTCGATGTAAGAGAGTGGCGCGATGATAGGGGGAAAACGATGAGGGAAGGAAGAATTCCATCTGTCGAACTTATAAACGATCGTCCTCCGTCCCGATTTCATTTCACGAGCTGTCGCACAACTAGACGCGTCTTTCTCCCCTGCCTCCTCTCATAATTGTCATAACTTCCTGCATTTTCTCGCCGTTTTATATCATCGCTCGTACATTTTCCTCTCTCTTTACCGGTTTCTCATTCGTTTCTCTGAACTCGTTGCTTATAGAAGGGAATGAAGATGATTTTCCGGTCGTACAGGAAGGCATTAGCAATAAATTATAGAGGTATATCAGAAAATGATAAAATATTCGTGTACTCGCGGTATCATTGATGGCTACATCATGTCTTCAATTTTTGCGTAATTTGTGGTATAATGATTTTAATTTCCGTATTTTTTTAAACCATTCTGTAATGATATTGCGCAAGAAAAAAATTTTATAAATAAACTTAGATTTTCTTTACTATGTACATGTCTCATAACTTTTTTAAAATTATTATTATATAATCTCGTTTACATTTGCTAATGACAGCTTTGACTGAAAGTCATAGCTGCTAGAGATTGCTCGCGGTAAAACGACATTTGGTGATACGCAACGCGACGCAATTTGTCAAGAAACCACGTTTGAGCAGCCTTTTGGCCCACGACAGTCAAAAAGCGCATTCACAATCTATGATGACCTTAAATACACTCGGATTCCCCCTCGTGCATGTCAGCCCCGGAACTTGCCCTTGTCGAAATTCCCCATACGTCGAAGCGACGAAACTAAATTCAGGAATCGACGGCACGACGTACGGGGAAGCCTTCGTCGAACGAGGGGATGATCCCAGGTTAAGGTCAGACCACGGGGCCGATTCAGTGCCGTATTACGGTAACCGGCGCTTCTCGGCTTCGAAGGGTCTGGGGAGGAGGAACATAGACAGCAAGAAAGACCGGGAGAGAAGAGAGAGAATATTGACGTTGTGCTGCTTTTAAATATTGCATCCAAGTCACGTTCCGGGACTGTATCCTCGTCCTTTCTCCTCCGCCCTCTTCGCGCACTCTTCTCCACTCCTGGTATCCCCCGCGACCGAACGTCGCATAACTACCGCAAGGTTTCCAAGGAGACAAAGGAAGAAGCAACGTAGACGCGACAGCAAAGGACCAAGGGACGAGGACAAAACGAAGAAAAAAACATTCGCGAAGACTGCCACCTACGAGGGTGGAAGGGTAAGCGCGGAAAAAAAATAATAATGCACGCGAATATACCGTGTCTGCTTGAGACATACGTTTTTACGCCTCGGAAGAATGAGAACGAGGGAAATAGGAAAAAGGAAAAGGAAAATCGTTCTTTGTCGGCTTTTGTGTTCTCTTATCTCCAGTTTTCCTGTCGCTTATGCTTGGTTTCGCGTTTCGTCATTTTATAAATGATCTATTTATTTCAGTTTTTTTACGATCCTAAAATGTGCTGCTTTACTGACAAAAATTTTATAGATATGAATGGAGAAATTCAGAGGGTTGCAGAAATTGATTCAAAGTTAGACGAAAGGGGTTACAGAAGAATGAATCGCGCGGTTGAAAATTTACAATATTTTACTTGATCGCGTTTGATGAAATTTAATCAAAAATTTTATTTTATTAAAATTTATATTATATTATACATTACATTTTCACACTGACAGCGGAGAACAAATAATTAGAGGGAGAAGAGAGGGGGGAGAGATAAATTAAGTTTGTTCTTAAACTAAAAATTTTTTTAAAGTTTATTTATCTACATCAAATCTTGATTTATGAACTCACGCTCTATTTTTTCTTTCCTTAGAATAATTTAAATATTAGGATAGCGCGTGCTATCAAGAGAATTAAAAGCTTATCGACGAGAAAAGAGAAACGTGACACGTATGTTGTATCGATACTATTGTTCGATCTACGAGCGATATACGAAGCCCCAGAGCTTTAAGCGAGGAACGTAAGGAAAGGAGAAAATGCGTTGGTCTTTTTTCACTCTATCTGTTTCTCGCGAACAATTCTTAAATATTGCATGAAATTGATCTTGGATTAAAGCTTTACGATTTATTATTATCCTGTGCTATATTCGCGTTTGTGCTATAGTCGCGAGAACTATTACAGGAATTTTGACATCTGTCACAAGAAAAATATATTTTTGCATTCTCTATCCGACTTCTTGCTCGCACATTCTTATGCATTGTAGCTAGTCACAAGTCTCTAGGCTGTCAATGATTAATTGATATTCATTGTAAATGACCGTGACACTCTTTTTGCATAAGATTTCTTAAGCATCTCATTTTTAAAATTTTAATAGGATCGATAGAATTCTGACATATTTCAGTAGTTTATCTTTTACATATTAAAATCCACTTTAAAATAATATATTAAAAAAACTTTAAATTTTTTGGAAAAAAGAGCCAGAATTTTCTCAATTATATAAAAATTCTGAAAATATATATATTAACTTTACATAGATTTATTTATACGATTTATAATAATTACATCAAGCATGTGAGATTTTATACATCAATAAAAAAATAATTTACCAGAGTTTCAGAAATATTAATATTTGGTAGGTATTGTTAGTTAAAGCGTTTGTTTTACATTGTCTACATTTTTTTTAATATCAATAATAGTTACAGTTTTTTATATGAGCGTTTTGAAAACGCGATAGGAAAAAGGTAAAAAACAGGGTGTCTTTATAGTTTAGATCATAACGCCCAGTTGTTGGCCGCGAATTCTCATCACGTAGAAAAAGAAAAAAAACGCTCCGTGCTTATCAGCAGTGCGCGAGAACAATAGACGAGAATTACCTTTCGCAATAACTGGAACACACTTATATCGCACTATAGCTAGAAAATATTCTCCTAAAAAGCGTTAAGCTCGCGCCGACAGCTTCAAAAGCGCGAATATAGAGAATGAAATTCGTATTATTAAGAGACGGTTGTTCGCGATGTATTATGAAAGATTTGAAGAGCAAAAATATATATTCTCACTATAATAAAATTAAACCAATTAAATGCAGGCAATTTATAATTTGAGCAAGATATTTACACATGAAGAAAAAGAAAAGATATTTTTATTTGAGAATCTAGACTTTTTTTGTAAAATAGGATTTATTTGTAATAAATTCTGATATGAAGATATAAAAAAATGCGATAAAAAAAATAACGTCGCAGATTGCAATATTACGAATCACATTATATTATGTATGGCAGTGTATAGCATGAAAATCGAAGGAGTTGATCGAGTGCCATCCCTTACGAGAATACTCACAAAACCGTGTCATCGATGATATCGGTCAAAAGTCGTTCCACAAACTCCCGGACAATCCCTTCGTTCTTCAAAAAAATATGTAAGGACAAAAAATACTTACAACTATATCCGATACGGTTTCCACCCTCGAGGACTCCCGCGAGCAACCTGGAGCCAGCTGGCTTCTCCCCCTACTGTTTCTCTTTTTCTCTCTCGCACCTCTTTGGCCCTCACTGTTCTACCGTTGCACCTGGTTGCATCGAACCTTTCGGAACAAGGATAACGCGCGAACTGCGCCGTAGAACGAGGAGGGAAACGATATAACGCAGCGCGCCACAGAATACACACGTCACGCAAACACGAACGGGTGGTGCGCAAGGGTGGTGAGGTTAGAAACGCTGTGGTGGTCTAGGGGTGTCGTGCACAGAGGGTCGTCTAGTTCGCGTCGAGGGCGTCGCGGCGCTGCCAAGCGACAACGCCACCGTGTTCCTGCAACCCCCTGCAAGTCCCTCTCTCTTGCTCTTTTGCGCGCGCGCAACCCCTCATTGGTTGATGGCAGTAGCAATCCCTTACCCCCATCTGGTAACGTTCAGGAACGTCGTTCAAGAACGCGCACATAGGTACCTTTAAATGTCATTCTTTCCGTCCGCATTTTGGGAAAAAGTCGAAAAATATATAAAAGTAATCATTTAAAAATGTTTAGAAATAAAAAGCAGATAAACGCGATAATTTTATTATTTTTGTGTAATTAAATCTTCAAATGTATACATTATTTTATTTACATAAAACAAAATAATTTAAATTTAATTTAAGACGTGCGTGATTTTTTAAAATTTCATTTATATCTCATGTTATATAATATAAAATAAAGTGCTGAAATCTGAGTTAAATTCCTACATCCTCGATCAAAGGAATTACACTGCAGAAAATTATGTAATCATAGGTTTCTTTGAAGAAACCGCGAATCTAGTTTATAAATTACGCAGACTTGTATAGATTAATCAGCGTCTAGAAAGTTGCCTTAGCATCCCCTCATTGCTGTCTGGCTTGCGATGTGTACACGCATTTTCACTTTTCGCACTCGATAATGATAATTATAGTAAGTTCTTTCCCGTTTTACTCCGCACTGTACTCTCTTGAATAATAAATGCAACAGACTCTCATTCGCGAAGTTTTTTTGAGTAAAATGCACTTAATGTTCTCGAGAACTTAAATTTCCTGACATAACGATGAATATTGAGAAAAATCGTTTGTGCACAAAATTTTTTTTGAAATTTTTTCGTTTATGTGACATAAATAATGAGATAATAATTTGTGACGGAGATAACAAGAGAATAATACTCTTGAATAAAACTGGATGATTTTTCTCGTAATATTTCATCATTTTT
The DNA here is from genome assembly GCF_047496725.1 of Anoplolepis gracilipes. Taxonomy (NCBI): domain Eukaryota; kingdom Metazoa; phylum Arthropoda; class Insecta; order Hymenoptera; family Formicidae; genus Anoplolepis; species Anoplolepis gracilipes. The sequence continues at coordinate 14,232,840 of NC_132973.1, forward strand.
ATAATAAAATTCAAAGCATTTAAACAAATATGCTATTTGCTGAAAGAAAAATCGTATCAAAATGACGCGATGTTATCGAGTAACAGGCAAAGCGATTGGAAAATCGGAAAATTCGCGGGAGATTGGCGAGGCGCTCTGCCAGATGATCGAAGGCTTGTTAACGATCGTAATAGACAATGGCTTCAGAAAGCGTGACAAGAGCCGCACCGTAATTGTGTACTTGCCAGAAGGGAGGGTTACAAAAGTGAATTGCTGGGTCGTGTCACGCGCTACTACGACAAGCGTGCAAAAATCGATACCAACAGAGACCTGTTCTGAAATTGCTGTATCTCTTATCTCATTTTCTTCATCCGCTTTGTACGCTACTTTTCATTCGATTCGAAGAACACCGATATGACAAATACCGATTACTTAAAATTTATATTATTTCCAAAATTAAAGATTTATACATATATACTTGTATTAATTTGATATTATAAATTTATTGATGCAATATATGTATCTTTTGTTAAGTAAAATCGATAAATTCGTTGGAGAAATTGTGTCGCCAAAACATTTTCCGATATCAAGGCAACCTATATATTTGTCAATAGAAATTGCGTTTTATCGTTCTATTCAGAGTGTTCGACAGGTTTTAAAGAGAAAAGCCGATCAGTTGAGCTGGAAAATTTATTGAGACGTATCTCGGCGGATTGGACATTTAAATACACGTCGCAGCGCGTCGGCATTTCTATCGTTTCGTCCAGTCGTATCCATCGGTTTCGGGCTTATTAATTATTCCGCGTGGCGAGTGGGCCGAGACAGGAGGAGCGATTACTCGGCGATACACGAAAAAAAGTACAATCTTCCAAGTAATTTTGCGTACCGGGTTTATTTATTAAAAAAGGCTCGGAGGCAAGCCATCTCTTTAAATCACGCGCATCCCAGAAGCACGTTCTTTCCATCTCTTTCTCTCTCTTTCTCTTTAATATTTATTAATCTCATTCATGCTGACGACTTCTGGCAACGGCATGTATATACATTGACTGTCCACCCGGTAGAAATCGGACTCTGCAACATTAATATCCATGCTCGTCTCTCCGATTCCCTATCGACTTTCGCAGGGAAAATGCGTGCTTCGTTATACATTTGCGAGACAAAACTGCTCGAACCGTACTAATGTCTGCATTGCATTCATAATTCGCACTAGTCAAGTAGACAATTTTTTTTTTTTTTTTTATTTTTTTTGAGAAATACACGAAATCTACATTGCAAATTATATTCTATAGTGAATGAGAACTTTTTTAAACATTTTTTAATCTTTTTTTGTACATGAATAAATGCGATATAAATAAAAGAAAAAATAAAACTAATGTGTTTATATTGAATCATGGTATTTTCTACTAGACATATGTAAAAATCCACTTAAAACGTTCACTTTGACACGTCAAAGAAATTTTATAGTCTACGGCACAATTTTTTTCTGACGCGCTCGCGAAAAAGAAAGATCAAGGAAATTAACCGACGTAGCTGTGTGTGTGTACGTATGTGTATTCGAGCGATAAATTAATAGCAGACGCGAAAGGTGACAGTCATATAAATTTCTTAATCAGTCTACATGATGACTGTCTCAAGAGCGTGCGCGCAATTAAACGATTATATTTCCACGTCGTCGCATAAACGGCCGCAGTCTCGAGGGTTGCCTCGACAAGTTTACACGTCAAAGTTTACTAAAAGCTCTTTAAAACCGGTGCACCGAACGACGTAAATTTCTTACTATTAGTCGTGCAGGTGCATCAAATACACAGGCAAGACTTAAGCTCAGGTTTTAAATATTGGACGTAATTCGTTATTCACTTACTTAATTACCGTACTAATAGGTATATATATGAAACACGAAAATTATTTAAATGAGAAAGTATGCGCGATATATTAATTATGAATAAATAAAAATAAATATGTGATTTATTAATAATCAATTACGAAAGTCACGCATTCACGCGAGAGAATTCCAAAACACTCTGGATATGTCACGCGAATGTATAGGAGCGCGAAAACCGAGTTGAGTCGAAGGGAGGGCATTAGGGGTGATTGTAATTTCACACATGGCGTAACGCACTGGTCCGTCACCCTTCGCCTCTCGGCTTTACGCCCTGCAATGCGAGAAGCCTTCCGCAGTTGTACTCTTTCATCTCTCTTCGTCGCTCCAACACCCCGCGTCGTGTATTTTGTTGTCGTCCGTTCAACGTACGAATGTAACCACATGCCATGGGATATATCTACTTTTATTCCTCACTTTTTTTCTTTTTTTTCTATTTTCCTCTTCTACTTGCTTTCCATTATTCATCTTTGGATTGTTATCATGAGCTATCCATTATATTTCGTGATGAACGGAAGCGATAATGCAATTGTAATTATCAACCGATGGCTTGGAGTTGATTAAAATTCGCAAGGGGAAGCTGTTTGGTTAATGCAGCGATTAATTATCTTAGATAGGTCGTTACATAGACACATTACAGTACATTACCTAACCTTAGAGAAAGTAATTGTGAATGTAGTTTAAAGTTTTATTAAGAAAGTTAGTAAAGATTTAATGCATAGAAAAAATATGAAAATCTTATTTTTAAATAAAAGAAGACATCAAAAATTTTTAAATACAAATTATGTTTTTTTCACAGACAATCTTTTACTTACATTTATATTAATTTTGAGAAAAAGGTAATCTGAGATAAATAAATCGAAAAATTCTCACAATCAGTGTAACTGAGCTTCATGTACTTTACGGAAACAGATTTCTTCCTGCATAAGCAACTTGTCCTTTGAATGACTTTAAAAGATTCACAGAAGCTGTCCGTTTCGCAAAATTTTTCCGCTTTACTACACTACATTTTCGGCGATATTTAATATCTTGAAATTGGTGCTGTGTGTGGTTGTCCAGATCACGCGGAATAGAAGAAGGAGAGAAGAAGAAAGCAGAGAGAAAATGCCGGGAAAACTGGCGCGAGTGGCGCCTTATCAAAAATTAAAATTTCATTCGGCCAAACCGAGTGGGCGCTATCGAGATCCTCTCGGGGAGGGTTTGCGATGGTCTCTCGGAGAGAGATACCGGAAACGATATACCAGAACGGCGTGCTCGGTAAAAGAGGCAGTAAGCCTTAATCGTGAGAAACTAACTTGGCCGAAGTTTCGACGAAGCCGCCATTGTTCTCGTTTTTCCTTTGAATTTATGGCGCACTCCTGCGGCCCTTTACATCCCCGCCCGCGACTCTGTAAATCTGAATTTTCTAAATCTGGATTTATCGCGGTTGCGCTTCCCGTCTATAATTTGCAGCAAAGACTTTCGAACTCGAAGTTACGCGCGATAAAAGATTTCTGACGCAATCGTTGAGATTTAGAGATGTTTGAGAGAGGTCTATCTTTTGAAAACAATCTTTTTTAAATTTTAATTCTTTGAAATTTACATAACAGAAAAAGATATTAATTACATGCATTACATTTAAATTGTGATTTAAATGTAATTTAAAATTACTATATTAAATAGCGTGCGTTTATTTTTACATGCCATCAATATCAAATTCTTTCACTGTTTCGTGCTTGAAAAATCCAAGAATTTGAGCGGTTCGAAAAGTCAATCTTGAAATCCGAAACTTCTCCACGTCCCACGGACTCTGCTATTTCAAGGGGCACGCTGGTGGATAATCCGGATAACGCGATCGTGCTGGACAGAATCGCGAATCGGTTGTATTGGGATTGGAGCCAATCCGATGTGTTGGCGGTTGACAATTGGCGGCGTGGCAATGATTTCCGATGAGCAGGGTTGGGCAAATGTGGAGATCCTCACGAAGCAGGACGTGCGTATAGCTATCGGACAGAGCGCGAGAGGGAACGAGTCGCATCCGGCATTTGTGGCTGGCGGCCACACGCGGATTCCGTCCGATTTCCCTCGTTCCATCCGATAATTTTGCAAACGGCTATTCAACCCCGATTCTCGTCTTCTTCTCCCTTCCTCCAATGGTTTCCTATTTCGTTCCTTCCTTTTGAACGACGTATCTTGGCGCAATATATAGTCCCGTGAGGATTTCCTTTAACCTAGGAATTGTTCACGCGAACCCTCTACCTTCGATTTTAATGAAACTTGGCAAAATTGAACAAACAAAATGAGTTGACTCTGCTTATACAAGAAAATTAATTTAATAAAGTAAATTATTTTAATAAATAAGAAAAATAAGAGCTCAAACTTTGATTGAAAGAATTGAAGAATGTATGATAGATTTCGATGAAAGTAATGAAACTTTCTCAGCTTTTACATATATGTTATTGCTGCGTCGGCTATATGCCGGAATGCCGATAAATACAATAATTAGGGCAAATGAATTCACACATTGAAAAAATATTTTGACATGTCATGTGCGATGGAAAAATAATCACGATTTGGAATGATATAAATGTATCATGTCTATCAGAGCCAATTTGCCATAATCATCTGCTTAAAACTCAGTATGTCTTTTTTCGATTGTCAAATCTTTTAAAAGATTGTGTTTTACTACGTCAACAACTTCGGAAAATTTTTGTAAAAAGCAACATGAATTTCGTGAACTTCCTTACCATATAAAATGATCCATTTATTCGGAATAGAATATGATGCAAAAGAGAATTGAGATATTACGATATACTGAAATATTTCGATCATAACAAAGAGAAATCTTTTATTCTAAGTATTTTATTGAATTTTCTGCCATTGTGTGTTATATCGAATTAATTATTAATTAATTGATTTATAATTATATAGAAAATCCTATCATATATTGATAGCGTAATTTTCGTATGAAGTCCAAAACAATAATTTTCCGCTTGCCAAAGATTATAGAGTCAAGGCACATTGAGTCTTTATTACACCAAAAAAAAAGAGAGGCATGATAGAAAAAGACATCCTTAGACGTGGCACGATTAAAAAGTAGCCAGCAGAACGAAAGGATCGAAACGTTTTGTTCCGATATCACTACCAGAACTATTCATGGTCAATCCTTCTGCAATCGCAGAAGTTTCTCTCCCCGTAGAAGACAGGTACATTTTTCTAGTATAGCGGGACAAGTGTTGTCCGCGTGGGAAGGCAGAAAGATGCTTTCATAAAGCGACGCTTTTCTTTTTACGCTTTCGTCCGCGAATCCAATTCTTTCTTCCCCTTTGGTGCCTTCGCTTTTGTTCGGTTGTACCTTCTCTCACCTCGCCCTTCTTCCGGCCGTCATTTCGCTTTCAAGCACTCTCCTCGATGCGACGGTAGATTCTTCGGCCTCGTTTTTCTTGAATTTTTTTCCTGTGAAAGAGTTAATTTTTTTTTTCCTTCCTAATTATGGTATAGTATCTAAAGAACAGCTGTGTTGCCTAACAGCAACTTACGAGAGTATTCATTTTAAAACTAATAGTTGTTGGCAAAGAAAAAGATATCTAAATGTAAAGAGAGCATGTTTAATATATTTAATATATTCTTTCCGAATTAAAAAGAAATTTCGTTATAAAAATATCAATCTAAAAATGATTAATCGTTAGTGTATTTCTATTCGATTCACACAGAGCAACATCTTTAATAATTTATTTACAAGTTCGCGTTTATACGCGTGCAAACACAGTGCATTCGGAAATTTAAATCACCATGGAGTGTTATCTCGCAGCTGCGTTCCTTGGGAAAGGAGCTCGCGTTTCCTCGAGAATTCACCGGAGAACGCTCGAGTGAGAATTTCTGGTGGCTGATGGGAAGTATAACTCGTCCCTGAAGTGCAGTAACCTCGGCGGAAGAGTCTCGAGCCCTTCTCTCTCTCTCTCTCTCTCTCTCTCTTTCGACTGCATCGCGCGCAAGAGAAGGCCTTATGATCCGTGCAAAATGAATGTATTCCCTCTCCCTCCCTCCCTCCCGAACTGAGTTGCATCCTTTTCGTCTTTTCTGTCGAGCCATCCGCTAAATCGAGCATGCCCGTAAACCGAGGCGCGGAAATTTCACTGGAATCTTTCGGTAAACCCATCCCAAACACCCCACGAACTCTCTTTTCCTACCTGTCTTTTATTTCCTTCGACTCGAGATAAAATAATGAGAACATATTTCGACGCAGCTTCCTAAATTCAGCTTTCTAAAGCACAAGCATTGCGTGAGATATGAATATCTTTCTCAGATATTGTTATTTCTGAAGCTGAAATAGCAGTGAGCGAATAGAGTTGATAATGAATTTTAAATTAAACTGTTTGATCTCTTATTTATATTTATATTTACTGCAATTTAATATATTAATAAAATGAAAGAGAGATATTTAAATGTATTCGTATGAATCTGTTATTCGACGAATTAAAATAATTTCCATAACATCGTATAATTATTTTAATCATCAAAGAATAGTTACCTTCCCGGTCAATCATTTTCTCGGTTGAGGAGAATAAATTTTCAATTAATTATTTATTAATTAACATACAACATTATATACATTATATACATTATTAATTAACATACTTTATCTAATTTTATAAGTCCATATCTTTTCTCTCTCTCTCTCTCTGTCTATATATATATATATATATCTTTCTCTCTTTTATTAATTATTTTTGAGACAAAAGCTAAAAGTCGTTGAAGAGGCAATTAAATAGAGACGGATTGTGATTGCGAGCAGTCTCTACCAGCAGGACCAGGTGGCATGTAATGTTAAACGGCCGTTTGTAATATATTATTTAGACAAGATCCTGAAGCCACAAGGCACCGCAAGAAGCGGTGATCGAGTACCCCTATGCGTTTTCCAGAGGTGCCACGTAGACGGGCGTGTAGAGTAGTTACATCCGTTTCGAAACCGGGAAAACATCCCCCTCAATGAGACGATGCGGTTACGTAGTTACTTCTCTCCCCCCCGGTGCTGTTCTCTTGGCTGTACTTACGTGTCCCGAACAGGTTACAAACGACGAGCGCGGTATTACAACCCGCAAATTACGCGCCTCCGTTTGCCACCTCCATTCGCTCGTTCCTCCGACTGCTACAACGCAAATTTGCCGGTTCAAGACCGGTGGATTATATCGCTTGACTGCGAAAGCCTCCAACCACCCTTTCGTCGTATTCCTCGAACGTGTAGAACGTGAAGCTGGTTGACATTTCTCAAATAGGACATATTAACCGTCATTAGCGTAAACGATCTAAGACATTTATATAATAGGTACTTTGGGGAAATGATTTATGAGAAATCATGGAGATATGTATATAAATAATAAATTTATCTATTAACTTAATGTCTATTTTTCTTTAAGTTTTAAAATATAGTTTTACATATATCTCCAAAAAATGTACTAAATAATATAAGAAAATGTTTATAAATTATAAATATCGTAATTATAAAGGATTGTAATACTTTAACTACGATAAAGATTGACACAAATGGATAAGTCAATGTTTGAGCAAACAAAAATTTGAATGCTGGAAGCAAAGATAAAAATATGTAATCTCATAGGGAAAGTAAACGTCGCAACACACAGGGGAGTATTTCTTTCGTTCATAAATTACAATATTCGTGGACCACCCTCGTCGTTAAGCGAATGCGCGTTTTTCGTTGCGTGGAGGCTGCACGAAATTCATTTACGGAATTAATACCGCGGATTTGGTTAAACGAAGAATTACTGCGTGTCGCGCATCTGCTTTAATTGCGCGAACAATATTATTCGCATTGGGAGGCCGATCCATAAGTTTTCATCCCTACTCTTTTGCTTTTAAATTAACGCAACTGGGATATAATCAGTTAACGTATTTTATATCAACTCTTCTCAACGCTGACAATATGGAAGATAAAATATTTTTAATAAACAATCTTTTTAGAAATTTTATCTCTTGCAAAATTTTTTTGTATAGGCATCAAAACCGACATTTTATTATCACTTAGATAAATTGATCAATATTCGTAATTTAAAAAGAATAATCTTTTAAAATGTATATATCACATACATACATGTAATACATAAATGTATATTTTATAAAATATATATATAAGCACATATTATATCTACTATTATTTTTATTTTTACATTATATATTTGCAAAAAAAAAATTATAAATGTTATCGCTGTAAACGATAAACGGTACGATACTGTATGCAAAGATTTAATTTTGCACTGCGGTTTAATTTTCTGAAACACTGAACTAACATAGGATGCTACACGCGTATCCAAAATCCTCATTTCGCCCCAGGGTGATCCTTTTCGCTTTCTCGGCCCGTAATAACGCGGGAAAAGGAGTCTGCGTATTACGTTTGATTAATTAATTTACGCCGGTAGAACGCCAGATTATACGAACCCGAGGGCTACAACCTTTCCTACTATCTTGCTTCTCTTATGAAGAAACGAAGTAAACAAACGATTCCGTCCGCTTTTCCAGCTGCCGTTATACACCTAATGGCATTAACATTAACCAGGACAACGGTTATGCAGCCAAGCAGGTAATTGCATCGTGTAAATTTGCTAAACAACGTGCTGCATTTCACACGAAGATATAGTTTCTCTCGAAATAGTATATCTTCATTGTTGGAAAATTGTGTAAAATTTATATAATTATTTTTCTTTAAATGTTTCCATTTTCTAAATTATGATATTAAGATATTATCTAGAAGTCACGAGAAAAAATATCTAAATTTATTTTATTACATTAATTTATAAATAACATAAAAATTAATATTAATTTTATCTTAATACACTGTGATAGTGATTTTTCAATTTTTATAAAAGACATTAAAAATGGAATAAAAACCTTTTTATTCTTCATCGTCTTTTGTTTAGTTGTAGAGATGTTAGTTTTTTTATAAAAGAAATTGCTGTTATTATTAAATAATTAAAATGATTTTACTGCACTTGTGATAAAAATTCGTAAGGTCGACAAAATAAAGAAAACGACAAAAGAATTGTTTTTAATGTACCTCTGGACACGATTCCCGAGGTAATTATGAATAATTGAGAGGGAAGAGAAACTCTGAACAGAGGGACGCTAGGAGATGTTTACTACAAGGAGAACTATTTTCTCCTCGTGGAAAGATAGAATAAGCAACACATCGGAGCGGATTCACGAGAAGCGTGAGAATAGGAGCATTAGTTTTTGCGAGTGCGAGGCTCGAGGAACGAGTTGCATTCGCGATGCATCTTCGTGCGCCATATTTCACCGCGTGAGGTTTGCGAGTTTACATTACCAAGGGAGGATCTGTTTGTTTCGGTAAGTCTGTAGAGCGGTGAGAAATATACGAGTGCTCGCACACGAATGTCGTTACAAACGACTACAGCAACTGCAGTTGATACTAATCGGCGGAGTCGCCGATGTTTCCCAGTGTGAAGCAATTAATGTTAATATTAGACGGAATAATTATGCACAAATATCAGGGGGAATTAAAGGAGAAATAACGTACGAAATTAGCACATGTTCTGGTATTAAGTATTTATTACATACAAGCATTTTTTACAATATGAAGTATTTGTTTCTTTTTTTTTAAACATGACTGATGATATTTAGCATTTCTTTTCGTTATTGTATATTTAGAAATATTCTCTCGTACTCTATTTAATTATCATTATTATTATGTATTCTCTTATAGAATAAATTTAATAGACTCTCAACCAAATCTAATAAAAATAGTATATGTGTACACGAGACGCTGGGATAATATACGGTGTCCAAACGGTTAATAAATATATTTCTCGAAAAAGAAGGAGTGACTATAAATAACTTGATACAATAAATCGTAACGAATGCGCGGCGATTGCGGCTCGTTACAGAAATTTCTACAGGACAAACGCACAGGTAATTTCTCGTGTGAAAACGAGCGATAAAACATATCAATAAATCTGTCATTTCAAGCTGTATAATGCTTTTCTTGCTTCGAGACATTCTCGGCGTGTGAACAGTGTGACTCGCGATGCAACATGCGTCTCTATAAACACACTCAATAATACAATCTAAAACAATCAATAACTGTCGATAAAAATACATATTAATTGTTTATAAGAAAATGTATCGATCATTCGTGGACAAGAGAATCTCTCCCCGAAACAGGTGACATTACGCAAAAATGCGAACAAAGGAAAAACTTAAATTTAAACTGAAACTATAGTGATAAAAAAAATTAAATTTATATAATTTGATGAGCTCTCTATGTCAGTTATAATAAAATGCACATAAAAAAGGAACGGGAGAAAAGGGAAAGAAAATACATCTCGCGCGCAAATGTACGAGGAAAATTGAATAACAAACAGTACGTAAAGTCCGTACATATAATTTTATCTTTTTCTCTAGTGTCGACAATCGTCTCTCTCAACCATGCTGTCCGAATAAAAACGGGATGACAGAACTGTTTCTCTCTATCCTCGTTATAAATAATCTGTCGTCGAATCCTATGTGCGATATTGCACGATTTGCAATAGGGTGAGCACAAAATATAAAACATGTTGTACCGATACCATCGTCATAATATTTTTATAGTGCAAGTAATGATAAATAATTCGCATGTCTCGGATGTTTATAATATTGCAGCGATATTTGATGCCACATTACGCATTATTATTGCAATATCAATTGTATTTTTCTTCGTCGAATAAAGCACAATTAAATCCATCCGCAATATTTTTCGCGTAACAATTCTTATAATTAACGTTACTAGATCGTCACTTTATTAACTTATGCAGTGGCTATCTCACAAAGCACTCAACTCATCGTCATTGTTATCATTCTTATATCATCATCATCATCATCACAGCTAGAGAATTTATGCTCGATCCACGAAGAAATGTAACAATAGCGAAGTCTAGCGGAAACCTAGAGTATACCAATGGTATGTAGGCCTTCTAAATGAAATACATAAAGAAAGATAAAAAAAGAAAGAGAAGAAAAAAAGTAATAAGATTGCTGACTAGTGAGCGCACGCCCCGAAATCTGATATGGAAGGAAAGTATTTTTCTTTCTCTCTGCCTATGGTTACTTACTTCCATGTCGTATCCATAGAATATCTCTCGCATCAGATGCAATAATGGGCTTAGATCCACTCGTCTATCATGAAATTGTTACAGAACAGTACCTCGCTATGCTATCTCTTATCTTAGGGACATTCTCTAATCTGTCGTTTTGGCAGATACGTTCTCAGCGTTTAATCCGACTTCAATATTTCTTTTTTTTTTCTTGTGCTATATTTATTCGTCAGTTGTATTCTCTTCGCGCGACTTAAAATTCTTTCGTCTCTATCGATTAGTATCTTGAACAGTTTACTTGTAATTTACATACGTATACGTGTGTAAGGATGAAATCATATGTGTATGTGAGAACAAAAATTAATTTTTTGTCAATTATTACCGTGTAATATGTCTATTCGAAAATAATGTGTTACAAATAGGCCTCAACTCCTTCCAAAGGTCCTTCCAAAAGTTATGTTCATCTAATAGCGTATTATACGACACAGATTGAGTGTCCACACTTACGCTGTTGCATAATATAATAATTAATTAATATTATGTATTATTTTACACTTTTCCTGATTAGAGGACGCTCAAAACTCGATACGTGAAGCCCGGGGATGGTCTTTGTCCGATGCGACGCCCTTTCTCGTTCCATTTAGATATATATCCTTTCCACACACGATACATCGCGCGCGACAGCGGTTATTTACACTATTAGAAACGATATCTCGTTCCGTGTATATCGCCACGAGCAATTTGGCTATCTGTTAACCAACTGATTCTCCTTCATTTGTCCGGGAACGTTTAAGAGACACTTTATGATAGTAGATCTGTAGACAAAAAGAGAGAAGCAGACAGCTTAGTCCATTTTTCAAAAATATCTTTTTGATTAAAATAATATAGTCTTATACATATATATATAGTTTAGATATAATTTTAATAATAATTATAAGTACAGTAGAGATCAAAAACATCCAATTCACAACTCCATTTTTTATTTAAAAAAAAAGAATTCAATAAAAAATATTTCAGTAAACCTGAGACATTCTGTATATTGCTAAATCAAGTATGGTTTATATACCTGGTACTTGGTTGTCCTGTGGCTTGTTGATGAAATTATCTTGGAACGGATTGACATTGGCGTTAGTGGTGGCGGATACAAAACTCATTGGGGTAAAGGGCATCGCTGCCGGATTCAGGTTGGAGTTGAGGGTATCTTCGTTTGCCAGATTGGGTGTCAGTTCGAGTATTGACCCGGTATCGTAGCCGCTACTGTTATTACTCAGAGTATCGAAGCTCGACAGGTCTAACAGGTTGTTGGTCACGTTGTTTTGCTTGCTACAAAACCAGTCAAAGGAAAAAAAATACAGAGACTAAATTAACAGCCAAACAAATCGACTAGAGACTACGACTTAAGCGACTATCCACGATCACTAACACGAAATCGCTGCCGCTAAATTAGCTAAGCCGATTGCGAAGGATTCGTCAACATCAGATAGTTGAATTACTAAAACGAAATTAATTTTAATTTTGTCGAATAGGAACATAGCCACGGTTCTAGATATATCTAAAAATGTTTCATTGAACTGAACGATATAAAGCTATATAAGATAACTAAATAACATGGTATATAAATATAAAGCGCTTATTATATATGCATCGTTTTTCTATGTCATATATCATATGACTGCTTTTCAAATTGTGATTTTTAAATGCCACAAAAGGCTACTGTTTTGATATAACTATCAAAACAACTATCGCATAAGCGATTAAATCTAATAGAAATTATTTTTGTGTAGCAGTACTAACCGAAGTAGTCCACAACCTTTTGCGGTCCTTTGTGGTGGACATAAATCTGTATATGGCCGAGTAAAAAATTGTTGGAATACAACTGATATATTACAAAATGTTTCATCGATGGATCGCAACAGGTGTTCGTTTAAATAAGATACTAGGATAATCAGTTGATTAATGAAATACACGTCAACTTTATAATAACTATAACTTACTAGAACATATTACAACAAAACAGCAAATATGAATTTAATTACATACAAAATTGAGTCACATTTGATCACTTGTCGAGTTAAAGTACACGAGAGAAAAAAATTCATGCCGCGTTTTATTTCTTTTTCTTTTTTTTCGGTATCTGTACTTTTGTGTAGGATGCGTGAATGTGAAAGTGTGGATGTGTATAAAGAGACATTTTCTCACGGAAAAATATTATATCGGAAAACATGTGGAAGTAAATAGTACATAGCAAAAGTAGGCAGTAAGTTGACATATATCACTCGATGGTATTCAATACACAAGCATACGAGGGACGCAGACAATTATTGTGCAAGGAAAAGAACAAGCCACACCATATCAATGTTAATTGGTAACATGCATTAGTAATTAGAGTTCGTTGCGAAAATTAATCGCACTTACGGTATACACAATGGGTCAGTAAATGGAAGAACACTTTTTAATATCTAATTGGAGGAAAAAATTAGAGAAAATTACTCAGCAAAGATGATATATTTATCATGTGTATTATTAAATATTATGAAATAAAAATATGAATTGTTTTTATTGCCTTTCTCGTAACTGCGATATATTGTTGTTAATTTGCTTCTTGTAAAAGTCATGTTAATACGATTTCATCCTTGCTGAGCTGGCAAATGTGTTGTGAAATCACAAAACGAAACGTTTCAATGAGTCATTAGATTTATACTGCTTGTCTCTTTTTACATTATGTACACTTTTATTTGTTGTGTGATTTAATGTTAACTGTGTAGTGTTGTTGATGACTCTCTTAGCAATTTCATGCTTCATGTACAATATTATATGACGTTCTTCCAACTCGCTGACAAAATACCTAAAAATAATTATTAATGTACGTACGCGACTAATTCCCGATATCTTTGATAATCTTAGCTAAAAAATAGTATGTTTGTCGTTAATACACAGCTGAATATAAATTATAAAATATATGTAATTATTACAATAGATAATAGATGATACACATAATATACATTCTCATACTTGCAATTTCATTAGCACTAATAATGTTAGTCGCGTATATTATAATATAATTAATACGTTGATAATAGTGCAGCCAATCCGTATTGAAAACGGTGATTCGCAATGGCGTGCTTATTATACTCGTCAACCGTTGCTCTGGCTACTTTTGCAATGTACAATATGCCTGGTCATTCATAGTATTTATATTATAAAGCGATAAACATTCGGTGAAATTAATATCAATAGGCAGTTCCTTCATAGGGAGTTTCAGGAAAGCGCAGTAAACTTTTTACTAGATAACTATTTATATGTATATATATATATATATAATGTGTACATATGTATACATATATATATATAACTTTGAAACTTAATTAATTCACTTTAGTATAATTAGTTGACATTAGAAGACACATTTTGAATAACATAATTCATTATATATACAGATTGCCTTTGATAAAAAGGCCTTAAAGAATACAATTTTACATTTAACTATAAATAAAGTTTCAGAATAATTGCCATTTTAAACTCTAACATGTACAAATCTAAAATTCAAAATAATCAATCTATTCATGGTGCAATTATTTGTTCACTGCGATTTAAAACCTTCATCACGCCTATTTACAAATAAAATCATACAATATGTTTAATATGTTTAATGTATGGCACGCTTTTTGTGGTTTTAAATTATATGAAGCACATCCAAGAAATTTTTCTATTCTCGAAAGAATTCTCAAAAAGCATTTAAAAAACATTTTTGGAAAATTCCATAATAATATTTGATTTTATTGATTTTCTATAATGCGTGATTTCTTTCTATAATGTGTAAATATGTGTGTTTAAAAGTTTTACATGCAACATTTTTTTTGAAAATGATTACTCTTATCTCAAATTTTAGTTAGCTGTCTTATATATTATGATATATATGTACGTTGTAATTCTTTTCGTGATCGAGCTATGTAACCGACATCGTTTTTGTTTATACCAATAATCAGTCCATTTTTAGATGAATAGTACATTGGCTAGTATTGTGCAATTACTTATGTCCTGTAAAAACATTAATTTTAAGTAATCGGCACTAAATCTATCTATTTATTTATCTATCTATTTTGTTAATTATTTTTCCTGATTAATTAAATATAATAGAAGGTTGCTTGGAATAAATTCATCTTATTATATATATATATAAGGTATTTTAACAATTACACAAAAATTAATTCCGTTGATATTACTCCTCTCTTCAATATATATTTTAACATACGCTTTTCGATCGCGGATAATAACCGGATATTAGCAGCCATATGTCGCATTTAAATTTGAAGTGATCTAGCTTGAGTGAATCGCATCGCAGATCACATGTTTCAATGCCCAATTAAAATATGCGTTATTGAAGCAAGCTTCGCGATTACTATGGGATATTATTGTCCATCGATCTAGCAAGAAGAGACGTACGATTTGCTCGGCTCTCAGTCAATGACGATAATAGCGCGTTTACGAATCCGTGATTTAGAATTGGTATACTTACACAGTAGCATTGTCCAGCGTAATCGATTGACTGTTGATATCGTTTCCGTGATTCGTATGATGACCATTCAACTCTCCTTCAACGTTACCCTGATTATTATCCAATACAACTTTATTTTCGTTAATGCCGTTGCTATGTGTCGTGCCATTGTGCACTATGTCTGGCGCAGGTAGATTGTTTTCTGTATGATGCGCGCGTTGTTCGCCACTGATAAATTGCTGAGTCGCCTCGGAAATTAAACTAGCTGTCATGACGTCGTCACCTTTGCCGCCTAGCACCGGTTTGCTTTCGTCGTTAGGACTGTCTTCCTTCAATTTATCACCATCACCACCTTCTCCCTGTGTATTTGTGTCATAACAAATTATTTTTCAATCTCATCAATTTATGTTAAGTAAAAAATTTAGCTTATAGTTTAGACAAATCTATTGTAAATACGATTAATTTAAATAATTGTATATATGTTACAAGAATAATATAGATATTAATAGTATTAACATTACCTTAGGTGTGTTGGATTGATTTCTACCTCTCGTTCTAAGCATAATCGCCTCAACTCGTTTGCGTCTGGCGTTGCGCTCCTCTTCCTCCTTTTTAAGCCTCTCAGCCATCTCAATTCGTTGTCTGTAATTTAAATATATGTAGATATATTATTTACTATATAATCTAGCATTTTTAAAACAAATAGAAGAGAAAAAGGATTTTTAAACTAACTTTTCTGCCTCTTCTCTCGCTTTACGCTCCGCTTCTTCTTTTTCTTGTTTTTGACGAGCTTCCTCTTCTCTTTTTCGTCTATCTTCCTCTTCACGACGCTTAGCTTCTTCGATTGCCATTTGCAATCGTTGTTCTTCTGCCTCTCGAGCTTCATTAGCTAAGCGTATAGTTTCTTCTTCTAGACGACGTTGCTCTTCCTCCTCTGCACGCAATCTTTCAGCTTCCAAACGCGCTTCTTCTTCCTACAATAATTATTAGTGGTAAGATATATACAGGCCAAAAGCAGTTTAATATTAAATTGATTTATATAGATTTTATATAGATGATACCTGTCGTTGACGTTCTAATTCCGCCTCTCGTTCCGCTTGTTCTCTAGCTAATCTCCTACGTTCTGCCAAAGCTGCTTTAGCTTCCTCTTCGGTAGTAATCCTAATTTTCGCGATCATCGAAGCTGTAGAGCGAATCATCAATATAATAGATAAGTACTATTAATAGTAATTGTTAAAAACTTGTGACAAATGATTATTCAATTTTAATAAAGTTTTAATTAATCATACCTGACATATCAACTTGTTCATCCATTTCGCCTTCGGGCTTGATTTCAGTCATTTCGGTCGATTTTTTCTCCTGCTTATTTTCCTCTTTTTTAATGATTTTCGATGATTCTTCCATAATAACGCCTGACAGATTTTCTTGCATTAAATTAGTCTCATCTTTGACCTGTTTGCTTGTTGGTTCCATCACTACCTTCGTATCGTTAGTGGGTTCAGCAATGTTCGTTTCCTATTATTAAAGATGAAATAGATGAGTAAATTTTATTACATGTCATCATCAACATATCATAATCATCAACAATAATTATCTATATGAAAAAGGAAACTAGGAAAAGTGAGAAAATAATATTTATTTCGTTTGAGAATACAGAATAAAATTGTTTATTATTCCAAGGAATCGATATATTTGAAACAAAATTTACCTGCATTTTCTCGGTACCCTGATCTTTCTTCTCCTCGTTCTTGTCCTCCAATTTCACATCTTGCACCTCCTTGTCCTCATTTTGTTTTATTATCTCCGCAGTTGTTTCGCGGATGAGCGGTGCGTGCTCAACTCCGGGACTTTGCAGAGGTGTCGCTTTCGGAGTTATTCGCGGTGATGACTTGGCGTTCTTGATTAATTTTTCCGTCGGTTTTTTCACCTCCGTTGCTTTGGGTGTAGAAGGTTTCTTTGGAGTGCTATGGACCTTTGGCAGTGGTGGCTTTGAATCCTTCGTTAGTTTCACGTCGCCCACTAAATCTGCGATAACAGGAATGAATGGAATACTTTCTTTTCTGTAGGTGCATATTGATTTTTATATACAGTATTTACATGTGCAATTGTAATAGTCGTTATTAGAAATGGTATGTACAAGAAGTTGGGAATACAAATAAAAAAAAAAAAAAAATAATAAAAATCGTAAAAAAAATAAATAAAATTGTAAGTTTACAAAAATACAAATTAGCCAAGAGAGAACAAGAGAGATATATAAAAAAAATTTTATAATTAAAATTGAAACGTTTTAATACAGTCTCTCTTCGTCGCACCTTCTCAGATATGTACATGATACTGTGTGCATATCGAACCCTTTCAGGATATATATATATATATATATATATATATATATATATATATATATATATATATATATATGTATGTATATATTGTTGTTTGTCTAGTCGATATTCGATAATGTGTAACAATATATATAATTTAGATTAGCGACATACACATTCATTCATCATTTGTATCATCTCCTTTTCCTCAATTTACTCTAATATTCGTTTTCGTTAATTTCGAGAATATGAGTCGTTTTTCTTTTTTCTTTTTTTTTTAGATTTCCGCCTAATCTTCGGGGACCTGAAAGGGTCAGTGGATGGAGAAGTAAAATGAGCATGCTCACTGTGTTTCTCTGTGATCGAGACACCAGTACCGGCGATAGAAGCGGGCCGCGGTCGACGCGACGCGGCCGTGCGGGTACGCAGATTGACGTTACTGCTGCCCACGCTGCTGGCGCTCTGCTGACTCATGGAGCTGTGCGGTCGGGACGGGCTGTTGGGTGTCACTTCGCCGCTGCGGATACCTAAGCGCACCCACCCAAGGTAAGTATATCTGTTGATCTGTTCTGTTGATTGAACGCGATCGCGCGATTCTATCTCACGACAGAAAAGTATCGACGCTGTGAATAAATTCTCGTTTGTATTTTTCTTTTCTTCTTCTTTTTTTTTTTTTTTTTTTTTTTTATTTGACACTTTATATCGAGATCGTATCGTATTATGCTTGCTTGTATTGTGACGAACGCAAAGTGCAGCAGGCGAACATCGCAAGGAATTGAAACGCAAGCACCGCCACCGGTGTTGAATGTTGTCGGTGAGTAAAAAAAATAAACCAAACAAAAGAGTAAGCCAAATTAAAAATAAGAAAGAAATCAAGTTTTAATTGCACAAAATGAGAGAGAAAGAATTGCATAATTAAGTGGATTATGTAGGAATAAATTGCACACTAAATACGAATACAATACTAACAATAAGTAAATTGCGAGATAAGTTATGTGTAGAACAATAATAGTAATAAGAAAACGTGCAGCTTACCAAAACGTTAACTCATACCTTTACCCTTGGTACCGAAAAGCCGCTGTGAGAGATCTTCCTTAGTAGGAGCGTTTGTTTTTGTTAATCAATTTGGAGATCAAAGAACCGGTTGCATTAAAATCGATTTAAATTGACAATTAATTAGCTTAATTAATCTCTCCTCTATCGCATTAGATTTATGTAAATAATTGCTAAACACAATTAATTGTTTCTCAACTAATAAAATTAGCTTTTCCTTGATGCAACTGGTTCTTAATGTTAAAAATAACAAGAAAGTCTGTTACTAGTAACATAATATTAAAAAATATCAAAATTTTCGAAAAAATATCGATAAGTTAGTCATCATGAAAAAGTGTAATAGATGCAAAAGCACATTAATATATTGAACCTAAATAATTAATGTTCTGTGTTGAAATTAGAAGAAAAGAAACTAAAATTAAAAGACACTTTTCTTTCTATTTTCACGCTCTGGAATATTGGCCGTCCTAATTGATTCACAAAGATTCTTTTTCATTCATGCAAATGTGCACTCAACTCAGATCACGTTGAAATTCTTTTCTTAGATACAACGAGTGCATTCATATATATATTATTTTTTATTTAACTTTTTCTTGTGAGATCACGCTCCTATTTCGAAGATCTTAATACGAATCTAGCTTACAAAGCTTATTATTAATGAATCCGACTTTATACAGCGAGAAAAGTTAACTAAAAAATTAATATAAAGCGAAACAAGTGATTAATTAAATCTGAAAAAGGCTCAACGGCAAAAATCGACTCTACATTTTTACGGGATAAAAAAATTTACGAAACTGTAATATACATGAAAAAAAAAAAAAAAAAAAAAAAAAAAAAAAATACAATCTACTATCGAGCTATTATTTAACTACTATGTCTATATATTATCTGCAGCATCAAAATTAATAAAAATCTTTATTACATTTTTTAGGTAAGTAAAAAAAAAAAAAAAAAAAAAAAAAAAGAATTCGGCGCGCGGTAGTTTATAATAATAAGAAATCGTGAAAGGTTTCGCTATTTATACAGAAGCTCGATTTACAGTGGGAAATTCAGCGGAGGGCGTCGAGTTGAGTGCACGGTCACACGCACTTACCTTGCTGGGCCTGCTGGTGCTCGCGGGCCTTGCGACGCAGTCTCTCGGCGCGGGTAGGTCTGGGCATTGGCGCCGCGCCCGGCAGCGTGCCCATGCTACGCGAATTATCGGAGCGCTTGAGGCTCTTGGTGCTTCCGGGCGCGGCCAAGTGCGACATGCTGCGGCTCATGCTAGAAGCGCTCTGCAGAGGCTGGCTCTGCTGCCGCTGTTCCGCGAGCGTGCCGAGTTGCTGCTCGGTCGCGCGTTTCCTAGGCTGCGCTAGCTGGTCCAGCCTGGACATGGAGTAAGTCCTACCTGGCGAGCGTGTGAAGGCCTTGGCGCTGAAACTGCGTGCCGTCGACGGCGGGCCGTCGCGCGGGGACGGTATCGTCGGCATGAGGTCGGTACGTCGCCTGTTCACTCGCAGGTAAACCGAGGTCGGAGTGCTGGGTGTGCCGCCGTCGCTATCCTCACCTGCAAATAATCTCGCTTAGGGTTGCCTTGTGTGTATTGCGAAGCGACGTCCGTCGATCCGCGCAGCGATTACACGGCTTGCTCGATGGAGACACACTTGAGTAAAGAGTTTCTCCACCACGCATCAACACTTTGGCGTTGCCAGATTTTTATTTTTTTTTCTCATTTCCTTTGCGTAATTTGTGCTGCTTTGCTTTTCATGCTGTAACGTGTAGAAGGATAATGCGAAAGAACACTGAGAGATATTTTGCTCACAATTGTGTAAATGTATTGGCTTCTTCGCTTCAAATTTATGAAGATGTAGATAAAAAGTTAGTGCATTTCTTTGATGAATAAGAAAAGGAAAGATCGCAAAATATATATATTTTTTAAAAGAAATGTATTTAATGAAAAATATTTGCGTCTCTCAGTGTAATCGTTATGTGTTAAAGTGATGTAAGATTACTAAGGTATCGAAATTTTGTGTGTGTGTGTATGTGTGATGTACGTACTGTGTATATTTTATACGTAGACAGAAATAACACGATTAATCTTATACGAGTAGTATTAGAAAAGCGAAGTAACATTTAAATTCAATCAAATAATTCCTAAAAATACGACAAAAAATCAATCCATGCAAGCAATAAACTTTATATTATTCACAACAATTATAATTATCTATATCAAATCAATGACATAATTAATCGAATAAAATTCTCAGGTTATTCAGTTATTCCGCTATAATGCGTAAAAATATTATCTTATTTTTTTATTGTTAAACTACAAATTAAATATATTCTTTATTAAAATTAAATATATTTTTACTTTTCTCTATATATACAACTAATAATTATAATGTACATATAATTTCAAAAAAGTTCTGCATCTACTAATAATTTAACGTTATACCGAGATGTGTATATGAAATATATGAAATAGACAATGAAAATAAAATATTAAAAATGACAATCATCCTATTAGATTCATTTGCAATGAGATTTAAAGATATACCATAATTTCTAATTGGTACACTCTAATTTCTAAATTTCTTTCTCGATATTATAAATTTATCGCCTCACATCGAGTCACATTTCAAATTCATTTAGCAAAATTCATTAATAAGTAAATTAAACTACATATTAAAACAAGACCTCAGCTAGGAGTTTACTTGCAACTAAACGTTAATAGTGTTTAGATCTATCTGCGTTAATAATACGTAGATTAACAGGAATCACAAAGGATGGGACAAATTAACGACACACATTGTTGCGTGATATTGGCTGCCACGTCTTATTCACAAATAGCTACGATGGTCTCTCGAGAAATTCATTTGACCAATACCATACAACCTACTACGGCAAGGAAACTGCAAGACAATTAATGAGAGAAAGTGCGCGGGAGTATGTTCTTACGATATTAAATGAACGTGACATGCGCCGGTAGAGTATGCAGTGAAGTAAAAGAAAAACATAATGATGTAGAATGAAAGAGAGAAAGAGAGAGAGAGAGAGAGACAGAGAGAGACAGAGAGAGAAAGGGAGAGAGTTTGAGATGAAAGTGTATGCTAAATAAAACGAGAGACAAAGGGTCGATAATATTCATTCTTGAAACGAATAGAATGGATCTCTTCCAGCTTTTTTGCAGGCTTCTGAGACATCAGGACTCACCACTGGCAGCCCGTTGAATCATGGGACGCCTAGCGTCGCTATCAGACTTATCATCGACGGCAAAGATGTCGGTTGTGGGGGGCAGAGAGAGGCTGGCTCTCTTAAGCTTGGCAGGAGTTAAGGGGGGATCGGGGCTAGAATTCCAATTGAACACCTCGTACATGGACGAGGACATTCTCATATCTGTAAACAAACCATTCAACGCAACGCAAATATATTAGGTGTTCCGCGAAAAATCTATAAGATCGGGCGACTGGACGAGAAAAGTAGAATGGAAAGCATGATTACATTAGCATAAGTTAAATATAGTTTGCGGATTTTCTTATCTCACAAATATATATAATATTCGTTTTACAAAACCACCACCGATAATTACAGAGGTGATAACAAAGAGAAGATGTATAGAGAGAGAGAGAGAGAGAGGAAATGTAATTCCCGTAGTTAAAAATTACTGTTTTCTTTAAATATATTTTACGTTCTTTCTTTTTCTCTAATCTTCTTTTTTTTCTAGTAATATCTAAAAAATATTTCTTTTTAAAACAAAAAGTAAAAAAACGTGTTTGTGCATTGATAAGAATGAATGAAGATGCAGCGTTTTCGGGATATATTGGTAAATGATCAAGTAATCTGTGTGTAGTGTAAACAAGAAAAAAATAAAAAATATGTCGCGTTAAAAAGCAAAACTTGCAACTTATATTGCGGGATTCAAAACGATTTCAAGATTCGCTGTATAATCAATCTCAAGCTGAGAAACATATATACAAAGATTCAGTTATCGTTTAAAGGGACACTGTCACAAGAATATGCACAGGATAGCCTATGAAATATAAACCTGAAAATAAAAAACTAAAGAAATAAAATTTACGCTGTAGAGAAGGTACGTTACAGGTTCCAACAGTGCTGGACAATCGTTCTTTCATGCTTCGTGGTGTCGATTTCACTGTGAATAATCGTGTAGAGAAACTTTATATAATGACGGTTCTATACGATTTACAACAAGACTCTTTTAAAGCTATTACACACTAACTATTTTAGAGTCTTACACTTACGACGCGTGATTTAATTAATCGGCCAATTTTTTCTTGTAGCGAAATAATTTAATTATTCATTTTATGCTAATTTCAGTAATCATAATAGCTGTTAACACATGTTTATTAAACATGACATAATCAATTATTTTAAATCACTTTCCACATTACTTTCCATATTATGATAATAATATAGCAAGAAATACAGGCTGCGTTTTTACACAATAAGTACGCTGTGGAAATTTTGTTTATCATGTGCATCTGCCGCGATAAAGTTTTTCTCTACTTTATGCACGGGTATCGATTACCACTAACATAAGAAAAATATATTGCTAAAGGTATCAGAAGTGATCGTGCGTAAAGTATAGGATACAACAAGATGCGAGTCGCTTCCTTGTGCTGTTTATCCGGATAACTCGATGTCTGTGAGCATTAGAATAAGTGACGTAGAAATATTCTCCATGATGCGATTGAGCAATGACATCATCCCATGTGAATCCGCGACCGAAAGAACGATTGTAAATTCAAACAATAAACATTAATCATCAATACATACATATGTCGAATACTCGAACAAATAGAGTGGAGCAAGCAGAAGAGAACAAACTGATTCGCTGGCACGATTGATCCCTTTGGAATCGAAATTTATCCTACTTTACAATTTACATATAATAATCTTTACCTTCGATATTTAATTATCTTAGAATTTAATGCACGATGTGTTTATTTACTTCGTCTGTCAATGTATACTTTGATATTTATAAAAATAATTTACAAATAATATACATATAATCCGCGAAAAAGATTAAGTTACGAAAAAAATCGCTGTAAAATATATTTCATTTAAAAATAGTTAATATCTTTTACAAAAATGGTTTGACCAATGTTAATCAGCTGATTTTTCTCTATTAATCTTTCCCGTTTTAGGATACACAACATACTTTACGTGCTTCGATTCATATTTATACTCACATTGAAGTACACCAAATCCGCTTCCGAGCCGTTCATCGTGCGTGTTCGCATCAAAGACCGTTGTTGATTCGACTGAATTTACGGTAAACATTAATTTGCATTCCACCGGTGCACGGTGCAATACCAACGCGTGTATTATTCACACTTCATGTGCGAAATACGGGAAAGCCTTTAACGCTTTCAGCGCTGCTGCCCAACTATTTCATATTACGTATATATAGCGCACATATTTTATGAGATATTCTTTATACATACATTGCAATTCAATCTCTCTATGATAAATCAAGTATAGTGTGCGTCACATTACATGGTCAACTGTAAGCATTTCGATACGAATAGTACGAGATTGTAAAATTTTACAATCCCTCTCTAAAAAAGGGGCAGGAAATTAATTAAAAATTGAAATCAAAATATATTGACGTTCGTGATAACAGAAATCTAGAGAATAAAATTATTACGTCAACATTGATTGAAATAGATAAAAATCAAAATATAGAATACGAAGATAAATCAGAAATAATCCAGATTCTGTTAGAATCTACCGTAATGTTTCTCTCTCGATCGTTCTCGTAAAATAGAACGCTCAAGCGGCATGCAGCAAGTCTAACATCACGCGCTGAAAGGGTTAATCGAATTTCCATGTGCGATGTGTACAGTTACATGCTCATCAACGATCGTTCTCGGTTGCTCTTTGGTGAACCTTGGTGTGAATTCGATTTGGATATACAGAGAACTATAAATCGACTGACCTTCGCCGGGCTTCCGATCGAGTCCGCCGGCGGAAGTAGCCCGTTTTTTGCTGCCATCAAGCTCCCGCTCGGAGGACCTCCTGGTAAGAGGTTGTGCCGCGGAGAACATCATGACATTCGTGGTAGAAGTGGCCCTGCGGGTGCCCCAGAAAGTGGCGCCGCCGGTATCAGCGGGTTCCAGCATTCGCGGTGTGGAGCTGCCGAACGCGAAGACGATGTGCGATCTTTCATTCTTCTTCTTCGCCTCGATGCGCGCCTCCCTTTCCTGATTCTTGCGAAGAATCGCTTCACGTCTCTCTCTTTCCGCCTCGTATATCAGCCGTTTTCTCTCTTCCACTTGATTTCGTCTGCGTAAAGAAAAACATAACGAATCCCCTATAATTATTCAACATTTTTTTCTCTAAATTTCATTATCTTCTCGCGCGACGTAATATGATTTTAATAAAAACAATTCAAGCTACATATATTTGATTTTTTTTTCGAAGAATTTGAATTGGTATTGAATCCTTCATATTTAAAAAATCATGAGTAAAATATTCTTAAATTCGGCATCAACCAACCTGTCGTTGTCACGCGATCTGAGCTCATCGATGCGTCTTCGTCGTTCCTCCTCACGTTGCTCGCGGAAGCGTTGCGCGGCGAGGGCCTGCTGCCTGAGTTCCTCCAACTTCCGCTGCCGCTCCTCGTTCTGCCTCTCGCGGACGAGCTTCGCCCTGTCCAACTCCTTCGAGCTTCCCGTCGACTCCCGTCCTGTGAACAGTCACGTCAAAAGAATGTATCCAATATGTACGTTGTTTTAAACTAGTTACTCGTTAGTTTGCACTAGTTGTTTTCCATGAATAAGAAAATTTAGTTAGAGATAAATGCATTTTCTTTTCAAGTGTTATGTAACATTTTTATTGTCATATCTTTATTTGATAGTATATTGATAGATTGAGAAATCTCAAGTTAAATAAATCTAAATAAGTTTCTAGAATTTATATCTATCGAAAAGATGATTCTAAATCATGGATAAAAGATTGAAAAATTTGAACAATTTCAATTTATTTTAACTAAGTTTATATTGCACAGCATATATTGCACAGTAATGTAACTATATTGAAAAAATTGCGCTATATACATTAGCTGAGATAAAGAGATTAAAAAATAAATAACTAATTATCAAATAAAATTTAACACTAACAAACAAATTTATCAACATTTAAATGCTATTCCATGAACAATTAACTATTAAAAATAATTTATATAATAAAACAAAGGAGTACAGAGGAATAAAATAATTAGGGAAATGTGCTGACCTTATCTCACTACTCACTAGAAAAAAAGAGTTTATCCATCAAGATAAAAAATATAACTATTTACAAAATGTATTTACAATCCAAAATAAAAATAGTTTAGTTCAAAACATAATATATATGATGTTTTAAAAGTACATCTAGCATGAATAAAGCTACAGCTTAATGACTAGATATATACAAAATGAATAATAACAATCACTATTATTTGTTAAAACTGATACAAATGTTGAAAGTGTTAAAAATCGGTGATTCGTTAGCGTTATCGAAATAAGAGGGGTCTAGTGAGGAGAAAAGGAAAATGGTCTGTACAGTGCCCTTGAAAACGTTGATACCTTCATTCTCATAAGGACGATCGCCGTCGAGGGAATCCTCGTCGTAGAGACTTCGCCGGCGCTTCACATCTGCCGAGAAGAAAGTGAGAGTGCGTGTGCACGTAAGATTCGAGATTAGAAGATTGCAGCACGTATGACTGAATGAATGAATGAATGAATGAATTTAATGACTGGGTGATGAATGGATAATGACATGGATATTGGCAGGTATATATGCGTGTATCGTATTATACACAGTTAAAGTAGTTGGCATGTGACGTATAGTTGATGGAATTAATGAAAGATTGAGGACAAATAAGACAAATAATGAAATATGTCGTGATTTAATTTTGGTGTCAATAGTTATTTACTGTCAGAAAGTCTTATTAATTCTTCTGCAACATATAAATACAAAGTTTCATTAATAAAATAATGAAAATTAATTAAAAGCAAAGTGAAAAAGAAAAAGGATCAAATAATTCTATAGACGTCAATTGTGATTATTTATTGTTACAATATTAATGTGCAAAGTGCATTGTGCTTGAAGTGAGTTTCTCTACTTATATCTTAATCTTATCTAAAGAATAGTCTTTTGATCTTATTTCTGTTTTATATAAAATGAGAAATCTCATTTTTTAAACGGCGATGCCATCGTGTTATTTTCATTTACCTTTTCATTTCTTCTAAAAAGATAATCAAACTGCAGGAAAAGATTGCAGTGAGCCATCTGAAAGCTCGCAGACGGCGTTTATTTTATAAGCAGGATAGAAAACGAAGTTAGCGTTACCCACGATATAACGAAATCCTTTCCGCTGAATGCGATATTAAAAAATTAGTTGCGTAGAAGCTTCTTTTTCTCAAGGCGAATGAGAACTACATAATAACAAAAAAATCGCACGTCGCATTTAGATAGACCTTATTACATGGATTAAGGGCTAACACTGCACAGAAAGTTTCATATTCAGTATTATCTCTGACAGGATCAGAAAAAAAATCCTGACAGGAAAAATGCAAGAAACGTGTCAGGAAAATATATTTCATTACGTGAAATAAACCATTAATATTTTTAGATTTTCATAAGGAAGGAGTCTTTTTACAATAGTGTGGAAAACCTTACCACTTTAAGCAGAATGCATAACATACACGTTATGCGTAGATATATATATATATATATATATATATATATGTGACAGTATTTCGTAATATATTGCAAGTCTTTAACATCGTTTGTTAGATTTACAAACGCATCAAAGGATTTAGCATTAAAACTGGGAAAATGTTAACAATTATGTCAAACATTTATTCCATTAAACAATTGCCAAATTATACGACTCGTTAGCTTTGTTACACGAGCTTTTGTACAATGTATTCATTTTTCATGACTTTCGGCCTTGGCCAATGGCGCGTGCTGACCGAAAAATCAATAAAAAAGTTTGAAATCAGCACTATATTAAATAACCCGGTTACAACAGTTTAACAGACCTATGTGTACGTACGCAATTACTGAAAACTGCAACATCATTCTGTGGTTAGCAGTTAGAAAAACAAATATATCATATGTCATTATCTACATTTATACATTTAATACTCATACGTGATTATTCGATCTCCATGCCGTATTTACAGCTAGTTAAATCCGATCCTCGTGCAAATAAAATTCCACACCAAGAATTGTCACGTTTTCCGCTAAATAATGTTAATACGGGCAAATATATTCAGACAGCATTAGTCCTTCTAATTGTATCAATATTTTAACTTTAAATTGCAGATGTTATCATTTAAGAGAGAGCATATATTAATCTTTGATATATGTATTATTTTATTGCTATATGTGTAGAATATATATTTTATTTTTGATAACGAAAAAATAAAATCACGATATTTATACCTTTTATTTCATAAGTTTGAAAGATTAAATTCAAATACTTTGAAAGATTAAATGTATCTCTACGTATGAATGCGTTATGCAACGAATCGGGATGTGATTGAACCTTAATGGACAATCGAATACGATCGAATTCTTTTTATATTATAAAAGAAGAGAGAAAAATAGAGAACTTCAAACCACATATTCACACAAACGTTATTAGAACACGTTGCTCAAACCGACGGCATACCTGACAAAGCGAGGGAATCTTCGTCACCACCGATTTGCGCGAACCAGTGCATTGTTTGTTCTGCGGAAGATAAATTCAAAAGTATACATATTCTTTGGATTATCGCGCAGATAAAGCTCAGCTGGTTGCGCGATAAATATTATCCTTGTATTGATAAAAGATGCACGATTATGGAATTAATAAAGAACGACGAGATATCAAAATATATTATTGTTAATAGTGAATCGACTGATTCTAGTTAACATTATTTATTTAAAAATACGACGATTATCGTGCGCGTATATTACTTGATACTATATGATTTATTTGACCGCTATACACCTTACTTATTTGATGATATTATTATTTCGGTGCTGAAAATTGTTTAAAATTAAATATCCGACCATCCGTACGTTCTCTTTGAAGCTGATTTAATGATAATTAAATTGCACTACGAATAAATCTATCCGCCTCTCTCTTTCTCTGCAACGGCACAAACTCATTAATAAATTTCTACGTTCGAAATTAAATTTTCGTCGAGTGATGAAGTATCGATCGGCAGCTCGTTATCTCACGCATACACAACCGATACCAACGAAGTCGTTCATGTACCCGATATCGTTTTCAATCCGACAGGAGCCTTACTCTCTCTTTTGCATTCGTTGCAATACGGCTGGCTTATTTTCGTCCTTCGCCGACGATCCGTTTTCGACGAGCGTCAACGGATATGATTACCGAGCTGCCAATGTGGTTTCCGATTGCTGACTTCAAATATCAGGTAGATGGAAAAGAGTGCGAAAATAGAGACGGTGGGTCTATCGCTAATAATTGAACATTAATAATGCAGACGCAGAATCGAAGGGAAGCGACAAAGAGAAAACGCAAGATGAGAGTGTGACATAAAATATTTCAATGAAACTATAAATATAAAATGATATAAAAAAAGAGAATTCTCGATGAAAGCAGCGCAGAATGTTTCAAATAGTACATATGTGATAGAATCTCTTTCCTTTTATCGAAGAAGAAAGTTAGGAAGATTTACGTGTATGTAAATGTAATTTAGAAGATGGATTCGTGTATCGAGTCACTCGAGAAAACTCGATATTCAATGAAATAGTAAGTGATTGTTGTTCCGAGTGTGTAGTGTTTTAAAATTAAAAACTAAAAATCGAGAAATGCATAATATTGCAAATCGCATGGTTCAATATGTATACTGTATCTGCTCACTTAATCATTTATAGGAAAAGTGTCAAATACCTAATATTCCAACCAACTTTGTAAAATCATGGATTATGGAAGCAGAAACATTTTATCGTTCGCACCTGTGTACCATTGCATCGTACTTTTATCAATAATTTATTTCTTAAAGATTATATTGATTAAAAATGATTGGAACAATTTATAAGACTCCTATAATCAATTTTAAATTGATATTTTGCAATTAACATAATCAACATTAAATTAATACGATACAAAAGACTATGTGCATCTCGTACGTAATTTTACTATCAATCATTCTTTACAGATTAAAATGAGGAAAGAA
The DNA here is from genome assembly GCF_047496725.1 of Anoplolepis gracilipes. Classification (NCBI taxonomy): domain Eukaryota; kingdom Metazoa; phylum Arthropoda; class Insecta; order Hymenoptera; family Formicidae; genus Anoplolepis; species Anoplolepis gracilipes. The sequence goes on from NC_132973.1 coordinate 14,262,836, forward strand.
AAACTCGTGTTTCGATTCTTTTCTCTTTTACTCATTAAGGTGATCAGAAAGATTTCGTTCGCCAATTGTAAAGAGTAAGGAACTTTGAAAGATATCGGAGCATAGATATATCATCATTTCGTCGGAGGATGTAATCGTGCAAAATGCATCATCCAGTATTGTATGCAGTTTCCTAAAGCAGTTAATCTTCTGTCATTCGAAAATGCATTGATGTACAATGCGGCCTGCTATATTCATCGCTCTGCGACCTGTCCTCCGCACGTATCGCCGTTAATTCTCCCGTTTTGACGAATGGGACAGAATAGCAAATGAAAAACAGCGTGTGCGGTCGCATTAAATACAGTACGTGAAAATTTGAGTTTAATAAGAAATTAAAATGCTAGAAATGGATTGCGAAGTAATTAACATTTAAAAAAGCTTGTATAGCGATATTAATTTAATACATTCACAAACTTTCATAATAGAAAAATATATTTTAATTGATAAGCTTAGAGAATGAAAACAGAAGATGTAATTTACAGAATTATTTAGATTTAACAAATTTTAAAAAACTGCTCGTTAATGAATGCGATCGCATAAAAGAATTTCTGAATACATAAATAACTTTCTGCAGAGCGCGCGATATTATTTTAAGCTGGTATTCATTAAAACATGCTCCCACAGTGATGTTTACAGCATCCTCAATTTTGAGATGAGGGTAGACAATAAGGTAACAAAGACAATTTAACGAATGAGCACAAGTATGTTGCACGCCGTCGCCCAAAGGGATGCACTTGTGCAAGCTGGTGTATCTATCATGCAGCTGCAGTCGCGGCCTCCATCTTGGAGGCTCAAACGCCGGAAAATCCGTCAGAGGATGGATACACACAGCTCTGTTAATCTCTCTTCATGTGGAAGTGGGTCGGGAAACAATGGGATCCGTCTCTCCCATCTCTTGCCGCCTTCGCCACGAAGATTGTGTGTCTTTCCATCTTCCTCCTCCTACGCCTTTCCCTCTTGCCCTTCTTTCCCCACCTCCGGCTTTTCCTCTCAAATCCACCATTCATCCGTTCGACTATTCTATCTCGTCAACCTTGCTCGAGTGGTGATATAGAATGCAAATAGATACGCGCAAGTTTTAAGGTACGTGAATGATCTATAAGTGTTGATGTGCAACTCGAATAACAAAGTCGTAAACATATAATAAATAGATTGCGTCTATGTTTTCAGCTTTAAAAAATGAAGAAAAATTGAAAGAGAAAGATGTGAGTATATCCATCTTCGTCTAACAACTACCAACCGGGATCATACTAAATTTTCTATCTTCATTTCTACCCTCATTGCAGTATTGCTAGACGAAGAGAGCACTAGTGCTCAAAACATCTTTCTCTTTCTAATATTCGTTTAATTTTGTAGCTGAACCAGGCAATCTATTTACTATACTATGGGTTCTCTTCAAAGATTGTCTCTTTCATTTGTTGAAACGATAATTATTGCGTAGGTTGATGCGATAATACTCTCTTATAGAGTACATATTTAGAGACGAAAAAAGTATGTCGCTATAAATCTACATTTTCTATTTTTAGATAGATAAAGATAATTTTAGTAAAATTTTTTTGTTCTACTTATTTTTCTTATTTTTATATTTTTACTTAATATTATAGAATTAATTTTTTTAACATTTTATACATTTGATTTTTTAGATTTTTTGTAAGGCTCGTTAATTTTTTTATTTATTAATTATATTGCATTTACGAAGCACTAATGTTCTGACTTAATATTTTATTAGATCATAGAAATTGTGTGTACGTGATTTTAATAGAGTCTAAACAAAGTGGATGGATTTAAAATTACTTTCGTTTCTCTCTTCTAAAAGGGTGCTAGTATTTTACTAATATTTAACGAGCAAACGTGCTTCTTGAACGTCATTTACATTTCGAATTTAAAGTTTCACACAACAATTCTCTTTATAGTTAAATAAAGGTGCTTTAAACATTTTACAAGTATCTCGCTAGTTTTCAAACAAGCGGCCCCGGAGGAAAGATATACATACATACGAATATTTCTTCTGAAAGTGATATTTTTCCATTTTTTTCTCTCCCTCTTTCTCTCTCGCATTTTTCCTCGATAACATTCGCTTTTAAAATGTTATGGATCTCATTACATTTTCAAGTATATATAATTTTGTATGTACATGTAAACCAATATCATATTTAATATATTATCCGATTACATGTAAATACTTGTTCAACGCATTGATCTCTTTAATCTAGATTTAATTACGTTAGTCAATGAAACGTATCAAATTATATATCGTGTAATAAAAATTACGTGTCCTTTTCTTTATTCGAATTGAATTTTTGACGCATTGCCATGAACGTCAAATGAAAAATTCCTTAATAATTTGGCGACTATTTTTCATTGATCAATTGATTAAACTAATGGGTTGTCTTACAAAAGCGCGCAGTGTAATTTAGATATTATTAAATCTATTTCGTCGTTTTACCAATTGAACTGGGAGAATTGCATTCGTTATCTATCGCGACCCAGAAGTCATACTTTGGAGTTATCGCGATTCGATACCACCACGGATTGGAAAGTGGTTTTCCACGCGAGATTAATATCGTTATCGATTATGGAATATTGGTGACATAGCAATCTACGAATGTTTCTGCAAAGATTCATCGAAAACTTTGAATTTATCCGAAATGCTTTGACAATTGGTTAGTCTCGCGCAATTTCATAAAATGATTCTCATTATTTTCTGATTCTTATTAAGTTGTAGATAGATTTTATAATTTTATAATAATTTTACAAATTTTACAAATTCAAAATAATTAACATAATATATGCTAAACAGTTAGCGTTTATATATCGATAGAATCGGATACAGAAAGGAATATAAAGTGATATAAACATATCTGTTTAAAGCTAATTAGGTCGTTATTAATTCGTTATTAATTCGTTATTAATCGTTTTCATTTTTCATACTTCGAACATATCCGTAATTATAATCTGTGTGATAATAAATATTAATATATATAACGATACCATAATGTCACATCATACTATATCATCCCTCACTCAATAAGTGTTATTATTTTTCTGTACCTTAAAAATACAATGTGCTGGAAATGTCAAATGTTTTTCAGATCTTTCGAATAAAAACTAGCTTGTATATGACTGAGTCACTATTTGTGCCACAAATAAATGTTCAAGCTGTGCTCTCAAACGCCACAGAAACATCAGTGGACACAGAACGTGATATTAAAAAAGTATATCGTGCTCAAATCCGCCGTGCAAATGCCACCATGAAAGATACCACCGAACGTCATACTCGATATGAAGTAATGAAAAGTTTAGATACTTTAGGATGTCGACACAAGCCAGCCAGAATACATAGAAATAATTGAAAGAGAGAAAGAAAAAGAGCAATAATATTACAATTAGACAAATTAAATAGAGCATTAATTTAACGAGCGTACTGAGTTGTATCAATTCTATAATAAAGATATTGATTGTGGAAATGATATTTCGTGCATCTCTTTATAAAACATTGCAATATATTTCAAGATTGATTCATAATTGTCAATTGTTTCATAAATTAGATTCACACTTTTATTAACTTATTGTTAAAAATAAATATTGATTTGTTCGAGATACAACGCAGTGATCTTTTCTGCTCGATATAATTTAATGCTTAATTGTAGCAAAGAAAAGTGTCCTAAACGACATTTATTGCGTCCACTAACTTACCCTTCGTGAGAGAGTGGCGATTGTGTGCAGAACTGGACCTTTGGTTAGTTTCCTCAGGAGCGGCTCCAGCTATAAAAGAAATTTTTTTTATATAAAACAACTTCCATTGATATGCCTCAGTTTAATTAAAGATGCGAATGTACGTTATTGCAGTGTATGGAAACTTAATTAAAAGGGACATATGGTTTCAAACGCTTTGAATATCTTGTGCTGACGATTAGTATTCCAGTACACCCTCATCAATCTCCCTTGCAATGGTAACAACTGGTGTTATGCCGTGGAAGGCATAGAAGGCAGAAAATTTAATCAGAGTTACTGTTTAAAATTATCGTGATTAAATTTTGAATTTAATATATAATTATCGATTAATTTTTGCAATAATAATTGATTAAATACGAATAATTCGTAATCTAATTTTGATACATTTTAATTTCTGAAAATAAAATATCGCGATAACGTAAAAGAAAATGAAAGATAAACTTTCGAACTCTGTTGTTGAACGCGAGAAAATTTCGCGTGTCACTTTTAATCACAAACAAATTCAAAATGACGGCGAGACATTCATACATGACATGAAGAAATTACATTACACTGACGAGTATCGAGCGATATAGGGTTGCATACTTGGTGCACCACGCGCGCACGTGTATACGGTGGTTGAACTTTGACATTTCTCGCCCGGAGAGGGATTCTTGCTTTACTTAGAGACATTCACCGATTCAATTGGGTGGAACTCGGGCACGTATTCGAGTTAGTGAAAAGATTCTATATGCAGGCGCGTGTCCTCTGAATGAAGCATACATCTTGAATGTAATTCACTTTGAGACTCCAATGGATCTCGTTCTTATTTGTGCAAATTCCGGGGATTTTTATTGCTACCTAATTTCAACTATCATTACAATCGAAAAGTAAATGGAGTAGAGAAATATTTTACAAAAGAGTTGAGCTATCTGCATAAGTTGATTTCAATCTGGGAAAAAGTTATATATATATATTGCTCGTTTGTATTGAAAAATAACTTATTCTCAGATCGAAATCAGCTTATGCAGATAGCTCGACTCTATATATATATATATATATATTTTTTTTTTATTTGATATTTTATTATAAACGAAGGCATATATTAACAATATTATACAAATATAAACACATAAATGTAGTAATTAGAGGACAAGAATAATGAGATGTGCAGAGATGTCAACATTTACAAGTAATTTAAGGAACTATATACATGTATCGTTACTTTTCTTTTTAAAATATTAAAATTAACATATATTCAAATTTAAGTATTTTAAAATAATAAAGACTAATTTTTTCAAGTTAATAAGAATTACATTTTTAATTTACTCTAATGATTTTGGAAAAAAGTAAAACTATTTCCTCATATCTGCATAAAAAATGACGGAAAGAGAGTACTTAGGTTCTAGTCCCAAGTTTCAACTGCGATAGATAAGATTTTGAGTGAGAGAATGGGAAGAGGATAATTCGAGTCGGCGGTGAATTTTCCTTCCTTAGCGGATGTGCCGTAGTTGAAAATATCGGGCGGTGGATAATGACGCGGAACAACGTCAGATGAGAACGCTAACGATGATAAGGCGAGACGCTTATGGAGAAGAAAAAGCATTTTATCGTGTATCGTCGTTATTCGCCATCTATAGCGCTTTTACGAGAGCAGCTCTCGAATAAAATTTGCGCTATTAAGACATTATCGTCGTCTAGCGATAATGAGAACGGATAAGGCAAAACGCCGATCAGGAGAGTGATTAAGAAACGTTGTCGAGACATAATCTTCGCACCGACGTGCATCGCGAAAGAAAAAGCGAGATACCAAATGATAAACTGGAGAGACTCTTGTGGATTAAAAACACGAATGTGTCGGAGATACTTTGGAAAATGTCAGAGCAATTTGTCAGGATTGAAAGAGAAGCTGCGTTAAAAGGAAAGTCCGATGGACTCAAAGGCGGCATTTAACGACTTTCTTGTTAGTGTGTTGTTAAGTAATTGTTGGTTTTACGTTCGTTTACACTTTGAAGATGAATAGAAATTTACGCTACTGTTAATTTTATCAGTGAGTTATGTAATAAGTAAAAGTAATTTCTCATTAATTTAGATAAGTCTTGATTTTCGAGGATGAATACCAAATGAAACAAAGTTGTATACAATGTATGAAATGTTTAGACATAGAATAGAACAGAGTAGTTTCATAATTCATAAATTTCACTTGAAAGCATATCCTAAAACGAACATTAGAAATTATTTAAACTATTCTCTTAGAATGTAGCACCTGCAGATCTAAAGGCATTAACGTCACTGTCAAATCTTTAGAAAGCCTCGCACGAAATCTCTAAACATTTCCACACATTTCCAAACTGTTATCTCTTGAAGGATTGAATCACGAGAGGCAAGGGAATCGAAATCGCATTTACCATGTCACCGAGAGTGCGAACAGCGTCTCATGTGAATTTAGACGTACATACACTTCGAGAAAACAGAGAATACATACTGGGATAGAAGAAAATGGCAGCGCGAAACTAAACATACATGAGCTCTTGCATCTACATAACGAGTTGTACCACGTGACACTACGTAATCTCACGATTACGAGAGAGAATCGCGAATGTGATCACGTCGTTGCTACCTGACTGCATCTGTTTGTACAAGGATACTATGTGCAAACGTTTGCCGGCGAGAAACTCTGCAACGGCAGCGGTGAAGATTTAAGGATCTATTCAAATTTAAAGAGCAGGATGAAGATGCGTACATACACGCAAAAAGGCTCTATTTTAAATTTATAAAATTTATTTTTTATTCTAAATATTGCTGCTTAGTTAATATTCAAATAATTCTTAATGTCATTTATAAAGACATATTGAAAGATAATTTAGTTTGTTTTTCATAATAAACTCAGTGCGGTTGCGATAAATTAGTTACTCTTTCTATTCGCTTTTAGGAAAAGTAACCCACTTTTTATGCAAAATTGGGAACTTTTAGACACACAAAAGCTAGTGGCGTATATCAGGCGGCATTTCAATTTTTAAATGGAGTCTTTTGTGTTCCTACGCGAACTGAGAGCTTGCCTCGAGGTTCTTTCGGAGCGTGTAACAATTCTTATCGCATCTCGACAGTCCAGAGTTACACCCTCTCTACATTGCTACTTAAAGAAAAAACGAGAGTATTTCCAGCGCTCATAAATTTTCAAACATTTTCATGCAAAATAATCTGAAAAGGTTAAAAGTGATATATACGTACGCGACAAAATTTAGGACATGCATTATATTTTACTATGGAATAAAGTTTCAAAATTTTTAAATAATTTTGTTGATTTCAAATTTTTTTCTACGTAAAACTAGGTAAAGTCTGGATCGCGCAAAAGAAAAAACTGTGCAGATGGAAAAAATATACATAAATATAGGAACAAAAAGTCTGTTATTTCTAGCAGTGTTACGTGAATAGCGATAGGAAACTCCGTTTCTTGCGTTATGTAAGAAGTTTCCGCGCAAACGGCAAGATTTGCATAAATGGCGAAGACTGTATTATTAATAAATTACCAATCAGAGCGTGCGAGAATCTCGAGTTATGTATAATGCAAATTAATTTTTCACTTTGCTTCCTGAAGTTGCATGATAGTAGTAGTCAGAGTCATTTGCAGATTGTTACAGAGACAGGTGATTACCTCGTGTTGCGTATGTTCGAATGCACTTCAAGGTCCCGAGAGCAAACGTCATCGGCCGTTTAACTAGTTGGCAAATATGCGCTAACGCGTTTAGCATGTTTCGGTCATTGTGCATACTCACACTATAGGCATATATAACGTGGCCAAAACGCGAATCAGATGCTCTCAGACCGGTTTTAACATTTGATAATTTATTACAAGAGTAAAGTAGTCTGTTATTGTCTCGACAGCCACGAAAAACATGTAAGAAATGAGAATAATTCTTCTACAAAACATCCAACGATTCTTGAGTAAATGTAACAGATTTATATATAAATCTCCTATTATCATATTTAGATTCTGTAAAAGTGTTCTATTTATTCAACATACTACAAGATTTGTAATTCCATTTTCACACAAAATTCATAATTTTATGGATGAAATATTGATAATAATTTTTATATAACTAGATTTTTAAACAGCGTAAATTATGGACAGGCTCGCTTAACTTTAATTTTTCTCTTCAATAGCATTAACAGCTGATTACGTCCATGTAATCGGAAGTCTCGCGAATCGATATAATGAATTTGTATTGAACGATTTATCGGTACACCGAAGAGAGTTAATTACCGTCAGACGCCGATAAAGAAATAGCAGGTGCTCACTCTCTGAAGCATCCCAACGTGTGCTGGTTAATTACCGGCGACACAATGCTCGTAGTCAATTCTCTCTGCCTCTCCTGCAGACTTTGAAAAGGCACTTAAATTGCCGATAGCGCAATCCCTGAGAGAACTACGTATCTCGATCTGACAATGAGGGCTCGCCTTGCGTCGCAATTAAATCGTCAACCATTTGAGTCGCTAATTGCGATATCCCAGTAGTCTGTTGGACCTGTCGCAAACGCTTGAGTGTTGCGATAAACATTTTTTTTGTTCTCGATAAGTTAGAATCGAGCTAGTGAGAATCGATAAAATAATCCAGAGATATTAATTTAAAACAATGCATTAATAAAACAACATATTTGTAAAAAGCTTACAATTAAAAGTTTTAATCTTTTGTAATCACTCATGTACATATTTGTTCCGGAGCGCTACTAAATTTTGCAGTTTTTAATCTAAAATGTCTATAATTTTTCTTATTATTTATAATATTATATATTTATGAAATAAAAGTATTAAAATTGAATTCCATGCAACTGATTACGTTGATTTATACTAATATTGATATTTTCGGACGGAAATAGTTTTTATCAGATCTAATCTCGCGTTATATTTATACACTCAAAAAAATATTTTGCTAATGTAGATAGATTTCTAGATGTTTCAATTAAAATTTATTGCTACTTTTTGTATCTGTATATATAGAATATTGTTTGTTACGTATAGAATTTATAGCAGCAATATTCTAGCAATACCTCTAGAAAATTTAGATTCCATTGCCAAATATTAATTACAAATTATAATTGTCCTTGACAATAGGCCTTAAAGATAGGCATCACAGAAAAATTTTCTGTCTAAATTACATTAATAGTACAGATATAAATTCTGTCTCTGTCATTTAAATTGATTAAATGCAAAATATATGCAGTATCTCACAGTATTTACTAATAATTTCAATTAATTTTTTACACCTAGAAAATTTTTATTGAAGTTGCAAGATCATTTTTTTGAGTGTAAGAACGTTGCTTCTTTTTATAAAGGAGTAAATCATTGTAAATATACACTAAATGCACGGTTTCTAAATATAAGAGATTGTATTAGAAACGATGCATTTGCGAGCAATCAATGAAGAAGTGAACCGACGTCGTTCATTTTCCACCCTCATCAAGACAACGTCAAGGCAAACCTTAAAAGAGGATGCCACAGAAAACAGCAATGAACGAGAAAGGGCGACAGCTACCATCAGACGGTATATTAATTTAACGGTCGGGTGGTCTGAGGGAAGAATAGGTCGACTTTTTTGGATGTGCGGGAAGAAAATAAACTTTCAAAATCGGAAATTTAATCAATTGCACTAGACACACCTCCGATAATGTTTCGATGGCAATAAGAATTGTTTTGTTTTAAATAATACAATTTACGCAAGAATATATACTCGAATTAGTTATTATATATATGATAGAATCATGAAATCAAAAATTAATCAAATATCTTACGATTATATTCCGATAATATTTTGATTAATAATTTATATTAATATCAATTAATAATTAATTTCAAATAGAGTAGTTTTCGAATAAAATTAAAATTATGGATAAATAAATGCTTTAAACATAGAATTGTTTTAAACATAGACAAATGATTTCGAATAAGCTCTCGTTGGTATCGTGATCGTAATACTGTGAAGAATGCGTGTTTCAACAATAGTTGGTTCGCGTTTATGGCGACGATGAGCATAAACGTGGATTTCCCCTCAGCTTTATGATCGACCTCGTTTATAGTCAGATCGTTGCACGTCACAATAACATCGGTCGCGAGTATGATAAAGGGAATTATCTGTTGTTCAGCATGGATGTCGCGAATATTTTATCTGTAATGTATATGTACGCCAGCTATTGTTCATGACAAATATATAAGAGAAAAATACGCTATATTTTAAAAAACTACACGTCGGACGCATTTTTTTTTTATATACTGGTGACAAAAAAATCTGGTCTGCGCTTTCTCGACCTGCTTTAGACCTAAACTTCACTGCAATTTACGTGTGGCGTTTATATTTTATATTCCTTCAAGTGGAAATTCACATTTAAATTGAGCTGCTTTTTCTTTGTTTGTACATTAAAAATTCATAACAATTCTTCAAAACTTATATTAAAATATTTATTTCGTTAATGCATTGTAATTGGTTATTTAATTCATTTCTCGAAAATTATTGTTTAATTCGTAATGTTAAAGTTTCCAACAGTAGCATCGAAAAAAAAAGACAAAAAGTGTCGAGCGAGCTGACATTTATCTATGTTGAAAATGTCAAAGACAAATGTCTGCGGTGATAAATAGTCCACGTGGTCAGATGAGGTTACAACAAGACGCAATTTCCAGCGCTAATTTTCTGGCTACGTTTCTTTCCTCATTGTCCGATGCTACGCTAATTTTCCTCTCAGCGCATTTTCGACAAGTTCAACTGTATCCACGCAGTAACTTTGTTGGTTCATTGTCGCTTTCACAATATTGAGCGCCAGTGCAAACTATTCGTCATCGAAATTACTTGACTTGAAAAGGCGTAAAATGTGTAAAATAAAACAATATCATTATATTTAAACTTCTCAGTAAATATAGAAGAAGCATAAAAAAATTCATGTTTGTTGCGAGAAAGTAAAATATAATATATAAATACTGTAAGCACGAAATGTAAAGTTGAAGAGGAAAATATTGGTAGAGTTGTGCCCATATTTGAGTTTAATTATTGTTAGTACCCTTTTGCACCGTGTCGTGATTTGAAATATTGCAATAAAATATAAAAATGTATATCTCGTTTATCACAGTATATGTATGTACGAATATTTTACCGGAATTCGATGCAGAATCGCTTTCTGCGAAATTTCCGAAGCGTATAAAGAAATGTTACTTCCCCTAATAAAATATGCTCCGCGGGGAATCGGTCGAATATTGGAAGCAGGTAGATAAAAAATGAAGAAAAAAATCTGCGTATTGCGTGTTGTGTGCGCACATTGGAATAATATCGGAGACAAAGCCAGCACCAGACTATGCATATGTTGGCGATGCATGATGCGTGATTCGTGATTCGTGAATAATATGAAGAAATATATTTCATGAATCTTTCATTTACACTATTCACAAATTATAAACGAATCGCGAATACGCGTGTAGTCTGACGTTAGGTTTTAGACGTTAACGCGTCCTAAATAAAATTATGTCAGTGCGAACGTCAGGCTTTTAATTGTATTAAACCACACCCAAGTTGAATAGAGTATATGTCACAAACGGTATAATGGCGAGAAAAATGAATAATAATATATATGTTGTACTATATATCATTGAATAAAGTTTATTTTTATTTCTCTCTTACTGAGCTCAAATGATGTTGACGTGTATCGTGACCGTATTGTATTCCGGAAATGAGATTTGCCCGACAAACGGAAATGCAAGACGAATAAGCATTATTAGACGGACACAGGTATTCTCTAATCGATCAAAGCCTCCGAAGTACAAAGAGACGCCTTCGCAATTATTTGCATGACAAATTAATTGTCTTGATGTCCGCAGAACGCAATTACGACAGACTAATTCAATGCGCGTCAGAAGCCATCTGTGCTGAATCGTCTTAATTTGCCGGTCGCTCGCTGACGTACGTCGGCATTCTACGGAGGGCACGGCTGATTTGATTGCAGAACCCGCGCCTCAACGTTTGATGCTGATTCATTTGCATCTGAGAGAGACCACCTCACGAGATGACGCGTGCTCTCTCTCTCTCTCTCTCTCTCTCTCTCTCTCTTTCTCTCTTTCTCTATTCAACATAGTTATGCAGCTGTATGTTGACTGAATGGTTGCGAAATTAGCACATGTGTCCAGTAGCCCTATATGTATGCAAATATACATGTACGGAAAAAAAAAACTCGACGAATGAATTAAAATTCAGCAGATGCTTTAGAGAGATTTGAAAAATCACAAAAAATGTACACGCTATATCTCGAAATATATAATCGATAAATCTGATACAGCCGATGCATGTTCGGTGCAGGCAAAGGTAAAATCTCTTGCAGGCACCGAGCCGTGATATCTATTGCACTGAGAACACGATTTTTCGCATGCAGGAACCGCGTAAAGCGCGACGAAAGCTCAGCGAGAGAGAAAAAAATCGCGAAAAAAATATGTGCGTATATCGTATTAAATGCATATATTCCAAAACAAAAGCAGGCTTACTCGCGCCGACAATTTAGACCTTTGTGCTTGTGCTTCATTTCCTATTTCGCGCTATTCGATGCAGGAAATTGGTTATTGCGTATATATATGTAAGTTCGTTATGTCCGAAAATATAAAATGCCGGGAAACTAATAGGAGTTTCGAGGAAATAGTTATTGTTTTATATTTATCGGCACAAGGTAAAGGCAACTTTGTGACAGAGAAATTTAATAAGAAAAATTAAGATTATTCCATTGAGTATTACATTCCGAATTTTACGGAGCATATACTAGTACACGTGACTCATAAGTCGCGTGTACTAGTTTTATATTGTATATATATATATATATAATTTTCAAATACTTTCAATTTTATTTCCGCAAAATTTATCTGCGTTCTCCAGACGATTTAAATATTTGGCATCTGTCAGTAAGAGAATTTTATTTCATCTTTTTCCGTTATTATTTGTTGCTTTTGATTAAACTTATTTGTTTATTATTTTAAGAATACAGAATATACTGTAGCAGAGAGTTTATTTTTAAGTATATTTTATGCTTTCTGTCTCTGAATGTCGCAATAAGAATAAATATCTGTTCCTACACTGCATAGCCATGTGTTCCTTAGTCGTTTTGCCAAATCCAATTCTGGAATGGCATTTACGTAAGCAGATATATAGTCCATATTCTAGCATGAAGAAACCATTTTCTGTCACCGTGCACCACGTGCGTGGTAATATCGCTGAAACATTTCTTTAAACGAAACGAACCTTTCGGCGAGAAATCGGGGGTAGGAAAAGTAAAGTTCCAGATGCAAAAAAGCCTCTCGCGCACCTGGAAACTGCATATTCTGGACCATGTGTATGCATCAGCTACTAAGTGCCACAGAGATAAACTCTCATATGTAAGCACAGTATAACAAGTATATGCATAACGTTACCAGCTGTATTTTAGCCGACCACTGAATAGCATAATAAGCGAATTTCGGAAGTTTAACTTTGAGAGGAAGGATAAATTTAAAAATGCGAAAATGCGATGTCATAGAAAGAAAGAAGACTAATAGATTTAGTGAAAAAAATGTAGCATACAACCAAGCATAGAAATGAGAGAGAGAGAGAGAGAGAGATGATAAGGAAAAAGAGAGAAAAAGATAATAAATAAGTTGACAAAATTTCTAGTTTCCTTTTTTCGAAAAAAAAAAAAAACCAATTTTTTCTATTCTCAATTAGAATATTTCAGTAACTTTTACTTATTTTTTACTTTAATTAAAACTCTTCTTCGATTGAAAATAGGCTACAATATTGAAACGATTGAATCTCTTTCACGCTAGATGGCTCATCTTGTCGAATTGTCGAATACTTGATGCGGTGGTTTCGAAGGAGATAATAGTCGCAATAGTCTCTATTCTCAGATGAATCTTAAAGAGAAAAAAGAATGTTCAATGAAGTCCGTCATTCGCATCCCGACCCACAGAAATAAGTTCGTCTCCTCTTCCACCGGTTTTCTCAGAGGAAAGATTTCATTTTGCCCTCTTTTGTTGCGGATTTCAATTGGCTGTCGCAAGAGACTTCTTCTTTCTTCCGGCGATGTCACCGAAAGTAAGAAGGGACAGAGCAGGGATAAATTAGGTCATTCGAAAAAAAAAAAAGAATAAAAAGCAGTTTGATTTCTTTGAACCGATGTGTTAGCAGCTATATACATTTGTAGGAAAGAATGCAGCTAATTATGCAGTTATTCACTCCTAAATAACTCTCTACAGTTACTCTCTACAGTTGATAGTATTGAGAATTATAAAAGGAAAGACAATAAAAATAGAAATATTACATAGAGAGATAGGTTGAATACCTGTCCGAGTAAACACATTAAAGATTGAAGATTATATTGTTCAATAAAAAAACATTTCTAAAAAAAAGTCGTATTTAAAACATTATTATTATTGAATATAATTTAACTATTTATTATCGTATTTATATCTCATAAAAAGATAAATAATCTCGAACTATCGTTTTGATTAATATTCATATCCATCGTGGAAAAAGCGTTATGCTACAAACCATTATCCAATCGTCACTAAGATGTGAAAAATTTATTTTCGTCATGCTTCCGAACATATCACCGCCAACGGAAAAGAATATTGGAAGTCCTCGCTGACTTTTTCGCGCCAGACCTTGATCCGTCGCGATCGTTTATCACGTAGGAAGAAATATATTGGTCGCCGGCGAACAATCGGAAAATTTGTCGGGTCATTAGCATTCGCGATTGATTCTCGAATGAGGTAAGATTTAGCGCGCCCAGCACTTTCCTTACCATTTCATTCGCGATGTCGCCTGCTATCCGCAGCATATGATTAATGATCGAAATCGGTCGCCAAATACATTCCTTTTTAGTTTTCCTTCAGGAAAATCCACGCTTACAAATTATTGATATTCGATGAGAAAACAATTCAATCATCTCGGCTCTTTTCCCATATTGACATTGAGAACATTTATAATGATATTATCGATTGTCATATTGTGATCTGTGCGTGACATTACGATGACATTTCTCGTGGGTTGAAAACGATGATGGTTGAATGCGTTATTGAAACAAAATGTTTTTTACTTTACCGGTTTGACATTTAGGTCTAATTGTACTTCGCCTTTTTCTCCGTTAAATTACGAAATTAGAATCACGCTTTAAATAAATGGATACGTTCGATACACTTGAGACGACAAATGTTAGTATTTTCGTCATAATAGTTGCTACATAATAGTTGCCTTTAAGCTCAATATCTCCTAATATGGTTTGTAACAAAGAAAGAGGATATTTCTGGGTCGTCTGAAGTTCTGAGAATAAGAGAAACTGAATGTATTTCTTCCGAACGCCTTTCCTATAATAATTGCGGTCATAATACTAGATAAGACTAGGATGCATTCCCGATCCTTCCGAAAGGTCGGCAAAGAAAGGTGGAATTAAAGTGAGCAAGGATCTGCAGCCGACATTGATTTATGACGCTGTTATTATACGCTGCTGCCAAGCTACCAATATCCAGCCGGAGATTTTGGCAAGTTTGTTACAGACAACAAAAATTTCTCTATTCCGCTCATCGGGAAATTTTCCCTCAGGCTCGAAACTATAGAACTAAATTGCAGTCCATTTACATATTGCAATCACTAATTTCTCAAATAATGAAAACATGATAAAAATTTTCATTTTTTAAATATGACATATCTCGACCGTTGTTTGCCTACTGTTTTCTAAAATACACGAAACAAGGATTTTCTTTTCGTAAAAGTTTCTCTTCGAAAAAGCCTCTCGGCTTCATCGCTTGGGCCAAATAAACGCGAATTTACAGCTTGGACTTAAGCGCGCGGCTCGTCGTTCTAAATTGGACGATTTATCGGTGTTAGAGCCAGAGATGCGCAAGAAACTCGTTAACGAGGAGTAGCTTTTAACGACGGATTCAGCCGCTATAACGAGAAAACAGCAGGTCGGCAATTCGAAACTGCTGTCGTAACATTGCGTACTTTTACCTCGCACGTCACGCAGAAGAATCGTAAACAATACCCTATAATTAATTACTTGACAGGTCGGTTTATTCGCGGAAGAGTTCGATGATCGCGCTAGCTTGCGAGAAAATAATTAATCGTCCATTAACGTCGGCAAATGTAAT
The DNA here is from genome assembly GCF_047496725.1 of Anoplolepis gracilipes. Taxonomy (NCBI): domain Eukaryota; kingdom Metazoa; phylum Arthropoda; class Insecta; order Hymenoptera; family Formicidae; genus Anoplolepis; species Anoplolepis gracilipes. The sequence goes on from NC_132973.1 coordinate 14,278,730, forward strand.
TATTACAGCCGAGTATCGTGCGAAACGGAACCGCATCCAGCTGTGAGATAACCGATCACCGTTTCCGGTTATACAACGAAACCCGCGCGGGCTCGAATGATTTATAGAGAACGGCGATGCAACATTGTGGACCGCGTTAAATCTGCTACTATACAAAAGGTAATTTTTTCCTCGGAATATTTTCCATTAAAATGCTTAATACCCAGCAAGATATCATAATTTTCTCTCTTAATGACTAAAATCATACTCATTACAATATAATTTGATACGCTATTTTTCTTTTATTTATAATGAGGTTAAAAATTTATATATACGGTACACATAATTTGCGTACGTTAAAATCTTATATATTTAAAAGCGACATTCTTATTATAATCAGAGGAAACATAATCGAAAATCACGATGAACGTTTCAAAGACTTGATTCATGGAGCGAAAGACTAACTAAGAAAGACTTACAAGAAAAATGTTTGAAAGAGTATAACAAAAAATCTAGGAATGAAACGAATAGACAGACTGGATAACTTTTAGAAGAAGAAACTTTAATATTTGCCTGCTGACAATAAGTGTTTCTGAGTGCATCCTACACGCCATTGAATCGACAAAGACTTCTCGCTGACGTCTAATTATTCTGACAAAATAATTCGGGCAACGTGTATCGACACACGAAACAGGCGACACAAACTATCACCATCAACCCTGTTGACTGAGCGATTCTTCGATATTTTCCAGTCGGATTTAATTAAAACGACGGCGGATGAGAACAACGCTTAAGTTACAATCTCTCGGTTGACATTATGTTTCAGACACACGACGTCGGCAGCTACGAAAACTTAGTCGAGACTCGTGAACTTAATGAAATTTGAAGCTAATTCGCGGTGGAATCTCGACATTATACTACGATGTTGCTATTAATTAAAATTTCTCGTTCTTCAAACTTTGATTCAAAATAAAATTAGACTACCAGAGTAATAGACAGTTTTTATTGTTAGTCGAAAACAAACAATCTAGCAGTCTTTCGTATAAGACAAGCATTTTTTTTATCCACGTAGACTTTTGTTTTGTTGACGTAACGATGTGTCGAGTTGAGTAAATTCTCTCGTCGCATGAAATGAAATGCCCGACCTCTTTCCTGGCCGTAAAAGAAATTACGTAAATTTATTTTTCCTACGAAGTGAATGTAAATAAGTGCAGCTTAGCAAATATGCGAGACGAGGCATGCCGAAAGTTTAAGTTTTGTTGGAAACTCGAAGATTTTCGATCTAAATGCGCGTTCTACATACTCGAGTACTACCGACATTAGCGATGGAAGTTATTAGTGGTATATATCTTCTTTGCAACCAATATCTTCGAGCATACTCAGAATGGAGGTATAAGAGAGAGATAGAGAGGAGAGGAGAGCGTGTCTAATGTGTCTGAAACTAACTTTATGCTTACAAATATACAATTAACTCTCTTGTTAGTCTGGAAATAGTGATTAAACGGATCTGATAATTTGGAATATCAAATTTACACCTGAAGATTAAAAACACATTGCCATATTAAATAAATTATAATAAATATATTATAGATTCCTCATATTAATTCCAAAATGTCTATAATTGATTTATAAAATTCTAAATCAATCTTATAAATAAAGATATTATTTATATGTAAAAAAAAGGAAGAAGTAATTTATAATATAAAAAGATCGCAGACAGTAAATAATTATATAATCGGTAATTTTTGTCCTATATCTTAGAATATATAAATTTATGCTAACGTAAATTTCGAGCAGTAACGATCGTTATAATTTATTCACGATTGGCTGCGTCAGTAAATGTTGTAATCGAATTAATGAGCGAGAAGCGACTCGCTGCCGAACTTCAACGTCGACATTTATGAGGAACGCAAGCAGCAATATTATGCAGTGAGCTTGATTGATAGCCTCAGGGCTTTCGGCGCAATTAGAACGACGCTAGTCTCAGAAGAATGTTAGTTGAAGTTATCGATACAATGTTTTTCTCCGTCGAAGGGAACACGAGAAAACGTTTCCAACTTTGCGAGAGAGTTTCAAAGTACGTTTTCTGAACAACGAGCAGACTTTTGTGTTGGCCAAGTGACGCTACAAAAAAAAAAAAACACCGAGGTGAAAAACAACCGATTGAAGTTAAATCAAATGGTGCCCTCATTAAGGGGTTAAGTTCTTTGAAAATAATTGCGCCTTCTTATAATCGGAACAATAGCGATAGCGTGCATTTACTTAGTTTACGAGTCCCGAGCTTTTTCTTGTTGAAACAGTACCAGGCGGCAAAAAGGGCAGAGGTAAAAGCCGGAAATCAATGAATACGATTTCCGCGATAGTGGTTAGAAGGAAATTTCTTTTTCGAAGATTAAGGTTGCAATTAAATATCCTTTCGGACAAAAATTGCTTTCCTTTTTTTTTTCAGAAAATATTAGATATCGAATTATATAAGACTCGATTATTCCTAAATGAGTTATAAATACCTGGCGCCACAGAAAAATTGCAAGATACCTCTATTAACTTCATCGAATACTCACCTGAAAAAAGACAGAAAATATGACATTAGAAATTTTGTTTAAATTAACTAATAATATTACACATTTAGAGATAATTTGTATAATTAAATCGTCTCTTTTTTAAAAAACCTTTTTTCGTGTGAAAAGCTTTTATTTTACTCTCGCTTTTCTCGTGAATAATAACTTTATCTTATATGGATTTAATTTAAGCGCGCAACTTAAGTTGATTCAGATTTAATAATAAAACACGAATGCTCTTTTTGCAAAATTTGAGAAGACAATCTGCAAAATAAAAATTATATCTTTATTTATCAAGACAATATGCCTATTCGCTGAAAATAACGACAGGGATTGCGACAAGTGGAAAGAAACTTGATATCGCAAGCAAACTCGATAGATATTCTCGAACATTGTGAGATAGCTTCGGTGCTTTTAGGCCTCGAGTGCAATCGATGTAGTCGCAAAAGTCTCGAGAAAGAATCCTCGATCGCATCACAAGAGAAAATGCCACATCGAGTTGCCAGCTCAACGATTCAAGCATTACTGAGAATATTAATGTATTGTTTCTCATCAATTTCTTCTCATAGATGCGATCTTAACGAGAACGATCAGCCAAGATCGAAATGTCCACGTCAATAATTTATACATTTTATATACAAACTGGATCTACATATGCGGCGAATCATTTTTATATCGTGATATGATAAAAACAATTGAGACGTAAACATCATTGCACGACTGTTTGACCTTTCTTATTATTATATTATTATCAGATCTTATTAGTGTATCAAATCGTTTAATATATTTTTATATAGACCAATTCAATAATTGAGAAAACTATTTAAAATATAGTTTAAATTCTTGAAATTTAACAGTCATACAATGTTAAGTATTAAATTCTTTTATTAAAAAAAAAAAGATCAATTGTAATTTTCTTAAAAACCTGCTGTTAAATATTAATATGAGAGAAATAGTGGGACATGTTGCATATTTCATAAGGGTAAATAAGTGGATATAAAAATATCTCAAAGGAAAGAATATTTGTGTCTACTACAAAAACGATTGAACAGGAAAAACAACTAAATAGAAAAATGTATGAAGAAAGAAACCGTATCGATTGTCGATTATTTATCTAGGAATAAAGCAGCGCGGTTCTGCTCTTGTTAGTTGTTTGAACTTGAATTTTCATTTTTTTTTTTTTTTTTTTTTTTTGTGAAGCGTGAAACGTTACACAGTGAAGAGGTAAACAAGTCGAGTGCACCGAGCATAAAGATTCACAAGGAAACGCGGAGATGGTATCATCATCGAAAAGATTTTCAGAATCTCTCTTCTCTTTCAAGTTTTGCTTTTTCCGCAATTCCCAAGATAAAAAACGCATTTTCAGAAATCAGGATTCAGCATGAAATCATTCCTCGATCGATCTATCGCCGAATTTTTAAAATAGAGATGAAACTATATTACATTATTAAATAAGTATTAAACAAAAAAAACAGTATTAAAAAATAATACACAATAATAATGATTTTTTTCTACTATGTTAAGAATTTGAAGAAAAGGATAATAAACAAATAATTGTTGATCTAAATTCCTATAAAATTATGTATTGCCTCTCCAAAAAGATGTCCAGATTTACCTAAAATAATAAATAAATAATAAAGCTAAGAAAATTAATAAATTCAAATATTACATTTCTGTAATTTCTCACATATTTTTCTGATTTGAAAAAAAATTCGCGAATTACTTATAATCATTTTTAATATTCTGTGCTAAATTCATTAAGGAGAGAAATTAATGACTCGTATCCATTTTTAAATTAAATGACATATTTACGTCGTGATAAATGTATAAATAAGGCAGAGGTATGAGAGTCGATCAAATGTGGCTATTTACGTTTCCTCTGCCACGCGACCGACACTGTCTCCGCTTTCGAGCTATCTAGGATTTCCCAGTCGACCTCCAGTCATCGAGGTATTCCCCGCAACTTTGTGAACTCGATTCCTCAAAGAGCCACGATCAACAACTCGCGCGAAACCCCAGGAGTGCTTTTCCAATGTGAAAATTCCATCGAACTTCCTCTATTCCTCGCTGAGTACTCGCAGGAGATTATGATCGAATGTTTTGATACGGTAACAAAGAATCTCTTCTCATCGCTATCTAATCTCAATCTCTCTTTCGCTAAGAATAAGTCTGGTTTTAGAAGAATTCGTTTTTCCATAATTTTTCTTCGTAGCAGACATCTCCACTTAAAAACGACAATAATCTTATATGTTTCAATAAAATATATAAGAATCTTTTTTTGATAATTAGCTGTTGAGAATAATTTAAAACCATATATATAAAATTTAAATTAAAACTATAAAATTTATTCCAACTTTAACTTAATTAATTTTAATTATAGGCAACTTCTTTTGATGTATTTAATAATGTATGCATTTCACACATTTTTGTACATTCTCAGAAGCTTCATGGAAGTCTACTTTGTAACACAACTCATTACGCGGATAATTACTTTCCATTAACTCTCATCTAAACATCATTAAAGTCTCTTGCATACTATCACTACCATTTGTAAGTATGTACATATGTATATAGTTGTATATATACATATACGTGTGTACTTGTATGTATATAATTGTGTTATTATTATTATTATTATTATTATTATTATTAGAAAAAATTAGAAACCAGCCTTGTGGTTTTAGAAAATCCAACAAATTGTATGATTAAATGCTGAAACGTGCGAAAGACACGCGAGCGTCCTTTGATCCCGTGGGATAGCAAGCCCGATCGAAGAGAAGGACTGGTCGTGAAAATTTCAGCGCAAACAAAATAATACGCTTGCGCGTGTGCATGCGTGAAGAAGAGGGTACCTTCGTCGCCAGAAGTTGAGGAGTTGTCCTCGGGTTCGGGCGACGACCCTGGAGATCGTCGGCCGAATTTCGCGTCCGATCGGCCACATTCGCTGCCAGCGTTTCCTGCTCCTCCTCCTCTTCGGTTATTCTCATGTTGCTGCCGTGCTCCCTTCTCGGGGGACACCGACCGGGACTCTTTGCTCTCAGCGGCACCGCATGTGCGGCCTCGTCGTCCCTCTCTCGCCTCGAGTCCGGGTAATCGTTTGCTGAAGTCGGTGGGCATCGCTGGTCGCTTTCTAGGAGTACGTTTACGATTTTACGTCCTCCATTTTTATGCACCAAAATAAAATTTTCCCCTGTTTTCTTGCTTGTCAATCGTATAAAATTCATTCTTCGAGAACAAACACGTGTCGCGATATGTTATGATGTTCGTTTTGAATTAATAAAGCTAATTTGTTCATCGTATCGTATGCGAATAATATTTTTAATTAATATAATAAATTAGTTACTTCGCGTGTCCAAATAAATGTGTCTATGCAAAGTAGACTGTCGGTGATGATAATCGTGACAGTGGATACAAAATGCTTCAATCAGCGCATTTTAACGCGAATCTCGATAAACTGTTTCCATTTCCATGATTAAATATTTATCGCATATCGAATCGCGTTACGTATTTGCACTTCGAAGCGTTTCTGACGTCAGATCGAATTCCATTTAAAATCGTGATGTTACATTCGCGTTGTTGATTTTATCCGACGACGGCGCGTTTAGGCTAATCTCGAGTATCCGATGAAACAGGAATGAGCGACGAGGTGAACTGCACATTGGATTTCATTCGGAATGACGCGTGTGATCGATCAATTTCCTCGGACGATAACGTCAAAACCACAATAACGGATCGATAGATCCATTACATAGAGTATCGACCATCGAGACGCGAAAATGTCTATCGACGTTATTATTATTTAACGAAAATTACCATGTAATTTTCTGCTTGTCGTGTTTTCATTAATTAATCAGAAAATGTCGACCGCAAAGAAGAATGATTGCTATCCCGAAAAAAAAAAAAAAAACATAATAACCATGTAACTTCACAATTTTCAAGCGTTAGCTGTATGAAATATTATAGCTCGTTAACTAAATCATTAATTATAAAAATCATAGCTTTTTGTAATCCAAGTAATTTTGTAATTCAACACTCAACTAGCTCTATTCGTAATAAAAACTCACAGACAGCAGAGTTTAAACTATAAATTCAGACGACTGGTCAGGTGCGAGCTAATAAATGAACTGTCTACTCCAGAGGACTATTTTCTTCGTAATAAAAACTGTGAACTCTTTTTGTTCGTCAAGTTAATTTCGAACCACGCGAGTTTCCCGAGTCGACGAAAGGATCGATGGTCGATGCTCGACCGGTCCCCAAAGAGTATTGAGAGTAATGAACTAATGTCAGTCTCGCACCGAACGTAAACGTACTCCCTGAAGTCGTTTGAACGATCAGTCGATCTCTCTGCGGCCGACTCTTTGGACTCGGCGGTGGCATTTCCGGTTGACGGCGTTCGTCTTCCGGTGGTGGTCCCTGGATGATGGTGGTCTCTGACTCCCTCGTGGCCGGCATCACGGACATTTGCCAGGTCAGTGTTGGCAGCAGTCTTTGCCTCCTTGGCGGGTGATGGCGGCGGAGACGTTGGTGGCGATGGTGATGGACTTCCTGCACGAGCAGAACTGTAGCACACTGCTGCCTTCCGCAAGGTCTCCCTGCACAGCTCGGAGAACATACTGTCTCCCCCATGGCCGGGGCCCACCACCGGCCCGTTTCTTCTTTCTTTCGGCTGCTCTTCGCGGTCCTCTTCTTGGAGTCGAAACAGTTTATGAGTTTCGCTCGCCGTTCATCGTTCTTTTCTTTTCTTAGCACGACGGCTTTATCACGCTAACTGACACTATCGCGCCACTACGCGGGGAACCGATCAGAAGGACCAGCCTATCTAGATCCGGCTGACGGATGGACAACTCGCGGTTTAGACGAGCATCTGAGAAGAAGTGATTGCTAAGATTACATCTAAGATATCAGTTCACCGGCTGAGACTGGCTCGTGTTTCATAGTTATCGTATTTACTATTAATATTAAAAAAAGGAAACAGATTATAAGAAAATGAGAAAGATGACGTTTGAAATCTTCATAAATTTTATACGGTACGATTTATTCTTTGATAAATCAAAATTATTTCTGATTATCTAAAGTTTCCTATCATATTCTTAATATTATATTATATATTTCCACCTCTTCATTTAATATTATAATTATATAATTTATTATTTTATGTGATAAAATCTACAAAAGAAGAGAACATTGACGGAAGTTAATCCTGAATTTCTTAAAAATCATCATACAAAACTTTCAAGTTTTCCCCTGTTTTCTACGGTGCGGTCTCTGATAAACCAAAATTACTTCTGAATATTTCAAATTTTCCATCATGTTTCTATCTACTTTATTCTACCGTATTCTTGCTTTCTTTATAAGTAACTTCCGTATAACGCAATACTTCTACAAAGATTCGTATACGTGATAAAAAAATTGCGGCAGGTCTCGTACCATGTGGTAAATTACCCTGACATAACACGGTAGATAAATTTCACATTTTGTGTTTCTTTCATGATAAATAACATATTTTTGACTTTTGTACAACCTGTGAGTATCGTATAACGTACAACATATTTTTCACGTTATACGGAGATCTACTATAATTTATCACATTTTTATATACATTTATCAGTTTATGTGGCACAAGAAGGAAAAGCTAATCCTGGATTCCTCCAAAGTCGTTGGAACACATAATTCTAATATAAACGTGAGCAAGATGACAAAACGGTGATCGAAAACTTATGGCGAACACCACAAAGTGTGGTAAGCACGCCGCTGTGGACAGATGAGACAGATGCATAGATGCATTCGATAGTGCACAGCCGTGTTAGTTAGCGTAGGGTGTACGGCACGAACCGTAATAAAAATGTCTGGCCGGTCGCCAGCAGTTTGCAAATTTACAGCCGAGGCCGCGATAGTTCCGGCAACGTGAAATGTCGCGTAGACCTGTATAAAGTGAGATTTCGTGACGTTCCGAGCGCCAGGGAGGGAGGAGGCACCGCGGAGCTATCGATTTGCATTACGCTAAAATTACGCCGCATGCTGTTAATTTAGTTCACCGCGTGGGCATTCATGGTATTTCCACCGCAAACGCGAACATGAATATGCGTCGGACCCGTTATACGATTTATGCCGCGTATACTGCCCCCGTGTCTGTCGCGTATTGAAAATTATCAAAGAGGATTTAACGACTTCGCGTTCGTGTGTTCTCGTTAAATTGATGATTCGCGGAAGCACGATAACAATGTATGATCGAATAATAGCTAATAATGCGAGGTCAAATAATTAGCGTTAGACTCGATATAAATCAACCGCTTAGATATATATGTAAATTTAATGATAATAAAATATAATTTTTAAAATATGTTATATATATATATGTATGTATATAAAATATGATTATATAAATTAAATAAATCGATAGAATCATCAATAAAGATTTTAGAAAAAACGGAGTTGTATTCAATAGTACACACACACACACACACACACACACACACACACACACACACACACACACACACACACACACACACACACACACACACACACACACACACACACACACACACACACACACACACACACACACACACACACACACACACACACACACACACTTTTTTTTTAAACTTTGTATATTTTTATTCCTACAAGACTATATTTATATCTTGATTAAGTTCGATTGATAGCGAATAATAGGAAATAATCAGTTCACGTCAATAGGCTCCGTCAATATTATACTGTAAATATAGTCTTATATTAATATCTAATTCAATCAATACCGCAAAGATTGTATTCGATTATTAAGTTGGATGATCAAACATTAATCGCGCGTTCAGAATTGCGTGTTTATCTACTCGCTCAGCACACAATCGTTCGATTATTCGAAATGTCAATGCATGCGTTAATGAGAGAATCATGAGAAATGCAGGATCATCTGTTTCCCTCGTGCTATCTGTACGGCTGTGTTTAACGCGGATAAACATCGCACGGATGACCGATATTTTTGCAATGAACTTCGCATTACGCTATCACGCGATTAGCACAAATTTTCAATATGTACTCATGAGAGAATGAATTAGAAATTTTAAGAGGGAAACGCGGAGGAAAAATAGTCTATGTTCCTGCCAGAAGGACTTTATGATTTATCGTTGCACGCGATGTATTGCGCGCAAAAACCTTTTCGGTATGCGCACACTTAGCATGCACATAATTTCGTCAAATATCCGTTGAATTGTATCATCGCCAACTGCATCGGCCATTAAGAAGAAAACAGGATGGATGAGAATGCCCAAATACGATGACTTTCCAATCGTGCTGAAGAGAATTCTATTACATTTATAAATATTAAAAAGAAGCAAAATATCTCTACACTATTCATCATGTCCGTCTTCAAGAAATAAAGTCACGAGAAAACGTAAAAAGGATATTTATTGCAATAATTAATGCTTTATTCTGCAGAAATATTGCTTATTTTCAGACATTTTCTTTTGAACATTTTAATGATTTTGATGATCACCTGAATCTTTAAACTCAGATTCAGTTCAACTACAAGAGCTTCCAAAAAAACTCGATGCAAGCTTCGTGAGACAAGTCGTTAATAAAAAATATTAAATATTTTCTCTTGACATTTATGATCTTTCGTAGGGCGCGAGAAAATCAGAAGCCGACTTTGTCGCGACGAGCAACTATGTTTGTTAGCTAAAGTGATTCACATTTACGCGTGAAAGCAATCGCCAACGGCCTTGCCGATCGGCAAACGCACCATCGAGCTTCTGTCAGAGTCAGACGTGCGTGGGCACAATGGCACGTCGTTCTCCCGGCATGTGGAAAGACAGTCTCATTTTCACTTACATATACATATGTGTCACAACGGATTCATAATGTATACGTTTCATTTTTTACATCGGCAAGAGAACTGCCTGTAAATACGACAGAAAAGTGACAGTACTGTCTAGATAAGTTATTTACGCGACGTACAAATAATATAGCTAGATGAACGAAATAAAACCGCGAAAGGATTTTGGAAAAACGCATTCCAGACATGAATAAAATGAACAATTAGAACGATGAAAGTGAAAGGGCATTCTGTGCGAGGTACGATACATTCGACGGAAACAAATGGATAGCAAGGATACTCTCCGACAAAAGCTGTTATCACAAACATAGCACTATGAGCGGCTGTAATTTAATTTATTCGGCGATCTTCATGAGAATCGCCATTCGTTTAATAATTTGTGCTTAGGGCTCTAAATGTACGTAAAAGATAAATGTCAAGGTATATGTGATAGAACCGAAATTCATTATGTTAATTGCCATCCCTGAGGCGAGGACATAAGCTGAACTGAATAATGAAACAAAGGCAGCGAAATTAATTTTATTTCCTAGATCGGATATGGCTTTTGCATTAAATTGCGAATCAGTATAATGGATGTGAATAGATTTTAATAATTACATTCCCACTATATTGTTAGATATATATCGAAGAGATTCAAATACAAAAAAGATTGAACATATTAAAAACAAATATTAGATCGAAAATATCCAATATATATATATATATATATATATATACACATATAATTCTAAATTGTTTCTAAATATATTTTAAATTTTAAGCAAGAACCGTACACTGCACATTCATTACTTATTATTTATTATTTACTTCATATGAGTAATCGATATTTTCATTTCTTAATCATAAAGTTATGTGACTCTTATTTATTTTATGAAATATTTTATGAAATATCGTGTTTTAATATGGAAGATGAATATTTCTTGATATTATATTCTAATTATTTGACAAGCTTCCCCAGAATTTCAGAATCAGTGATACGAATTAGCAGCTATAATTTTCATTCAATTGTTCTAATTGAAACAAATTTTAGCGCGAAAGTTGTCTTCGTTTTGCAATCCTTGACATTCCAATCTCCTTCACCAATTTAATTTTAAATAAGTTCTTTTGAATAGATTAACGCGCGAAAGTCGACAGAAATCGATTTTAATGGCTTAACTCGAAACTTTGATTACGAACTCTATTTGGAACGCCCCGGGTATCCGGTTGCTTTCCGGAAAATCGAGCCTGCCAAAACATGTTCGATCGTCTGCTACGGAGAGAGACTGCGAGGGTGGAAACAAAAAGTTTCCCGAAAAAGATGACGCTATGATGCCGTTGAAGGAGGATATAATCTTTATCCTTTCTATGCTATTGCAGTATTTTGCCGGCGATCAAATGGCAGAGTCTTAAGATATGTAACATTAAAAACTAAAAAAAAATAAATTAAAATATGAAAAGTTATAAGTCTAATGGATAAGATTTGAATTATTAATTGATATACCTTTGCGCGCGATTCAAAATCTGTTTAATGAACGACACATGTGACAAGACATCGATGTGTCGATCGTATATAGAGGTTTGAGAGAAAGGTCAAAGTTCAATCGGATTAATTGTGAAATTAACCAATCAGCCATCGGAATCATCTGATCTTCGTTTAATCCTTGATTAAGATTAGGTCCCTGTTGATGTTCGAAATTGTATCGATCTAGATAATTTCGATCACAACATGCTGTTTGTAATATTCCATCTCTTTAAATGCGAAATTCTTATGAGGTAAATTATCGCACGTACCTTCATACACAACAATTTTTTAATGTAATTAAATTTCTGATATATGGCCATTCAATAAAAAAAGATTTTTTTCACAAAGAATGAAGAGAGAGAGAGAGAGAGAGAGAGAGAGAGAGAGAGAGAGAGAGAGAGAGAGAGAGAAATGCAGCTCATAAATATATTAATCGTTTCTTTGTGATGATAAGTAAAATGACTGAAAAAATTAGCAATAACCATATTTTCATTTATCACGTAATCGTAGAGTTTTATAAAGCTACTTTGGAAATTTTATATATAAATTTAATGAATAAAATTAAGAGAGACGCAAGACAGGAGTCACGTGACAATTCTGTAAAAATTATACTTTACTTAAAACGTTTTAATACTTGCTTGGATTAATAAAATGAAATTTTCAGAAATTTCACAGTAAAAAAAAAACAAACAAACACAGTAAAAAAAAAAGAACTCAAATCGAGTTGAGTAACTTAACAAAAGTTATTACAAAAAATAATACATATTTAAAATTAACATTGGCGCATTGTCTTTCATAAATAAAACAATAAACCTACCGAATACGCATACTCTTCTTATATATAAAACCTAGTTTTATTAGATTCACAAGCATCTATCTCCAAAATATAAATTGCACCATTTTTATCACACTAGTTCTGCTCTCAACTTCATCAAGTTATTACGTTTAAAACGGAAACGAACAAAGAAGACAACGGAAGTTATCGCCATCGCGAGTTGATATAATGAAGCCTTATCCGCATTAAAACGAGCCAGTCACAGCGGATCGTAACAGGAACGGAGTAGGACGAAAGGAACGGAAGGGAAGCACCTTAATATGGACGCGTGAGTCTTGCCGTCCACCTCGTGGTGAACCGACGCGCCATCGCGACAAGCGAACCCGGGTGTTCGAGATGGATAGTTCCCGGATCACCTGCGCACTGGACGGTCTCCAGGCGAGAACTGAGCTTGCGAGATAGCGGAGAGAGCAGCGCGAGGTGCTTATGCCGGAACGACCCCATCTGGAGAGGGTGGCGCGCGCGGAAGAGGGTTGTACCGACTCCCCGTGGAGGTCCGATGTACGTTGCTCGGTTAGTACGTGCGTAGTACATCGTTGCGAGGATACGAGAGGGGTTGGAAAGAAGTCGTTGGAGAGAATGCGAAGGATGGAAAAGAGGAAGGGCAAATGATAAAGGAGGGATAAAGGGACGATACGTTCACTCGATGCGTACATGGTATATCGAGAAAAGACTTGGAGGGAGAGAACAGACAGGGAGGGTAAAAGAGGGAGGAAGCAAGGAAGCCGGAAGAGTGACCATGAGATAAGGCGGGAAGGAAGAGGAATCGTGGGATATAAACGGCGACGGGAAAACGGGAGAGGAAATGGCGGTGATGGCGCTGCTGTTGCATCGATCAGCCGCCGCCACCATCTGCAACCCTCTCCCGAAATGGTCAACCCTCTGTATCGTAGAACGGCGCGCGTTCTCGTCACCTCGACTGTGCCGCCTAATTCCATCGTGATCTTCGACCTCTGTCTTCTTCCCTTTGGCTATCATCATCATCCCTCTCATCCAGCTCCTCGGCTTGACTCGCCACCAATCGACCGTGGACTTGATTTATTATTTTGCCGTTTGAGTTTTCGCCCCGTCAGCGATCATTTTCGCGTGAACCAGCATTTCGTATCGCGCCGACGATCATCGCGATTCGACGGAGAATTAGGTGACCTCGATCGTTCGACGGCTTCGAATTGATATTTCGGGCCTCAACACTTGGATCGTATGAATTTAAATCCTATATAAGAGTTTTGTGAAGTCATGTCAGGTCATGTCAGGTATTCGTACATGCTTGGTCCTTTAGAAGAGTTGGAAATAGTTTGAAGGTATAAAACTCTGACATAAGACATTACAGAACGTCGGACACAAAACGCAAGGATCTTTGAGGGTCAATTCTCAAGGGATCTCAAAGTGGAGATTTAGGATAGAAAAAGGCTGACAATTCTCGTGGATGTTCTTACGGTCCACGACGTGGGTCTTAAAGATCGATAACCTTGAAAAGACGCCGTAGCAACGTGCTTGGGAGCTCCTCTACAATTTCCCTGACGGATTATGGCGAATGTCACGATGCGGCTTTACGAAAACATATTCATTCGTCTCTCTTTTAGGAAATTTCACCGACGGTGAAATCACGTTATTTTCATATAATATTACGGTGAATTCGTCCTGATAAAATTCACCTTTAAATCGTTACTCTAGCTTTTACGACACTTAAACGAAACGTCAATGTAACGTCGTAGAAATAAAAGATTTACGAGCTGCTTTTTATTTTATGATAGCTAAAACATAAATTCAGTAAGACAAATAATGACGGATTACATGAAAATTATACTTAAAGTTTTAAAGCAATAAGTGTGAAAATGAATGGAAGCAAAACGTTATGAAATGTAAAAATATAACGTCTCCAGAAACAATATTGTTAAAAAAAAAAATTTTTTTTTAATATTACCACATGTATGGAAAGTTTCGGAAAAACCCATATGCTTCTATAGCGTTGTTTCACTTTCCGAATTTCAGAATTGTGTTTTTTTCATAACTCTACCGTGTCTATCCGAGCGATGTGTTTCCGAACATCAACCCCCGAATTCATCGACATTGTTGACGTGAGCGACGTGGCGCGGTTCTGCGTACGTGTTTCCCCGAAATTCCAGGCGCGTCTGGTGACATGGGAAGACGGCCAATTCGAGAAACCAGACTAATCGGAATCTCTTGCACCATATGGAGCCGTTTCTATGTTTCCGCGCGAGAAACACATCCCGACGGTGTCGCTACTCTTTTCCCGTTTTGTTACTCATCTCGGAGGAATCCCCAGGGCGATTACATGACTTTACTCTCGAGCTTTCTCTGCTCCAGCCCGGAAAATAACATCCCAACCGGATATAATACAATGACGATTTGCGCTCAGGGCAATTAGTTTTATTCCAAACGCTTTGGCAAACTGGGAATGTTTGAGGTTAAATATTTCGTAATTTTGGAACGAGAATATTTCTTAGTTAAATGCCAAACCATCTGTAATATTCTTGTGTCGTAATTTGTTAAGACATTGCTATAATTTGTCGCTTTAATGCTTATCTCAAAATTGTACAAATTACATTCTCTCTCTCTCTCTCTCTCTCTTGAATGAATGAAGATTTATTAAACATTGTTTATATATATATATATATATATATATATATATATATATATATATACATATGTATATACATGTGTATATAATACACACACGTATATTATATACATACATTATAAGGAAATTTAATCTAGCTTTTTCTTACAAAATGTTGACATATTTTATTAGCCCCCCCCCCTCCCCTCCGCGAGTAAAAAATATAATAAAATAGATTCCTGTAGTAATTATTGTTGAAAGAGGGAAAAATATCATAATGTTATTCAATGTTCTAATAATTAATGACATTTTAATTAATGGCAAAAAGTTTTTCAGTTTTTAAAGAAAAAATTGATATCATTTAATCAACAATTTCTAGTAATCCTTGCGTCATTGGACGCTATAAATATTATTTAATTAGAAAAGTTTTTCCATATCAATAGAAAAAGCACTGGAATTAAAAAAGAGAATTATGCAATCTTTTGTGATATAATCATCAATCATCGGTGAATTAGTCGCCGAGTCTTCTAAGAAGTTTGAAGTTCTTATCGGAGTTTCATGATTGTCGAATCGGAGACGAGTGTTCAGGAGTAAAGTAAGTTAATTATCGAGGATTAATTTCAACGCCGGGGAAATGTCTATCGGCAGGGAATGCGATTTATCTCGAATTTCTCGTTATCACCATGAAGAAAGCTCGGAAAATAAGGAGCACTTTCCAGCACTTAAAGTACTTTCGTGTTTCTCAACCCATTTTGCTCTCGTAAAGTTGCTTTTTCGATGATAATATTCATTTCCTTATCGCCATTACATAAGGATAAAAATAATACGACAACGGTATCTAATAAAACTATTATTATTAATAATATTGTTATATTATTCTGTCCATAAATTTAAATCTATATCATTCTCACCGCTTCAATCTTTAATCTTTTTACATTTTCTCGGTCAAACGCGCACAGAAATATTTCACATACTCTTACTAATTTTTCCGGCTAACGGCTAAACGAATTAAAAACACGATTTCTCTCCCCGTCAATTTCACTAAATTCCACTGGCCGCCGCTCAAATCACATTCTTTCACTAAATGAAAATCAATTAAACGGGGCGTTGTATCCATCCTGCCCAATCCACGTCACCGCGCCCTCACGTCACCCTCGTTCGCCAATTCTCGCCATATCAAGCTTCCGCAGAAGCAAGTTCTCCCCTTTTTCGCGTTCTGTTTCTACTGCTCGCATACGATCTTTCACACGGTTGCCGAAGGGCGACATGCACTGTTGCTTTTGCAGTCGTGCGAATCGACTGATGTCGGATTCTCGACTATTAGCTACGCACGTATCAACCTGCATTTCATTGGAGTAAAGTTGCGATTTCGTCGGCCGATTCTTGGACATTCAAATGACGAGTATAATAGAATGAAATTGAACTATTTAATATCTTATATATTTAATATCTCATTTTGTGTGAATTATCTGGTTTATTTCAGGCTCTTTCTTTTTTTCATCCTGAGTTACTGTCATCTGAAACAACTGTTTCACGACACGATGACTCCTTTGAAAAAGTTTAATGGCAGATCTCCTTCAGTTTAAATTATAGATTCCCAAGAGTTCGAGAGTCTTTGTCGAGGCTGTTTGATTTCTACCGGGACTCGAAGTTCAAACGTAGATCGATGGATCGACTTGCTGATTCCCCGAAAAGACTTTATTCCCATATATTATTCAGTTCCAAGTGAATGCGCGATCATATATTCACTATCGAAACATTTAAGAAATGTGTGAAAGCACGAATGATTCATAGATAAATTTTTGGTAGATAAAGGGGAATTAATTGCATAAAGCAGTTTTGAAATTAACGGATTTAAAATCAAGTATCCTTTAAACATTTCAGCTCAAGATACAAAAATAACAGTAATGATATTTTTTTCACATTTATTCATTTTTTCAAAATATGCCGCAGAATAATTGACATCTCTCATGACGCGAACGGAGAGAACAGATGAAAAGCAATGTAAAAGAAATAGGACTGAGGGGAGAAGTGCCAAATAGAAATTGCCTGAATACTACGCAGTTGCAGTTGCTGTCACACTGAAGTAGGACGAATGTTCTCCCCGACTGCGTAAATAATAAACGATTCCTCGCGTCACAGATGCTATAGCGCGAGATACGAGCTCTTCCGTGGAGAGGAAATTCTTTTTCGCTAAGGTAAGGCGATTTGGAGGATGGACAGCATGCCCGTCCGCTGATGCTAAAGTTACCAAAATTATGGCGCACGCGTGCGTGCTTAGAAAGAGAAAAAAGTGATTGAATTTCTGATCACTTTTCCGACTTCGGACTGGTCGATTTTAAACGTAAGAATCCGCAGAGCGTATCGTGTTAGCGAAAGAGGATCGCTTTATCAAAACTGAGGATTACTTTTGACAGAAGTTTCAGCAAACTTTGCCGTGGATAAGGCAAACTCGACGATGATCTCCGCGAGGTATATCGCCACACATATTCATATATACTTATAGCACAAAAAAGAAATTATTCAAAAACTTGAACCAGAACAAGCACGCCACGATATCAGTAATATATTATTGTCAATAATGTGATATCGCGTTTCGGAATTTTTATATAAGATGCCTGTAAAATTTATTATATTTATCTAACACGATATTAAAATTCAAATAAACACAGGTTTCATTATATTTCTTAACGTATTTCATATAACGGAAGATACATAACGTAGAAAATATTTTTGAGATAATATTACGTTATAAAAATGTTCAGTAATATTTAATATAATTTCTAACTTTACATAAAAATATAAAATAACAGAATTGTTAGCACACGTTGTGATAAATTCTCTTTAAAAATATTATTTTAAAGGAAGAAGCATAATAAAAGTAATACCCCTTCGTTTTCGATCGAATTTTCAGGATATCGGCTGTAAGATTTCAATCACCGGAAGTGGGGTAAAAATTCCATCGAAATACTTTTTCGTGAAATTGATGGCGCGTTTCGTGTACAGCATTAACGATCGGCTCGGTATCGCTCGTTACTGTAACCCTTTTATCGCGTTTGAGATTTATGTCAAGTGTATCGAGAGACATTTTTATTCGGGCGTTTTTATTCGACCGAGATATTGTCGATGCTACAGCTTTCTTTGTTCCATCATTGTGGTCGGTTTCGGTAGACCATCTTGACGGAGTTATCGAGTGTTTTCGAACTACAAAGGTATACGGTATGTGTTTCGATGCCAAAGGACGAACAATGTGTCGTCCAATATATTCACATAATTTTAGAAACTATAAATATTGATTAGATGAGTCTTTTTTATTATATTGAAATATTTATAATTTTAATTTTAATATTATATATATATATATATTATTATTATTATTATTAGAAAGTATTAAAAGCAACATTTTTTAAAGATATTCTGTTTATTATATAATTATCACATTTTCTCTTTGTTTCTTTCTTTTTCTACTTGGATAATGCATGTAACTTTTTTAATTGAATTTTTTTTTTGTCTTTTCAATGAACGGAATTACAAATGGTGACTCACTACCGATAGCATTGACAAGTGTAACAGACATAAATTTAGCAGAAAATAGAACCGAGAATTCAATTATAATAGCTGTAGGCTACACGAAAATGAGAAATTATTCACATTGCCATTTATACGAACATTAATTTCCGCCTTTAATTATGGTAATCCTTCGTGTTAATAGAAAAATTAGTTCATTATAAAAATAACATTAATTAGTACAAAAATATCGATGTATTTTATACACATAGAATGTATTTTTAGTCTTGAACAATAGGAAATAATCAAGAAGAAAATAGTAACAGATCTCATGGATTTTCATCTCATGGTTCAAGATATTTTTTCGACACGTGCATGATTACAATTCTTACATCTGGGGCAGCCCTTTTGTTCTTGGGAAGAATTGTTTTCGCTACGTATCGATCCCAGAAAAAAAAATACGGAGACACTTTATTTTTGTCTATCTGCAAAATTCGTCTTTCACAAAATTGGAATGTTTGTCGTTGTTTTTAATAATAAAAAAGTATACGCCGCAAAATAATATTTTTAGAATAGAAGATTTTTAGAATTAGTGAATTGAATATTAGATTTATATTTAGATTGTTTTCGTCACGATAAGTCAAGACCTCGGGTAGAAAATGTTAACAATTTATGGCAAAATCTTATTCTGTTCAGAGTTGATTGTTCATTGTAAACATATAGTCCAGTTTAGAATAACGTTACGACACAAATGCATGTCAATATTATTCTAGGAATATAACTAGAAGTCAAATAACTTTGACAATCAAATTGTATTACAAACTTAAACCAGTTCTGAATCACCTCATATCAAACTTGTCGACTTGAGGTCTAATTGTTTCGGTGAATAATTTCTAATTGATATAACTACAATCATGTTTGTTTCTGTCGCGTTATTTTGAATACGTTTATTTCAATCACTATTCCAATCGCGACACATAATCGTAGAGCGCAAAGAAGAAACGTAAATGCGCTCTGAATGAAAGAGGTTTTCGTTTGCGCATCTTAATCTTGTTATTCAGTCCATCCATAGAATTCGTGAATCATAAACGAAAACACAATACCGTTTGAAACTGTCAGTATTGAATCGAAAGCTACAATACAAACGAGCAATACAAACGGATCGAACGAATTGTTCAGGACTGATCCCAGATTCCTTTATTGGACGCGTTTATCTAGTCTTGACACCGTTAACGCTGTGCCAAATATGATTAGTCGATTCGTATATTCCATTGCGTCATTAGTTTCACAACAGAATTTCTTATTATTATTCAAGTTGAATACATTATATTTTGACCTCAAACATTAAGTTTTAAATAAATAAACTTTTAAACCAATGTATTAAAATTATGCAATGACTAATGCATATTCTAAAAAAAATAAGAAAAGAATAAACCAGCAATTAACAAAAAAAAAAAAAAAAAAACAAAATAAATAAATAAATAAAAAATCATCAATGGAAAAATCATCAATGTATTTTATTCACGACATAATGCGTTTAATCAGTAACTTTTAGCTGTCATGTTCGTCTGTTCCAGAGAAAGCTCTTGAAAAATATATTTCTCTGTAATCTACACCAGAGAAGGATTAAACGTTTTTTTCCGCGGGAAAAGTTTCTGTGTGTGTTAGTTATAGTTAATACCTCTGCATTAAAAAGCTGCACTTCGCCGCTTATATACATGCACGAATCGCGTGAGAACAAAAGTGTTCTGCTAAGAATAGCATTGTGAACCTTCTCGCAATAATTTTATTGCATTTCTCGAAACTTACTAAATCATATATATTTTCGCTTAAATAATACTGATTTAATGAAATGAAATATTCTCGCAGCACGTTTATAGTACATGGTATTTCGTAAAACCAGCTAGTTGAATCCTCATATTGTCTTACCCAAATCTTCTCGTCAGAGTCGAGAGATGAGATTCACAGCGGAAACAGATGAGATACCACAGTCTATTCTATCCGAATGTCGATAACGTTTACGTCTGAAGCTAGTTTGCAGACGGTTCTCTTATAGACGCCAATCAGTATGTCAATCGTTATATTGAACGATCGATCAACTCAATCAAATAAAGGTGGGAGTGAAACATCAAAAACCGATTAAACATGGAAGTTGCAATCTTCAAACATTACGATTACTTTATATATATATTTATAATAGAACGAGAGGAATTGGGATAAATGCAACAAAGTTATTGTTAATATTATTTATTTTATAAAACTAAACCAGTTAGAAATTATATTTGTTCCAACGTATCATAGATATATAGTACGGAATGTCGCGATTTGTGACGGCGCGATAAGAGTATCTAAATCTCACTATTTACTCTCGCAGGCGTCATAAATTTTAACGCGTAAAATATGAGCTGGCGCGTTACCTAGAAAACGATAATTGCATGCGCGTTATCAAAGACTTAATTGAAAATTGGAATATCACAAGGAAACACGTGTACTTGATTAATCAGAGTCTTATCAGTAGGTAAATCAAAATTATTTTAAACGAAATGAGTAGAACTCATTGAAACAATAGTTTAAAATAAATACTAACAGCTTTAATATTCTGTGATAATTAATTTAAAAACTAATATACATAAATAATCAATCTTTTTTGATTCTATTCTATGTGCAAAAATAAACTACTTACAATCGATTATTAAGTTAAAACACGTTGACATCATTCGTATTCATATTTATCCACTACCACATTCAAAATAATCGTTAACCATACTCCTGATTTTTAAAGTCAATATTTATCGACACATTCGTCAATGACACCATTTCATGTCTCGATTTATCGATTTGCTAAACAGATTTAATTTTTTTTTAAATTTATTTTGTTTTAAATTAACGGTTCAAAATTATATTATATTCCTATCATTTTAATTTCTGTAAGAAATGGATAGGATGTTAAACATTAACTAGCAGTCATACAACCTCTTTAGCTCTCTTTGCCATTCAAGACTTCATTAAGAAAGACCCGAAACTATTGACAACATACGACGAACTTTCTCGTAAACTCTCGACTGAAAATTCGAAGGGTCTAGAATTAATTACTCGTCACGTACGCCACTCTTTCGAGGCAAGGTATTGGCCAAAAGTGTCTAGAAAAGGACCTTCTTAATGGCATTCTTGCACTACCTGAATGCTGTTCGACACATTGCAGAAGGAAAGAAAAATTCAATAAGATACGAGTGCATAAGATGCGCCGATGTTTCGGCTGGGTAATTTGCGGCTTTGAACGCGGATTAAGCTCTTTTGAGCATGTATGTATTCTCGAAGAGCGACTCAAAAAGACTTTCTTTTTCTCTCTCTTTGTAGCTTGCAGTGATAACGACATCGTAAAAGGTGACTTCGCCGATAAAGCGACTTTAAAATATGGCACACCAATCATTCTCGCTTTATATCCCGCGAACGTTTGAAATACAGGTAAAATGCAGGCGCGTTGAAGTGCAATATCGCGTGACCGTCACGGCTTTCCCACAGAGGGCCTCGATATGTAAATTCCCTTCTAATCTCGGGTATTAATTTACGACCGTAATTTATTTCATCTTGTCTTTAAAAGGCTATTCAGCCATTTCTGCGTTGGCGAGTTAACGTACAACGTGAATTTATTTTAACCATTATACAAACTCACACAGCGATCCAACTTTATTAAAAATGAAATAATTGTGATATACTATAGGCACGAAAATTGTTTATATTTCATGTAATAAAAATAAAAAAGAATCTTTAAAATACCATATTCGAATTTTATATTATTGAAGTCAAAAATTCTACGATCTCTGCCGGACAATGTATAGGTTTGTGTTTTGTGTTTATGTTTTCTGTTAAATCATTGCAGAAAATGAATTCAAGAGAGTAACCAAACACATAATAGTGTCATAGTTTTATTCGTTCTCCGCACGACGAGTCTACATACCGCGATTATCTGGATGATGCGGCATATAGCAGCTCTTTATGATGGGGTACTCACCTGAAACAGAAGAAGAGAGAACATGAGAGATCCATTACATAATAATTATCGAACGATAAGACTTTATGCGATGTCGCGCGATAGCAAACGTCCTAAGTTTTGGCGCAATGCGGATAAAGATATTCTTGAAGAACTATATAGCATAGTCTTTGAATGTGCGAATTTTCACTAGAGTGTGAAACGCTTCTCGTAAAACGGAGCATGAAAAAAGCGTAAACTGTAAAAGTAGTAATTCTTTCCTAAAATATAGTTACCGCCAGTGTAATATACCAATTTCTTGAGAATATTACGACATTTTCTCAACAGATATTATGAGATATTAAGATGTTCAAGTTTGAATACAACTTACATCTTCTCTATAACTTGTACGTAACATAAAAAGCATAACATAGCGTACTATAACTATTATATCTGTTTTTATCTCCAAAGAACGGATTGCCATTGGTTGTTCTAGTTTCAAGTTATTGATATATTGATGTATGAGCTATGGGATCACAATAAGTGATCCATAATAGAAACTATATTGACCTTTATCCGACGTAGACACACCGTATACATAATCGTATATAATCTACTAAATTTTGTTACTACATGTTAAATATTGATTTAAGCGAAATCCCTACGCGTCAATATTTTCCATCCTTTTATTCCTCCATTATCTGGCTATTCAATATTATCAAACAATACTTGCAATCGGTGCATACATTAAAAAGAAATTAAATATAACATTATATATATATATATACATAAATGTCTTGTATAATTTAAAAAAAAAAACAATATAATTGGATTTAGCATATATTTGTTCATTTATATAACCAATTATAAAAGTAATTTCTATTAATAATATTTATAATAATATTAATAATTATATTAATAATTATATTAATATTATTATAAATATTATTAGTAGAAATTATTTTCATAATTGGTTATATAAATGAACAAGTTATATTATTAAATATAATAAATAATAATAAATATAAATTATATTATTAAATATAATAATATTATTATTATGTTATGTAATTTACATAGAAATGTTAACGAGAAAAAAATCAGCCTCTAGGTGAGTCTTTTCGGGAAATGAAAATCGGAAATGAAAACTCTCCCTACCATGCAAGTACCATTTCGGAAGGGATTTTCATTGCATGTGGAACGTGTGCAAATTAACCAAGATGACGCGGATGAAGGACAACGTGAACACGACAACGTGAAATCGATTAATTGGGAAGTGGATTGGTTTATCTCGTAATTAACAACCAACGAAGTCCGCATTCCCTTTTCCATCCTCGCGGCGCTTCCTGCTCACACGAGCTCGCTTCTAATATGTTAGTAGCTCACAAGTGATAACGCAAGCGTAACTACTCGTTACTCGTAAAAATTGCAATGGAAAATTGCAATGGAAAATTTCGCTGACTCGATGAATGAAGGATTCAAGAATCCCGCCGTTTTCTTATCTCTGAATCGTCACTCGTTGTCTTATCGATGCGTGCCGTCACGTGTCTCCGGAGATGCATCTCACGTTTCCTCATCATTGAGCGCGCTTTACGTGCGAATCGTTTCAATAGTACGTGACAACACTCCAATTATATCGCATCGGTTCTCGATCGAACATTGTTCGGTACTCGAGTCCAAAGACTCGCAGACGTCGTCGCGACGTTTTGCGCGACGTCCGCTGTTTGAGAACGTATACTTTTCAGCGCGTGACATCAACGGATTCTATTAGTCACGGAGCAGGCGTGCGCGGTTAATTGTCTGGGATCTGCCGGCGAGGAAATGATCGTTCCCAGAACGGCTATGAAGTGGCAGTGCCTAATGCTATATACTTCCTAAGAAATGCACTTAATGCGCTTAACGAGAAACGTGTCGCGAGATTCTTGTCGTGACATTGCCGCCTTTATGTAGCCTAAACCGCGCGAGTTTATGCTTATTCCTCGTAAGAAAGTTGCATTACTCCTATATATTTCAATATGTGCGTTTCCGTCCATGAGAAAATTTGTTGACGTACGTCGAGTGTCTCTTTCCATAATCTTTGAAATTTTTTACGAAAACTTCAAATATCATGATGTTTAAACTATATAAATATATAAAATATATATATTTTGAATTATAAAAAAGGTATTAAATTAATATCTATATCACAATATTAGACGCCGAAGAAAATACATTTTCTGAATTACACATATTTAAAATTACCTGTTGATGTAAACTCAGATAATTTAAATAATGAGCTCTTCGTCAAGCTGACATTCCTATATGAGAGAACAAAGACTCGCCACCGAGAGTCATAGATATTTCTGTGCAATTAACAGATCCGCTCGTGAATCGGACAAAATCTGTGTCGCGAAATGCTTTCAGGATCTCATTATGTCGCGCTGCTATTCATTAGGGCGGATCAATTATGTCTGAGAAAATCGCCGTTGTCGCGTCTTGTCGGCTGCTCTACTTAAGTAAGAACGTTATGAGCGCAGTGTCACTCGTAAACGAAATGAGCAAAACTGGAAGATATCCTTGAAGCGTGCGGCGAAGGCGAGTCGCCACTTCACGCTCGATGCATAGTCAATCGTCGAGATTTTAATGTGAATTTGAATCAGAAGTATCCCACGAGCGTAGAACGAAATTAGTTTTCAGCTCAAGCCTCAAGCATCGTGATAATTTTATATTCGTTTCAGCGAGAGTCATCTGATAAAAATTCAAGAGTTTCATCATTTCAAGCGAACTAAAATTGTTTATTAACAGAATAAATCGATGCTCCGCGCCCATAGATTGTGCAAACTTAACTGGTCAAATTGCTACTGGCATAATTATTTAAATCCGCGCGAATTGATACCGTGGGATTCGATTAAATCTACTGGTTATATTCATCCTATAAACGATTATGCTGCACATAATACGCATGGGGATCGATGTAATCGATCAACATTGTCGTCGGTCGTTGGGCGTGCCACTTCCTCCGATTATATTTAAATTATCACGTGATTATGATGAGGGAGAATGCAACTTGAAGATGCATTTATTGTTGGGAACTTAATACGTAATCTCGCGTAATCAAATCCTGACTTGCACAACTTTAAATCGTTTGGAATATAAATTGCCTGTTGCTTCAGAATCTTGAGTGAAAAATATATATTTTTAAATATAACATTCGTCTATGCATGTTTGATTCCTAAAATCTATAAATGGAAGATCAAGTGTGTATTATCCTGTATAAAAATAGCGCACATTTAGTCACAAAAATATGTTTCCCCGTCGTTAAGAAAAAAAAAAAAAAAAAAGAGAGAGTATCGTCATATTTCCAGTTTACCTTCGTAAAAGTGTACTTTTCTGGGCGGTCGATGCTCGTGAACGGGGAGGTCGTGAGGGCCGAGGTTCTCCCTCGACAATGAGCTCACCAGGATTCCCCTCAAGGTCGCGAGGGTGCTGCTGGGAATTTCTCTATTCATTTTGCCGGCTCCCATATCATCAGGGCCTTACGCCATCAACACATGTACTTGTGATCCAGATGGAGACGACGAGCAATCCTCGTCTGGCATGATGTTTATGGCGTTACATTCTAACGACACTATTCGCATTCAGGAACGTAAACTTGATTGTCTCGGGAAAGACACGAGAGTTACTTCAACGAAACGCGTATCCAGTTCTATCTGGCTGCCACAAAATCCATCAATTGTTCAAAGTTATTATACGTTTTTATTTACGGCCGATAATTAGAACACGAACGACTAATTGTAAGTAAAAAAACTTAGTCTGTGTTGCGAATATATCGTCGAAATATGAATATCTCACCTAAATAAAATATGTAAAAAGATTTAACTAATGTTCGCGTAATTGCCTACTGTCCTTTTCCTTCAATTTAGTTTTTTGTCCGCTCTAACGTCTTTGTACAGATAGAATTTTAATTGAGATAATTATTTTTAAATATTGATGGAATTTTTTTAATACGCTTTCAGTACACAAATCGAGTTTTCTGTTAGCAATGTAGCGATCGACCATTATTGTAGTGTGTCACGTGTCGTCGCCGTGACACGATATTTCAATCGACCGAGAAAAAAAATAATGCGACACATGACGTATCGAGACCGTGACTACCATTTTTTTAGAGCGGCCTGTTTCGCGATTAAGTGCGATCATGTATTACGTCAACGGTTGAATTTAATCTGGCGTTCAGTGGAAGATAACCTGCTCTGAAATATGTTTAAAGGTCGGGATTATCGACGAAGGCCGATACTCGCGTCGAATTCAGTTTGCACGACAATTAAAATCGATAAATTCCAATCTGATGATGCATAAACTTCACAACAATGAATATTCCTTTATTATGCATAAATACGTACGATTTACGATATTTATTTAGTTAATGAACAAATATATCCAGGAAAGATCCATAACAAATTCGTTTAAATAGTTCCTAGAAATATTCAAAAGAATTCAAAAGTGTAAAAATTATTTTATTCAAGATATTCGATATTTCAATTTGAATTCTGATGCGAGATTTCTGAATACAAATTATCGATAATTCTTTTCATTAATATTCGGATCAGATATCAAAGAGGAAATATAATTTTGTTAGCATTTTAGATTTATAATTTTTATTTTACTTCAAGATACTAAAAATGTTTTGAATGCACATTGTTAATCAGTTCTTTTTCAATTTACGCTTGGATTAAATGTCACTGCACAAAGATAAACTTGTCGAGATATTTTGTCAATATCCCAGTCACTATCTCTCCGTGAATAGAATCTCCATTCGATTTGCATGCAGATTAAAAATTGTAGTGAAAAACTAACTTTTTTCTGGAGGATTTCTTGCGTGCAACCTGAATTCGCGAGTTATGTTATTTCTCCGCATGACATTTTTATGTAATTACGTAATAACGAACTCTCGATTGCGTGTGCTGTAGGCGATGATTGCAGAGCCCAATCAGTTCAGGTTAACCGGTTAGAAAAATTTAATTAACACTACGCTTTAAAAAAAACCATCGGATCGTGTTGGTTTTAAACAGTCCAAACACTCGTTTTCCGCGAGGCGCGACCTCGCATATTTAGAAATCCCCACAGTACACTTTTCCCTTTTCCGCCAGTGATCGCGCACTCCGCGGTGGCACGCAATACACCGCGGCACGCGGTTGCATTCCAAGCTGCATGCATACGATGCACTCGATATAACAAAGCACGCGCGCACTCTCACTTGGCACACTCAAGATTCTGGCGATTTCACCGCGAAATTGCGCGCGTCACATTAGTATAAGACTCGAAGAGCTGGATCTTGCAGTCTTTTCTTTCCAAGTATTTTGTGAAAAATTAATTTTCGCTTTTTTTTTTCTTATTTATCTCGGATTCAAGGACGTACCGTGTGATTCAGTCACGAATTTGCACATATTTTACGAAATATGTACATACATCGTATTCGTTACGTTACTGCGTATTAGCTAACAAGCGTGAACGTCTCCGTCCAACGTGCTCGAGTATGTGACTGACTCGTTGGAAGAGCCACAGGTCTCTCCTTAGCGCGAGTATGGTCTTTCGGTCTCTTTCTCTCTTTCCGCTCTCGCACTCCTTTTCTTTCCCACTCGCGATGTTTCTCACTCGACAGGTACCACGCGGATAGGTGTATTACCTTCGGTAAGGTGGTTCGGCACTGCCGTTTGTCGCTCGACTCGCCGTCGGCCAAGAGTGGGGACAGAAAACACCTGTATCTTTTATACTGGCCGATGCACATCTTACGGAATAAGTGTCATGCAACGAGGAACAGTCACGAAGCAAATCGCATAACAACTGAGATAAAATATGAAATAGCGTCTTGAATTTTATTTAAATATTATTCTATTTTCTCTGTTAAAGAATATCAAAGTGTCTCGGTTATTATCTGGATATACGATTTATTTTGTAATAACTAAAGATATTACTTAGGAATATTTCATTTGAAAAAAAAAATAAATAAATAAATCAATATAATAAAGCATAATCTCATAGAATTATTGTAAAGTACGATGCGTCTGGAAAAGGAACTTTCTCTACTCATGTAGATAAGCTAACACACACACAAGTAGAGTCTTTATGTAAATACTGTGGCTATTTATCAGTTATTTTTAGGTATAATGTGAAAGAAGTATAGATATATATTATCTGTATCTTTACCCAATATTATTGTGGTATACAGGGCTTCTAGTGTCCGTATAATATTGAAAATACAACTAAAAATTCATAATAAACGTAATAAATACGAATTAAACTAATAGAGTAATATTTGAGAATAGAAATTGATGATTTATATTGATGGTATATGTAAGAGAGAAACTTCTATTATTAACTATTTTTTAATAGTAATAATAATAAAATCATAAGAAACGGTAGCGAAAAGACTTTCACACCTAATTTGGATTCGCTTAAGAATATAATGCAACTATAAACGATCCTTCACTTTCACCGGGCTCTATTAATAAGGATTATAATAATCAGATTTTTAATGAGCTCTCTGAAAATATTTATAAATTATTGCATTAATACTTATTAAATTAAAAATTTTGTATTGAAAATCACACAATGAAGATTGATTAAGAATCAACTGACAGTTCGTCGACTGCCCGCTTATGGCTATGTCGGAGTTTCACTCACGGACAAGCACATACAAGCATATACGGAGTATATAAACGGCAATCGAGAATGACGAAAACAGCCTTAAAAGGCGACACTAACAGACGTTTTCTTCAACCATTACGAGCGTTAACGTGATAAATAAATTATTTTAATTTATTGTGAGATTTCCTATGCATTATAACTAATCATTCTCAATTTGTTTCGATTAATTCTATCCTTTTACAGAGAGAAATTATAATCTTTAATTGGTTTTCTATTCCAATAAATTATTTAAATGCATGTTTGTTCACAAACACTTTTTTGATTAAATAAGGATCTATTAATTTTTTTAATTGCAGAAAAATCTTAGATATATTTCCAAAGGTAATATCAGTTATTAAAAAATTAAGGAACTGTATTTATTTAAAACAACATTTCGATTTTGCAACATGCTGAGATCTTTGTAATCGCAATTGAAAAACGGCGTCTCTAAATTCATCCTCAAACCAATAGCTGTTCATAATTGATCTAATAAAAATTTATGAGTTAATTTCATATATAAATCGTCGCAAACTTTTCTAATAAATAAACATACACAAGACAACAAATTTATTTTCATCTAAAAAATTTGATTAAGTTATTTTACAAAATTTTTACTACTTCATAAAATTATTGATTGTTTTATTTTTATTCATATTTTGTTTACTACAGACATATTTGTTTTTAGACATGGCTACAATACACATACTGTGAAACTGATCTGTGGGAAAGTAAACATTGTACGAATTGCTATACGAACGAAAGAGATAAAATCAAATTTGTCTGTGATAGATTGTCTCGAACATGTACGCATTGTTTGTATGAACATTTTGTGCGATAACGATTCGAAAATTAAACACGGATCAATGTGGAGTGCGTTCGACAATTTGTCAATAGGAAGAAATGTTTTTATCGAATCAACTGTATACTTTACGGTATAGAAATAAGGCAACAATAATATTTCTTTCTTCACAGTAACTCTTCTTGGGAGAGGCGTCGGAGCGTAGCAGTCGTAAATCATCCATAAAGTCGAATCGACTGTAAGTAACGACCCTGATCACGAACTCCTGGCTATGTCGTGTCCGCAAAATACGTGGAGAACCACTTGGCCATATTCTCAAATCTTATGTCGCCAGCAGAATACATTTAGTTTATTCTCTTTTCATATTATATATAAATTATACTTTAAGGATATAATATCGCTCGGCTTGTAATTTATTAAAATAAAAAAACACATTCTTATATTTGTGTACGATAAAGATATATAATTCAGAGATTTACATGTATCAATGTAAGAAAGCACGCATTTCTCCATTGCATTTCAAGGAAATTATTATATGATTCGTGTGCGACGCGTGCATCTAATATACGCTTGGCGAACAAATCTGCATCGATAATGCAACACACTTGCATGCTGCGACGGTAACAACCGTGAACAGTTGTGCCCGGAGAAAGCGAGGAAGTGTGCCCGTAATCTTTCGCGAAGTTTAAAAAACTCGCAAGAGCGAGAGAGAAAGAGAAAGAGAGAGAGAGCCGTCTCTAAAATAGCTTGCGATTTCTTCTTCGACCAATCTCGCGCCGCGACTTCCTCGTCCGCCTTCGTATTCCGCGAGCGTTTTGCACAATTGCTGGAAAACCGCAAGACGGTGACTCAGTAAGTTTTGTCGCGACAAGAATAGGAGTATTGTGCGGAAAGGAAGAAGAAACTGTTTGCGTTCGCGTGAATGGCCGTTCGATGAATGGAAAATTTGATCAACCTTCTTTCGAGCACGCCAGGAAGACTCGGTTTGTAAGCTAAATCCGGCATGCCGTTCTAAATTCGACATGGTGTGTTGTAGGTGCCAAGCATCAAAGATTTACGCGAGTAAATCAAATGCTGACAATGAGTAGTCCGAGCTTCATATAAGATTCCGAACGTGGTGCGCGAAGCGGAAAGAGTAAATGTAATTTGGTGTATTCGCGTTCTACTGCCGCGTTTTTTTTTCTTTCCTTTTTTTTTTCTTTTGCGCATCATCGATGCCATGCACAATTTGTCGTTGTTCTCTGCGACTTGTATCGATCAAGCATAACCTCACGATTACGTATCAACATTGTAATGCGAGCTATCAAGGTGTCGGCTGACTGATTTACATCGTAGATTGCGCGCCAACGATAGAGCAGGCAGCTTGCTTACGCAAGAGATTTGTCTCGGCTTGACACCATCTCGCGCCGCGCGATTTATGCGTCATGCAACGCCGGTATTCTCATCGCGACGCGGCGGTCTTTCTCGGCTGGGCGACCTTGCAATGCCGTAGCGCGATGCAACCAACGTGCATAGCGTCACGGACATTAAAGCGACGTCGCTACTCGCCTGAATATCAGACTTAATTGCTGTCACTAATGACAACAGAATATTTTAGTACAATCTAGAAAGACTTTACTAATTGTCATGACATAACGTGGTTTAAAGCCATTTTTATAATTTAACAACATTGTGAAAATCTCAAAAATGCTAGTATGTAAAATATTTTTATTATAGTAAATATATGAGTAGAGTACATACAGAAAATTGGATGAAACGTTGCGGAAAATATCAAAGATGAATTTACGGAAATTGTCTGACAATTTTTACGATGCAAAAGAATTATAGATCGCGTATGTAAAAAAATTATGCTATATTTATTATATAATATTTTTATTTCATTTTTAGAATTACATTTAAAAAATATATTTTTTAATTCAACATGTGTATTATAAAATGTGTGAAACTTTTTCATGAGCGAGATATAAGAAAAAGAAAACAATTTACTTTTTATGAGTATATATAAAATAAATTTATTATACTTTTATAAAAATTTGTTCTATAAAAGTTGATCTCCATTTATTCATAAATGTAAAATAAAAATTAAAATATATAAAATATATTCAGTAAAATATTAAAATTAACTAATTTATATAAAATATATAAAATCATTATTTTTATATGTTAATATGTCGAAATAATTCTATTTTTCTTGAACTATAATCTCTTTGCGTGCACATAAGATGTATATATATGGATTATTAGTAAAGTCATGAATTTAAAATCTTAAATAATCGGATCAGTTGCAACACTAATCGCGTTAAGACTGAATCCGACGGCACAAGTCGCGAACTGAATTTAAATCGGAACCGTATATAGAACATAAATTGAGTTCGTACAATTCATTATGGGGTATGTGCCGATTTCTAAAGTAGATGCATATCTTGATGCCGCGGCTTAATAATTGGCCTGATAGACTTCCAAGGGTATAGACGGTGTAAAATCATCCGAGTAATTAGCAGCGATGCCGCGGAAAATAACGGTTTACATCCAGGCTGGGTGTGAACTTTGCGAAATCTATCAGCGCCTAGCAAATCCGTAGAACAGCCATTAGGAAGTTTCCTGTTCCGACGCGAAACTTTGATGGCAAATCTTTAATCCTTCTCGTTTTCATAGCTTATATATAGAAGAATGCATTTTAAATTCTAATTCGAGGCTGTTTTTATCTCGCAAACTGGAGAACAGATCGTTTTAAAACGCGAGAAAAGAACAAGATTGTCCTTTTTCTCTTAAAATTCATTCCTTTGTTCCTCTGGACGAAATTATGGCGCAATAATGCGAGGAAATATCCTTTTAACTACTTATTAACTTTTAAACGAGCGCGTTTTAAAGCAGATATGTACAATATAATCCTTCGAATATATCTAAATTTTCATATAAAACATTATATTATATAAAAAAAATATTAATACATAATTTCTATCTCAAAAATAAAAAAATGCTTATTTATTATGAACATTTTGTTTTAAAATTTACTTCTTTGAAAGAGAGAAAGAGAGAGTTTAAGCCTACAGTATGCAACTAGGAAACTAATCCATTTAAGAATTAAGTATCTTCCGTGCAATCCTGTTTTTCAATTTATATAAGTTTAAAGTTCTCCTTCAGCAGTATGAAACTACGAAATTATTAAACCTTTGCAAGAAATACTGCTTAAAAAGAGGAATACTATTAATCATAAAATATATTAAAAAGGTGTTTAAGAGAAAGAGAGACCACAAAGTCTTTTTTACATGAAATATTCAGAACGCGCGTTTTTCTTAATAAAAAGTAAATTGCATGTAGCATAGGTTGATTAAAATTTAATTATAAAACAAGTTTATCTTAAGAGAAAAGGTGACTAGAACGTTCTGATTAAAAGGTGGTATTATAAAAATCCAGTACTTAAATCGAGATTGGTAAGTAATGAAATAATAAAAATAAATGGAAGTTTTTGCACGTCAAGTACAAGTCGCAAGGCGAACA
Organism: Anoplolepis gracilipes; assembly: GCF_047496725.1. NCBI lineage: Eukaryota > Metazoa > Arthropoda > Insecta > Hymenoptera > Formicidae > Anoplolepis > Anoplolepis gracilipes. The sequence goes on from NC_132973.1 coordinate 14,312,461, forward strand.
CGTGCGCTTCTAAGATGTTTCTAAAGATTTTTCAATAAGTCATGTACAATCGCTGAATGTGAAACAGAACAGGAGGGACGCTTTTAATACGTGCTGTGAAATACGTGACGATATTCGAGCAATCATAATTTTTTTTGTTTATTAATGACGAAAACATTTTACGAGAACATTTCTTAAAATGTCAGTTATATGAATCATACTTTTATGAGAGTTTATATAGTCATTTTTCTACTTTCTAAATGATAAAATGATAAGAACGTGATAAGAATGGCAGACAAAGATTACGAAATCAAAGTAGCGATCTGTCAGCAGTTATAGATCGGTTATCTAAGGCTATCTCTTTCGAGAAGATAAAGACGCAACAGGAAATTCACGTAAAAGAAACAGAAAGCATAAGTGGAAACATAACAATCAAGATCGGTGCGCAAGCATTCAATTTAACAGAACTCGATGATGTTGGGTTGTACGCGTCATGCATCGAGGATGCAACGGCACATATGCAATTGCATCTCGGAGCAGTGCGTCGGACGTTACGGTCCTCAAACAGCGAAAACGGTAAAGTGTTTTACATGACTGAAAGACCGATAAAGTGCCCCCTCGTTTCTTTTATCGGTTTCCAACGAGCGTGCCGTTTCAAGTACTATGAAAATATCCGCGATAAAAACATCTATTTCTCACTTTTACACAAAGAACAGGATGAAAATACTGTAACTAATTTAGGAAAAAATAATTCACATGAAAAAAGTCGTAAGTACCACATGTGAATATTTCATTAAAAAACTTCTTCATGTTTTCGAATGATATCAAATAAAAAGAAATTCTTTCTCTAAAAATTTCTTTCTAATCTCAAGTACTTATCTCAAGTTTTCGAACAGAATTGATCTCTTGTACGTCATCTGTATATCATCCTTTTTCTCAAATCCCGGCATCTCATTATTACGGTCGACGATTGCATTCGCATTATAATGTTACATGTTCAAATATACTTTCTACCAGTAATGCAATTTTATGCGAATGTAAACTCGTTCCGTTTGATTCCTCCGTGCCTTTTGCATTGCCGTTATTGACCGTAAAAATTGAGCGACCAGTTCTTAAATCGTCGAAAAATGTATTCTACGAAATGCATTATATCAACTAAAGACTGATATATAGCTGGTAATTCGGCAATAACGTGGAAAAAGTGACTCGCCGTCAGTCACCGCGTATCGCAAACGCGCCAATATTTATCGGTAACTATGCCACGGGTGTATAATTATAAATTTTTTTAAATCAGTATAAATACTACATTCAATCCACGGTAAAAATCCAATAAAGCAACTCGATTACGATCTGTCAATCTGCAACTGATAGAAATTCATTCCGTCGACTTTTTCAACAATCATTCGGAATGAAAATATTTAGCAAATAAAAAATTTAAAATTCTTTTATTTGCTAAAAATATTTCATTTATAAATGCAACTTTTTTTTTTTTTTTTTTTTTTTTTTTTAAGTAACTTTAGCATGAGAGAAAAAAATATAATTTTACAATATTCTGTCACAATCTTACAAATAAAATAAAAAATATAAATTTATCAATAATAAAATGTTTATTTCACGTAAAACAATTATTTTAGTAATTTTCTGATAAGTTAATATAAAAATTTCATCTTTAACTGCGTAAAAAGTCTGATACTTTCGTTATTCGAACACTCGAGAAAGCACTAAACCGCAACCATTCACATGATCCTAATTCGCGAGAAATCCCACGTAGCTGGAATCAATCCAACCGTTCGTCTTTCATAAAACACACTATCCGGCAAAGCGTACAGTACAGCTCGTATAATACGGATGAGAAAAAGATTGCGAATTCGAAAGATATCAGATTAACGGCTGAAAAGTAAGAGGCGTCGAGTCACGGGTTCTCACGTTTATACGTCAATGATCTCAGTAGCTCGATACTGAAACCAAAAACTGGTTTTCATATAAAAATTTTGCATAGTTGATTACACTTGTACATTTTGACATTAGAGTCCATACACCATACACTGATTATACAATGATACTACAGACTAACAATAAGCACAAGAAGACATCATTATTGATTTTAAATTTTATCTCATTAAAAAGAATTGGAGGGAGAAAAAATTACCGAATCCGAATTTATTTGTGCACAATACATACAAAAACAAATGTAATTCTTTAATTTAAACATTAATTAATTAAACTCCAATTATTAGAGAATCTTACTTTAATGCGCGTTATAAAATAATTATAAATGAAAATACATTATAAAATACAATACGTTATTTCAGAAACATTAGAGATAGAGTCCGATAAACGTGACACAACAATTGCACGTTTTGTGGACGGGTCTTTTTTGTGAAAATGGGCCTTAAAGAGGCGGGGAAACGTAGCGAACACATGTCTCCGGGCAAGGCCGTCCACACGGTTTGCACGAACCGGTGCATGGCGACCGCAGAGAAATACAGAGCGAACAAACCGACGACTGGAAACGTTCGAGATACCGTGGGTGAGAAACATGGAACTCGCCGCCCACACGATGGAAACCATCGAGACAATAAAGGATACAGCAGGAAGCTAATTTCGAACTCTGCATCAGTCGATGCGATGTAATAAATGTGAAAAAACAAAAAGCTGAATCTCTGTGAATAGTTCAGATAAAGAAAAAATATAACTCAAGATTCGAGAAGTCCAAGATACAAGAGGATTAACGAGAATGTAAATTGAATCCTATTAATTAATACTAGATTAATGAAACGTGTCCTGAAATGTTCTTAATGTAGTCGTATCGACATGTAAGGTAACTTTCTCCGAAACCTGCTTCGTTTATTGAAAATTCATTAATAATCCCTCCCGCTTTCGAGTCGATCGATGACGAAATGGTCGCCTGCGCACGATGAAATAAAACACGTAAGACTTGATCGACGCGCAGCGATGTAAACATTGTAAAGGGGGTCAGGTTCTCTTCGACGTAGGCTGTTCGACATCTGTGTAATTCGCGCTGATTATTATTATCCACATTCCGTATCTATCTAGGTGCCTGTTTCTTTCTAAGGCATGACAATCTAATTTCCTCTCAGAGATCACGAATCGAGCAAACCGGATTTTCGAAAACTTAAAGGAGAGCAGTTACGAAACTTGAAAAATTTAATTACTTAAAAAGTAAGACACGTGTTGTAAGCAACACAACTTCCAGTAATGACATAACTCGAAAAATTGCAATTTTTAATTAATGTCACATTCGGAGTAAAAAAAATGTAGTCAATATCATATCTCCGAATATATGCATATATTCTATCTATATGTATGTAATATAAGTATATATTTCCATTGTTAAATCTCATATATTAATTTATCCCAAGAATCATAACTTTCATTTATCGTAAGACTATAATTTTTTGTAAATATTTAATTTACGTAAAGTTACAAATTTTTAGTCTATAATAGAATTAATAGAAGTAAACAAATATTTTCAAAAATAAACGTCGAAAACAAATAAATAAATAAAATATATGTTACGTCTTTGAAGAAATTGTATTGTTTCCATTTCGTTGTCGATATTTGTTAGAATTGCGACGAGCGATGAGAGAAAAGTATACGATGACATAACTAAAAGAAAAGTATTTATATATTGCATGATATAAAGGCAATACACGTAAATGTTCTTGCGGAAATTAATTCTCATGTACAGCTGGTAAATGAATTATTTCTTCAATGAAACGCGCATGAATTTACTGCATAAATTCCAGAAATTAAAAGCACGTCTCATACAAGTAAGTGCGTCGAGGAATATAGATCTTTATTAAGACGAAATAAGGTTTATTATTTGTTTCGTAACTATCGGTGTGGGCTTGGTCCGTAATAAGCTTACCTAGGAATAATAGTCGATGCAGCTGCACGAGAAATGTATTTTGCTTGAACTAAGAACACTTATCCCGCAATTTATTGCATCGTTCGAACAAAAATCGCATGAATTTTTCATAGACATTTTTTTAAAATTATGATCATTAGACTTTGAATATCTTATAAGGAATCTAAGAAAATAGGATAAAATAAAAATAATAGCAAATTGATGCTAAAATTTTATGCTTAAAATTGATAAGCATTATACGGACGCTTAAACGACGGAAATCTTATAGTTGTGCAAATTTATGATTTTTGCCATATAAAAGGCGGCATGACTCCCCGGATATATTATGAGAGGCTTTCGTAGATGCTATCAGTCTCGTAAATTATAGTCGAACTTTATGTGAGGGTAACACGATTTTTTTTATAATAATAATACACTCGTGACAGCAATGGATTTTTTTTAACGTTCTATATTAATTTTAGATTATAATATTATTTTCTATTTTTTTTCTTTTATATATATATATATATATAATCTGAGTTATTATTTTACATATACTAATAATTTACGTAGAGACAGGTTAGGCACATACTGTTGCGTCATATATTTCCGTCGATCCGAGCTGTCTCGTTAAGAATCGCGCAATGTCTGGATAGGATTTTAAAGTTGGCGTACCGCGAGCAGAACCGTGGAAATTATTGTGGAAGTTACGAGACACCGTCACGAGGTGTTGCTCGTGGACATTTGTGCTGCAAGAGATAAAAAGCCTCGTTAACGGCCGTAACGCGTTCGTTCGTTGTAACGCGCGCACAGTTACGCGTCCCTTTTTCACGTCATCCATTTATCTCTAACTCGCCAAAGGCATCGATCGATCAGCTGGCCGGCGAAAAGTGCAGTTGAACGTTTTTAGCGTTGCACGCTCTCGTCCGCTAACTAAAAGCAAATTAGCAAACTTACGCTTTAATTAGAGTTTTCAGCGATTCTTCAAATTATAAAGAGAGAAAGAATTTGAAAAATAAAATCACCTGTAAAAATCACCATATTAAATAATATTAAATTCTGCCGAATTCTGAAAACGCGGAAGAAGAAAATTGAATTATTCGGGATCTCTCTTGCGATATCGCATCTGCGCCATTAATTAGTTTAACAATCGATAACACCACACAAAAAGCATCCGTTCATAGCAGAACGTTCTCATAGACGTTTAGGATATAATGCAGCATTCTTCTGATTTTCCTTATATCTTTTTCAGAGTTCGCAAGCAAATTATCACGTGAGAAATCGTTTGCTTGTATCGTTCAGAAATTGTCACAATTGCATCCGTATTGTAGAATGTATCTGCACCCATACACATATTTTATATGTAGGTATATCAGTTAGATCAAGATCATTTGGCGTATCTGTAATGGAATCGTACCTTTGCCAAAAGCCCTTGGAATAATAAAGATTCTTTCGCCTCTGCAGCTTCCTACTTTCTTTAATATTTAATTTGAATATCTAAGGTAAATTCGACTTTAAATTGCATGAGAATGGTTAGAATGGTTTTTTTTACAAAAATTGACGAACCGTTTCAAAATCATTCTATTTATACAGACAATTTCAGAAGAATTTTAATAATCAACGAAAACTATGATAATAATATTGCGGAAAATAGTCGATTCAAGCCTCTAGGTATAATTCAAGAAACAAAAAAGTCTTCGCAGCGTTCCGTAATATCTTCTTTCGTGCTCGTATGCATAATCGATCGACGTTTCTTTGCATTCCGCCGACCGGAATAACGACCGAAATAACGATAGAGAAAGAGAAGTGGAGGGACGAGATCGGAAAATCAGAATGGAATTTATATTTTCGAGGCAATTCATCAGATGCGCAGCGAGATAGCGTTGCCTTCTTATCGATATCGATATTTGAAATGAAATTACTTTCATATTGTGGAATATCAATGATGACGATGACGAAGACAACGGAAAGGAAGAATTTAAAATGAGTCGATTAACTCTGAATTTGCAAGATGTCGTTACACATGCGTACAGATTGTGTCTCGTCGAGTCACAAACGAGATCGTTACAATAATTACCGAAGCTTGTTGAGCTTTGATGAGTTTCACGAGGAAATTCTCCGTCGCAAATTGAGTCTGAGAGAAGAGGAAATGATATTTCGACATAAGTTAGTCGATTCGCTCAAGAACTAGGCCAACTTCAGAAGAATAACCTTGCCTTCCACGCGTGATAACAGCTAAGCGCTGTGTCTGACAATATAATTGATTCATCCTCTCTTTTCTTTATTACCGCTCTCCGATTGCAGATCCTAACATCGTAATATTCTGACTCTGCTATTTCTATAAGGGACAAATCCTTTGACCTCCTGTACAAACCCTTGCAACGAGCGCGATGCAGTTGCTGGCGCAAGAAGTGACGTAGGGGCCACCAGGTGATGGAGCTCGAGTAATACCTCAGTTGAAATGTAGGTCAGAGCCTCTCGTCCGTGCGTGCGGCTCAAATCAGAAAAATCTTGGTCGCGATCAACCTTTTGTTTTTCGCTCCGTTGCCTTTCAGAGAAAATGAACAATGTTGTATGCATTATAAAACAATGGTTATTTTTATTTCGTTGTCGCTTGACCGTCAATGTTGTACCGCGTTGTTGCTTATTTATATAACAATGCAAGTTCTCTTATATAATAGCGGCGAAGAATCAACAAGAGATCGAATCGATAAAATTTTGGAAAAAAAATTATCTATATATATATATGTTACATGATCTTACTATATAATTAATAATTACAAAATATATGCTCTCTCTATATATAAATCCAACTTTAATTATGTAATTAAATAATAAAAAAATCATCATTAAAATATCAGGTACCTAACAATATCAGTAGTACCAGAAAAATTTAACGAGAAAAAAGTTCGCGTGGTAAAGCTTACTTTGACACATATATAATTTTAACATCATTAAGGTTTAAATATATGTATGGCACTTGAGCAATCTGTTAATGAGATGAAATTAAAAGCAAAAAGCGATAGGAATTAATTTTTTAAAATAATTATTCTAATTTTTTAAAACACATTTGGTAAAAACAAAACTGATAAAAACGAAATTAAAGCGCAAGAGCAAAGAGTTGAACCTTCAAAGTGAATTCTCGACTCGTAAAAGAAACGCAAGACTTTTTAGACATTGAGCTTTAAATTGCTCGATGCTGTAGATTATGCTTAATTATTAGTGGGAGGAATTACACAACGTTCAATGTGATGCACTTCCACGAACGTTATATATTCCCATGCGTATTGTTATCTTTCTTTGATATTGCAATATCACTTCCGCATAATATTGTTAATTAATTACAGTGGACATAGAAAACTGCAATGACAAATCATGATGTATGAGAGAGCAAATACGTACTTTATTAACAAACACAAAGTAAAGAAAATATAATAAACAATTGAACGTGCTACCAAGTTATTAATTGATTGATTATGATGGATGCTGAAAATAATATTGTTTAAATGAGATTGTACGGTATAATAAAATGCTTTTATATTTCATCAATAATAGATTAATAATATTTTGATTTTGAAATATTACTTGATAATTGTATAAATATCTAGAGAGCATATATCCGTAGATAGTAAAGCAAGAACGCGACAGCCCGAGTTACCAACAGCTACCACAGTATCATCGATCGGGTAACTACCGTTCGTTCGTTCGTTCGTTCGTTCGTTCGTACAGCTTTAGAATTTCTGCCGTACCATCTGCAGTAAGTCAAGAACCTGTATTACAATCTTTACCAACGATATATTAGTCTAACAATAAAATACATTTCAGTAGGTATAACATTCTTAAACAAAGCATAAATAATTAATGTGATAAATAAATTATTTTCTGTAATAACATCTGACAAATAATTTTTCATCTAGTTGAAAAAACATTCCAGAAAAAAATAATGCATTCTTTAAATAAATTAATGCTTTACAATTCTCTATGACAAAAAATAAATTTAGGTTTTTTTTAACTACTTAACATTATAAAGTAGTATAAGTACCTTATAAGAAAGAAATAATAATTATGGTATCTTTTGTCAAGAAGAGTGCTATTCACAAAGACAGCTTGTATTATAATTCTCTACATCGAAGACGAGTGTAGATGATTATTGATTTTTTCGAGTGTACAATTGGTACAAATGATATTGACAATAGCTGTTACATTATAGCCATTGATGTTTCGCGAGACTCTTGTTGATCATGAAGGGTAGGAAAACGCGAATGCTGAACGAAACGGCGACTGGTTCGCAATGATGTGGGCGGATGTTTCGCCCCCGCAATTCAAACAATACATCTGAAAGACGAGTCGACCGATCATCTTTTTTAACTGCGCTCTTCATGATCATCTTGTTCCGTCCTGTTTTCTACACTTCACAGTAATTTTCCTTGTATCGAGTAGATATAAGTAGATATAAAGTCGAATGAACCGAATAGAAATACATTTATAGTTATCCTACATTTAGCATATTTTGCCATGAGATTAATTTGTTATGGAATAATTCAATAATTATTTAAATTTTTTAATTACACAAAGACGATGCTTTTGTAGAGATTAAAACCAATCGTGAATTTTTATTCGAGATTTTATTTAAAATATTATATATAAGTTTTATATATATATGAGATTATAATATCAAATAGTAATTAATTTTATAATTAAATAAAAATCAAACAATTTAAAATAATTTTTGCATCATAAAATTAATAGTTATTATAAACTAATGAAAAAAAATAAACAAATATTCATATTTCTAAATATATAAGGAGATATGATTATACGAAAGAGATATTCTTACAAGTTGTAACATTATCGAGCACAGTGTCATAAATAAGACAAATTTGCCAAAAGTCTAACAAACGCAACGTTTGTTCTCAATAAAAATTTGGCGTCGTGGGTGTGAAAGGATCAGCTAGACGAAGAAAGATATAAATTGAGAAAAGATGTCTCGCTTTCTTGTAACGACGATGCCCCATCATCGAGCACGTGCTCGACCGTCGAGAGAAACCGGTTCTCTCACAATCGTCGACCGAGCAGCCTTTTTATCGGTTCATAGTGACCTTAACAATCGATTTCGAGGTATTATCGTGCCAAAAGAAATCTTTCCTTTCTGAGGTAACAGAATTCCTTGAATTTTAAAAGAAATTCTTTTGGATATATTGTAAAAAAAATTATGTAACGCGGTTACACAAATAATTTATATGTATAATATTCAGGCATTAGAAGATTAGATAAAAAAATAGGATGTACGTATAAAATATCTCTGTATATAAAAAAATTTGTCTCATTCTTTATACAAACAATATATATATATATATATATATATATATATATATATATATATATATATATATATACAGAGATATTTTATACGTACATCCTATTTTTTTATCTAATCTTCTAATGTCTGAATATTATACATATAATATTATGCATATATATAGTATGTATATAAAATTTTCTTCTAATTTTATTTTTCTCTCTCTCTCTCTTTTTTTATTAGTTGTTAAGCATGATTTGTAGAGTATTCTTAGAGTCGAAAATTTAATTAACAGCAGTGAAAAGCCATACAAGCAAGAAGCTACATAATGTGGAAGTTTTATTTCTCAGCCAATAATAACAGAAGCTTGGAAGTCGAGTTTTTAATATCCGATGTTTGTCAATCTTCGCGGAAGCTAAATCTTTTCAGAATTTACACGCTAGAACTTTGAAATACGTTCCCTCAAAAGAGAATTCTTTGTTACACACTAATTAACGGTCAAAGAATCTCTCGCAATCCAATTGTGTTACGAGATTATAACTATACGAAGATAAATTTGATTCCATTGTAAATTATGTCGTGCGCGACGCACTATAGTATGCTATTCATAAATCATTGCGCTATAATAAGCTGCGGCATCGAGATGAAAGTTTTCCACTCACGATGTGCCAAGCAGGATCTAATTACAGCCTAAAAGAATTCTCGACAATACCTCATCCATCCCTTGTACGGATATGCTCGTTTCTAGTCGTGCATCTCTTGTACAGGTATGCTCGTTTCTAGTCGTGCATCTCTTAAATTACACATTTCGTATATCATTATAAGGGGCAACAACGTCACTATTTTGTATGATATTTAATTAAGCGTTGAAAGCGAAGAAGTGAAAGGATGAATACTAAATATGCCTGCTTAAAATAAGATTTTCTTCTTCCTTTCTAATAATTATCATGTCAATCTTGATATTAAAATTTTATATATATATATATATATATATATATATATATATATATATATATATATATAGCCTTTTATAAAGTAATAAAATTTTATATGAAAATTATCTACAATACAATGTATATGCGTGTCTTTAATTATAATTTAAATTCTGTAATAAAACTAAAGTTTATTTTTCCAAGAAAAAAAAATAGCGGTTCGCATCAGGATTGCACAAAGAGCTTAAAGAATTCCTGTGTAAGTTCCAAGTCACTCTCAAATTGCTTAGAACGTGTTCGAGAACATTGTCTCTTAGTTCCCTTTTAAGACGAAAGAACAAACATTCCACGGTCTTCAATTGTCGGGCAACAAAGCGAACATCAGCGAATCGAATTCCATCAGAAAATACCACGAAAGCTTCGAATATATCAAATATCGCGTCGGACGATTTAAGTGCAATGGCGATTCCATCTAAATTATCAGAGACAAACGACATTCTCGTTCTTTATACTCGCGCGAATTGCGCAAGAAAAAACTTATTTTACCTGCCTTAAAAGAATATTAGGTACAGATGAGATTTGACCTCTGCCTTGATTTGGATCCGCGTCTTTCGACCAATTCTGTTCTTCCGTTCTATTCTGATTTATTGCCAGCCATGCTAATTAGAGCGTAGTCGCTTTATCGAAGAATCTGTGCGATACTGTCTCTTATTTAAGTGTAATATTTGGGACATAGATCCACGCAAAAGTGCGTTGAGAAAATAAGAAAATATAATACATATATTATAAATCGCACAGTATAGTAATCGAGGCTCATGGATCCGGGGCTGAAAATATCATTGGCCAATCTCTCTTGCACGATCGATCGAACTTCACACAACTCGCGGTTCGATGTTAGTCACGCATTGGGAAGTTTTGAGCTTGACGTACTTTCTCTCAAGAGCGACGTGGCGCCGACATAAGGAAGACGAGGCAGCCCGGCGGGATGCCGATCTAAAGTGGATTTTCCTAATAGGGTGCACTTACTACGTGCTTTTTCAACTTCTTTATAAAGATTCTTTCGCGCGTTAAAGCAAAGTAGCGCTGCGGATTCGAAAATTGCACGCTTCTCTCAGCCAACTAATTTGAAACGGTCACTAGATCACAAAATGTTAATAAAATATATATATATATATATATATATATATATATATATATATATATATATACATGAAAGACATATCGTTTGAATCTGTTTAAGAATCAAATATTTTAATTTTATGTAATTAATTAATTATATTTATATATATAAAGTATTTGTTCTAATTAAAACCGTATGCCAAAAATTAATTACATAAAATTAAAATATTTGATTCTTAAACAGATTCAAACGATATGTCTTTCATTTGCTTATATGTAAATTACCAACAACTCTTTTGCTTAATTAGCAAACTGCTAACAAGACGATTTGTGAATTCTGCAAAGAATTTTTGGTTAATTGGACCGGAACTTGCCTCCAGCATTTTCAACGGTAAATATAGCTGTTTGCTTCCAAATTTTGTCTAAAATTTGTAAAGTGAATGCCTAAGAAGACATTAGCCTGAGAGAAGGATATTTTGTATTTATGTAGTTAATTAACAATGTATTCAAAGTGCTCGTACGAATAATATTAATTTAAAAAAAAATAAAAGCAAGCAAAGATGTATTTCCGAAAGTGTTAATATTTTTAGAAAATAATAAAAAAAAAATAAAGGCACGCAACAGAATTAATTAGTGCGATTATATCTATAAAATATTTGATATTCTAAAACAAATTAAATATATATTAAGTTGGAATAAGACAGGAACTGCGCGTGAATTCATATAATTTATAAAAAAAATTTCTTTTTCGAAAAAGTATAGCTTTTCTTTTCATTGATCGTCAAGACATGTGTCATATTAAGTTGAAAAAATAATTAATTTCAAAGAAAAATATCTCTATTTTATTAATTAACAGAAGTGAAAAAATTATCTTTCAACATTATTAAAACTTATTGACATGTGTTCTTTAATTAAACACCTTTTAATAACATCCATATTCCATATATGTGTACTCATTCTTGGTACTTAAAGATTAATAAAAATTCAAGTAATGGTGCAACCCCTTCTCATCAAGAATACAAAAACACGACAATTTCCAGGAAGTACAACGCGGTAGCGAAGTTTCTATCGCGCGAATGAGGTAGCATGACATGACAAAATTCGCGTTGTTGGGTAGGTTCTCCTCGATTTTCTTTTCGTTAGTGTAGTGGAACAGTCGATTATACGGTAGCTGATATATAACGGGCGGAGTCGAGATAATCTCGTAGATAAATCGCCGCTCGTGACCTCCTCTTTACCCTGCGACAATAAACCGTGATAAAGATCAATGATTTGATCGCAAGTCGATGCACACGGAGTGACGAACTTCCGGATACGCCTATCGAATTTGCCGACAAACCTGCATCACGAAAAACAGGTTCGCGAACTTGATCTTCGTGCCGAGTCATCCCGCCGAAGAAATACTTGGGTTCCATGAAGTTCGCTATCTGCGGGACTTGAAACACTGTGATAGCGACATTTCAATTAAAAGCTCGCCGCATGTCGTAAATGTCATCTTTCAAGAAAATAATATTTTCTTGGATATTCTGCAGATACACGTGCCCGAGCTAATAGCGTCATAAAATACTGTAGATGCTAATTTATATTAGAACAACTGTGAAGCTCTTTAAAAAAGAATATTTCTTATAATTTTTACAAGAAATCCTTATAATTTTACAATAAAACAAAGTAAAATAAATTGCGAATGTTGTATAATTAAAGTATTCATGAAAGAAAAATAAATACATAATTTTAATGTTAATTCTTTGTGTGCGGTACTGCTTTGTAGTAAACATATGCGTAGTTAAAATTTCGATCAGCAAGCACAAATTTTCAAAGTGCCAGATATTAACATGCAACGCATTCGGCAGATGTGATTAAAATTGAATTCGATACTGCAAAGTCAAAGAAAAAAATAGCGCGCTGCGTTAAAGATGTGAGCACAAATGTGTAATTGTGTAGCCATTATTGTTACGTGTCCTTGATAATAAAAGCAGGATTGGTATTACTCATTCGTTTGATCACGCGCGATCAATATCTATACCTATTTAAACTAACTATCGAGCAGGATAGTGTGAAATTATCTTCGCGTTTATTCCGTAATTTCTTTCATGCTTCTCTCTGTTCGTTCTCATTTTTATTTGTCTAAATTATTAGTATGTTAGTGTTAGTATCTATTTTATTTATGAAATGTACAATTTTATTTTTATAATTAAACCTTTAGGATTTTGTATGATGAGAGTTATATATTTATAATTATTTAAGTAAAATTTTTGTCAAATGTCAAGAAATATGTTAAAAATTGTTAGAAGAGTTAAGGAAAAATACGTTTATATTCAAGATCAAAAAACTAATTGACTCTTCAAATAAAGAATTTGTATATTTAATTATTTAAAATGCAAAAATGAGAGAAATATCACAAAACATAATAACAGAGTCCAGTGAATGTCAAAATAAAATAAGTGATTGTCAAGTAAATGGTGACATGTGATATATTTAATCAAATCATCAATCCATTCAAAAACTAGTCAGTGAATACAATCTCATAGATAATGGACTTTTGTAGTCGTAGATCGAGACCCGGATGTGTTAAAGTCAGCTTACATCATGATTAACGTATGTATAAAAGTCTGCCGTTTGCTTGGCAAACAATGAATTCTAAAAATCATGTAACCTGAACGCGTACTCGCATGTAAATCTTCAAATTCGAGATTTCTCTCGATTCTTATGTACCTTTGTAATATCTCCCTAAGTTTTATTAAAATTGCTAAAAACTTTCTCATTGATTTCATTTGTATAAAAAATTATTAATATTACAAATTATGAAAATTACGTATAAAATATATATAATTAAAAATATATAATTTTTCAAAACATAAAAACTTTCAAGAAAATAAAATTATCAAAAAAATTCAGTTTTTGTTAGGTTAACATTACAACGGCAAAAGAAGACGAGATTCATTGTCAGCTTCGTATACGAGGACCGAGGAGTTAATGGTATTGATTATGGAACTTGGCTGGCCAATAATCGACTTTATCAATTATACGCATTTGTGTAAATTCCACGATCGCAAGTCTACACTGGCATATTTATAAGTAATTTCGAGATTGCTCGACGCGAAAAGAAATGACATGGATGAGAAGCGAGACGCTTTACAAATTATAGTGAAAAACTTCGAAACGAAAGACGACGTCGACGTTTTTACGAAACTGCTTTTCCGAGATATGAATATTCTTCGTTCCATGCTCTCATTCGTTTTATTAGACTATAAATCGTTCCGTAAAACGTGGGTGGTATTATAATAGCGCTATGTTTCTTCTACAAAATTCTATAATGACGAATAGATCAGCACATTTTTCTGTTCACTGAAAACTCGTTCTTATCGAGAGATTATTGTATATATAATGTCGATTGCAAAAGGCGCTATTTCTATTCCCTAAAAAATGATGAAAACAATTATTATCTAACTACCTCAATAAAAACATTTTTTATTAATTTCATAATTATAGAAACGAAAAACTAATTATAAATTTTTAATAATAAAAAATTATATTTACAGTAAAAAAATATACAAATATAAGTTTTAACCATATAAAAATTTGTAGGAAATTAATTTTTTCTCATTACTGATTTGCTCGTTATATGACAATCGGTGTAAATCCATAATTAAGTTTGACGCGGGTGAAGGAAGTGTGCCACAACTGCTATTTTAAGCTTATATCGATTTTAAAGTTCATCCGATGATTATGACGAGTAGTACGATCAAATATTGTATGTGGTCTATTCATCCGTGACAAGACGTTGTTATAGTCATAAAAGTATTAGGAAAAAATCTAGTCATCGGCAATTTAAACGTTAATTATAATATACTATTTTTTTACAGCCGCACGAACACACGCTTTTACATGCATACTTCGCGCATTAGTGTGTATCTTTCGATCGATAGGTTGCCTCTTAAAGAATAAACAGTGCCTTTCAATACTCCCTCGAGAATCCTCTCTTACGTTCACCGAGAGAAATCTAATGTCACCGTCTCCATTTAAAATGGTTATCAACTGCTTTAATATCTTCGTAATTCTATCATCGAGTCATCGTGTAAGCCTCGGCTGAAAGGCAAACTTTACTGCGAGAGACTGCGCGTTTAAAGCGGCGATTCATACCGGCGGTTCGCAACTTGATGATCCCCATAAAATGTCGTTGTCAAAACACAACGCAGCGTTATTTACACAGTGACGAGGTAAATTCAATTTCATTCAAAGTTAACTCTGTCAATATTTCAACTATTATTTCTGGACGGAGATAAATTATAACATTGGATTTTTTGAATATTTAATATTTAATGGCAATGGAGTATATTTTTAAAATATTACGGAGTAAAATTTTACAGAGCCTTGTTTGATTAATATTTTTCGCAAACTTTAAATTAAGCGCTAGAGAAACTTTATAGGGACAATATTACATTTACGATGCAAATTAATCACTTGTACGTTTCGAGTAATCGAATTTTCGTAACAACAATTGATAGCTCGCGTAAATGGCAAATCGTTGTTATGTTGCTACGACAAAAGCTACAGACGCGCACAACACGATTGTGTAACAAGACGAACTCAGCGCGAATTCACCTTGTTACACATACGTCGATTATGTGTTTCGAGATACGTGTTTCCGGGCTTTGAGAACGGTCAAATCGTACATTTCCCCGAGCATAATTACAAAGACCTTGTTACAGAGGGCGTGGTTACAAGCCTATGCGTTACATCGATTCACTTCATTAGCTACGAAATTCAGTTCGAATTACGTCCTCTCGCGCAGCACAGTTGCTAATTCCATGTAACGTGGGAATGCTCCACGTAATTATTCAAAGCGTGACTCCCTGTACAAACGTCATATTAGCGCGACAATGATGTTTGGCTTTATAAATATGAACAGGAAATACATGTTATCGAATTTAAATATTTAACAACTGTCGTCACTTTAAATATTTGCGAAGTGGAGTGAAGCTAAATGTATAGGAAGATATACGCAATATTTGCTTTCCAAATTTTCTTCTCTTGCGAATGTTTTTATAAATTATACGCCAGAATGTATCTTAAACTTATATCTTTCTCAATGTGTCCGTTGTAAAAAAAACTTTTAATTGCATTCTGTCGAATGATCGAATCGATGAAGAGTTTTCGCTTCAAAAACCTGATTAACAAAAGTGTAGTGCAAAAATAAAAACAAAAAGCTTTAACATCTTTAAATCGCGTGGGTGAGGAAAACAGGAAACTGCACGATGCCATGTCAAACTGGCTCCAGTATGCTCGAAGCGCTCTGGTTGGCCAAGCCTTGCCACGAAAGCTTTTAATAACCGTGACACACTTGCGTACGGTATTCGCTGCTTATCGCAAACAGCGTCCAAGTCACAATCCATTAGTCTTGATCGCGGAAGTAACTCGGAGAGAAAAATATATCGTTAGCATATATGCTTTTGCACGTATCACGGCGGCAACATCGTCGAAAAAAGGCGAATTAAACGGGGTTTTATTATTTTGTACCGTTTATTAATATAACATTAATTTCCAACTTGGTGAAAGGTGACAAGATGCGCACATTTTCGTCGAATTTGCAGCCAGTCGCTTTTTCAGGATAGTAATTAAACTAATCGGATTATATATTAAGTTGGCTAATCTTGGCCCGAACATCCAATCGACTGGAATAAACGATCAGAGACAAAGAAAGCCATCCTAACTTTAGCAACGTTTTAAATGGCAGTATTTTCGAGATCCACTTAAGATCAGTTCTTTTATTAATTTTATTCATCGAAAGAATAAAATCGAACAATATTATTAGCGGCTATTTTCTTATGGAGAATCTTTTAAATTGTTCTTGAAAGTTTTGCAAAAATATCGGCATTAATATCTTCAAAAATCTATAGAATTACTATAACTTTTGAAGCGACAATCATTAAGTTATTGCTGGTGAAATAAAATTTTAAATTTTAGTATTTAATCCAAATAAATATACTGAGAAATAATAACTGCAATAAAAAATTACAAGTAGACACTCTTTAAAAATTTTCGTGAAAAAAATACAATTAAAATACCAAAGTTTATAATCTTTACAAACGATTCTGTCACAAAATATGCAGGAATATACGACCATGGCGTGAAGTAATCACGATGATGCAAACGATCTTTCATGTGCGCTCATGTGTAATAATATAGCAAGACAAGGTTTCATTAAATTACTTGAATATATATATGTTTCCCGCAATCTAGCTGAAAAGTAGAGCTTACATTAGTACGATTAATGATGGAACAAAAAATATCAATCTTGTTAATTAAATACATCGACGCAGAAAAACCGAGTAACCTAATTTCGTCTACAAAGCTATAGCTTTTCGTAAATTATCTCTCGTATTAAATTATTCAAAAATCCTTTATTTACATAAAAGAAATTTATCTTGGAAAAGATCGATTGCTTGTCAGTAATATGTGTACGTCGTATAGCAATCATATGTATGTGCGATTTGTACTTAAATATGTCTTATTCGATTAAACAATACCTCGCGCTTCTCTATCGCGACCTTAACTTTCTATAGATAGTCATCGCGTTTCGTATGAGCCAATGGTGTAACAGGTAGATGTGTTGCAAATCATCATAACGTGACCACGCATACAACTCGAAAAGCAATCTCTTCGATTAGCCTTGATAGAACCACGTAAATAGCTGTCATTTCGTCGTTAGTCCTGCCATAACACTTAGAAAAGAATTTATAAAAGAAGTAGTTATTAAAATAGCATCGATTTAGCAGAATTGCAATATCCATAACGCATTAGCATCGCGATTGTACTGCACGCTATGAATACTATATTAGCAATATTTCGAAGACACATTCATTATATCAACAGCGATGTTTTAGAAGTTATTTCATTAATCATGCATCTCTGCACGTAGAACTAATTAATTCTATTAGCACTCTAATTAGATTACGTTGCATATTTCGCAAAAAAATAACCGCTAAGAATTTCTAAGTGGCGTCGATAAAAAATTGCGTTTCGCAGTTTCGTAAGAGTGTTTTACGCCGATTCTGATTTAAAATAGAATCTGTATTTTCCATGCGAATTATTCGTCCTGCAGTGGCGGCGATAGTTTGCTTAGTAAAGTGCTGGTTTGAAAGTTTTATTGGCACGAATGTGTGTGTGTGTGTGTGTACCAACATAAGAATACAATAATATATATTTCCTCTACCAAATATGCAAATCATTATAGTATGTGACACATTATGCGAGTATTCACTCCAACAACCATTTGCCTTTTAGACTCATGCGAAAGCCATAAACATAAATTGTCGAGACTGTAGTTTATTACAATATGAAATATCATTTAATGCAATAAATTACATTTTGTTGAAATTTAAAAAAAATTTGTTATTATATTTTTAGGATATTAATTCTTAATTTAAAAAAACCTATAGGTTTTTAACTGTTTTTAAGATTTGAAATTTTGAATTATTAGATTTTTATCTTTATTCTATTTTGAATCCTTAAAAAGCGAATAAAGATTCTTGCTTTTCCGAAAGATATACGAAAACTTTTAGATTTTTATTTATTTTCAAGCATTCAACTTTCCTAGATATCTCTGATCTCATTCGAGCTGTCGGTCGACGCTGCGTCTCTTGCATGGTTCATATATTTTAACGAGGTAAGAACTAGAAAATACGCAAATATGTAGCACTCCTGTATATCAAATCGGATATGGTCTACCACCCGAGTAATTCAAGTGCGCCGCGGTACGCTTGAAAAGAACGCATCCCGGATGATTTCATAAATCTTCGCGATGCTGTGGAGCACGTGTGGGGACAGGTGGATGTAATTAAAAAAAGAGTAAAAGAGAGATATGTGCCACACCGCACATATCTTAAGAGCATTCGTCTGTCCTGTCCAATTACAAGCTCCGCAAATACGGGCAACATAACACCGCGAATTAACCGCCGTTGCAAAAACCTTAATAACACGGTATACCGCCCGCTGATAAATATAAATCGTAATGATCTTTTTACGGACTTTCCGTAATCGCGCGCGGCGCTGGAAAGGATGCCATAACGCTTCCCCTAGCTTAATACACCTTCTATTAACGTCCGATCAAGGATACAGCGACTTCCACGCGATCGTCCAGTTGATATTTTGCACAAATTTCTGAGCATTACACGCGTCACGCGTCATTTCACGCTCGACATGATTAAGAGTATCAAATAAGGAATAAAACCGTTAATATATAATGTGGGACACACACACACATATATATATATATATATATATATATATATATATACATATATATACAGTGCAGACCATGATTTCTTAATAAAATTTTTACGTAATGTATCCTTATTTATTCTATAATAATTATTTATTATGTAAAAGCAATGATGTTATATAGAAAAAAAATTTGATTAACATTTCTTAATTTTACATGAAAAAAATCTGAGATGTTATTTATACAATCTGAAAAAAAAATTAAGCACTTTGTGTGAAAACTTTCTAACAGAACATTCATTTTTATTACTTGTTATATTTGTACTTTCATCTGCATCCTAAAGATAAAAAGATCAAGAATAGTATCAGAAATTTATTTGAATTGCACTCATAGTTTAATACGCTTGCAACAAAAACGAGGATTTACTGTACTTTCACAGAATCTTAAGAGAACATTTCGATACTCAATATAAAGATTTATATCTTAATTACAAAAACTAAAGAAAATAAATTTTTAGTGAAACTGTCCATTACCATGGTTACTTATACCCTGAATTACTCAATTTGCGATTTTCCATTTATCACCATTACATTTACACAACTCGAGAAGTCCATTTGGCACTTGACAAACACATTTGTCACAAGCTAAAAACAACTCCCTTACACTTGATAAATAATAAAATAACAATTCAAAGTAAACAATTCCTTAAAAAAATGTGAAGTTCTTCAATATAATGTACAGTGTCAAAGATATTTTTCTTCACGAAAAACATTTCGCGTGATTAGAATTAGTATAATTTTTTCGTTAATTGAAAATAAACTTAAAATAACTTTGCAAGCGTTTCCAAGAAAATTCAGAGAACATTCTCATTTGACATTTATTTATCATGTTAATTACATCTATTATCCCGTTATAATTATCGCTTAGTTACAAAAAAAAGAAATAACATGTTGCAATAATATTGTCGGACGTCATAAATTTAATAGATGGAAATTTAATGACACATTCGCATCTAATACGAAAAGGAATCAGTTTCACGATTTCGTGGAATGATTATAACAAATGCACCAATTTGTGTTAATTAAATTTCCGTCTACCAAATTAACGGCCGGTACGATCATGAATAGAAACGCGATGACGGGGCATCATAATCGCGCGGCATTCTCTTATAAAGAACGACTTCTACGTTTCTATTGGCGCAAAAAAGCATTTAATTGGCGATATCACAGCGATAATTTCGCGCTAGTTAGCTCTCTCTGTATATTTTCTTATTTTTTTCTAGAGCTTCGGAGCTGAGTTCTTTCTACTAGTTACGAATGAAACTCTGTTCATTTATTATTCATTTTATTTTCTTTCCCGTTACTTTTCGCGACGGAAGAGATCCGAGTGGCTGGTTGTTATTGTATAATCTTTCTGAATTTTTCACCGCTCGCAATTTCATCCCATGAGGTACCAATGAAAATCATATGTGATGATCAGTGATTCAGTATCAATATATATTCTGCTCTTCGCAAAAGACCCATCTACAGAGGTGCCCCAGGCGAAAGAGAAGTAGCTCGGTTTACAACGCGTCTCGTTTTGACATCCTGTGTTATAGAAATACACACCTTCGGCAGATAATGGAGTACTAAGAAATACAGTGCGAAAACACAAATCCTCATGCGTATTTTATCGCCGATGTAAAACTTCCTTTAAGCGATTTGTTTCCACGCCGAATAGAAACCGTCGAAAAGATGACACAAAGGTGTGGTTTACGCATCTCAGATAATATTTTAGTACAGTAACCGCATCCTTTTCTATCTTATGTTCGATCTCAGAGTCTTGTCAAAATTTTCAGAAAAAGATTTTATGACACAGATACGGATTGTCGCTATCAAATATTTAGATACAAAATCTCTACCTAGATTTATCTCGAAAGTTAAGTCGAATATTGAGGATTCGGAAAAAATAATGTAAGAATTATCGTAAAGAGCGGTGCTAAAGCGTTTAAGGTATTTTATTCATCTAGATAAACTAATGAATGTGCTAAAAGTATTTGTATAAATATTAAGTATGCTATTTTATTTTAGTAATGGACATATAAGGGAGATGGACGTATGACCGGATGTATATCTATAATTTTGAATAATTACCTGCAATTTCGAGAACTTTAGTCCCTTGATATTAGTATTCTAAATATAATACTTGAAATAATTGAGAATCCTGCTATCCGTAAATTTTAAATGTAATAAAGACTATTTAATCCAAATGTTGTATGTGGACAGAATTAGATATTATCTTTCTATTTAATACTAAAGTTTAATTAAAGATCAATATCAAAAAATGCAATTTTATTTTCTACTTGCTTTTGACATTCCCTCAAATACTTTGAAAGCAGACACAACTATCTTCTTATCGTAAAAATAAACGAGTCAAAATCAGACCAGCAAATCAAATCAAATCAAAATCGAATGTATTTTGAGAGCTATAACTCTTTCATATAAATTAGTAGTGGTCAACAACTCACATAGCCAAACGTTTCCGCGGGGCGCGGTGTGCAGAAGATTCAGGTGCAGATTAAAGTCGAGACCGGCCAGGTCCTGTCGCAGGTGAGTACTGTCCATGACGAGCGCACGTTCTGGCAGCAGGAAGAGATGATCGCTCCCTTCTGCGGGCCCCAGGGTTCGCGGTACGCCGAGCCCGAGAGGCCCCGATCGGGCCGTCAACATTCTATCGCCAGGATCAGCCAGGATCGCGTCGTCGCGTGGAGTCGCATTCTGCGACTGCCTACAGCCCGACACGCTGATCCGCGACGGGGACTCGCGACCCTTCCGCACTGCGGATCGGCTTGTAACAGGTGGCACGTGACCGTCTCTCTTAACAGCCCCCGTCCTCGGGCACTTAATACTGACGTCGAAAATGTAAAGTTGGCACGTGACGAGATCGCTTGATGTCCTCGAGGAAGGATCAAAGAAGAAAAAATTCGATTTCGATGATTGATTATGATTCGATTATGATATAAATTACGATTGTAAGAGTGATTTAACACAGTAGCTTTAGAGAATCTCTGTGTTCTTTCATCATGGAAAATTCCTCTTGTAAGATTTGTGTAATCAACGCTCAATTAAAACGTGAAGGTACAGCTTCTCCTGGGAAAGCTTCGCTTATTTTGATTCCTTTTTCCGACTTCGATTAATCTTGATTCGATTGACTCACGTTATTGATGGCAAATGCGTCAAAGTCAAGGGTAAGTTTTTTTTTCGTAATTTAATTCCAATTATATGCCATAAGATATGATCGGTGATGTATTAATAATAAGATATCGAAGATGTTTTCTCGATGATACCGCAATAAGATTGCGAAGAACGCACCTACGATCACACGGCGCGACAATCACCACAACTCAAGAATGACTGGTGATCTCGTGAGTCACGTCGGTCAGTCAACTTTCGACGTCGATGACAGAGGAAAGAAAGAGAGAGGGAACACTAAGCAAGCCGATCGTCGCGTGAAGTGGCACAAATTGACCAAACAGACTCGCTCGTTGAATTCTTTTAAGAGGCGGCAAACCTTCGTAAGACCGTCCTTCGCGAGGACCTGACGTTCCAAAGAAAAAAATTCTAAAAATTTAAAGTGCCCGTCTTTAACGAAAGACGCTCGGCTCAGCTCCAATTTTAGATGACAGTTCGTGACAGATACAGATAACAGATACAGCGGCTCCGACCGGCTGCCAGCTGTGTAATATTTGCTCGCTACCGAGTAAACTTATCGTTACTGTCCTCGACGCGCAGAACGACCTATTTACGCAGCGCGTGAGATATTAATTGATTCCACCCCCGCTTTCGATGACACGCGGTTATTCCGGCGATTCTCGAGTTTCTTCGAATGGCAGTCGATAGATCTTACGACAGCTTAATCGACCAGATATTGAGCATAGACGATCAGCTCTCGTCGTCTCGATAAAATATCACAAGGGATTTTCACAAGATGTATCTTCCCGACGACAGGTCGTCGCAATTTGACGGCTGCTCTAACAGCTGGACCCGCGACAGCCGGAACTCGTGACTGCGTGACTAGCAAGGAGTTCTCTCACGAGCGGTCTCACGTACACGATGGTCAGCGTTCGACTGAGTGGGTCTGTCTCGGCGCGTTCACGAGCGACGCCGACAGACGCCGGAAATGGCCGAGAAGGCGCGGAGACGCAACGCGGGTGGAGAGACGCATTTTCCGCGTCGGAAAGAGAGAGATAGCATTTTTCAAGCAGAATCCACGTACGCGCAGAAAAGCTCAATACAATTTACGCATGTGTTTATTACGAGCTAACATTGATTCGCTGTGACTGGATTCTATCTCGGAGAAAAAAGTAAGGATGTATCACAGCATCCTTTTGCTACAGAAGCTGCACCGATGCGCTTAGTATTGATTACAGTTTTACGATAGATAATGAATTAAATATTTTATTACTAGCAGTACGAAGTGTAATATTTTTTCAATATTCCAGTTCGAAGAAATATTGCCCGAACATATTTTATTCAACATAAACATTATTTTAAAAGTGCATTATTTCATATAATAGCTTTCGGTTGCACGTATTATGAATAGATACCTTTCGACTATTAAAATAACTTTGGCTACAACCATTTTCTAGGTCATAATCCACACAATTAAACGGTTTATAAATGGAAAGTATAAATTTAATCGCGGAAATGGACTAGTATTCACAATCATTTGCAGACATTTAAAGGTCGATTCTTCTATCATTTATATTATCTTTTCTATGAAGTCTAACAGGGCTATTCTGTAAATTATGTATATTCTATCTTTTGTAATGTAAATTTAATTATTGTTTGTCGCTGTCACTGTTTTATAATTATATTTATTTAATTATTTCTAGACTACAGCAAAAAGATTTTAATATTGCATAAGAGACTCTTCTCTTCGAAATAAAATAATCACGCATTACCTGTGATCCTTTTTCGCAACAGATAGATAGAAGACTGTGCAAATTGGAAAAGAACGTAGGTGGTACGTAGGCAAATGCAGAATCGTATTGTAAAAATATCGCGGTTACACGGAAGAACCGTCTTCTGTTGCTGTTATAGCAATTTGCGGTAAGACCGTTTTTATCACTGGAAAATGCTTCACGAAGGTGCGTCGAAATTGTCGACTATACAGCAAATCGTTTCCCAGAACGTTTTGCTGCAGTTTATGTTTGTCTTTTGTAGCTCATTATATTATAAGATGTCTACTTGTACCATCAATCGTTAATCATAAATTACATTAAATTTTTAAGTCGACTTCTCAAAAAGGGAAATTGAAAAAAATTTAATAATACATTATTAAGAAATAAATTGATAATTATATATTATAATTTAGTATATTATTTTATATATTACTATGATTTATTATATTATATGTGATTTATTTAATTATAAAATTTTGATGAGACATAAGCTTTTCAAGAAAATGAAATGAAATATTTCTCACAATCAGTTAAATAAATTCAAGTTCATAATTTTAAATCAATTCATAATTTTAATACCAAAATGACAACTTAAAAGATGAATATTTTACATGTTTTAAGATATGCAAAATTTGTAGTTTTTTTATATATTAACGAAATATATATAAACTATATACATAATTATAACTTATTAAAAAATAAATAAAATTATTTATACAAACAAGTCGACGTTGTGTGTACGTATGTGTATGCGCTTATACTTTCTCTACGCGATATTTATTTTTACATTGCGATTCCTGTAGCATATATATTTGCAACAGTCTTTGTATTAAAGATTGCTGATTCATGATGAACTTTAAGATTCGCTATTGTAAGAGTAAAAGCCGGAAAAAAGTGTCCCTGAGACAACATGATCGTATCGCAAAGCTGCTGGAAAATAATAGTCGTTACACCTAACGGTTGCTCTATGTTAGTCCAGACGTCTCTGTTGGTTTATTAGGTCACTTTTTCCTGTTGCAGTGCACGCGCTATGCGTCGAAGACGAGCATCGTCCCGACACAGCGGCGTCCGTTTGCGAATAAACGAAGCCATTGAATTTTATCTACGCAATGTTTTACAGAATAGCTCAGGGTCGCCGACTAGACAGAATATCATACCACAATATTTCCCTAATGTGTGATAAAATCAATAATCATTATAAACTTAAAAGTTTCTTTTAAACTGTCATAAAGTCACCAGAAGCTAATAATTATTAAATTCACTGGAAAGTACAATGCAGTGTAGTATTTAATTTATAGTTGCGACATATTTTGTGATCATATCTATTATATTTTTTGAATTATTGCGTTTCTCTTATAACTCCTGTTAATTTTATAATGCATCAAATTAAGAACGTAAAAATTGATTTTCTCATTATAAATCTTTTTCTGCTTTTGCAAGATGCGAAGCTATTCTTCTCAAAATGGTTTTAAATTTGAATATCTAAATATTCTTAAATTACTATGACATATAAAAAAAATGAAATAAAATAAATGTTTTAACTTACTACTTTTTTTATTTTTTTGTCTTAGCTTGGTATTAAATCGTTAATTCAATATGAAGAATCTCCCTGTCAAATGATAAATATAAAATCTCGAGGAATTTTGTTCGGAGAGTTTCTATGATTCACATCAGTATCACTCATTATTACTCGGAAAACGTAGCAATGCGCTTCTTGTGACTTGATCTTCCGCGTGCGTGCTTCGTACACGAAGTCACTCGAACGACGATCGATGTCCCTTTATGGAGACTAATATGCCAGGCTGACTCTGCTAGATACAAGCGGTATCGCACCGTCGAGTACCAAGGGCAGGCATTGATGGACAGAGATTATCACTCGTTACTCGTGAGAGTTTCATGTCACATCGATTATCACACGTGCGCGTATCTGTTTCATGAGAAAGAGTTCGCAGCGCCAACAAAAGCCACGCGAAGATTAAATGTAAACAATTTTTCAATATAAAAATTTTTTTTACTCCAACGAAAAATATACATAATTTAAATTTTTTAAGGAATTGCATAGAGGTATATAAAAATATTCTCGTTACATTAAACTGTATTATATAAAATATATGAAAACACAAAAAAATTGTAGTTTTCATATATTTTATGTAATACAGTTTATAATATAATAAAAAGACAGAAGTTTGATATCAATAAAATTTTGAAGGAAACTAATTTTCAAACCGTTATTTCCGAATATTTTAACTTCGAAACCTTTTTATAATTCATAACGTGAGGTGGAAGAAGAAAAATTTACTAGGACGTGACGATAATTCCTGATAAGCTAATCCAAAAATACAATTAGCACTGCTTACACTAATTATAAGTTCACCTCGTGCTCGAAAACATTCCTGGATTCTTCAATAGAGAGCGTAAAAATAGCATGTCTAACCGAAGAATTTATATATATAACACGCTATTATTCACTGAATTTATTATTGATAATAAAATTAATGCACAAAATTAATTATTAATGTCCAAAATAATGAAATAATTATTTTCATGAATTATATTAGTAAAATATTAATGTTTCATTAAGATAATTAGTAACATAATGTATATTCAGTAACATATATTACAGAAAAAATAATAAGTTCTAAAATAAAAAAAATAATTATAACAATGTAAGAAGATTAGTTCTTCATTAAATTATAACGTTATTTACTCCGGCAATTTATACACACAATCATTACTTAAACATTATTAATTATAAAATAAAAAAAAAAGACATATATTATAAATTATATACGTCATAAAAAATAAGACTATTAAATAATATACATCATAAAGAAAATTGTTTATTATTATTATTCTTCATTTATGTGAATATAATTCGCGTTATATTATTTTAAACTTATTGTTAAACTAATCTTGTGTAAGTAAAGTGACTCTTAAGATTTTTCTGGAAAAACGTTATAGATGACTGTAACTAACCTAAC
The DNA here is from genome assembly GCF_047496725.1 of Anoplolepis gracilipes. Lineage (NCBI taxonomy): Eukaryota > Metazoa > Arthropoda > Insecta > Hymenoptera > Formicidae > Anoplolepis > Anoplolepis gracilipes. Next base: position 14,339,805 of record NC_132973.1, read on the forward strand.
AACCTAATGGATGTGCATTAAGAACTTAAAATACAAGCTGTAAAAGCGTCTTGCTAAATGCCATACTACAAATACAGCTTGTTAGGATCAGTTTCCCGTGAAAGATAATCCTTTAGTGGCGCGACGGATAGTCGAACCAACGTGTTACAAAAATTGCATCGCTTTTATGCTTTCTCTCATGAACAATATTGTATATATCTAACAAGACAGTAAGCACACGTTTCAATGTCGCCGTAATATGCACGTTCTAATAGCTATACCAGCGACTAAACGACCTGTTGTTTTCTGCTATGACGTGTAACTCCTAACTCCACGAATTTTGCAACGCAACTTCTCTGACGAGGTTTTAACTACGTCGCGAAACGGAGTTGTACGTTTACATCATGCACTCGATAGAGAGAAGGAGAGAGAAAGAGAGAAAGAGAAAATGAAAGAGAGAAAGTTTGAAATGATCTGAGAAATCACGTAGAGACTCGATGTAATTACACATAGTTTCGACCAAGACACACCGTAGTCACAAATTCAGAATTATTTAATTTGCGTGAAACGCGCGATCGGATTCCGACCGATTGCAAAAGTCAATTAACAAATTCTATTACGTAATCATTCGTTTACACAGCATATACTCATTTATATTCGTTCAAAATTCTCTTTTTCCACAGCGGTCTACATTCCGAACATATTTATCACGTGCGTATTATGAAGGTTGACAATCCGTGCAACATGTGCGATACATTCGCGCTCCTGTCACGAGTAAATACGACGTGCGAATGGTTGCGGGTGTGGTTATGATTATTTCAAATGCGAAACACACCTAGCTGTTGCGTTGCGAAGATTACGCTATCGAATTGAGCGTTTAGAGGCATCAAGGCGACGCATCTCTGCTTTTAAAATTTGCAACAGTCGACAAAAGCGAGCTTTATAAGCGAGACAAACCGAGTACATGTCGCTTCCAAGTGTTACTAAATGTACTCTATGACTCACTCATTATCTTCTTTGTTTATGTTATTGTTAAGACAAGAGGTTTAAAAAAGATCTTTGAAATTAAAAATATAAAGAAATATATGTGTTTCGGAAATTCACTGAAATAAAGATTTGTAAAATCCATGGATCCGTGAAACTAAAATTCTATTACATAATCTATTTTATAATCAATATATTTTCAATGTCAATTAAAAGTTAATTCCAACTGTATTGATTTTTTTTTTATCATAAATCGATTCCTGATTCCATGTAACTTTCCAGCTTTTGTACACCTCGTTCTCTCGAAACCTAACGGATCGCTGTAATTGGTACAAAGATCTTCGATCCTTTATTCGCCGCAAGAATCACGCTGCGAGTTTAACGGAGGAAATAAGATCGCCCGACTGTTTCTCAGAAGACGCGCAAAGAGACGCCAATAATTTCGTACCGAAGATCGTTTTCAACGGATCGCACAACGGAACAGAATGACGACCGATAATTCTTTAGCAACGGTAATAAATATTTCCTGTGAATCTTCTTGTCGAACCTCGTTCCGCGTCTCTTTGAAGATTCGTTTCTTGCCGTCAGAAATTAAATGAACGAGCACAGCCGGCGAAAGTGGAACTGAGCGAGCGGAAAAAGCTGTGAAAAGAAACATTGTTCACAAAGAAAATGCTATCCGGAAGAAAACGCAAGGGTAAAAAAGCTATCGTGAAGATTTTAAAAGGATACTTCTACCTGCTTCCGCAAATTCTTTCATTTTTTAGAAATTTCTATGAATAGCATCGCTTATCTTTTTGTAAGAAATAATCTATTCATGCAGATTTTAGGATTTCCTGTAAATTATCCTAAACAAACTTTTAAAAGAATAGAAATGCAACCGTTTGTAAGTTCGCGAATGTAATTTAACTTGAGTTCGATAAACTCATTAAATTTCTACACGCAAGTATGCTAAACGTAATGCTAAATCCTTTCCTTCTTGGAGACTCGAAAGTCTTAGAGACCTTCGAATGTGCTGGACGATCGTTTCAGAGTCTAATCTTTAATCAGGAGAAATTAAATCGGAGTATCGTGTTTGCGCTTTGTGCGTGCTCTCTATCTGGTATATCTTTCTGTTGAAAGCTGAATCAGTGTATACTAATGATAATTCATCCAAAAAAAAATATTACATACATCTATACTAATTAATAATAATCATTGTTTCCCTTTATAATAAAACGAAGAATGATATATGACATTTTCACGAAACATAGTGCCATAATTGAATGAAATAACTAAATAACAGCAAGATGTTTTAATTGACATTTCAATTTACACAATAATTATAACGTGTGACTAGAAATACACTTATATAAATAGATAGATTATGACAATATTGATTTATGCATTCAAGTGCAAGGTTGATGTTATAGGTTGAAGACTTTTGAAGAATAAAGTTCATCACGAAATTGAGATACCAGTCAAACAAGAATGCTCAAGATCGATCGTTCGAGTCCGCCTTAATTCTAGACTCGGCACGAGACGCACGAAAATGCTAACCGCGCAATTCCGGGCAAAGACAGCGTTCCGGGCTGTCTAGTCGTTTGTACATTGAAGAGAAAATTATAGGATCGGACGGGGGCGCCATAATTTCTATTAGTTCCATCGTCTCGATTAAATCGCCGTGAACTCTTGCGGTTGGCGTTTCGCGACCACAAAGATTTCTGCGCTTAAACTGTGTTTTGACATTTCCTTCACAATTACTTTGTGATAAACTTTGGGATATACATTACACATGATTTCTCATCAATCTCTCTCTCTCTCTCTCTCTCTCTCTCTTTCTCTTTCTCTCTTTAATTACTGTTTAAATCAAATAATTAAAATATGATGTAAATATAAACACAGGTTACGTTATTATTTAAACGAATGCTAAATTTAACCGCATTACGCGTAATTAATATATATTTATCAATTATATCCAAATTAATCTTATAGAACGTAACAATAATGCACAATATAAGAAATACATGTACCCAAATATAAATTTGACCCAGATGAAAAGTTCGATCGATGAATGACATCTTTTGGGGTCGTTTTTAACGATCTCTACGTAATACGAGTACGACTTAAGAAAGAAAAGGCACGCTCGTCATTACTTCGCTCAACCCGGGAATGTTGGTCGGGAGATCGATATTGCTCCAACAAGAGAAGATTACACGCATCACCGAGCATGAAGTCACTCCTGTGTTCCAGGACCGATCTTTTAATCAGCGTCACGAATCCTGGTTCACCAGAGATACAAAAATTCACGCCTGTCTTTACTGAACGGATTTTGAAATTACTTTTGCAGCATGCTAAGATTTTGAAGAAAAGTGATTTCTATTATATAAAGTAAATTAACTTGAACGAATTAAATTGCTCAGATACGAAGAATAGCCGGAACGCTTTTTTAATGTAATAACAATTCCAAGAAGAGTATGAAAAAATAAGAATAGCATAATGAGAAGAACAAGTATTAATTGCGTGAAATTAAAATAAAGAAAATGTTCCGATAAAAGTGAAACATTGAAAGAATTATAATAAATATTTCTTTCAATATCAATTTAAAAAATCAATAAAGCAAATGATATAAATGTATAAATGTTTCGTTTCAATCAATTGATCTGCATTAATTGTACAAATATGTACGTAAAGTTACAGCTTACTAATTATATCTCGTCATGTATATACACAATGTCGTGGCTACGAGAAACAAGGACTTCCTGAGAAGACGTCCCTCGGCAATCAGCTTCACAATTCAAACAGAAAGGATTTGTTCTGATTAAAGTTGACACGAGACAACATAGATTGCAGATAGTTAGTCGATTCCGTATTTTGGCTTGTATTATGAATCTTACACGAGGGAATTTGTAGCATCCACCTGTCTCTCGTCAGATTAGAAGTGCATCTCGAGCTATAAAGGGAAAGACGCCGTATCTTCCCTTTTGCTAAAAGTGGTATGTCTTCTTGTGTGTGTGTGTGTGTGTATGTGTGTATGTATGCGTACAACTATGTGTGCCAACTTATATAGATAATGCATAGGTACATGCATCCAAGTTTCCGTTCAAACCAGGAAGCAACCGCTTGTAAATACTTTATACCCGCAAATGGAGGCGCGGTTGCGGTAATCTTTCTTTCTGCCGATTACCTTGTGATTAAATATAATGATAATGTACATTTTATTTTGTCCTCAAATAACTATCAATTAAGAAAGAAAAAAGAAAAAGAAATTTGAAAGGCTTAACTACATACGCATAAATTTCTCGGTAGAAATCTACATTTTAAACTCTAATTATGTTTGAATTTATATCGCTATTAAAGATTTAATAAAAATAAAGTTTCTTTAAATGTACCTTTCATTCTATTATAAAGCTGGAAAATAAAAATTTGGATTACTGCGTTTTTACAAGCGAGAATATTTCATCACATATTTCGAACTTGGTTAATCGCGTACGTCAAATCGCGAATGCGCAGGATTATCGAATTTCCAGAACATTCACAATCGATCAACTTTCTATCCTATAAATGATACCGTAACTAATATCGTACGATTGTAACTGACGTATCGTTACATTTTCTGTATTGGTCGATCGTAAAAACTTAATTACGATAATGAATTCCAACATGTTTGTGCATAGCACGTATATACGCAAGTAAGGTTTCTGATTATACTCTGATCCTTATCGGTTTTACGCTCCCTTCTCAAGTATCTTAATGTTTCAGCATCCACGCAAAGAAAAGCCGATAGCTTTCCCGGGTAACGTAATTTCCAACAGTGTGTACTCGGGCATACATATATGCCTTCATGTTAGCCAAGACAAGCATCGGTTTTATAGGTCAAACAAGATAATTTCAGTATAATCGTTTCTATACATGGCGCTAAATAAATAAATTAAAAAAAAAAAAAAAATATATATATATATATAAAATACGTATTCTAACTTCTCTATCTGTAATTTTGTGGAGCACATTCTTCGAAAAAGATATTAAACAAAGCTACAAGAAATATTTATAATCTCTGAATTCGAACATGAAATCTCTTCAATCGAAGCAAAATGCAGGCTATGCTTGACACACTGTATATAAGTTTAGCGCCACTTTATCGACTTCCTGCTGCACCTGTGTGCATCAACTCTCACCTTAACTACGTAATAGCGTTGCCGTCTTCGGGATGCACCAGCCGAATACCATTATCGTCTCATTTACTAAATTGCCTACTTGATATCTCAACTATTGAATTGCAAAACGAGAAGAGAATGCAGTGGATTTCGAGAGTGTTGATATGTCGTAATATTCTGATGTAATAAATAATATTACGCAGCACAGAAATATATTCCCCTTTCATGGTTTTCCAATAAAAGAGGAAAGCAGAGTGAAAAAGAAAGAGCCTTATATTTATTTATAATTGTTCAAAAAATTTTTATACTCTAGAGAATAAAAAACAAAGATGAATTAAACTAACAAAATGACCATCTACAAAATCGCAATGCAAAAAAGGTAACTGTATATTAAAGTGCGGATCATAGTGCGAATATTCGCAGATTAAAGATAAAGTTCAAAGGCTGCAGTTGAAGAAGAATACTGAACCTCGTTAATGATTCATCACCTTTTGCAATCGACAGCTGGCTTTAGCGCAATATTGCGTCATTCGTATGCATTCTTCTTTCTTCTCGAGATGCATCAGCTACAAATATACACGCAATATCGTGAATAATATATCAAAGCCAATGTATTGCTTCCTCGCAAAGCCTCGACCGACGTTTCCTGTTACCCCGCGTGCGGTGATGATAAATAGCGGATAAAACGCGCACGATACATTCATAGATATGAATAGAGAAGAGAAGAGAGAAAAAGATCGATCCAATACCGACTTAATTAAGGAGCATCATCGCGATTATAGCATGTCACTATTACCAGCGTAATTTATCTACTCGTTACGCATAATCCTGATTATTCATTGTCAATCGGACCAGCGGCATCACAATGCACCGGACGGCTCTAACAGGAAATCGATCGACGGATTAAGAACAGTTATTTTCTCTTATCGCCGCCGATTAATAATCGACGCCACACCACGCACGATATACGCTCTTAATCTTAATCAATCATCTAGTGCGCTAATAATTATCCTCTCAAATAATCCCTTTTTAGTCGTTTGGAAAACGGAGTTAATTTCAAAGGAAACGTATCATCTGACATAAAATAAAACGTAAAATACCCTTGTTGATTAAGACACCGATTTAGAATTGCTATAGTCTTCATCTCATATTGAGTTATTAGAATAGCAATATAATAAATGTAGTTTTGAAGTATACAGAAATATCATCTACGGATCTATTCGATTAAATGATCAAAGCGGCTTATTTTTTAAGAATGAATTTATTGTTATAATTTTATAAGCATCAACTTATTATTAGTTTTATTTTCTTTTTTATATTCGACTTTAACTGTCAATTCTATTCCTCAATATTTCAGCACGTCGCCTTTTCATAATTTCTTAAAATCATCATCACAGAAGAAGTTTTATTAATAGATAAGATTGTCCAAACCAGCTGATCCAATTTTCCTGAATGTCAGTAGAAGATGAGGTAAAAACTGTCTTCTCTCTTTCGTGCGCTTTTTATCTTTATTTTTCTCTATCTTTCGAGTGTACTCAACTATCCGTTGACCGTGGCACTAATGAAGAGTATACGAAGAGGATGCTCCAGCCGTCTAGCCACTATACCTCTCCTATGCAAAAGGAATGGGCGAGGTTGCCAGGGTGACGGCCTGCCGGCGCTCGACTAAGGGTCGATACTACGACACCGACGTCACCAATTCGTTCTTCGTGTCTCAAAGATTATCTCATTCGTTATCTTTGTTATAGTTCTCGAAAAAGAGAATATGAAGCTATTTAATATAAATACAATTTTTAAATGTTAAATAAGACATCGCGTATCTTAGACGTAATTCCGTTTTCGATTCCGTATTCAATAACAGTAAAAGAAATATCCTTCATTAATACGCGATAAAAGTACCATATGATTTGCTTACGAAACTAATAAGTTTAACAAAGAGACAACAAGATAATAATATAAAAATTGCACCACTCATTTTTTAAATATTATGAGAAATTTTGAAACCCACTTATATCGCTGCTGAGTAAGTTCCATTATCATTGACTTGAAATAATTTCGCTATTATTATAAATGCTATGCAAGTATGACTTGTCTCCGAAATTATGCTCCTAATATATATATATCAAAGGAATCATGCCTGTAATTGTGAGAATTATACAGAGCTTATTGTGTTTAAAGCTATTTTTTTAAAAGGATACAACTATAAAAGAAATAAAACGTAGTTTACAGCTATACGCAAAGATTGTACGCTAACTTCATAATGCGATCATGTTAGAGACGATAAAGATAATATGCGTGGCACGTTCACATTCATATGTTCATTTCTCGAGTAAACGGACCTCGTCGAGTGCGATTCTGATGGTCGAATGGCAACGCCGTTATTTCACTGAGACAAGAGTTTCAAAATTTACGATTCGCCGAGTACCGTACACGTGTCCCAGTAACCCGCAACTACGCGCCCAACAAAGGAAGGAAAAGCGAGGGCATTGTTACGACTTCATGGAAGTATGAAAATAATCAACTGATTTCTCGCCAGGCATCATCGAATCGTATCTCGCGCTGTTCACCATTGTAATTATCATCGTACAAATACGTTTGATGCGTTAAAAATCCTTGTGAGAAACATTATAGTTCACATTATTTCCACGTTTTCATCGACGCGTAAAAAAAAAAATAACGATTTCGATTGTTCTTTGCAATCAAAATTTTTTTCAACAATATCAATTCAAACTAATATAACTAAAGTTAGATTCTTATTAATAGAACTCCGAAAAAACATTGTGATTGTGATGTTATTTTTTTCAATTCTGACATATAATATTACAATAATTTTTTAATATTAATTCCTTAATTATTATTTAGTTTCTTATATACTAGATTTTTTTTTATGTACTAGAAAGATGCATCGAGATGCAAGGTATGATGAGCAACACAAATCCCGCCAATATTTACGAGTATATCACGCTACGGTTCGTTAAATTTTACGACGTGAATATCTCGCGAACGGCTCAATTCTTTTTTGTGATTATGAATACGCATCTTGCAATTTCTCAAAGTAAAGAAAAATACTTCATAAGCATGAAAAAGTGTTCATTTGTGCTAAACAATCAGTTTGATATAAAACATCAACAGCCAGCCATTATGGTGCGAATTTGCAAACACACACACTCTCTCTCTCTCTCTCTCTCTCTCTCTCTCTCTCTCTCTCTCTCTCTCTCTCTCTCTCTCTCTCTTATATAAAATATATCTCATCTATGCTATAAAAACATCTTAAATATAACCTGTTATTATTCATCAGAAATTTTCTCTCAATAATTAAACTGAACTTGTTCGCAAAATACATGAGTAGGAATGATGGTAAGATATTTTTTCATGGCGAACAGATACAATTCATGATATATACAAAAAAGCGTAATTTAATATAAAATAATCTTATACTCTATCTCTATAATAAAAATCTTTCAATTTCTCGTCTTAAAAATTATTAGTGCTATAAATGAATAAATGCTATTCGATCGCTCGTGCAGATATGTGAACCGCAATATATTCAATGTCAGTTTGGTTTCAATGCATTCCGATTGCCGATTGCATCACGGCAAACATAATCAAACAGAAGCGTCTGATGTTTACGTCAGAATCTGCACCAACGTGTGTAACGTGTTTGCGAATCGTGATCGATGTTTGTAAGCGGCCGTGCAAGTGATCACGGTAGTGTGTGGTCAGACCATCTTACGAACGAATTACGATTCCGAGTGTCACAATAAGAAAAGCAAGGAAGAAGACCCGACGCATTACTTGTTACACGCGGAATGTAAATTTATAATGAAAAATAAAGCAGAATTTGCGAATGTTCTTGCGAAATCAAATACAAATTTCTCAACCTACATATTTAATTCCAGACAAAAAAAATACATTTTTAATATAAATAAATAAGGCGGAAATATTTTTAAATTAACAAGTAACAAATTAAACTTCGTAACATATTATAACAAAAAATTTACATTTATTTAGATTACAATATTATTTAACAAATACTGAACTTTTTTTCACAAAAATAGATAAAATGCAATGTTTATTTTCTGTTAATTTTACGTATCTATTCCTTTATTGGAGCAAAGTATAAGTTGCTTTGATTAATGGCTACCAACCACGCTACGCTGGCCCAGTTAAAGTGCCGTCTGAAAGTGTAACTAATTAGACACTTTCGAAAGTTACCGCAGAGTCTGACGTGACAGTGTTTCATTCAGCTGTTTTGCCACGATATTAATAGATGTAATTGTTGGAGAAGATCTACGTTCCATTAATAGCATACGGTAATATTCAAAAAAATTCTTACATATATTTGTACAATAGTAATTAAAAATAAAAAATATTTAGATCGGATCGTGCATCAATTATAAAATATTTCCTAAAATTTCCATAAAATTTTAAAAAAATTAAACACACGAATTTCTCTAGAAGAATTACAATTATTTTAAATGGCATTTAATTGATAGAATTTACAGTTTTAAAAAGAAGCCAAAAAGTATACTAACAAAATGTAATGAAATTTTGCCCGACGGAAATTTTGTTTTACTTTCAGACCTTACGTTTACTCTTGGTGAAACTTCATAATATTTCAGGAAATAAGAAAGCATTGTTTTAATAGCACTTTTGGCAAGAAACTTTGTCTTCAACAAAGTTTCAAACTGATACGTGACGATATTAATGAATGAATTTCTCAATACCTTTTTCGCTCAAATCTATAAAATCTAGATTTACTAAAAAAAATTAAGTTTATACATAAATATATAGTTGCAATATTAAATTAGTTTCCAAATAAATCCCTTCAACTATTTTTTTAAGTAATATACTTTAATTGGTAGAAAGTTGCAAAATCAAATAAAATTCTCACCAGAAAACGATTGAGAAATATTAGCGTAAAAAATTGTGTGTAATTACTGCTACTGCAAACATACTACAATTATTGCAATGTAAAATCTCGATGTTTGCTTTCTCGTTACATTTCCGTTTTCACGCTAGACGCATCGGCGCGGTCGCATCGAGCTCGTCATCATCGCTCGAACGAGCGCGATTGCGAAACGTAAAGAAACAGCCGCGGTCCGTCGATCGCGATTTGCGTGGGCAACCTCTAAGGAGAAACCTGCCGTGATTCAGAAGTAAGCATGCACGAGACAAGTGATAACTGTAATATTGCGAATAAAACTATGACCTACCTCAGGTGATCGCGAGCAGCAAACCTGCTACGGAACAGCACTAACAAGTCTTTACGCACATGTTACACCTTGCTTTAACCTCTCGCATGGCATTTGTAGAGTTAATTAACCGCAAGCATTAATAATACCATTAGCTACACCGTAGTCTGTACAATTAAACGAGATGATGACGTAAAAGAGATCAATGAATCCTATTTTTACCTAAAAGACACTGTTATCATTATTAAATTACGCCAATAATAGAAATCTTGGAATTAATTAGATATGAATATGAAATGAAAAAAATTTGCATATTTTATAGATATTTTGTGCGTTTAGCATATTGAAACATTTTAATAAATTTTCATAAAATTCTAATGTCTATCTATTGATTACGTGCACATTATATGAATGATTATACAAATCATAACCATGGCATGGTTTTATTTCATTTGTTGCTTATTTGTAATGATAATCTATCTTCATGTGGAGAATCGACCTGATTCTATGCTTTGTCATACGGCACAATATATATGACCGAATATGTGGGACGTTCATTATGACGATTTACTCAGCGATCGTCGTTATTATTACTCGACTTTTAGGTCAACGATAACATAATTTGAACAAGTCACCCTGTAACAGGAATAGAGACCTTTCGACAATGAGATCGCCGTGTTCGATTCCTTTTATTGCATCCCCACGTAATTAACTTAAGCGCGAAATGTTGCAGCAAGGTTTAATTGCATAGCCTGAGAGGCTAATTATCGCATCGTCAACATCCCGAGTGATAAAAAGAGAAACGAATTGAGTAATGGATCGATACTACATAGACGTGTATAACGCTCTTGATTTCTCGCGGGAAACCGATCTCAATATGTCTTCCCATTCCGAGTAATAGAAATAATGCTGATAAAACCGAAAATCTCTCGAGAGCCGCGCTTTCTGCGATCATTTTCATTTACATGTGCGTTTCGCATGCGAGCGCCTTCGAAAAAAATCTCAAAGCTTCCCTCGTTTTCTCGACCGCCGTCAAAACAGGACGATCGGCAAAAGCAGGTCAATTCGTTCCATTTTAAAGTCTCGGCATCGATCGATTACGATCTCCACCGTGATTTACGAGCTTGAACGCGCCTTGCTACGAGGGAGAAACTTTGCGCGCACGCGCACATCAAATCGATCTTTTGTCACACTTTATGCGCGGTTGCCCTAACCCGAACTTAATTTATGACGGGACGTTAAACGATAGATCACTCTCGCATAACGGTCTTTGCCAGCGAGCAGACTTCTCCGACTGACGTGTCGGTCGTTTCGTCTGGCTGCTCGCACTTAAACGCAATCGACATTGTGCTTGATTTCCCTTCATGCGTATCTACACATTTATCCGGTCTTCGATCGTACGATTCGACGTATACTTGCATCTTTTATCGTCATGTTCGCGAAAAGAGTTTTACAATCAGTGCGAATTATAGAAATATATTCGCGAAATTCGCCAATAATCAAAGCGCTCAACGACTTTTGCACGAGTTAACCTCTGAAAATAAAAATGATTTCTAGGATATCGAGTATTCATTTATTAACTCGGCAATGTGACACCATTTTCTTCACACAGTAAAGCTTTCTAAGATAAACAGAAAGCTAAGGAAAATATCTAAAGTTCCGTTAAAAAAGAGAGAAAGAAAGAACGTGAGAACAATATTGTCGTAGCTCGTTCGCGTTATTGCAAATCACGTTTCGAATTGAATTCTTCATGAATGATTTCTACCATAATGATAGACACACCCCAGATGCAGATAGTATTGAATTCGCTTAATCCGAAGTACGAATGACCGCCGGCCGTTTGGACAAAAGATAATATACAAATCGAGGACAGTGGTTTAGGAAAATAATTCGCTTTCTCGCGATTTAACGGCCGGAAACTTGTTCGTCCGCGGGGGGTTCAATTCAACAATTAATCGTACACGTATTGAATATTTTTTATACGCTTTCTAGTGATTCTGCTAAATGTTAACAAGTATAGATATTAGATAGTACTAATAGAAATTTCATAATTAAAATGTGAGAGAAATTATAATGAAAAAATTTTTTAAATAAGCTTAGCATTTAGTTCCGCGTTTTCTAGAAACATGTGTTAATTAAAATTTATTACAGATTGTTATTATCGTGTGTGTGTTACAGGAATTCCAGAAAAAAAATTAAAATATTTGTTTTAAAAACTAATATAATTGTTGAATGCGTGCAAAGAAACAGAGGAAGAATCACGTGTCACTTAAAACTCTGGCCTTGTAGGCTGTAATAGATCATGTACGAAGTATGCATTAAAAAAGTCTCCAATTACATGCGGCAAGTACAAATAGCTAGCAAACATGACAGTAGCGGACGGATAGATACGTATAAGGAAAGTCTATGTTATTTTAACGGTACCAACGACGACTTCCTTCTAGTGGATAAATTGACCTCTTTTTTCCTTTCTCACAAGATTAACCACAATTTTGCAATAAAAAATGCGAGTTGTTTCTGCGCAATAATAACACGCAGTTATTATTGTAAAGCTTCATGGAAACGTTAAAAGTAATGCCATTTCGTGAAAGCCCGAAAATATATTTATGAGACTTAATTCTTTATTTTTACTATTTAGTCTCATTTAACAGATCATTAAGTCACAGAGCAATATGTACTTCGCAGGTAAAAATATCCAATACAACAGTATATTTTTCAAAGACAATTAAAAATATTAATAAAATAAATATACCACAAGATTAAAACTCTGCAGTAATTTTTCAAAAAATAAGTAAGTAACGTGGAAGAAATGTGTGGTCATGACACACAATTAAGTATTTTTACTTTTAGAAGAATATACGCGATTATTTCGCGAACCGACCTTAATTGCTCCTAATTCAGCGAGAATGAAGACAATTAACAGTTCGACTATTGGTACATTTCTCACTCGGACTCTGATATTAATTGAATGCTTGTTTCGCCGATATCCGTTGCTTCTGTCCAATTACATCATACGACAATATCCGCTTAATTTTACTAACTTAATTAATTTCTGACAGAAATTAATTCACGTTGCGTCGCAATTTCTTATATAACGCGTAAGTATTTGTATATTTGAACAATTTTATTATTCATTATAATAACATTCCATTAATATTGTATTTATGCATGTTAAATTTATCATTTCAATATTCAATTTATATTTGAATTTGAACAAAATAAATATTTCGTGTATATTTCATATCTTAATTTTTAAAAAAATTTACTTTATTTATAAAATAAAACTCTTTCTCGTTTCACTCCAAAAAAATGGAGCGTTACTATCAACCGGCATCATCTTAGACCTCGAATTGGAACATCGATGCAATCGTTGCCAACTGGCAACAGGATACATTTAAAGATTAGAGTATGGCACAGCGTGCCTTAATATACTACTTTAAAACTTTCTTTCAGCATGAAAGTGCAAATACATCACTGTCATCGTGTTAATTTTAATTTATTTTCGCAATAAAACCGCGACTGATAAATAATATGTGCGATAATTGACTGTATATTTTTACAAGCGTAAAGTAAAAATCATTAACAGAGTTAAAAGATTTTCTCCACAAAAAATTGAAATTTTTTTACAAATTGCTTAAAATATTTTTGCATCAAATTCAAAACCCAAAAAAAAGAAAGAATAATTAAAAAGAACACTTGTTCTCGAAAATTTTTTTACTTTTGTGTTCGCAATTTTTAAATAAATCATACATTCTTCCTAATTTTCTGTGCATATATTAGATAAAAAGAACGTGACGAAACTGCGAAAAGACGATCGCGTCGTGCCGATTTTGTGAGAGAATCGGGCCAAATCTATTTTCAGAATTCAATCGTTATTCGTTCTTCTCACAGTCAGAGCTTTTGCCAATTGCGACCTTTCGCTAAATGAAAAATGATTCAGACTGTATCATCTAAATGCTAATTGACAAGCAAAGAAATTAATCACAAATATCCTAGAATGCTTCCTCTGTTACAAAAATTGAAAAATCTAGCGATGCTTGTAACGTTGAAATAATATTTAAGAAAATCATCTGAGAAGTTATTTTTTTTTAATTTCAATATCTCATTTATGTTACAAGATAAAAATCTACCCGATTCTCTCTCTTTTTCTTTCTCTCGCGCTACCAAAAAATGCTAAGTTTACCTGGATTTCGATTAGCCATTTTCCACGCGATACATAAACAGTTCCAAGGTAGAAAATGAAATTTCTCAAATTCGAAACGCTGTTGTAAGCGCAGTTTTACAAAGCAATCTGTCACTCACCTGTAACAGAAAATTACAAATTTGTAAGAAAAAGATGATTAAACGCACAAGTATTTTTTAAATAAAATAAACATAAAGGCTTCTTCATAGTCGAAAAAGCCAAAAACCGCGTTTACGTATATCCAATAAAATTCGCTGTAATACATGTATGCGATGAGTTTTAATTAATGTTAATCTATTATAAGAAACTGAAATGTTTATCCTCTACTATTTATTATGAGAAAAATATAATCAAAATTTAATAATTTCTATAATCCTAAGTGTTTCCATATAGACAACTTTTTGTTTTCTTGTCTCTTGAGTCTTGAGACTTTCGAGGACTATATTTCAGATTTTCTTCAAGTCGATTTTTCACTCGTTCGAAAGTTGTTTGCAAAGTTGTAGTAGAACCATTGGAATATGACGAAAAAACAGAAAGGGAGGGGACATTGCACATGAGGAATGCACATTTCCGATAACACAGTAATAAACAGTAGTCAACGCTCAATTACATTCCGTTAGGGAAACTTAATTGAACATTTGCCGACACGCGTCGATAGCGAGGCGATTGAAAAAGCGTAAAAAAATTGATCAAACGCAGAATATGCCGTTCGCTATTTTTTATCAATGAAAACAACGTGCCGTTTATGGTCATAAAATATGCTCAATCTTGATTTAAGAAATCTTTAGATATACAAAACACCGTGTCGATAAATACTGCTAGTTAAAAGGCAAAAAAATTCTTATTAATCATCTGAATTGATAATACATAATTAACAATGGTTAAATAATTGATTTCATTTATCTTATATCTGTTTTTGAATTTAATCTATTTTTTTAAATTTTTTTATTGTATGTACACACACACACACACACACACACAAGTTTGACTAGTACTTTTTATTTTATTTTTAGCATATATTTTTTATAAAAAATCTTATATTGATTATATATATAATAATTATATACATATATAATCATATATTTTTTATAGAAAATTTTATATTACAAGCAAAACAAATGTTATACATATTATATTACTGTATAAGCACAGCAAACTTTTTTAATGTATCCTTTGCTGAGTTAAAAAAAATTATTTGTTTTATAGATTTTACTTATAACTTTTACGGTATTTTGTGTAATTTGTATTTGTAATATTTTGTATTATTACTTTAAATTTTTAATAAAATAAATCTTTAATATTTTTAAAATATGTACTATTATTGATAAATCAAAAAACAAACTAATAATAAAATTTTATTATTTATTTTAAAATTATTGTAAAGCAAAATTTTCATTCAAACTAAACACCACTTCATAAAATCAATGAATATTGATTTAAGAAAATTATAAATTATATTTATTAAATTTATTATATTTTTTTAACGAGCCATGGTATTGTCAAACATCCATTGCCTCCGGAATTCGCTTTCCGGAACAGAATGCGCTGCATTCGCTGACGACTGCAGGAATCTGTAACCTCGGTGGTCGACGTCGAGAATCAGTTTTCGAGTCTCTCTCGCTAGACGTCGTGGTCGAGAAATCGTAAGTGTGTTGCCTTCGGTGGTAATGACTTGAGGTGAGAGAGACGCGTTCGAAAAATACGGTGCGCGCGAGTCTCCAAAAGACGCATTTAGAGCGCTACCTCCTATATCGCTGAATCGACCCACCTCGTTTGTAAAATTAGAACTTCTACATGCCCACCGCGAGATTCACATTCTTATCGTTTATTATTCTAATCCTACGACCATGCGATATGCACGAAATCATACTATAACAAATAAATAGTGAATACCACATACGCAGCAATAATTAGTAATCATTATAATTGTGGATCTAAGTTACAAATTTAAATAAATTAGATTAATCAAATGTATATAAAAGATGGAAAATCGATGTTAACAATTATACTATACGTAACAAATATAATTTCATCGGATATGTTGTACTTAATCCGTTCTATAATTAGCAACTTGTGTACAAAATTGGAACTTTCGACCTGGCAGAGATGCAATTGGCGTACAACATTCTGTAGATTCGCGAGTTCGAGTACCTTGGATTACTTGGAACTGTCGTTTTGTTTTCGTTTACTATAATATAATTAACACACACATTGGCACGTTTGAAATTATCGATCTTGTGTCAGTAACACTAGTAATTTTATAATTAATGTTCCTCGATTAGAAACAATATGTGTATAAGAAATATTCGGAATGTTGCACAGAAATTTATTTGTACTAATTAAATTAATTTTTAAGTTAATTTTAACTTATATTTATAAATTGACCAGTTATATGTATATATGTCTGTAATGTGATATCTTAATCTATTAATTAGTTTTATTTGAAATTTTAAAACCTGTTTATCAATTGTTATGAATTGTTATGAATTTTGTGCTTTATTGATACATCGAATTTATAGACACAAACGTCTGAGCTCATATTTATCATTAAATGCGTTTAGCGATAAATATATAATTATACTTGTAACAAAGATATGTATAAAAACGCATTTAACGATAAATATGAGCTCAGGCCTTTGTGTCTGTAAATTCGATGTATCAATAGAGCACAAAATTCGTAACAATTGGTAAACAGGTTTTAAAATTTCAAATATAAGTTCAAAATACAAGCCGAGGTATACGCTAATTAGTGTGAGTTTGATTTTGACTAGATGCAAGCGATTGTAAGAAGTCAAACAATAACGTCTTGGAAAATTATATTGCGGTTATGTAGTGAGACAATTATGAGAGCGTTGCGCGGAGATAAACTAATCATGCTGAAGATGATAATTACTTAAAATTATCAGTATTATCGACATTAGGATAAATTGTTACGAATCTCCGGTTACCCAACTTCTATATTAGTAACCTTAAGCGAATAATTTAATGATTGCAGCTCAATTTAGAAGCCCAATTATGAGAAAGGTAATGCAAAATGCAAATAAATAGCGAATGCAAAGCGAGTAATTAATGGTTATAAAAGCCGCTTTGCACGAGCAGAACGCGATTCTAATCGACCACGAAATGACCTTTTCTCTAGAAAAGTTGACAAACAAATCGCGAATTGCGAAATCAAAGACTAGAGATACATCATATCGAATTTCTGTAATGTTTTAACAACCATTAGAAGCTTAAATATTTCAGATTTTAGTTAGTAAATATGATTGAAATTTAATTAGGCTCCTAGAATTTTATTTATTACCTTAAAGGAGTATTGGGGAACTAAAATTCAGCTTTTCTTGTCGAAGTCATTTTGCAATACTCTTTAGAATGATTTTCTTCCACTATTTTCAGAATTGTGACACCGTATCATTATGCCATTTCTTGTTATCAGCTAATTAATTGCAATACCGTTCCCACATTATAAAACTGATTATGCGGAACAAGCGACTCGCCTTTAACGAATGCACTAAATTGATTTTTTCAGTTTGCCCTATTTACATAATATAATTACCGATCGACTCCCTTCGTGAATAACAAATCGATCTGCGATTGATACATCGGCGTAATTCGCGCATAAGTGCGCATAGTTCATCCTTGATCATTTCAGAAATTTTTTCACAGCATTTTGTTACACTTAATTCGCGATTACATAATGCAACTGCCAAGTTTATCTATAAAAATCGTTTATCCTTCGAGTATCGTATCAAAAACCTTAGAATTTCGATCAAAGACGCGATTAAAAATGCTAATAATGAATAATATTGAAATATGCTAAATATATAATAACCATTGTTTTTAAAATAATTTCTCCGAATTTCTCCTATCGATAACTTCATATTTTATATTCTTTTTCGGAAGCTTTAATACATGTATCAAATTACACATATGATACATTGAATTACATAGAAAATGATTTCAAATTCTCTTGATATTGCGGATTAATATCGTATACTTTGACATTTTTTTTATCAATAATACGTAAGCTGATACGACAACTGGAAAAAGTAAGGAAAAGAATAAGGAAAAAGATTCGATTACATTGATGAGAGCCATTGAAGGAAGCGATCGATCATTACTTTTCTAATTATGAACCGGTCAAGACTTATCCTCAATTAACGATGCAATTATGTGTAATGGAGACGGGGTCTTTAATTTTGTCTCGCAACATTCGTTTTTATGTCTAATCGTGAGTCTGAAATAAACACAACTGTTAATTAGAGCATTCAAAAGGAAATCAACTTGAAATTTGCGAAAAGAATATTTCAAATCGCTGCAATAGTGATGGTTTTATGATTTTTAATGCAGTTTTTCGCTGTTTAGATTTACGATGACATTCGATTATTATGACTTCGTAATAATTATCGTTGATCATTATAGCGCAGTACTTTACATCGATAAATGATAATTCCATTATAAACATGATAGAAACGAATCTCATCATTATAACGAAAACTATAATGCATTATTTATTAATTATTGATCTAGTGATTGTGATTGATGATCGTATGGCAAACTATTGACGTTTCTCGTTTCTATTTTTTTTTCTTCAATCTTACACAATCGCGTCAACGCGATTTTCTCTGACTTTTCACGAGTTAAAAATTTTATAGGATTAAATGTTAGTATTAAATTTTAAAGGAACAATTAATCTTCCGATTGTCATAAAGAATTAAAATATTTCTGTGCTGCTAGAGTGGCACAGTAAAATAAACTAATTCGTGTAAGAATATTTAATTTTTTTATGTTATATTACGTAAATATGTTCTAAATATTTTGATATATTGTTTGTCAAACGTCCCATGTACTGTTTGAAATGATTTTTTTCTCGCAAATATTTTACTCCAAGACAATCCGATACGCGTTTCAGAGAAAGAGACTAATAGACGAGTGTTCATTGGTACCCGGTGTCGATAAGTGGTGACTTGATAGATTGCCTGTTAAGTACTATAATTACTGTACTCTGAGAATCCACCGCGCGAGATTACGGAACTCGCTACCGCGAGACAGGCTGTGTTTTCTGTCGGGTAAGTCGATTCGCGATGCGCCGATTAGCGATCATCGTCTCGAATCCGATCGCATTAAACGATAGTAAACGATAACTTCTGAGTGCTATCAATCTCTCGATCATGTGACAGGCCCGAAGCTGCTCGATAATCGATGGTTCCTCGATGCTCACGATGGTCCACGAGAAATGCCGTCACAATCTATCTACGTCTTGTACGATTATTACTCTCATGCTATTATTATGTCGCTCAAGGCTTTCACATCAGAATTATACGTGTCCTACTTCTATAATTTTATTTTCTTTTTAATTTTTGGCAAATTTTAAATCAATTTTTCTACAGCGAAAACAATGGCGGCAATTTGTAATTGTCATAAAATATCCTGATGTTAAGAGCAGTTTTAAGGCATTGTCCGCGAAAAAATCTGGTAGATTTCATCAAGCTGATTTAAATCCATGTCGAGTAATTTGTCAAATTGTGGTAAAAACGAATTAAGAGTTTCAGAGAGTTCTTGTCAAGTAATTAAGCGGACCCATAATAGTCTCTGGCTGAAATTAATTATAGGATTTTAAAAGAAGGTCAATTGAACCGTTTTCATATACGGAACACAATCGTACATTTACAAATGCAACTGTAGAAAGTCTGCTTTGAGCCTATATGGAATAAGAAAATATACAAAAACGACTTTTTCGATTTCGTTTTGCTGAATGAAACCACCAAGGAGGTAATATAACGGCAGAATTCGTTCTAGATCGCTCGAAGCGTCACATTAATTTTGCTGCAGGTTGACGGATATAAGAGCGAGAGAAATCTAGATACTCGAGCGATGCTTAATGGCTGCGTTTAATCCGGGAACGTATAATAAACGAACAGAATTATCCTGAATAGCAGGTTTTCATCCCCGTCGCGTAGGTGGTTTTCACCGCGGTGCAATCAAATGAGATACTTGACTTTTGAAAGTTTCGGAGCGACGAAAAAAATCAAACTTGCTAATAATGCGCTATCAGATTAACAGTAATTACGATTAATTACAAGCTTTCTTGGCTTCTTATATTCACATCTCCCAGAAATTACTCCTTCGGTTTCCATGACTAATAGGTATAATCAAACAACTTACTCCATGACACAAACAAGAATATTATACAAATATTAAAACATTTTCTAAACGATATGTAAAAAAAATATATGTATATACTGAAATCGAAAATATTGAAATATTATTATAATGTACAAATATCAAAAAATCGAGTTGATATCCAATCTTTTCCATCCGAATTAATTTTCGAATAATTATCTATGACGATTCCTCAATTGACCTTTTATTTTAATTACACAATAAGTGTAAATCGAAACGCATTGTAGACACGAATGTGTATCTGAATAAGGATCTCTTTCTTGCTCGACTCGATCGAAGACCTATTAATGGTACACGTAGGCAATGATATCTAGTACGCGATAGCGATTTCGCCATAGATCACGTAAGCACAGTGACGGCGTTTCGCTGCAACATTTGCGAGCGGTAGCGTTCCGCAAGTCACGATTCTTCAATGAAATCCCACGAAACGTCCATATCACGATTTCGATCTGGTAACGCGAGTTTTAACACGATTTGTTTAAACTTTAATTATTGAATGTGAAAAATATAATCAATGTATTTAAATAATTTCTCTCTGTGAGAGGAATAGAATTTATAAAAATATCTAAAAACTGAATATGTAATAATATAAAAAATAATATAAGAAAAATATAAATAAAAACAAAACTAAAAATAAATTTTAAAAAATATTAATATATTAATATATTAAAATAATAAAATATAGTATTAAAATATTATGAAATAAATTTAATAAAAATAAATTTCTTACATTCCATTATTGATTTATTAAAAAGATATATAGACAGAAAACATCATATCATATAATAATTTCATAGAATAATTTCAGAAAAAAGACAGAAAAATATATGTAATATTTTACTTTCTTTACAAATTATGCTGTACTATAATTCTGATACATTATGCTATAAAATGTCGTTCTTTGAACAAATAAAGAGTCCTGTCAACGTGACAGAAATAACTCAAAACTCGACGCCTTTTAGACGGCGGACGTGACGTCATGCCCGTGCCAAATACTTTTACCGACGCAGAACGGAAGTCGTTATTTTTACCGCTTGTCTCCCTTTCGTACGAATCAATGAGAGGATTTATTCACGCTAATCGTGTCATCGATCACGTACCGTGCAATGCGTCAATGAAAATTAAATAACAATATTACTTTATATTATTTTCTTAATATTATGAAAAAAATATAATTCTTAATATACGAAAAAATAATCCTCTAGATTCAAATTGTAATTTCAAAAGATTATAAAAAAGTTTTAAGAAAAAAATGACATTTTTTTTTCAACATCTTGTAATGTGTACAATACTGCATCGAATGCTGCGTGTGCAGAACAAACATGTGTTGCACATTCGAATTTATTCAGCTTTATGCTTAATATAGGTATCGCGCAACAAGACCAGAGTTCCATGTGTGCGAAACTTTGTTTGTGTTTCTCCACAGAAAAAATGTGACCTAGATGTTTCGCGGATTCAAATCCGATGATTGTAGTTAACGTTGGTTTAACAACATCCGATGTTAATTAATATAATTATACTTCTTAATTACGCGTTGCTAATTCTTTATAAATATTCGTTAAAGACGGAGAGACCTAACCAACACATCGATTAAAAATTATATATATATATATATATATATATATATATATATATATATATATATATAGTTATTATAGCTATTATTTATAAAATTTATAAAAATTATATATGGAAAAAATATATTTAATTCTTTAATATAAATTTTTTAATTGTTTTTAAAAAGTTACACAAGGGATTAGTTTAAAATACAATTTTATACAATAAATAAACTTGGCCTTTAAAATAATTAAAGAAATCGTAGATTAGATAATTAAATCAAGGTACTCATAAGGATTGATTGAAAGCTATAAAAATTGATTTATATTCTTTCTTCATATTAAAAAAAATTCATATTTTTTTAATCCGACAGATTATCAGAACTAATGAAAGCATAAATATGTGAAATATATCAAATCTATCATTTGATTTTTAATCTCTGTAATTAGTCTTAATCTCTGCATCAGCTTCAATGAACAGTAATCGACAATTGCCGATTTTCTAACTATTGTTAGATTGCTATTTTCAGAAAAAAACTCTGCTGTACATCTCAACTATCCCATACACGTTATCCATGTAACAGCAATGATAATAGCAGCAGAGATAATCGTTGTACGTTGTGTCACAAGTGGAATCAAATTTAATAAGCCGAGTGCAAACTTGAACGCGATTAAGGAAACGATTACCAATATACGGCTTCAGAACGGATCGAACAAAGTCGTATTATATCGCGAGCTCGTTATGGACGATTTGTTTTCATAAACGATTACGTGGTGGTGAGATCGTTAAATTTAGCACGCCTGTTATGGCAATCAAAAAACCTTGAGGTGATAAAAGATAATCAATACTCCATTCTCGTTACTATATTCATAAAAAAAATCTGCTATTTATAGTACCAATATTTTTTAAGCAATCTTATAATCAATGAATCTCATAATTATAATTTTTTTTTTATTTCATCACAAAAGAGGGTGCGATAAAATACATAGAAAGCCAAAAGCGTGTAGCTAAACTCAAGCGTATAATATAGTTAGACTCTGTCTAAAGATAATGATCAGGAATAATATCACTGTCAATTTCTGAAGATCTCAGTCAGCTATTCAACAAGCTAATTTCTGGGACGAATCCATTTCGACCTTGACACGCAGAAAAAGCAGCAATGCGATACCGAACGAGTGTTCAGCGGAAAAGCTAAAAATATTGATTTTCTTTTGAATAACGTGCAAACGTGAGAATTTATGTCACTGATATAAATGTTAATTAGCTCAAAATATCCACCTATTATATTTAGCAGAAAAATATTTATAAATAATTTTATCAACCACTTTCAAGATCACATCCTTTAAAGGATAAGTTAGAAACGATATTATTTCTTCCACCAACGAGTTATTTCGTTTGTCAGATATTTATAGATCAACGACCTATAACGATCACTAACGTGAATTCAAGGAAGGTTGGTAAAATCAGGTCATCCAAAAAAGAAAATACTTTGAAAGGAATCTTGGCGCTCATCACAAACGACCCAACATCTCGCCAAAATTCGAGCAGGGTCTACGGCCTGGCGACCCGTTTCGCGTGAACACTATCCGACCTTCATCTTCTTCCATCCGTTTGCACAAGTATACGGAATTCTCTCTCTCTTTCTCTCTTTCTCTTTCTCTCGTCGAGTTCTCTCACGGTGCGGTAAAGAAGCAGCGAAGGAGCGGAACGGCTGAAGAAAGCTGAAGAAGCGTTCGTGACGGAAGGAAAGAGAGAGGGAGAAACAAGAAGAAACCTCGAGAACAACCTCGGCTGGCATCTCGAACGTAAGAGAGGCAGCAGCAGCACAACGTGCAGACAGGAAACGTTACCTCGAACGATGGTCGTGACTGGCCAATCGGAAGCATCTAGTCGCTTACAACACCACATATCGCCGAAAGACAACACGAGGATTATCGATATCGATGAAGGATCCGTCGACCGAAGAAGAAAAACCTCCAGACGACGATCGAGAATTTTTTCCTCCGAACACACGAACTCTGTTCTTGCTCGAAAGGTGGAGCGCAGTGAACCCCAGGCAGGCTGGCTGCCTGGCTAGCTGGCTGGCGTCGCGACGCTGCGCGGCGCCGACGGTACGCGGTCGATAGATGAGACGCGTCGGGTGGTTTTCCCCGGTTTTCACATGCCGCACTATTGCAGTTGGCGGGGCAAACCAGAAGATGGTGTTGTTGAGAGCAACGAGGGCGGCCCCGCGAGGACCTTGAGACGCTACATCGAGCGCCGCAACGTCGACGATGACGTTGGCGCGAGCTCGCCGCGGGAAGGACATCGATTTCTCTGACATCGTAGTTACCGACCGCAGAGTACACTTTGTTTTGGAGCCAGATATATATGGAGCATAATCAAATTTAAATCGAGCCCGAATTATCAAGAAATTAATACCAAAAAAGCCCCATGTTGCTGAAGTGTATTAAATAATAATAATAATAATAAAAATTAAATAGCAAATTATGCAATAACTAAAAAAAAACTGGGATATATTTAGAAAAGATATATAAATCGTGGAGCATCAAATTAAATTAAATATAATTAAATATATACAAAATATATATGTAAACGTTGTGATCAATTTATATAAAAAAATTATATTTTTGAAACGTTATTAAGAAATGTTATTCTTAAAACTTGAAATAAGACACTCATTGCATTCTTATAACAGATTTAGGTATTACAGATTTATGCTTGAATAATTTCAATTATGTAATCAGCTATAATGAAATCTAACGGAACACACACACACTATTCTAAGTTTCAATCTTAGCAGAGTGAAACTTACATTCAAAGTAAAACTCTCGCAATAGCCCGTTAAGATCTCAGTTAAAGATTCAAAGAGCAATTAAATGCGATTCGATGTTCCAGATGGCTCGCCAGCGTATTGTAATCTTGAGAAACTATCCTCGCGGGATTACAAAGATTGGCCGAAGCTTCGATTAATCGATTTATAGATTCGACCTAGCGCCTCGCAGAGGCGGATGCCTTCTCACATGATGGTGAAGCGAAACCATCGTCGATTTACGTGCATTTCTCTCTGATTCCCATCCCACAACCACGGGCGATAACGCAAGCGAAGCGTTACAGCTCAACCTTAATTTCTTTCTCTCTCTCTCTCTCTCTCTTTCTCTCTCTCTAATCTCGTCGACAACCTCTGACAAAATCTAATCAACGAAGACTTTTTCAATTCGCAGACCCACTCGAGCGAAACCGCGCGAGTTATAGCGAAGAAGCGAACAATACCACATAAACTTGAGATATCTCACATAAAGTAAAATCAGCATTCTCGCTCACTGCCGAAAGCTGCGAACTATAACGACTTAATAACATGTCTTCGTGGTTCGCAAATTATGTACATACAGCCTACTAATTTCGTTAAATTATAAAACCTGTATTGCGAAACCTGTATTTTACCCTCAAAACGATATCATGTCGACATTGAGATTCTGTTCTCTACAGATAATCAAAAAATAAAGGTATTGACAAATATATATATATATATATATATATGTGTGTATGTGTGTGTGTGTGTATAAATTTCTGTATTATTAAATAAATTAGTGATTAAATGATTGCAAAAATAGAATTATTTACTTTCTTATGACTAATATCTGAATAATTTATATGTTAAACATATATCCTATTTTATGGGAAATAATTTCGTGACATAACTCATGAATTATATATTTCAATATATGTATAAATACGATTAACTATAAGAAACTAAAATTTCCTGAATCTATTCTGTATTTAAACACGCGCTGTCGGTCACGAGATTGTTTCAAAGTATTTATCCTTTTATTCTGTTGAAGTTAAACCGCAGATTAGGATTCTAGGAAATCAGCTAGCATTCCCAAAGGGTGAATCCGATGTTTGACACGAAAGCAGACAGGCACTAGCGGAGCACGAAGGAGCTGGTTGGGCTCGTTGGAATCGCGGCGGGATTAAACGGGCAAATTACGGGTTTGCAGATGTCGGGAGGAGGAGGATGAGAAGAGAGAAGAAAAAAAAAGAGATTAGAGAGAAGAGGAGGCTCGCAGGGCGAAAATAAAGAAAGCGGAGGACAAGACGTCTCCCAGCGAATTCCACAGGTTATATGCGGACGTGGGGCACCACCGAATTTATTGCATCCTCAGGACCCCCGGTGTAATTATCCCCGTACTGCAATCCTCGAACGCGTGTCCCCGAACACGGATCAGAACATACAGTGCAAGACGATGGTGGATAAATTTCTTGAAATAAGTTCCAACCGTTCCTAGTTCTTATCTTCTCAGTGATGAAATTATTTTTTTGATAACCGAAAAAATTCGACAAAAGTATTCTGGATATATTCTCATGATTAATCGATTTATATAAATATTTTGAAAATAACGCCGAATATATTTTTCCACATAAAAACAGGATTTTCATACACGAATATCGTTCAACTGAGCTATAGATAATTATGTAATTACGATAGTTTCTGCGAAATTTAAGTATCCGATAATATTCAGAGAGACTTGTGAATTTCTCATCCTCGGAAGCCCGTCCGTCTTACAAAAGATGGACACGCCGCATTCCGTGAAAGCTAAATATACTCGGGACACATAGTTTCTGCGCGCAAATCTCGTGGCCGAGAAAAACACCAAGATAATCCAAATTCCCCCTATAGTATATCCGCTTATCCGTGTGAGATTGCGTACGGATTAGCCGGACATCAAATGCGGAAGCACGCGGGGTTCGCGCATTAACGTGCGAATTAGGAACGCCAGTACTTCTGACATATGTTGTTGTACGAAGGGGTTTCCAAATCAGATACATTCCGTGATCGAGATCAGGGAAACAGAAACAGAAAAAAAAATCGACTCTTTTACAGACCGACTTTTCAAGAAATAATGTTAAAACATTATTGAAAAATAATTTGTTAACATATTTTTCATATCTGAAAAGAAACGGTAAAAAAAAAATTTAATTTTTTTTAAATAAATGTTAATCTAATAAAAAAAAATCTTTGATATAAATATAAATGTGCAAATGTCTCATTAATTCTATTTATCATCGGCGAAAATTTTTATTACTAATATAATCAGATTTTTAGGTATATATTCGATTGTCTTAATAAGTTTGAGAACCCCTGTCAGGTATGACGGAACCGGTAGCATCTACCGAGTACATTCAAGTGACGAAGAAACATGAGAACGCGTCGCTATTTCTAGAATGAAGAGACCTGCCCGTTAACCACTGTTAACCCTTGACCGATAAGTGTATTCTTGAAATTGCATTCATAGTTTCTTTCTAGGACTCCGTACCGGTTTTTAGAAAACCAACGCGACCGCGCTTCGATACGCATTTCGTCGACCGAACAGTTGATTATGCCGTTACCTATGTACTTGTGTACAACTTGAAAGAGTTATATTAGACGTCAAATTCAACAATGTACAAGTCATCACATGTGTTAGAATGTTAAAAGTAAATATGACTTCTCATTTTAATGAATACAAAATAATTGCTACGAATCGAATACGTTTATAAATTATAAACATATATATTTTGAGTTCTTTATGTATTTATATTTTTGTTATATTTTTCGTACGAATATTTCGAAACTATTTTTATTTATTAAAAGATATAGAATTAAGATAGCAGTGTCTAGAAAAATTGTAACATTTTAAATATATAGATGAATAAATATATTTACCCAGAAAATACTTATATTATACAAAGATATATGCATATATATATGACTATCTTTTTAAAGATTATTTTTATCTCCTTCTCTCTCTCTCTCTCTCTCTCTCTCTCTCTCTCTCTCTCTCTCTCTCTCTCTCTCTCTCTCTCTCTCTCTCTCTCTCTCTCGTTCTCTATTTAATATGTAATAAGTTTAATATGTACGTAGAAAATCACTCGTCATTAATATTCCGTCGATCGAAAAGTACCTTGGACAATAACAGCGACGAGTTCGCTGCTGGTTGCCAGACAGATCGATCTATCGAGAATAGCAGTTGGTTTCTAGCGAAGAAGTCGTTTGGCAAGATCATTATCGCTTGTAAATCGTCATCACGCTCGCGGACCCGCTACTGGTTTCGCTATACTGAGTTTTTCTGATCGCCGCGCACACTTTCGCGATAAAATCATATCTCGATCACGGCCATTATTTATGATTTATCACGAGATATGGCAACTCCTCTCGATTTCACATAGACGACAGAGTAAACACGAGATTTGCCGTGTAAGGCTAGTCGTAAAGTTGCTTGTCGCAATCAAGATGGAAAACAAATCGCTCTGAAAAGGAATTTTTACAACTTAATATGTCGGACACAGTGTGCAAAATACTCGCACGATGACAGAAAATATGGTAGATTTATTTTTGCCACGATTAATAATGTAATGTCGGTTGTTGACGTTAATGAGCGAGATTTTCAACAAATTGATGTTTATGTACGTTTTAGAAATCGATTTTATTAGTTTCTAAATATTTTATGTAAATGTGTTCAAATATGTATAAGAAAGTGAATTTATATATAATTTATTTAAATGCATGACTAAAATACTACAATCTTTATCTTTTCACAAGTTCTTTATAAAGGTTCTACATATATTTTTATATTATATAATTTTTTCTCTTATAATTTTTACAATAAAATCTGCTTTAGATCTATAATTTTCAGAAAATTTATTAAGTATATAAAATTATTAATGTGTGTGAGAGCTACGTATTAGAAAGCTCACGCTTTTATAAAAACTTTTTTAATCCTTTGTTATCTTATCAATTTTATTAGAATGTAATACGAAAGAAAAATTGGATTCCTTGTACGTCTTGAAATAGAACAAAAGCGAGAATGACACACGTGGCTCCGGACTACTATCGGCTCGAGACGTATGTCGGGAACGAACCCTGTGGAAAAGCACAACGTGTCGCACACGCGTACGTTGGACTTGGCTATTTTTGCGCCTGGGCTTCCCAAAGTGCACCCAGCAGACTGCCACAACTGCATTCCGCTCGTTCATACGTATTACGGTATGTTTAATATTTTTTTGAACAATAATAGCGCGTCATTATACTATCTGGTATTTTAAACCTTTAAATATCCAAACTATATCAATTAGAATACAATATTTTTAATTTATAATAATATTTACGTGAACATTATTCTCTGTCACACAGTGTACAATTTCATGTATCCTTTTTTTTTTAATTTTTGTACTCGACTCTTCTTGTGATATTTCATTATGTTAATACGTATTAATGTAGATACAATAAATTTTAATACTCTCACATTTTTTGTGTAAACACGCGTGATAAAATATGATGATATAAAATATATTTTTAAAAATGTTGTATAAATTTAGTATAAATATATTTCGATCCAAAATTTTTTTTATTTCAAGAAACGTGTTACATAATCATGAAAAGGATAGTGAACTTTTCTCTAATCAAATGTTCCCAAATTTTCGTAAAACTCTGAGTTGGAAATGTACTAACTTCAAGGGTGACATTGAACTGTATACTTGTATATTTAAAGGTCTCATAAGAAGTATAAGTTCAAGGCGAGTTACAAAAACGGAACTACGTTGATGGCTGCCAGAAACGAAGAACTTGAGAAAAGAGGAGCGAACAAATCGAATACACTTTATCATATTAGAATAATTATAGTTCAGTGTAATTTCGAGTTTGATATCAATCAATAATGTGAAGAACATTTGTATGTTCTAGCACGAGATAGACAGAATTCAATATCAATATTTAAATTGAAACCATGAAAGTATATTATCTAAAGAAAAAAGTATAAAGTTGTATGCAAAACTTATGTAATATCAAAAGAATAAATTCGTGTTTTAAATGCCTTGTCAAAATTGACAGAAAAATTAGAAATAACGCGAGAGATATCAGAGCTTTAAGTTTAGAATGTTATAACAATAAGTTATCAAGCACCTACAAAATATTAAAAACTCTCGACAAATTTATTTTTACAATTGAAATAGTGTATTGATATGCTTAATAATTTGCATTAAAAACAGGAATGCTTTTACTTTATACAATATATTGGCCTCTGAGGCTGCATCTCATGATCTTTTAATATTAGTCGAGAGGCGATAACCATACGATATACTATATGGATATGCGTTTTGAAAAGGTCACGTAAGGCAAGAGGTTTTATTTTGCCGTCGAACTAAGAATTCCATGAGACTTGATATTAATTGATTTTAATTTTAAATACCAAAAGAGATGGGCGATACCAAGAGATTAAATTTCGCATGCACATTTCGCCTCTGCAAAAATTTCAAGAGTTTATAAGATGTAAATTAGATTTAAATAAATTAAGAAACAAGAAACAAAGAAATTATATTTTCAAATTATTAAGGCAAAATTGACTGTAAATTGATCAAGAAATGTACAGACAAATTAATAATAAAATAATATTTGTACACTTGAAGATTCAATTAATTTCATGCAAAACAACAGTTTCCCAAGTATTAGTTTATGACTGAATATTACAATTACAAAACAACGCTAAAATCGCACGATACGCAACAATTACGAATTAGAAGCAGGAAACTGCACGCGAGGCATAGCAACGAAGATTGCACAGTGCAACGAGAAAGAACGATCGAAGGTATAGTAATATAACGGGCAAGTACAGTCCCAAATGAATTCATTTGCCCGAGAAAATTATAGTTTATCATGGTACGGTGGCGGTGAATTATTTCGAGCTTCTGCTCGTAAAAGCTGTGAAGCTAACCAGGTGTCGTCGAGATTTTCCGAGTTGATAAATGAGTCATTTCTATGTCGCCGGCTTATTGCAAGTTTCTATCGATCTCAGGGAACGAATAGATACCTGCGGTGGAAGACTGAACGTATATCTTCTTAATAATCGGTGGATCGAGCGAGGAAAATCGATAATTATGCGAGACTGTTCGATAAAATTAATAGAGATACTCTATGACCTTTATTCTGGCATTCTTGCGCGAAATGCAACAACGGAAATAGATGTACTTCAGGCGTGAAAAATTGATAATTAGATGCAAGTCACCCAATAAACTTGATAATAAAACGCACTTTAATGTCACGGACTTTTTCGAATCGCGATGAGTTGATATGAGTAGATAGTGGCGTGAGTTTGATAAATTAATAATTATACAACACAATATGTGTGCACGCTGAAGTCGCGA
Organism: Anoplolepis gracilipes; assembly: GCF_047496725.1. NCBI lineage: Eukaryota > Metazoa > Arthropoda > Insecta > Hymenoptera > Formicidae > Anoplolepis > Anoplolepis gracilipes. The sequence goes on from NC_132973.1 coordinate 14,371,199, forward strand.
AAAGAGACATTTCAGTTTCGAATTTATCTATATAATCTATTAAGAAAGAGAAACTTCGCCTTCGTCAAGTAAGTATTAAATATATGTATGAAATATTAAAAATGACAGATATCTGTTAACCATGGAAAATCGATAATTATGATAGGTATACAATATGCCTAACAAAATTGACGATTATCTTATTAATATATTTTCTAGGTAAAAATCTTTATTTAATGACGACGCGTACGTCCGATAAATTTCACGCTACTCAAGTTTTATAGAAATGTTTCTTTATCATGATTAATTTTCAAGCAGATATCCTTAATCGGAAGTATTTAAGCGTAACATATCGGTAAATTTCGTCAATGTAATAGAACAAAATTCCGCAAAGTTTATCAAGTGTTATATTAAATCCATTAAAAAGTTTTTAAATGTTATATTTAAAACGGTTTACGGGACTTCAAATCAAATAACATTAACGTGATTATTCTGTTTCATGAAATAAAACATGATCCAAAAGGTACGTGCAACTTACTAGCGGTTTAATTTTCCGTTTAAATGCGAGATATCACTATTAGAAACCGCGATTTACCACAAAGACGGGGATATTTCAATGTCACCATTCTTCCTCCATTATTGCATATAATAACTGTAACCGTAAAGTGCGTGGAATCCTACAAATTAAGTATGTACTTTGTATCGCAAGTACAATTCTTAATCTTCTTAGATTCGAATAAGCTTTATTGCTGAAAGCTCATAAGCGAGTTGCGCCAAATGACAGTTTGATAAAATACCTAACCAAATCACGGAAGTGCGAAGGTTGAACATAAAGTTTCGGAGACAATAAAGATTGACGTCCGCGAAGTAATAACGGTGCAAGATTAATGTCGTAGATCGTATCGAACCAAGATTGCTGTTGAGATGCTCGCGCTTCTACTTTGTACATCTTCTGAAGAAACATTCAAACAACTTTATACGATTGCGAAATAAATCTCATTAAATAGAAAATTTTTCTCTGCGCGCAATATGATAATTTATAAATGCTAAATATTCGTTATAATTATTAATTTGACAAATTTCAAGCAGAGTGTCTACTCAAATCTTGTAAAAAAAATTCGCTGAAAATTCTTTGATTTTCCAGATATTTTTTCAAAACTCCAAGTAAGAAGAATATTTTCAAGATTTTTTAATACAATTTTTTCTAAAATAAATTTTTTTTTGTTACATTCGTTATCTTATCATCTCAAATTTCTATTTTTGAATATCGCATTTTTATTTCCAAAAAATCAAAGTATGTCTCTAATTTTGATACAAAAGTAATTTTCTAATTTTTCTCAAAATTAAAAAAAATCTCGTTTAACTTTCTACACATTCACATACAACACTAAAATATTGAAAATATTGAGAATATAGCTGTGCAGAAGTTGAGACAAAACTATGATTTGTCCATTCGGCCCGCCGACCTAGACCGACTGGCTGGAGCGACGAGTTCACGAAAGGCCTTCACCTCGACCTTGAAGAGCACCGACCGTTCTAGCAAAGGTGAACCAGACAGTCGAACGGTATCCTTTCAACAGCGTGAGCAGTCCGCCCGGTCCAAGGTAAGTATAATGCGTGATTTCCACGCTTATGTAAGCCCGAACGTTTTCTTACAGACACGTCACATACGTATCGTTAATACTATGGTCTTGCCATCGTTTCATCCGTTCGTCTGATGCCGTGACACGTCAATGCGAAATGATATTAGGCACGCTACCTCATTCGTATAATTTACTTTGGTATTATATATCGCTTCGACTAGAAATGCTTTTCTTCTACTTGCATTTGAAAAATCAAATTTTCCAATAATAGAATTATATATATTTTTTCTCTATATATGTTGCATATATTTGATGTAAAAAATTACATCAAATACATGCAACATATAATCTCTCTTTTTTCTCCCTAAATAAATATATTTAAAACTATAATGTGTATGTAAAATATATAATTTCATATTTTATCTCGTCTAAAATAATTGCAGTCGATATTTTAAGAATGATACCTTTTTTCTTGACTATATCCAATTACTCAGTCATCAATAACATTAATTACATGATGCAGAAAAAGATAGCCATAAGATGAGCCAATTTCTAACGAACATTAATCAGAAGGATGATTCATAGGTTAGCGAGCAATCTCTATTAAATTGATCTTTACTAAAGCGATCGTGCAAATAGTCGTCACACTTTCTAAGCACGTGTCTTTTTTTTTGTGCTGTGTGCGTTTTATTTCCGAAAATTCGAGCTTAATGGCATAATTTTATTCATTTTATAGTACGACTTTGTCACTATAGGAAAAGACCATCCGTGAAGCAAACTAGACAACCAAGTCAAAAGGGAACCTAATTAAATTTAGTGCGATAATTAAGTATGCGAGCAAATCGTTTATCGAGATACGTGACCTGATTCACACAAGGATTTTACAAGTAATAGTTCGTAATTTTCATCAATTTACCGTGTACAACAATGTTTATTATTATTCATTGCAATTCAAAAGTATAAAAAATTGCCACATAGTTCTAAAGAATATAAGATAAAAAGATATTATTTTTTTCTCTCTAGTATGAAACTCTCTTTAAAAAAATAACAAATATATCTTTAAAAAATAATTAATTATATTTTAGTAATCTACAATAACTCGAATTTTCTACAACGCTTTTAAAAAGATTAAATCTCACGATTAGAATGATTTATTTAGCGAAAACCTCTGTTGACAACAAGTAAAGCCGACTCGCGTCTCTATTGTTTTCAGGTGATATGATCAAAACGCTGAGCACGTGTTCTCGCTAATAACGACCGAACCGAATTGTAGAAGGAACGACGTGACGCATCGCGCCTTTCTATGGTAAATTGTATTTTGATTTGTATCTTTTCTCACTATTGTATGTATCTTCCCACGACGCACAAGTGCAACTACGCTGAACCCGGTGACGCACTGCAATATTATCCTTTACGTCTACGTGTCCGAACGGCATCTTTATGTCAGAGATCTTTACGTTTTGTGACATAATCGGTAATATTATCTTTCTGGCAATAATATTCTAAATATCTCTCTAGATTCGCTCGAAATTATATTTTCGCATTAAACTTTATTTTTTTAACAACATTTTGCCGGAAAAATTTATCTCAAAAATTTGTTTCGAAAATGACATCTGTTTTGAAGACCTAACATTCTCCATTAATTGATCTCGTTCGAACACGCAACGATCAATTTTCACAATTCGCAATGAGGTGAGATGTAGAGACCAGAAGTACCGCGAAAGCAGTCACACCCAACTGACTAAAGTGACGTTAAGTGGACCTTCGCGTTTAACATCACTGGCCTCTGCACGTCAACACGTTGGCCGTGCCGGATAACTTGTTCGTTCCAGCCGTACTGTGCATGCGTATGTCTGTCATGTTTATGTAATCGCATAATGAGACGTGGGCGAGGTCGATTATTTCGTTCTTCTTCATTTCCTGAAGCAAACTTGGAAGAATCTACTGAGGAAATGAAAGAAAAATCCTTGTGATAGAAACTTTATACGAATCTTAAAATCAATATTTTTTCAAGTTTCTTTTGTCTATACGTTTTTAGAGATAATTTAAAATCAATTTAGAATAAAAATTGATTCTATATAAAATTTAAATAAAAGTTCATTTCAAATAAACCTTTAATATTAATCATAAGCACCATTGTACTATAAACTTTTCATACATCTCTGTAGTTAAATCTCAAATAAAAATTGATTAAATTCGAATGTTAGCTCAAATAAAATTCTACGTATAGTTCTCGTACTCAATGGTCAAGCCTTTCGTCTTAATCCCGATAGACAATGGATCACGAAGCGAACAATCACGAAGCGCAACGAAAGTCGACGAGGGTGAACGGCCGTAGCGGACAATCCACGCTCGTGTATAAAACGTTTCGGGCGATTTCCTCATTTGTCAGTGTTTGATTCACTGTGACAATTGCACAAGGGTCCAGTACAAGGAGAAAGCCTCAAAGCGAGACAGAAAGTACGTAGGTGGTTTTCGAGCGAAAGAAGAAGGTTCCTCTGTCGCAACGTGTAACGAGCAAGCGTGTGTCAACTTCCTCTACGGGAAAAACAATTTTCTAATCTTTTATCATTCCATCAAATCTTTATTTTCTATTGATTGTTACTGATAATATTATTATCAATACATAAAAAAGAAGAAGCAATTGTCATTCACTAAGAGTTTCCTCTCGAAATATTTTTATCTCAATAAAAGTAAATATTTTTTATTTATAAATAAAATTTTATAAATAATGATTTGTGTGTAATAGAGCTGCACTAGCGTAAGCTGTAATAAGTGTGTACATATACCGAATGTATGCTCCTCAGAATTATCTCGCTGCAATTAGAGTTATATGACCGACGATTTATCTATAACCAGCATCTCTCTAGAAACAAATTACCGCGAACACATTCTACGATCGTTTATCACACCGTTAAGAAATCTGTCGACCAAGCCTATGTACATCAGCTTCCATTGGAACGTCGGGCTACTATACGCGAAATCCACTTTCTTGAAATTATGCCGCGCCCAATAAGGAAATGAAACTGTGCTACATATGTACATTATCGTCCGATAAAAATGCTGATCTATCACGAAAAGCGAACAGGCGAGAAATATCACACTTTCTCGAAGACATTGCTAAATTTAAAATGAATCGTTAAATATATTTTTAGCTCATATTATCCGTATTTATAGAATATTTGTAAAATTTGCACAATCTATTTTTAGTTGAAAGCTTGATTATAATCGAAAAAAATCATTAATTTTCAGTCGCTTGCAACTTAGCTGTTCTTGCTGAAAATATAAGCACTCTTTGGTTTTTAGTTTCTACTAATTCTAATCGAAAAAACAAACATACTTCGACTATCATGTACGTAGAGTATCACAGTCGAAGCGAAAACGATTAAAAACTTCGCGAGGCAACCGCGAATAAACTTAGAATGCAATTAAAGGAAATTTAACGAACCTCTTATCGTTATCCGGTGTTGCCGTTCAGAAAATTAGTCGGACATGCTCAAGGAAGCTCATCGTTTCCGCGAAGTCTTAATTTTTTCCTGCCACGAAATCGAAGAATTCGCCACGGCGTTCTCTCTTCTCATAGAATCATTTCGCTCGCGTTACATGCACTTATATACGGCGAACGCTGTTGAATTTATTGACTGCGCGCGAGAGATGGGAGTCATTAGACAATTAAACGTTTGATTCACGAATATAAACGATGACGACGGCGTATAAAGAAATCGTTGTGACTAAACAAAAAGTAGAGAAACAATCAATGCAATCAATGTTGTAATATCGTGTATTACATGTTTGAAATTATATTTTATAATTATATCATATTATATTATAAAAGAGATAAGAAGATATTTTTCGCATGTCTATAACATAAACGTTTAAAAACGACTGTAACTTCCTTCCGCTAATCGTACTGAAACGCGTGTTAGCGCGTGCGGCCTCGCACGCGTCGAATTATACACCGTTGAATTATGAATGGCACGGGATAATGGAAATAATTAACAGCGTCCGATTTGCAGATACTAATGAAGAGCCGGCGAGACGCGGTTTGCTGCACGCATTAATGCGCATATCTCACCGTCAGGAAATTCTCGGTCGCGCCGCAAGATGCATTTATAACAAAGCCATCTTTTGCAATTACCGCCATCGATTCTGCCTATCTACTACTTGCTTCTTCGCGTAGCGAATTCGCACGCCATGCGGGCGACCGGTTCGATCGTGCGGCTAATATACGGCGGGAAAGGTGAATTTCGATTTCACCGGGTCGACGACGTGACCGTTGATCGCGGGCAGGTAAAGAAAATTAACGGTAACGCGCGAATAACTGTTATTATATTTTCCGGAAGATGTGTCTATTAAGGGCGCTTTCGCGAGAATCTCACGTTCAATCCTTCCAAATGCTAATTGTAAATTTGCAAAATGCCGGAAAAAGTGAGGACGTTAATATGAAATACTACATTACATTAAAATTTATTCAAATAAACAAGTTAAATATTTAAATGTAACTTTTAGAAAAAGATATCAAGAATGTATCATTGATCGTTTTAAGAAAAGATATCGAGAACGTATCACGTTGAGAAAATAAAATAATGTTTCTAATATATTGCGTTCAACTTTCTCTTAAGCTGTCAAAAGTAGTATAAATATATGAAATTATGAAGAGAATAATGTGTAAGTAGATCTGTGAAAGAGATATGAGATTTGTAACAACATGAATGATTTGTACGTACATATTCGCATAAATATCCGCTAGAAATGATAGTTCACGATAGCAAGGACTTTCTGCGCGGAACCGATTTTTATGGAATGAATTCCTGGCACGGATTCCTCGATCCAAAACGAAACGTGAAATGTGCAATGCACCTTCATCGACCCACCTATCGTGGGAATCTATCACGCGACTCGAACCCGTCTCCCACTGGTTCGTACGCACACCGTTAATCCGCGTGTCGAAGGTCTGAATGCGAGAACCAAGCAAGTATATACAGCTGCTGCTGATATTTTTTAACCCGCTCTCTCGCTGCAAGTTTCTCATATCGACTGAATGAATCAGACGTCTATTCATTAAGCATTGAATGCTAAATAATTCGCTTTGCGTAAAAAAAGCGTGGTTGTTATATCAATTTGCATTTCCCTGCAACACGTTTCAACAGCGTTCATTCGTTTCAATGGAAACTTACTTCGAATTTTTGCTTATCCCGAATGGTTACATTGATAATGATTATTACTGTAATGACGTATATTTCGTCAGCGATAACAATTAAGTTGCGAAAGAAATCGATACATTTCGAAAGTTTAACTTGTGCAGATCTTCTAAAAAAAAGATCTTTATCAATTTTATCGCAATTCGCTAGACATTATATTAATCTCTCAAATCAGCCATATATCAATAGAAATCTGTTATAATTATATAACTCGCGCATAACTTGCAATTCAGGCTCGCAATAGATCGTTCATGCGATCGACGTTTAATTAATTAATCGATAGTTTCGCGCTGTTTTTATATTGCGATAGAAAGATGTATTAATTAGTCATGGAAGGAATATAAACTCACCTTTTCGTGAAAATAACTATGACCAAATATATGTATCACAAATATTAATCAAATGCGGCACTCACCTGAAACAAAAAAATTATATCCATTAATTTAATTATATCTATTAATTTTATAGCGGAAATATATTTCTAAATAATCGTGCTATTATATATCGTTCTTTCCTTTTGCATTATAATTCTCCAATATTAAAAACAATTATTGCAGGAAGCATGCGTTAATAATGAAGCATCGTCGCGAAACTCGCGCGATTAATGCTTCCACCGCAATTGATGGTGGACGAGATATCGATCTGTGATATCCGCGACCTCGTAGCGGCGGAAGATAAATTCCAAAGTTACCACAAAGCTACCTCGAACCAACGATTATCCTAGCGACTCTTCCTATTATGCACGCTATAATACATATATCGCGTGAGCACGCAAGCCGCAAAATAGAATTCACGGGGGCGATCGCGCGCGCACTTCGTTATATGTTAGACTTTACGGTGAAGATCGCGAATGATAGAAGAAACGTTCAAGCTCCTTCGCGCGAGAATCGTCTCGCTATCTACCCTACATTTTGCATCCGTCATGAATACTCAGCATTTAACGGTCATGTTACACTCGTTACGCTGAAAAATCGCGTTAAATGCATCACGCACGTTGTTTTAGATTCATGCTTCTCGCACGGCAAATTTCCTCTTCTTAAAATCGCATTAATAAATTAAAATAACTGAATTATATCTTTGCACAAATATGAATACATTAAGGTTTCAAAAGAAATAGAGATTAAAAAGATTCTACAGGTTTTATAAGCTAAGATAAATATCTATAAATATATATACGTTCGAAATTTCATTTTCTTTCCGATCGATTAAAAATACAATTTAAAAAAATTTTAATTTCTCTCAATACATAAATATTTCAGATCCATCAATTATCGGTATGAATAATAGTCAGAATCCTAAGATTCAGATGATTATTAAAAGAAATAATTAGTGGCTCAATTTTTCGTTTCATGAGTAAGAACACGAAATATCACATCGATACTTGTAACTTCTTCGAAATATTTTCTAGCTGTTACTAGTAGATAATATTTTATTGCACGAAAGGCCGAGAATTACGGAAAGCATACTCTTGTCTCGTTATATGTATGTGCAGGAAATATAACAAAAGCAATTTCTAAATAGAATGTTTCAATACATTATTATAATATTATATATATATTCTACATCACAGAATTACATATTTTGGATATTAATTATAGCAGTGATGCTAACATAATTGCTTGTGTAATTATGTGTTTTGCAATGCAAACAATCATAATTAACTGCTTCGCGATTTAGCATCATGCTGGAAGACATTTTAAGTTTATGTTTGATTTAAATGTGATCGACGAAATACACAAATATGATACTTGAATAATAAATTATTTCTTAATTACGACAAATAAATGAATGAATTGAGCTTTATCCGATCTGAAAGGGAAAGCCAGCTGTATTTTTCCAATGATCCGTAAAAAGCAATCCGAGAACAATGCAACGAATGCACGATGCAAATGCATCGGAGATCTCTCCTTTCGTGCACGTGGCCGGAAGGAGAGAGAGAGGCGAGAGCAAACACATCGTTCGTATTCTGCCAATGCGAAACGCACGTTGACCTAGGCCATGGGTTATACACTGGCATCAGCGAAACGGGCAACAAACACGTTATAATGAACGGTCATAAATTCACTCAGTGTTCCGCATGGAGAAATTCTTCGTTATCGTTTATCGAGAAAAAAAATCACCGGCAAATAATAAGAAATATTTTTACAAAATCGGGTTATATATAAATTTGTATATATTTTGAAAAAAGAGAAATGAGATATTTCTTACACTTTAAAATCCTGGATATTATTAAAGTGCGTTCGCCATCTTTAGCTTTCCGTAAATTCTCACAATTTTGTTACATCTCCGTGAGACGCTTCTCTCGCGCTGAGATCTAATGAAAGTATCTCGGGCGCACAGTTTCTCGTTGAAAAATACTGATAAGCAGCCTGAACAATGTTCTATTGTGAAAAGCGTGTTAGTTAGGTAATATGCGAGAAAACGTTTCCTTCAGTTTAAAATGTTCTGCACCCGGCATAGTTAAGAACGCCTATGGCTAATCACCGAGAATAGCGCACGCTTAATTAGAAGAAGTTGAGCGAGATGATATTTCGCATCATGCAGCTTTATCGCTATAAATATACCATAATGCGGTCAGTCGCATTGTTAATTATAATTAAAAAAAGGAAAGAGTATCAACTTAAATATGTATTGCCACGGTAGCTTAAAGTTTAAGAAACCGTATAACAAAAACAAATGTGACTATTTATAAAATAAAGAAATAACTCTCTTGAAAAAGAAAAATATAACATCCGGTTGAATGACCTAAAGTTAACTTCTATAAAATTATCCTCGGCCCGGCTTCTTCTATTAGCTAGGACTTAATGTTTTATAGTGTTCACTTTTTTCGCAACGAAAATATATTGTATAGAATTACGCGGAATTTTATACGAACTGGTTTCTGGTTTGTGTATCGTATTAAGAGCAAAACATTGCAGAGATACTAAGAGGTTAATGACGCGATTTTACGCGAGATGGTAGACAAGGTGATCGTGGCAGATCAAAATTCGTCGAGACGAATTTTGATCTGCCACGCCTTCCGTCCGGTGTACGAAAATCTTATGGAGCATCAAACCAACGGAATGCCATTAAGTCTTCGTCTACACGACACCGTACAGTCATTTTTCTTTCTTCTTTTTCTTTATCTCTCTCTCTCTCTCTCTTTCTTTCATACACAGTTTTTCAACTGCCAAGAGATTACGTATCGCGCAACATGATCGAGTTCCCTGGAACGATCGATGGTAGAAGACTTTCAACCACACGTAAATGGCACTAACCGACCTCTGGAGACTTTAGTACTTTTCGCCAAACATATACTCTTTGCAATTATGGCAACTCGACTGCAAATAAAGCAACCCGCGCTAGACGTAGCAAACGTGCTACGAATAGCAAAATTATCGCGAAAATTACAATTCCGTGCTCCGAATCGTAAAAGTACTATACTGATTGGATGATAAGTGTGGATGAAGGTGATATTATGTCGTACTACTATGAAACCTGGTTTATATTTAAATCGTTATCTCGATTTTTTATACTGGTGTACCATCGATTTAATATAATATAGTAAAGTAATATAGTAATACTTAGGATGTGTCCGTGAACTTAGTTCATGCGTAAATAATTGCGATAAAGTTTACAGCTCGTTGATTAGAAACCAATGTGAATAAAAATAAAAATTATGCGAGATTAAAAAATACTAATATTTGTAATAATATAAATCTTACTATACGATAATATAAATATTTATTAGATAAGTAAGTAGACATTATTAAATTATATCGCAATCATCTCCGAAATTTAAGAATAATAATTTGTAAGTTTTTTACAAATTTGATAAGCACTTCGTTATTCGAAAGTAATAATCGATCAGAATATTAAGGCCATGTTTCATCAGACATTTTCATCTTGCCGGCACGTTACAGCATAGTATTGCAAGTAATTATAGGTCATTCGCTCGAGTTTATTTAGTGGCATACGATTCATTAGAACAAATCCTTCGTTTCCTCCGCCAAGATAAATCGCTCTCTGTATGTTTTATCATACACATTACCAACATATAAACGCGAAATATCATTATATAATAATTGTGTGATTCGGTTCAACACACCGATGTATACTTATCTAGATGTTAATCTTTCTTAATTCTAACAGTGCACGTTAAATATGTAAATATTGTGCTCATATATATATATATATATATATATATATATATATAATTAAAAATTAAAAAAAATATGTTCCATTTTTTCAAAATTCAAAAATATAAAAGTAATTTATGTGTATGTGTTTACGAGAGCTTAAGCATTAATCTCTCATTTGATCAGCTGTAATACAATATCTTCCTATTATAAACAAATAATGATATTAGACGTACCTAGATCAGACTGTTCATATTTTGCGAGCATTGCGACTACCATTATGGAGCCTCTCCTACTCGATTCGGAATCGTTCACATTAACCACCGAAAGTGACAGTCAACGAATGTGACTAAAAATTTTTGTGAAAGTAACAAAATCGAAGAATCTCGATATTATACGATATCGAGAAGCCAAAAAAGGTTAACGGAACGAGACAATTCCGAGTGTTACCAGCCCTCGATATACGCGGTGAATCACCAATTTAGGACACTGTGTAGGCACGTACCGCCTTCGTTATGAACAGGTCGAGCGTAATTTATGTCGTCGTGTTTTATACAAGCCTACAAAAAGAGTTCACTTTTGTGATATTTTATTTTCTGTCATAACACGTGTAAATAAAATATATTAAAATATATAATAAACAAAATTTTCCGGATATTACAAAATTCTGGCAAAAATAATATCAGTTACTATAATAGAATATTTTACTTCAGCAGCTTGCGAATTTAGTGATTGATGCAAGGATATAATGAATTTCATTTTCCAATGTATAACTCTTTTTATCAAATTTTCTGAAATATTTTACTATGATATTTTACTATGATAACCGAGACCAACAAATTTCTTATTTCTTCCGTAATAAATATGATACAAAAAACTAAACAAAGTTGCCAGATACTTCACTGGAAAAAAAAAGAATTGAGAGAACGAACACCCGAAAAAACTCAACGAATAAACAATCGCGAAATATTTGTCTCAAAATGCGCACTGACCGGCGAATCACACGATAAGAGTTTGATTATCGTGTATGCGCGCGCGCTCGCGAAGGTGGAGAAAACCTCTAGACCCTCGTCCGCGTGTCCTTGACTTTCGCGTGGAAGACGCGTAACTGGCTCGCGCACTCGAATTCAGTATCGGAACGGGACCGAGATTCGTTCTACGGCTGCGTGAAGCCGAGTGCAGGCCTCCGAGTGCGATGAATCAAGCCCCCCTTTTCTTTCCTCTCGAGTCGACGCACCGCGGCTTCCTCATCCCCTCCTCGATCCCTTTTCCGTTGCATCTCTTTCTCCGCCCTCGCGAAGGAAAAATAGCATTACGGATGTCGCGATGACAACTGTCGAGACAATTCTTGGAAAGGTTCATGACATCGACAATCTATTTTCAGTCGCATAGTTCAATTATAAAAGATACAACAAATTAATTGCGATATATTAAAATAATTTCATCCTCAATAAATATATATGTATATACATATAATCGAGCTTTTTTTAAATATATTTTAATTTGAAAAATATTTTTGATTTGTTGATTATGTGATCTGCTATAGGTCTGTTATTTAAATACATACATTTAAATGCGATTTATAATGAAAAACTAGAATGAAAGATATTGAAAGATAATTAGGAAGAAGAAAGAAATGCAGAGTAGAATTAATTTGAGCGAATCAATTTATGGTAATTCTTAGAGAAAATGCAACATACGTAACTCGCACGCACCTAGCGTTCAGAAAGTAGCAAACAATGTTATGTCGAAAAAAAAAGCAAGGAAATAAAGAAGATGATAAAAGATAGACGGATTGCATTCTACTCATGATTAGAGATTTTTTTTTTTAATTAGTAAAAATTCGAAACGGCGCGTGATGACATTAAATAGGCAATCTGCCAATGACTAAATCAAGAACGTGTGCAAGATCTATATGTGTTAACACTTGATGAATCTTACTTCTATTTCTGCTGTATGTAGTCACACACCTGATAGAATCAACTAGAATATTCTACATGAGATTTCAAGCTGAATGAGTCAATTCAGCAAAGACACAAGCATATCTCGAATATTTAAATTGCCAAAAGTTTATAATACATATAATTTCAACCTAATTGAAAACAGAGCTTCTTGCAATATTCTTCATTCAAATGCGCTAATTGATAATAAAATTTATTTCTTATTTAAATTCAAGTCAAACTTTTAATTTTATATAATTTAAATTTGTAATATTTTATAGTCGCCAAGACATTTTACTATCTCTACGGGAAAAAAGATCAAATTTAAATCGACTCAAAGAATTTACACAAAAAATATTATTACTATTCGTGAGCAGTACACATATCAGGATGGTTCATGATTCATCTATCCTTTTATATCGAAGCGAACGAACGGAAAGCGTGCTTTAGCCACGCGAAGCTATCGCGATAAAAACAGGAATGTCCTGTCTGTGTGGTATCAGAAAAGAAAGTAAAAATTCGCGCGTAATTACCATGCTCACAAGCATAACTCACGATCTCAAACCGCACGCCGTACACAAGCGTACCACATGCCGCGCAAGCAAGAGAACGATGTAGACTTTCACAGACGGGATTGCTTGACGGAGCGAACAACAAATGACCGATGGTGCCTGGCATGTGCATAGAAATCGGACGAATGAGGGTTGGTCGAATACGTCGTGCGATCGCGCGGCGCGTTTAACACACGGACGTGTGAAAACGTGATCACGAGAGATTTCTCGCGTTAGCATCAAAGTAAGAGAGAGAGAGAGAGAGAGAGACAGACTTTCCTCCGAGGCGATTTCTAACGTCGGATGCATATATAAACGATGGCGACACGAGAGATCGTTGCTCCCACTTTGCATAGTGACGCATCGCGAAACTTCCTTGCTATATTTCCAAGTAAATCGAGTATGAAAAGTTGGATCAAAAAAGAAACTTATGCTTCGGAACTGTCAGTCGCAAGTTTCACAAGAATTTTTTGGCGAATAAGTGTCAATCTGTGACACAAATGCATAACGCGATATGTATTGGAAAATGGCATTTACGTTATTTAGATTCGTATGATTCGAAACTTTACTTATTGTTAGGGACATTAGATTAAATTATTTTAGACGTTAAAAAATAAAGAAACTTATGCTGATAATATATAGAATGTAAAGTAATGCTATCGCATGAAATGGCTTTATTTATCAAAAGATTTAATAAATCAAATAATTTACGCTAATGTTAAAATGAAAAAAGGATCAGAGAATTTTGTAAAAAGTTTATCATGTAACAATATGTCAGTCGAAAAGAGTTATTGCGAGATAAAGACGATTACGAAAATACAAATTTGAAATCGCTTAAAGAAAAGAAAAAGAAAATGAAAACGATATATTAAAATAAATCAAGCATTTATTAAAGACATCGTTGTGATACGTCATGTAAAAACAAAACGGTAAACGCAAAATAAAAATCGGAACATATATATGTGCAGATAGAAATATAATCATAGTATGAGGTGTGAGATCTATTATTTATGCAAATTATCAATTAAATTTTTATTTAAAAAATTTGAAGCAAGAACGAGAATAAGAAAAAATTTCAGATGCCTAATAAATATTCGAAATTGTTCCGGAAGGCAATATGAAATTTGAAAGGAGTTATATAAAAGGAGAAAAAAAGCAGGAAAAATAGAAAAAAACTGAAATTTTATATAGTAAGCGGGTATGCAATATAATGCGCGCGCAAAACCGTGGATTAAACAATATTCGTGATACATTCTCGTATGTAATAAAAATAACACATATCCGAGTCTATAAATAAACGTTGAATCGAGAAGAAATCAAAGAAGAAGATGGATCAATCGATCGCGCGATCGATCGCGGTCTTATCAATTGAATTATGCATAATTACATAAGCCAAGCTAAAATATATCTCTAGATGTGATCGTTTATCTTTCTTTTGACTATTCGATTACTCGTCGTGCTTGAGGAGCAACAACTTCTCGGCGGGAAACGCTGACCGAAAACTACCGTCCGGTTGATGATTACGTAACGGTGTTAAAATAATTAGTGCGTATTACGTAGCGTTGCGCGCGGCCGTAATTGGTAGAGTCTGCACGTCGACAAGCGAGAATACGACTACGATGGAGGCATGCGATACAGTACTGGACGTTGGGTATACGAAATGTAAATTTTCTCGTTATGTATCCTCTCGTTAATTTATTACTTCGATCTGGCCGCGGTTTGACATTTTCTCATTTGATAAATCTTAATTTATTCCGCATTAACGTGATGAAATTTCTTATTAATATAATATAAACTTCTTATTAATATAAACGAAAAAGCAAGTTAAACATAAATGATGGTACAACAAAATATCTTATAAAAATTATCTTTCTTTACAAATCAATTATTCAATTATCTACTATTCAATCAACTATTTAGCAAAGAAGCAAAGGGATTATGCGATATATACGATGTCGAGAGATGAGAAAATAATGACAAAATTGAAGATGGATAGGTAATAGGTTGGAAATTTCCATGACACGATTATATCCGAGCAAAACCATGTTAAAAAAAAATATACATATATATACATTAGTAGCATATCCAAGGCGACGAGATTCGAGTAGTGAGTCATCATGTACAATATCGATTCACCTACATTGAGGAATCCGCATGTGAGCATATATTCTAGAGACTTGTATCTACTACACGGGACGAGGACGACAAGGAGACACAAGACGAGGACGATGAAGAGACACGAGACGGACAATTCATTACGAGCCGACCACGAGCACTTCCCGTTGCCGATTCGGCTCGTAGTCGGCAAATGTCGACCAATTTAAAGCGTTCCACATCGTTTCCTGTTTATTACACGTCCCTAATGTCGGCGCGATCAATGACTACGTGACCCTGACTCGGAAAATATCATGCAAATTCGCGCGCTCGTTATGTATAAATTAACCTCTTTTATTTCGTGAAAATTGGATGAATAATTTGTCACTAGTCTCTGTTTAATAATAAGAGAATCACATAAACCATTACTTGTGCAGATGTATATGTTCACATATCTTGTGTGTATATATATATATATATATATATATATATATATATATATATATACACGTAATATCCTTTACGCCTTGAATGAAGTAATATATAACGCTGAGATAGGGTTACAAAAAATACTATGTCATTATTTTGATATGGCTTAAAGAACGTCTGCGAAGTTGACACTTCATCTTTTAAAAAACTAATTTTTTTTCTTTAGTTCTGAATGCACCCCGAAGAGTTCTTACAATTAGTAATTTTAAAAATAGTTCCGATGATTTAAGCTAAAAAATCGATCGATGAATTTTAGGGATGCTAACTTCACAAAATGGAATGTCTAAATCGGCGATAATTTTAAAACGTGTAATAATTAATCAAGTAAAAAAGCTCTCTCTAATTCAATAAAATGAACAGGTTTAAAAAGACGTTAAAAGCTATAAAAAATATGAATTTAATAATTAAAAATAATTAAGAATAACATGAAAGGTTACATATAGATGTTTACAATTTAAATTCATATTTTTTTATAGCTCTTAACGCCTTTTTAAACCTGTTCATTCAATTTTAAAACGATTAAAAATAAATAATTTTGTCACTAGAATATCTTGTAGAACTCTTGAGGTGCTTAAAGAGGACCTGGATGGATCAGTTATGTCAAAAGTTAATAAATCTAATACAGAGATTGATGAATTTGACAAAACACTTTTAGCCTTTTAAAATATAAAATTAATAATTAATTTGTGATTTTAAGTTTCAGAAAAATTTATGAAAATTTTAATTCTACAGGGCAAATCTTTACTTCAACTCATATATTAATTATTAAGTTTATATTAAATTTATATTTTAAAAGGCTAAATATATTTTGTACAATATCAAATTTATGAATCTTAAAATGTATTAGATTTATTAATTTTTGATGTAACGGTTCCAGTTCTCCTTTAAAACCGAGAATCAATCTCTCGATTTAAATGAAGATACAAGCAAGAAGGAAAAAAGAGGGAGGTATAAGCGATACAGAATAAAGTGGATTAGAATAAAACCAATACATTGTACGCAGACATGTATATATATATGTAACTATTATTATAAATTGCCTTTTGAACACTACATGACACGGGAATTCGACATTGAAGAATTAGCAATGGAAAGCGGCGCGCACGATGAAATTATCAAAGTCAGAAATAAATGATCAGATTTTGAAACCTGACTTCGTAAATCGAGGCGAATAACAATACCATACCGTTACCGGGAAGGCAGTCATATAGGTGTTACAACAATAAATAACTGCAACCTACTTATGCGCCTTCGTTACACAGTGCGCTACTCGTATGTCAAAGAGCTTCTATCAATCTGAAACACGGACACGAAACGCGATGCCTCGAATGATCAACTCAACAGACTTGTACTGTCCCGATGAAAGAGATGAAACCGGCTACCCGATATAACGAACCGTAAACTGCTCTCGATCAAAGTTCATCGTTATGAATGGATGATTCATAAACTAATCTTTAATCGTTGAAATATATTATCTCGTTGATTTCACTACAATTATCCTGCACTAATTATCCTTAACTAATTGCACAAATATTAATTTTGTTAAAAGCTTTAATAATGTTTAAAGCTTTTTTAAACACGATCTATAATTAATTCTTAACAAGAAATGCAAGATGATCTATCTATAATTGTATGTAGAGCATATCTTAATACATGTGTATTCTAATGTATGCATATATTATACATTTTACTTCTTTTAGAATACTTTCCTTGTATTACTGTATAACATAAAATTATAAATAAATTTTTGTCGCACATTAAATTGTTTAAAATAAGTTTAGATATTCGTAGAGAAATTCAAAGTAATGATATGAAAATTATTCAAACATTGTGCTTATTTTTTTGTCATGTTTTACGCAGCGGTTTAACAAAATGCACGTTCAACATTTCGACGATATGTTTTTGTAAGAACTTTGCATTGAAATAAAGTTCAATATGCAAAGTTGACATTGATATTATCTAATATTTATGACTAATATTAAGATGTTGCAGGATTTGCAAGCGATAAACTTATGTCAATATTATAATTAGCAATACAATGAGATGTGCATATATTTTCAAGACAATATATAATAAAAATTAACTGATAATAACTTTCAAATAGGAATAAAATATTAGACAACGAAAATAAATTCTTAGATAACGGTATAATACTTTATTTTACATAAAAATATATGAATATGTATTTCCGGAAAAAAATGATTAAAATGTTGAAACTGATTGTGAAACTTTACTCACAAATGTAACGTCGACTTTCATTATAATATTACGAATGCATTGCCAAGTTCAGGATCATTTTGACATTGTAAATATAAAAATAATAAAAGTACATCGATGAAATTATTGAATTTATGTATTTTGGGAGGCCGTGTCTGCACAGACGTGCATAATCGGCCGACTTCCTTCCGTTAGAAACTCGCTGAACCATGTCGGTATACGTAAAACCATCTGGCGCGGGCTACGTAAGCGACCAATGCAACTTACAACATGGAAACCGCACGTATATACGTGAAGCCATTAATAAATAAATTTTGTAATGTCTCCCAACCACACAAACGACACGGTGTATAAAAATATTCCTGAATTATGACGATAAATATGCCAATTAATTTCGCTACTATTTATTGTAAGTTATGATACTTATATACGTATAATATCAAAATTGTAATTATCACTAAATGCGCTCTATATAAGATCATTGCTAAAAGCCTTTATTGTTATATGTACAAATAATTTTCAATGTAATGTGACCCGTATTAATTTTAAAGCAAAAATGATTAACAAAGAAAAAGGAGAGGAGGAGGAAAAGAGAGAATACAATTTTATATACAATTCTATATACACGGAGAAAATTTTATATTAAAAATTACTATGATATGTAGTAACTGTGGATCATTAGGAATCATTTTAAAAGTAAAATTATAAAAATTACGTCAATTTACGCAATTTTTACAGTTTTACATAGCACTTTAACTTAGAATGATTCCTAATTGTCACAGTTACTATACATACTATAGTAATTTTAATATAAAATTTTCTCCGTGTATAGAAACTACATTTACATATAAAGCAAATTTTTATAGAGAAAAATTAAATTTTCCTTGTACGTTTTAGATGTAGTATTAATGAACATTAACTATATACATGTACCTTAAATTTTATCCATACGTAATTTTATTTTCAATGTAAACTGATAATGTTATTTTAAAAAGAAATCTTGCATTAAATGTTACATCTTATTAAAACAAAGTTCTTTTGACCGGCAAATATCAGATTCATCATTAAATTGTATATTATCGCGAATTGATTAATACCCTGCAATACTGTAACAGAACCAAACTTGAATCGTATATATAATATATAATCGATACTAGAAATCGCGCGGATATCAGTGCGATAAGAGAATTAAAGTCACGATCACGTGAAGCAAAGACGTGTGCCATTCCTTGTACAATTTTACTTTATGATTTATGTACGGTCGATTGAGTGAAGCCAATATCCACCGTTCAGCGAATTCACCGAGGTTAATCGTCGTGCTATTAAAAGCCTTGCCGTACACGTATCCGTTTACATTTAAAATATTACTTCTGACATGCTACGTATGCAAACTAATATCAAAATTTTATCCGTGAATATTTTCGATGCACCTGAAAACTGGCGCAATAAATTGAATAGCGTTAAAATTTGCGTTTAATTTAGATATACCAAGACTGGACAGATAGTGTAAAATATAGTTATTCGCTTTAGAAGCTACAAGAGTATAAATTGTGTACAATGTATCGAACTGATATGCATCGTTAGACATTTATATTACAGTTAATCTTGTTAGAATAACAGAGTATATTAAAAACATCAAGTAATCATCTCGCGATGTTGCATTTAACTTATCAATTAAAACTTGTGCTTGTCTTATTTAATATGTTAGGTGCTTGCAATCATTTTTTAACCTAGTTCTCTGTTTGATTTAAGTCCTATAATTTAATATTATTTGTAAGCAAGATGATATACGACACTGTCAATATTATCCTGATCGTAAATATTATTTAAATTACAGCTTTAAATATTTAACTCAATTGCTTATTAATTGTATTAGATACTAATTAAATATCTATCTTGATTTATAGCTTTCTGCAGAAATTAAAATAATATAATTGACGCAATATTTGGAAATATTCAGATATTTCTTTTTTACGAGAAAATATATTTAAATGCATATGTAGTTTATATCTAAAATTAAAAAGATTTTGCTTTCAACATGTCTGTATGATATAAAGTTTATCTTAAAATTCAAAACAATATAAATACGTAATGACAAAAATTCCGTCTTATCTCAGTATCATTCCCGCACAGAAAAAAAATATGGAATCAACATCATCGTAGTTAATTTATTTTATTAATTCAATAACATTATTAATCAAATCAATACATGACAATTTGATTAATAATGTTACTGAATTAATAAAATAAATTTTAATTACAATAATGTTATTTATTCAACATTATTTTTTTCAATGTGGAAAATAATGTAAAAATAATTAACTATGATAGCTAAAATAATCAATTGATGGCTTACTACAATCATACAAAATAAATTTAATATCAATCAATATTTAAGAACTTTTATATGAATATTTTTTCAAGAAATCTGATATCTCAATATTTCATTTATTTCAATATATATATGTACACAGTATCCCAAAATTATTATCCTTTTTAGCTATATTTTTCAATTCTATGTGTGTGTGTGTGTGTGTGTGTGTGTACGTGTAGTAAACTTTTTTTTAGCAAAAATTTGTTTAGAGATGTTAATTTATCATTATTTTTCACCTGGTGTTAAATTATTTTATAACTGATTCTCCTAGATTTTTAATTATTGTTAAAGCTTCGTTAAAACAAATTACAAAATCGTTAAAACTAATTACAAAAGTAAAAAAAAAACTTCCTGATTATCGTTAACACGTTAAATGCCGTGTTTTGACACATTCGTACAAGACAATATCTACAATATTTATAGAATTACGTAAATTACCAATGTCAAAACCAAACAACATGACGTACGTTTAAAATGATTATTAGTCATTTACCATGTGACGCAATACACACACAAATTGTTTTTTAAATGTTTACAAAATTGGCAGGGAATTTTTACAAAATCGACACGGTATTCAACATATTAACAGGGTATAGATTATAGACTATAGACTGTATAAATGCACGACGAGAAACCGGCGAGAGCACGTTGCGCAGCTGACGTGCGAGGCCGCGTGAGAGGCCGCGACGTTGAACCGATCCACGCACATCTAAGAATGTAGGCGTAATACGAATCAGCCGGTATTAAATTCGTCAGAATAAGACGAGGCGCGAGGGTCGCGATAGCGAGATCGCGAGGCGAGAAGGAAAGACAGACGGAGACAGATAACGGTAATCTTTGAAAAGTCGTCGCGGTAGGATCAGTCATCGCGATGACGCAAATTACAAAGTCGATGTGTGACCTTAATGAGTAATCAGTCTGGCAGTTTCGACTTCGGACTCGACGATTATTCCTATTTTATCCCGACCGTGTACTCGGCTGATCGCGAAATCGCGCACTGTCAAACGCGTGTTTGGACACGTCTGATAAGCGACGGCGACGGCGACGACGAGGGCGAACGAATGACGGCAATGACAGCCCTCGCGGATGGATGGCGCGACGTTACCGAGGTGTCGCGAGTCTCGCGATAACTTTCTGAACGACCGTATATGACGATTCTCGCATGTTCCTCGGGTTCGCGAGTGCAGTTTCCTCGCGGATGATCCATCGGCATGTTCGGGCCACACGCGCCTTTCGTTCGCGGACGACGTGCAGCTGCAACGATGCGCGCCGCGTGTCTCGTGGCAATTGAGCGGGGGGGAGGAGGGGCAACGTGTCGCCGCGGCAACACCCGCGGCTCGACGATGTCGGATCGTCGCATCGTGACGGAACAACGACTATTAAAAGGCGTAATGCACCCACAAATACCTCGTTTTTCGACGAGCTCCGAAATCTCCTCCCTGTTGTCGGCCATCTTAGCACCAGTCACTGTCTCACAATGCACGCTGGGTAAAAACAAACGCGCCATCGCCGCGCCGCGGCGCTTCGGTACGCTGCGTCAACGACTGCTGCCACCTGCAGAGTCGTGACGGAAGCATGTGTCAGCTGTCAGACGTCTGTCAGTTGCGCAGGATCGTGACTACCTGACATCGCCTGATATTTATTTTACGATGCATGTATGTACAATGACGCGGTTTTTCAATAACTTTTTTGTTGCTATTTGTCTGATCTTATCCTTTTTTTTGATCGTCAATCTTCTTTGATGCCTTGAACTTACCTCTATTCTTTAACATACGCACGTGTAACACAAGCATATTGTTCAAAAATTTTGTATATCTACCGCGGTTATCACATTATGTCTGACTCTTGATTTGTGCTAGACTCATTGTTATTTTAAATAGTTTCCGTATTCAAAAAGTATTAAACGAGCATTGACAATATTCCTGTTTATATATATTTTTTCTTTCCTATTTAAAAAATTTTAAATTGTCAATTCTAATAACTGAATAAATATATATTTTTAACTTAATTGTAACAGATACATAATATACCTTGTTCCTCTTTTTTTATGAAAAAAAAGTTATTGCATTAATAAAAAAATTTAGTGTTCTTTTATTATTATATAAAATGATCTTTTTATAAATAATTTTATAAATAATTTATAGATGAAATTTACATTATTATATAATAATTTACATTATTTTATAAACGTGTGAGAAAATTCAACTTTTTGTTCTGTATTTTTACGTGTATTTCTTATATGAAATATATTTGTTCTATAGAACTAGAAATTAAATAATCATAAATTTCATTCAATACACATATGTACTTCGTGGAAATTAAGCTAATGTAATCGTATATTCCTTCTAAATCATCGTAATATACGTCGTATGCTTATGTCATGTAATTCAACATGCATTATATATATTAATCTTTTCCTCATTGCGTACATTATATTAAACATTTATAAAGTATACGTCATACCAACAGCTTTTGTTGGAAACTTCTGAGAACTACAAAATAATTTCTTAGAAACAGTTATCAATGCTCCCCTCTTTTAATTCTCTTTGCGCAAGTATGCATGTACGTTCAATGTGACACACTTTCACGACCCGCTCCTGGCATACGTCGCCAGCGTTAATATATTCCCGTTAGGCGGCTAAAGATAGCAGTCTTCGTTGATTCTTCGTATAGTTTGGTGTTCCTTCGCAGCTCGTAAAAATGAGTGATCGTACCGTCGTAATTGTTTCAGCTGTTAGAACACCCATAGGTAATAAGCAAAAAATGATATGTAATAATACTTGTTAGTTAAAATTAAATATAACAATTTGTCGATCTAAATTGTCGAGGTCTACAAATTATTGTGAAATTTAAACCGCCTAAATAAAATTTTAAAAATATGTTATGCTATATAATAGAAATTTGAGGATATCTTGCAAATTCATTTAGGTTATATATAATATATATATATATATATATTTGATGCATAAAAAAATAAATTTAGCTTATTTGAATATTTATCAAAAATATTTTTGTGATAATGTAATAAAATTTAAATATAAAATTTTATAATAATCCAAAATTTCTATTCTGTAGGGTCATTCTGTGGGGCCTTAGCTTCCTTGAAAGCATCAGAAATGGGAAGTATTGTTATTAAAGAAAGTCTGATAAGAGCTGGATTAAAAGGAGCAGAAATTTCTGAAGTTATCATGGGACAGGTAATTTGCATAGATTTTCATTGGAAATAATAGAATACACATATTTTCAAATGTATTTAAATTTATATATATCTGAAATAAACATATGTTTGTTAATACATATTTTTATCACATACTTTTAGATACTTACTGCAGGAGAAGGTCAAAACCCTGCAAGACAAGCAGCGGTCAATGCTGGCATACCTATTCATGTTCCTGCTTATCAAGTAAACATGTTATGTGGTTCCGGTCTAAAGTATGCACAATCTATAATACATTGTATAATATATGCATTCTCAACAATGCAGTAATTTATATTGAATAATATAAAACTATATTATGTAAATATGCTGCAGGTCTGTGATAAGTGGTTACGCTTCCATTAAATCAGGAGAAAGTGATATAATTGTGGCTGGTGGTCAAGAAAATATGAGTAGAGCACCACATGCCACTTATCTCAGGAATGGTATAAAATTTGGAAATTGTAATTTAGTTGATACATTGTTAGATGATGGTTTAACAGATGCCTTCTATAATATTCACATGGCAATCACAGGTAAAACAAAAATATTACATATTAGATATAATTATATTGGATATAATTTCTATTATAAAAATTTAAATTTTATACGAGTATTATCATATCGTTTTATTATTTACATATTTAATAGCGGAGAATATGGCTGAAAAGTATGCAATAAGTAGAGAGGCACAGGACTACTATGCGAGTAAATCTCAGGAGAAGACAGAGATAGCTACTAATGCTGGACATTTCGATAAAGAAATTATTCCAGTAACCATTGCAAGTAAAAAAGAATCTATCATTGTATCTAAGGATGAATTCCCGAAATTTGGAACAACTGTTGAGAAACTTGCAAAATTAAGACCAGCGTTTAGACCAGTATGTAAATATTATTTTTTATAGCATCATATAAATTTATAAAAGAAATTCAACTTTTAATATTATCATATTTTATTTAGAATAATGGCACAATTACTGCTGGTAATGCATCTGGTATAAATGATGGTGCAGCTGCAGTAGTTCTAATGTCTCAAGAAATTGCTGAAAGTAAAGGAATTTCACCATTAGCCAAAATTGTTGCAGTAGCACAAGTTGGAGTTGAGCCTCAAATTATGGGTATTGGCCCTATTGAAGCTGTTAAATTAGTCGTTAGTATATGATATACTTGTCTTTGAATTAATTTTTGAATACATTATACTAACACAATATGTGGAGACGATTATGTATAAGTAATTGGAATTATTTATTCTAGTTAAAAAAAGCAAATTGGTCAAAAGAGGAAGTGGATTTTTATGAGTTAAATGAGGCCTTTGCAGCACAAGCAATTGTATGTATTCAAGAACTCGGACTAGATCCTGAGAAAGTTAATGTAAATGGCGGTGCTATCGCTTTAGGTCATCCTATCGGCATGTCTGGTATGCTGAATTAATATTATATTAATATTGAAACTATATTAATACTGAACTAATATTGAATTAATATTGAAATTTTCTGCAACAAAATATTCATTTTATAATAAAATAAAACTATATTAAGACTGAATTATATTAATATTAATTCATATTGAAACTTCTTTAAACAATTTTTTTATTTAAAAATAAAATTTTACGTTTCAGGAACAAGAATATTGGTCACCCTCTTACATACATTAGAAAGAACTGGAAAGAAAAAGGGTGTCGCAACGTTATGCATTGGAGGGGGAATGGGCATTGCCATGGCTGTTGAAAGAAAATAACATATGTCTTCTCTCTATTTATATATAAATATGAAGTTTATCATATTTTTATTGAAATATTTTTCTTGATAATAACATTCCTCTTAACCTATAATTTATACGTCGAATAATAATCAAACATTTATTATGAAATTGTATAAAGAAATTTACAGTGTTCAAGTTGCCTGTTTATTTAAACATGCAACTAGTATTTTATTATCCAGTTCTTGTTTAGTAGAATAATGTAATTTAATATTTTTATAGCATTATGACAGCAGGGACATAATAATATATATATTTCACGATATTTTTATACATAATGTAAGAATATCTAGATGTAAATCATATAAAATATTAGCACATGCTAATCTTTTTACCTAACTTAACTTGAAGTATAAAACATTCAATAAAAGAAAGATAAAGAAATAAATTCAGAATCTTAGATTATACCCACATCAATCCTAAATTATATAACATATAATCAAATTATGTAAATAAACATGTATTTTGTGAGTAATAGCGTTCGATTCCAAAGAATAATAATTTAAATCCATTAAATCAATCTTATCACAAATATCATTTACTTTGTGGATTGACTTTTTGTTTTATCTCTATTTTCTAAAATTTGTTTTACAGCTGCAAGGCCTTCTTGTTGCCTCTGCTGAGTGCGTTTCTCCTTAAAAGTATATCTTACATTCTTCATTTCCTTTGATGGACCACTTAATTGCTTTAACTGTTCCTTGATAGCTGGTATAATCCGTATCTTAAATTATAATATAATTTCATTAGAATTTAATATAAAATAAAACACAATAATTAGTCTTTACTTCTGAATATTTTTATCAAAGATTGTTATATTATAGACATAACATTAAATAAAATGTTTTTATATAACTGCAATTATATCTTAAATTATATCATCTAAAAAAATTATATTATAAAAAAGTATTACTTCAAGTTCTATAAAAATTGATGAAATTCCCTATATAAAGAAAGAATCTGATTACTACAATTTATATAACATAATTGTTATTTATATTTTACATTGCCGATATACTAAGTGGGATGGCAGGATAATATCCATAGTAAAACTTCCCATCTTTATTAAAACAAGGAATAGATTCTTCTAATGGTCTCTGTGTAACCAAATCGATTTTTGGTATACAGAGTTTAGCATGTTTTTTTATTATATGCCCAAACAAAGAATCTACATTAACTGTTGAATCTTTTAAACAAAAGTAAGAGCCCCAAAGTTTTGAATTCAACATATTCTCATCTGGATGAGTCAATCCATGATAAAGCATTCCTTCTGACATTTGTTCCTCGATTACAGCTAGTGTATCACAATGCGCAACTACATTTGGTACGTAAATGTCTTGTATAAGATTATCACCAACATATAAGCACCGTTGATCAGTTTTTCCTGTTATAACACTAAGAAATTCTGATAGTTCATTCCAATTTCCTTGACCATATATTTCACCTCGTTTTAAATCCTTACTTGTAACACAACAACAAGTTTCATGGTTGTTTATGATAGTAAAAAACGGTCGATTTTTAACAAAGAAACCAGGTTTTCTTGCATGACATATTACAATATCGAAAAGAGATTGCCAATCCTTTCCAAGTGCATAACTTGCAGTAAAGCTTGCAAAATCTACATATGATGAAGTAAGAAGAAAGGTAGCAGATTTTTTCTTTACTTCTTTCAACCATGAAATTGTATCTGGGCTACATTTATGCAAATATTTCTCTGGATGTTTCTTAATGTCACCAGTAATGCCTTTGCCTAAATGAAAATTGTCTTCAGCAAACATGTATATCAATGCATCCAATATGTCAGGCCAAACATTGTATTTATCCAAAGAGGTTCCATATTCTTCATCGAGCATATCTACAGCCCGTGCAAACACCACACTTGCTGGAATATCAAAATAATCTAGAAGAGTCCTTATTTTCTCAGACAAAGGACCATTCCAGGTTGCCAGCAAATCGCTACAGAAAGTGTCTGTAACTTCCCATTTTTGTTCAGGATATATTTCCCTTATTTGATCTGTACTTAAGAGATGTGATCCATGACACGCTCTACGAATAACACCATCCGGACTCACTCTGAGTATGTTTCCTCTTTCGGTATCTAACAATAATCCCTTTTGCATGAAATCTAAATCATTATCTGTCAATGGCTTTAACAGATGCTTTGTACTGTATTTCCGTTCATTCACTAAGAAATTAGCTAATATCTCATACTCTCTATGAATCAAATTTGTAATATTGTAACGCAGCAGAGTGTTATCCAAGTCAAAACCAATGCAACCGTAGTCAGTGAATTTGAATACATCCATGTTACCTTTACTAGATTTAACAGATCCTTCAAATTTATTAAATGCTTTGGAACTGTATTGACAAGAGTTTATACGCACTACCGCACTGAATAATGTTCCTGTTCTACTAATTACACGTTTATATGCAAAGATGTACCTACATACATATACTTTAATAACACTGTGATAAGGACTCAAGCCCCTAAGCATATCTATATTCAAATATTTTTATCAATAATGTTCTTTGTGAACAAATATGTTAGTATTATATTCACTGAATATTATTCAGATAATTTTCCGCAACTTTATAAATACAATATGTGTCGGTTATACCGGCACAAAAAATCAGACTGAGCAACCTTAAGAAGCTAAAAATACCTGAACCTTATTTGACAGAGATTCTCTCTAAATTCAGTCTCGAGATGCTTTCTTACCTATCTACCTGCTCATGGAAATTGAAGAGAACTTTTATGAACATTTTACAACCTAAACGCAATGCGTTAATTATTGTCTCCAGATTATCATTGAAAAAAAAAAAAATCACCAGACAAGATCGGTGAGAGATTATGGTTTTCAGTGTACTCACATTTGGCGGGATATGAACACAGCGGATGTTTCTTGCCTGCACGAAGAACATGTCGAACTTGAAAGAGTCCCCACGCGGATCCGTAAACACACAGTCTCTCATTACAACGTTCATGTATCTGCAAAAAGAAAAAAATAGATGTAATATAGAATCGATTCTTTACTCTATAAGACATTGTTGATTAATTTTGACGTACGTTATTTACGAAACGTTCTATTCACTACAACAGTTGCATACATATTATTATTGACAAAGATTCAATTTATATAAATTCAATAATAATATTTTTTATGAAAACCTTCATGTCACATGTCATAGCGAGAGTAAATAATTGAAAGTACGCACGCGTCAGCCTGTTCGACGATACCGAAAATCGACGCTTCGTTTCGCAAATCTATTGTCGTTCGCTGCTTCTCTACAGCTTTCAACAGAATTGACAAACTGTTGTAAAGAAAATGTTTCTCACGTTGCGAATATACGGCCATTGCGAACCATCAACGAACATGAAGTGGGCGTGAGAAAAACACGCAACACGCCGGTCGACTGACAAGATCGGACTGGACTGAACGCAGTGATGAAACGCACGTGGGAGATCACGTGACCGTTACGCGCGGAGTTTGCGCGTAAATCTCGAATCAACGTAAATATATTTATATGTACATATATTTATATATATTGAAACGTACGTTTATACATATGCTATAAATGTAAGAAATATATATGTATAACGCACATTGTAATGTTATGAAAAAATGTTTAATGCCTTTTGCCTTTTACATTTATAGCGTATATTTTCGAGTGAAGCAAATTTAATCGCTCTGAAAACGATTAAGGATGTCAAATTCCGTTTTGAGTTACTAGTGGTATTTTGGATTGTTAATGTAAATAATACATTAATAATATAAATCAATAATTAATCAATCAAACGCTTATTCACAGTATTTTATTAATTAATCTCTAATTAATAAAATATTTTGTTTGAATAAGTGTTTGATTGATTAATCAGAGACAAAACCTAGTAAAGTCAAAATAGCGCCAAACGAGATGCTTTATTTATATTATTAATGTATTATTTATATTAATCAAATTCAAAACCATTTCGGTCAAACATATCATCATCATGACAAATATTTAGATTTATTCGCTTTTAAAGCGATCAACATGCTTTACTCAAAAGCGCTATTAATTTCTAGTTAATTTTATTATATGTCTTTGATGATAGATGTATTATTATATCATAAACAATTGTAGATTATTATAAAAATTATCTATATAATACAAAAATATATAATTATAGCTATATAATATATAAAACAATTCAATCTGTGATAAATTAATTTTATTAGATTAAATTAATTTTATTTGTAAGAATGTTTAAATGTCATGTACATATTTTATAGATGTTATTGTTTACTGTAATTATGAATTATAATTATATTTATTGAGATGATTCAACTGGAAATTTGTTAAAGCTATCTTCAAATAGGAATAGAAAAAGAATATATTTGTTTACATCAAGTATAATTATAATTTATAATAGAGCATATTTATATATCTTTCTATATCTAGCGTTAAATAACACTAACTCTGTGTGTGTGTGTGTGTGTGTCTTGTGTGGTAAAGGAAGTTATTTAGTTTTACATAATTATTAAATATTTAGATATTTAAATTTTATATCTCTCGAATAAATCAAAACAATATAATTAAATTAGTAAATAATAAAGAGGCAATAGGAGCGAGGAGATGTGAATATAAAATTGTAAGTTTGTTATATATAGATGATATGTCGCATAAAATGAGTATAATAAATACCTGTTTGTAATAAAGTAATTTTACCGTTAGTTTGTGTATAATGGTGGTGACTCAGAAAATGCTTACAGAATATGCACTCCGTTTGTGTGTTGTTGAATCTATAGTATATATGTCGCGACAACTGATGTTTAACGTGTGGTTATGCCGATGGTACAGACGGTAATGAGCTCAAGGGCGAAAAATACATTTAAGATGGAAAGAGTTAGATAGGTGACATTAGATCTTAGGCAGTTTGTTTACTATACGAGCCCTATTACATAAAAAGACTGATATCTGAAATGTTATACATTAAACGACAAAAAAATAGCATAAATCTACAAACAGATATAGAATGTTTGCTAGCTATTTACGATAATATAATAAACAAACTGCCTAAGATCTAATGTCACCTATCTAACTCTTTCCATCTTAAATGTATTTTTCGCCCTTGAGCTCATTACCGTCTGTACCATCGGCATAACCACACGTTAAACATCAGTTGTCGCGACATATATACTATAGATTCAACAACACACAAACGGAGTGCATATCCTGTAAGCATTTTCTGAGTCACCACCATTATACACAAACTAACGGTAAAATTACTTTATTACAAACAGGTATTTATTATACTCATTTTATTAACACAGACTTAACCCCTCAATCTTCAAACGTTCAAATTTTTATTGTAATTTCCGTCATTCTATAGAATGTTACTAATGTACTTATTGTCAATACAAGTGCGACATAACATCTATATATAACAAACTTACAATTTTATATTCACATCTCCTCGCTCCTATTGCCTCTTTATTATTTACTTATTTATTAATCGGAGCTCTTTATATAATTTTAATAATTAAATTAAATATACAACTTTATATGAAATAATAATTGCAATTAATTTACTTTACTTGTTTACTTTAAGAGATAGATTTAAACAGAAGAGAAGCTACTTTTGTCTTTTTGACAGAAAGCATAGCGAAATATATAATATAGATAAATGAAATACAATTTATATAAATAAAATACATGAGCGACGACAATTGTAACTTGATTTTGCTTTAAACGCATCATTAATTAATCTCGAGGCTCGCTCTTTCGGAAATTACAAGATGTTAAATGCGTTATCGTGGGGAGATTTGATTTGTCCTCGTATTATACTATCACCGTGAACCCGATGTTAATCTATATATAGTCACTCATAGAGTCATTGCTAGAGGAATTAGGTTACTTCCCAACGGATATACAAAAGGGTCTTATAAATGGTTGTATCCTACGCATCTAAAATAATTATGTACAAGTATTTCCGCATACCTGTCTCTTTTCTTCACAAACAGTTGTCATTAAAAAAATTAAAAATTAACATTTTTGACAGTTAATTTGAAAATATTGTTCTGAAAGTTTAGCTGAATAATATTAATTGTATAATGCAATATATATTTTATTTAATCGAAAGTTTAGCTGTAATAAAATTTAATTATAATAATTGTATAATAATCACATTTAACCGAAATATGCTTTAAAAAAAATAAAATAATTTCGGTAAAAAAACTTACGTGTGATCAGTGTTGTTACGTCATAAGAAAATCTCTGTAAATTTCTAATTATTTATATCAATAATATCTAATCTTATTATTCATTATACATAATATTATTATTTATTTCGTCTCTCAGTGTTCGCGTACGAATGTATATGTATAATACTCTGTAATTTTATGTCTCATCTTCCAGATTTAATACAGGCTCTCTTATAAATTACGAGATAACATTCAACACTCTTTACGCTCGGACGTCATTGTTCAAGATCTATTTCACTTTCG
Source organism: Anoplolepis gracilipes (assembly GCF_047496725.1). Taxonomy (NCBI): domain Eukaryota; kingdom Metazoa; phylum Arthropoda; class Insecta; order Hymenoptera; family Formicidae; genus Anoplolepis; species Anoplolepis gracilipes. The sequence goes on from NC_132973.1 coordinate 14,403,181, forward strand.
TTTTGCTTTCTCCTCCTTTTTGGTTTCAAACGAATCTTACGTTCACCAACATCAAAAGCAACGATTCTTTTTTAAAGAAATCGATAATTTCTACAAAATTCACTATAAAGCAGCCGCATTTTTCTCCCTTCGGAGTTTATTATTCGGTGCCGTGCGACCCACCGCGATGAGTGCCTTCTTCCTGTGATCTACCGGTCTCTTTCTCCCCGATCGCGCATCTCTGTCCATCTGCCCCCTTTTCCCCCTTTCGGTATGCGCCTTTTACTTCCCGCACCCTCCCCGGCCTACCTCGACGCGTACAGCTAATCAACTTCCTGGATGGGGCACATTATCTGCCTGATTGCAGGCAGATCCGCGGCGATACCTAAAGCCCACCGACATATCTATTCGATCTCGGCAGCCGATCATACGCGCGAAAAGCCTTGCGGATGTCACTTGCGCCCGCAATCGACGTAACGGTGCAATGATCCTGAATGTAACAGATCGGGTGTGACCTCGTTTGGGGTCTTACCCCGTCATCGTATCCTCGGAACCAGTGTTGGCTCTCGCGCACTCGTGATAGTTCCCGATAGTCCGCGCGAAAGCATTGTCGTGTGTCGCGATGCGCTATCAAACGGTTTGCACGTGCTTCGATAATCGTCCGCGAGAAGTGTCGATTTAATTCCGGAGAACGTAAACAAAAGGAAGCAAAGCAGAAAATAATAAAAGTGGAGGATCAAGGATTTTTATGCTCACTCTTACGACGCGGTGTAAATTTTTCAAATTAAAATTTTGCGAGTGCGATTATCTTCATTTTCTTTTGCTGCTATAAAATTAAAGAATGCATAGAAATTATTTATTTAATGCTTTAGAGCTTTAAGTATTATAGATATAATTGAATTAAAGAGAATGATAAAAGTAACTTTATTTTTTAATAATTTTATATATATTCGAGAAAGATAAACACATATTTCTTTCATACTCGATAATGCAGAAAAATTGGACGTCGTTCATATCTGAATAAATCAAGATGATTCAAATCATGGAAAGATGCAACACAGCCATCAAGACCGCGGGATGAAGATTCGCAAGATCTATCCCGATATCCGTTACATTACGGAGGAAGACATCTCACGAAATCTCGAAGCTACGTGCTTTTGAAACTTGAAGGATGTCTTTAGGACAACGTATTTCTGGTGCTGTTGCGGTTCTCCGCGGAGTCTCGACAGAGACCAAGGAGAGTGGCCACACGTAAAAGATTTCTTATATTTTTATCGGAAATTTTTATCCGCACTGCTTCTCACTTGAGATGTCTTCTAGGTCGAGTACGGAGGAGGATATCGAAAAAATGACATCCGAAGAAGAGGTCGAGGCAAAAGCGCAGCGTAAAGTAATGGCGCTCGACAGATTACAGATGGTAAGGTTTTTAAAATCACGTACATAGTATTTAATGCTTATGCATAGTATTTTATGATGCTATTCTTCAATTTTATTCCATTTAATTTGATTGTTTTTGCGATGGAAATGAAAGAGTACACATATCGTTTTATGAAAAGAACAGATTAAAATTATTTTCTTGGAATCTGTAAAATACAGAAAGAAAAATGAGTATCCGAGGAGGAGAAAAAAATTTATTAAATTTTACTGTGTGAATATAGATGATGGAATGGATGAAAATTAACTTGCTTCTGACATTGACCATCGCTGGAGTTTTGGTAGGTATAGCTCTCGGGTTTCTGGGGCGATTGGCCGATCTCACACCGGAATCTATAACTCTCGTTAGTTTTCCGGGAGAGATTCTTATGCGGATGCTGAAAATGTTTATCTTGCCACTTATTATCTCGTCGTTAATTTCGGGTAATTATAATCCATTTCATTTTGAAGAAATGATCAATGAAAAAGAGAAACAAAATTTAATTTCATGAATATATAATTATGTATATAAATATTAAAAACAAAGAATTTTATTTCAAACATTAAAATTTTATATCGATGTAGCAGAAATATTATATACTTGAAGTTTATTTTTAAATCTTCTCTATTTCCTTGTTTCCGTTGGAACTTGATACTCGAGCAATATATTAATTTCAGGAATGGCACAATTAGACGTTCAAAGATCAGGAAGGATAGGAGTCAGAGCATTAACATACTACTCGATAACAACCATTCTCGCCGCCATAGTGGGTATCGCGATGGTACTGATGATCCATCCAGGTGATCCACAGATCAAAACTACGGTCGCGGCGGTGGTGAAAGCTGAAGAGACAAAAGTCTCCACTGTAGACGCGATCCTCGATATAATTCGGTATGGGAAAATAACTTGTTAATTTCACGATCGCAATTCATGTCCAAAACTCGCAATCTTTTGTTCTCAGAAACATGGTGCCGGAGAACCTGGTACAAGCATGTTTCCAGCAGGTTCAGACTTCCTATGTGAAAAAGAAGGTGGTTGTAATCGGCTCAAATCAGAGCGAATATATACTAGAGCCGACCTTGGTTTATAAAGATGGCACGAACGTGATGGGCATGATTGTGTTCTGTATTATCTTTGGCGTGCTTGCGGGCCAGATAGGACCTCGTGGCAAACTAATGGTGGATTTTTTTGTGGTGCTAAACGAGATTATTATGAAACTCGTCACGATCGTCGTGGTCTGGTATGAAATAATATTAAAATAACTTATATTTTCATCACGAACAGATATCACGATCAAGAAATATGTATAACCTATTATATTATTCATTTATAAATAATTTTATTTTTATATTTTTAACTTTTTTTTAAGAAAGTAGAAGAAGAAAAAATATTATATAAATTTTAATGACAAAAATACAAAAGTTAATTTTGTATTTGTTACTTTAATTTAGAATATGACTAACGACTTCTTTTCTCTTGGCTTTTAATTGTTTTCCAATGGACAATATAATCAACAATGCTGCAGGTATTCTCCATTCGGAATCATGTGTCTGATAGCTGGAAAAATTATGTCTATTACAAATCTGGCGGCAACTGCTCAAATGTTAGGTTTATACATGGTGACAGTTATATTGGGCTTGATGATTCACGCGATCATCACATTGCCGTTAATTTACTGGTTTATGACTCGAAAGAATCCAGCTGTATTCTTTAGAGGCATGATGCAAGCCTGGGTGACTGCGTTGGGTACAGCTTCAAGGTAATAGTTGATTTATTTTATACATGCATATTATAATATCAATATTTTCAAGACATATTTAATCAGATTTAATTCTCTACTTTATTATTTCAAGATTAATTCTCAAGTCTGTTGAAAGATAACTTTAGAGTTAATTTAAATATTATGACATAACATTCATATATATATATATATATATGTATATATATATATATATATATATATATATATGTGTGTGTGTGTGTGTGTGTGTGTCATGTTGATTATATTAAATATAGAAATTTAGCATAACTGAATAATATAAATACAGATTTACAGCTTTGTAAGCCACAAGCAAACCGTCTATACTGATTTTGAGGCAACCTGTTAGATTTTAGAAATTTTTTAATCTTTTATCTTATCTCTTTATGACTGAATAATTTCAAGTTTTATTTTCTAAGGTAATGAAGTAAGATGTTGGTTCGAATGTTATAAATTTATGATTATAGTGCAGCAACTTTGCCTTTAACTTTTCGTTGTCTGGAAGAAAACAACAAGATTGATCCACGAGTAACACGTTTCGTCGTGGCGGTTGGTGCTACCGTGAATATGGACGGCACGGCTCTTTACGAAGCTGTGGCTGCGATCTTTATCGCGCAATTAAATGGAATCTCACTAGGATTCGTTGAAGTTATTACGGTCAGGTATACATAATTTGTAACAGTATTAAGGATAAGTTTTTTTATTATATTAATATGTTTTACGCTAATTAATTTAAAATTATTATTTATAAAAGGATTTCAATATATCTGTTTAGTAATTTATATCTAAATTAAAAAAAATTTATTTCTGTGTGTGTGTGTGTGTGTGTGTGTCAAAGATTTATAGCCTTGATTTTTTATAGCCTTACAGCTACCCTGGCAAGCGTCGGGGCTGCAAGCATCCCCAGCGCTGCATTGGTCACTATGCTCTTGGTGCTAACCGCCTTGGGTCTTCCTACGAATGATGTTTCTCTATTGTTCGCTATCGACTGGATGCTGTAAGTTATGCACACATTTTTATCGTTTCTCTATAAACTACAGCAAACGTTTCGTTTCAAGTGATCGGATCAGGACTTCGATCAACGTTCTGGGCGATGGTTATGGGGCTGGAATTGTTTATCACTTAAGCAAAGCAGAGCTAGATAAGATGGACGAGGAACGAAGATTAGAAGGCTTGCAAATCGGAAGTCCCCTCGAAATTGCCACCGAAAGTCGTCAACGAGAAGAGACAGCACACGAACAAATTTCCGAGACGAAAATTTGAACCCTTGAACTTCTTCAGCGAAGTCACGATGCTATTTTGTGGTACTATGCTAATACGATTGATTTTCACTGCCGAAATCGAGTTTTTCCCATAAATTAAATTAAATTAACATATTTCAGAATATAATTGTATTATTTAAAATATGATTATTAAGAATAATATTATAGGTATGAATCTTATCTATTAATATATATTAATATGACTTTGTTTTTTAGCAAGTGCTGACAGTTAACAGTAGAGAGCGAATGAATTAAAAGTGTTAAATGTTGAAATAGAAAATGTGAGCATGTTAAGTACAAAATTAACAAAAAATGTATTTATTATTTCTTTTTTCTAGTGTGTGAAAACTCTTCTACTTTGGAATATTAAAGAATATTAATATATCAGCATAATAAAATGTACAGTAAAATAGAAATATAAGATATAGTAAATTATTAGCAATCATCAACGTAAGCAAATAATTCTTAAAGCGCTTTAAATATTCATCAACCAGTAATTAAAAAAGAAATATTATATAATGTGAATATATAATTTAACCATTTTTTTAATGATAATGATTAGCTATGACAGTGATTGACATTAAAAACAAAAAATTATGTAAATATTTTCCTTGCATTGCACATAATAATTACAAATGTCTTCTTAACACGTGAAAGCAATTTTTAATGAACACGGATACCTGAGTCAAGTCTATATTAATGAATAACTTATATATTACACAATTGCGTCATATTACGTATAATTGCATTATCATAATCGCTGCGTTTTATTCGTTGTCCTTTTCTTCAAAAGACACGTGTAAACAATTTCACATAAAAATTTGATTAATTTATTTTAAAATATAGTGCGCGCTGCAAGAAAAAAATTTACGTAATTTCTTCATTCTAAATGTCGTAATTCAATATAAACCCAAGAACTTTAAAGATAATAGTGATCGATTATTTATACAAATGTGTTCATAAGTGTTGCATGTATAAATATAGATAAGGTTATCGGTAATCTTAATTAATTAAGACAGTGATTAATAATTTATTATGCAAATATATTATACATTCAATAAAGAATAGCTACTCATATTTCTATTGTATTGGCTTTTATATATCTTTCTATCCTTATATTTAAATATTGGATAAATGCCGTGATCGTTTTATCATATAATATGTACATATGAACATTATACAACCTCACATGTTTTATTATTATTTGCTCAATATTCAAAATACTTAAGTGAAAAAAAATACAATTCTTATGACTGGCTTATATCTAAGTATGCAACTTTATGATACTTATATATTTATAATTGTGTTATCATAAACGTTGGGAAACGTCGGTGTTGTTTTTAATAAACGTGGACCATTCCATATAAAAATCTAATTCATTATTAAGAAAATTATGGCATATCGATTTTAGACATGTATGTGCAGAAGTGTATATTGCATTATGTTAAGTATATATATTTGTGTAAGAAAGGATACGTCCAGAATAATACGTATGTCTGCAGAAAGTTTTATAATCAGCTGTTGAGGAAAATAAATGTCTGAAAATAAAATTTATTTTTACCTATTGTTTCAAAGGATACACAAAGTCCCCCAAAGAAACCACTCGTTAATAAATGCCTTCTGCTAATAAAATACTTTTTCCATTGGCCACCAGCTTTCATTAATAGCATTGCCTATAAAGATGTGTGCAACATTACACATAGTTATTGTTAATGCTATTAAAGTAATCTTACCCATAGCCCGAAAACTGCAAAGATATAAAATCCAAATCCATATAACCCGGTCAATCCTAGTAAGCCAGCTGTACCACCTGATAAAGCTGCCATTGATATTTTACAATATTCTACAACCGCAGCATTGTTTACAACTGCTGCTTCACTATACGCAATGATCTCTGCAATCATATTTAGAACCTCTTGTAGTTCATATTTCATAGTATATAGCAGTATTTGCTTGAATATGGATTTGTTTGGCAATATGAAATTTAACTTATGATATAATTTATGTATCATATCTTTAATTTAAACTGCTCATTCATATTGCTTATCAATTGTTATTGAATAACTAATTTATTTACCATCTATTAATTTTTATTCATATTCAATGTTCCTAAATATCAAATAAATAACGAACATAACCTCTTAGAAGAGTCTGTAATATTTCTTAACTTTCTATCGTTTACTACTTGAGTTTATTTTTAAGATAATTTTCTTACTTACCGCCACTTTTCTCCTGCTTTGTTTTTATTTTTCCCAACATTACTTTGTGACTTATAGAAACGTTAACCTAAGAGAGCGAAAATAAATGAATAAGTATACGGAATACGAATGATATGCACAATAGTTGCGTCTGCTGTGATCAGCTGCTACTAGTGCTACTGTCAAGACACGTCAGCTTCTGCGCATTTTAAAGAACTGATATGAGGCGCCAAATTTAAATAAAATACATACTGTTACCGATGAAGAATATCTCGTCGGTGATATTGTTAAAAACTTGTAGTTATAAATTGTCTATTAATCGTTAATACCAATTATATCTGTCAATTATATTACTATCACTGTGATATATGCAAATTTAAATCAGTAATTATTAATATTATCGCATCAAAAAGATAAAGAGAGATAATAATATATAGGGGACACTTTATTTATTTCTCGAAGAATTTATTCCCTGTTTCATGTTGAAAATCTTGGCAAAGATTAGTGGCAACAAAAGCGGGCCACAAGATTATAATAGTTATTTGCTGTAATTTGAGAATGTTATGAACTCGCTATTGTTAAACGATTTATTGACGATCCCATCGCAAATAGATTGTTTGACATAATATCGAGTTTAGTTAATAATCTATTAAAAATTTATCGATAATTTAAGCAAATCTATAAATAATTTAAATATATTAAATCAAAATAGCAAAATTAAATTCGAAAGCCATTGCTGATATTGCAAATTTATTAAAATTATCAATATAAATTCGTAACAGAATAATTAGCTATATTAACAGATTTTTGCAGATTTATGATTATTGAGAATGTTGTGTCAGCATCTAAGTTAATCCTTATTCCGTATTGGTGGATCATTTTTGTCCGTGATTTTTCTAACAACGTCAATTTCTCGAAAACAAATAATTATAAAATAATTATTTAAGTAAATTATTTTTCAAGTTTATTATTTTAATATTTATTTAGAATGTTCAAAGAAGGTATATACATTTTTTCAGATTTTTTAAACCACTTTTAAAATATTAATAAACTTTTAACATATTAAAAAACTTATCAAAAATACGCTGACCCACCTGTACAGTTAGAAGGTGCCAAAAATAACAATACGGAGTAAGGGTTAATCTTTGAAAGTTTTTTGAGACTTGGGACACAAACATGCACAGTAATAAGTTTCAGCTCAAGAAATAACAGATAAATATATAATATTATAGCCCTTATTTTCGTACTGGTAGATCATTTTTGGTCTGTGCAATTTTGAACAGTATCAATTCTTCGAAATAATACTGAACAAATGATCGACTAACGAAACAAGTAATGAAACGAATGTTGTAGAATAATAATATACCTAACTAAATTATTTTTCAAATTTATTATTCTAGTCTTTATTTAAAAAGATCAAAGAAAGTCTATAAATTTTTCCAGATTTTTTAAACATTGCTACCTATTGATAAATACGTCGAAATGCGTCGAAAACATATTAACCCACATGTACGGTTTGAGAGTGGTAAAACTAACAGTATGGACTAAAGATTAAGTTCTAAATAATATAAATTCTTTACGTTACAAAAGAGACTTTTCAGTAGATGGGTTACAATTCATTATTTATTTATTATAGACACTGACAATTGACTTAGGTGAACTTCGACATCGCTGTCGCGATTTCTTTCAAGTACGACGCAAAGCGCGCGGCTCGCTCGGCTCGAGGCTGAAAATAACCGTCGGAGAACCGCTCGTTTTCGCTCCGCCCCGCTTCGCTCAGCTCGACATAGCTCCTCGAGCTTCGACAGAAATTTCGTCGCGGGGGCCCGATCTCCTGTGGTTAGAAAAACGAGAAGCTCGGCACCCTAAAGGGGCTTTCGGCCAAACGCGAACGATCGATTGTTTCGAAGTGCGAATTCTTTCGCGAGATTGTGAGACAAGCTCGCGAATTAAGAAAAGTGACGAAGTGAATAAGTGTTATTTTGAGGTGAGTCTTCTCAGAGTGAATGTCGTGATTAATTTCTTTCTTTTCTTAGACATGCGCTTATGGATTACGGCCTCGAAAATTCGCGTATGTTCCGTGAAATATGTGTGTATGCGTATATGTGCGTGTGTGATGCTTTGAATAGTGAGGGAAAATTGTGGTCTTTTCTCGCGTAATATAATTTTCCTTTTTTAACTAATTAGCTAATTTTGTAAAGCAAATCCCTGGGGATGTCGTCATGGATATATAAATCATGTACACTGTTATTTAGTGTACTTGTAATATCATTGAAAATATACCATGCATGTATGATAGTATAACTTTAATGCACGCTATCATTAATTTTAAAGACAAGCTTAATTAAATGAATTAATTGTTAAAAATGCTTAATACATCTCACATTTCGAATTAAATCTTCACGTGGTTCTCAATCCAGTAGACAACTGTGTATTATTCTTATCCTAAAATTAGAAATTTGCTTTTGTATTCTTATGCAATATCGCTCTCTGGAGTAGCTTTGCCAGACGACGAAAACTCATCGTAAAAATGTCTAGATGACATTTTAATATTCTGATTGTGATTGAAATTCTCATTTAAAATTAATTTAAAATTGAATTATTTCGATCAATTACTTATTGTTACATTTTTTTTATCCCATGAAAATTTATCTTATTTATTTAGATTATTTAATCTTGATGCATATTTGACACTATAGCTAAAAAATGTAAAAGTAACAGTAATATCGTCGTCTCTAGTATAAAATGTTTCATTATTTACATAAATGAAAATTATAATTTTATTATTATTTTATTTCGGTGGAGTTGATATGTATATCATGATTAAAAAATACTTGTAGAAGTAACAGTGAATCGACCATAATATAATACGTTCAATATCACGACAAAGGATAAAGATACAAGAAATATTTTTAGAACATGTATCGAGAGATTTTATTGACGTTCTATGAAATTTTTATTTAATTCATCAAGAAATAATTTTATTGATTTTAATGCGATGTAAATAATATATTCCTACAACTGAAAATTTATTTGAAAATTTCTTACAAAAATAGATCACGCTTTTCGAGGACAACTATCCTTAACCTTCGATTAACGCATTAAGCGGTAATTGAGAGTTTAGTCTCTCGATAAGCGTATGGATATTTCGGTAAGTCATCACGGATGCATCTATTTTTGCCTCGTTGTTGGAAATAGATTCTCAGACAAGGTAAATTCAACCAGGCGCATTTCTGTGTCGATAAATCACAATATTAAATTGTAAATATATAATTTTACTGTATACCTACTGAAAAGATTTCAACAGATTTCATATGCACTCTCGACAGATAAGATATAAGATATGTATTGTGAAATATGTAATTTCTCTTTGTATTTTCCAACGTTTCTTGTTCGCATTGTTTGAATTGCATTATCATTGCAATGTCACATGTTAAATAAATGCTACATTACCTTGGATTAAGGTATAGATTTAAAGCCATGATAACTGTATTAATTCAGCTTTGTGTTCAGTATGATTTAACTTTGTGTCATAACACTTCACAGTCTATTCATCACGTTCGCGTTCAATATTGGTAATTTTCAATCGATAATGATATTTTTCTTCAGCCATCGTACATAGAAGTAAAAATATCAAGTTAGTAAATTTGTATCTTTTTTGCTTACAGTATTAATGAATTATATTAATCACGAATTATAGGTGCTTTTAAGATATTATATATTTTTTTATACTTTCCAACCTCATGCTGAAAAATATTTTTTTGCAACTTAATCCAAAATTATAATTAACACACATGAAAATTGATAAAGTTTAGAGATTTACAAATGCTATATAGATTAAATAACAGTATACCGCAAAAGAGTATATTGCATCCCTGCGCTAAGCCATCCCCCAGGTAACAAGAGTAGGGGTAATGACCCAACTACATGGCAATGTACAGAGTTGCATTCTCTCCCGATGGCGTAAAAAGAACATGCAAGTTTTACGAGTAATTGTCGTGCAAAACGATACCTTCTCGGCCCTGAACTTAACGGGAGTGAGAGTAACTTTGTTATAGTATATCAAAGTTCCCTATATATATGGTCTACTATCTCGAGCTTTCAGTATAATATAAGTGAAATAATACATATCTTTCTCTCTTTCGGATCTTTTAAAAATAAAATATATGTCAGAAATAATAAATATATACCATAAGAAAATCTAAAAATATGAATCTCCCCTAGACATTTATTTAAAAGACCATTTCAATCTATACAAAGCTCAATCAATTTGATTTATTATCGCACAATATATTGGCAATGTCTTCATCCTTGAAATTCTCGACATCAACTTTCCTGTCTATCGCATCATCATTAAAATAATTTATCTTCCTAAAGAAATACAATTATATCGCAACAATATTTCATGATAAAATAGACAGCTACATAACGCGAAAATCGTGTAATACAGTCGCATAAAGGGGGGATTTTGCGTTAACGGAATCTCGAGCATGCGGAATTTGATTAAAGGTGTCGGGCGCGTGCGCGAGGAACGTCGGCGAGCGGTCTGGGTGCCCTCCGACCAGCAGTGGGTGATTGTCGGTGTTTCACGACAGTTCAAGCGCGACCATCACCATTATCGTCGTGGTCATCATCTTCGTCGGCGAGACGAAGAAGTCAAGAGTCCCGGTGTGTAGTGACAGAAACATGCCGACCATGCGAGACCGTGCATGACCGACCGCTTCAACATTGACAAGGGTGCCTTGGACACCGAGTGACACGCGAGTTACGAGCACGCACACTCGCGTACGCGCACGCACATACGTGAGCGCAGAAGTGAGACAGTCAGAGGAGTCTCGTCGCGTGGAAGCGCGCCGAAGGAATGGCCGATAGCGAGGGTGGTTCCGAGCAGGACGACGTATCATTCCTTCGTACGGTAAGTTCCACTTTACTATGGGCGAGCTTATGATTGCGCCACGAAAAGAAGTCAATAGCTTCAAAGTTTAAGCAAAACGCTCAGAGAGATCAGGAAGTTTGTATAAATCAGTAGACGATATAAGTTACCTTGCTACTTTTTGAGATGGATAAAGGAAATAAAGTTCGAAAGATTATACTAACAAATACTGAAAAGAATGTTTCGTAGTCATTGAGAGCGAAGAGATAGTCGATTTTATGTGAAAAGAAATCATTGGCAACATGCATTTTTCATTGACAGTTCGCTTATAATTTGTTTTCTTTAAAGCAGCTTATTTTCTATTAGATGAACCTATTTAAATCGCTAATATGTATGATTAGCGTGTCGATGGTTTTTTATTTTAATAAGAGAAATAACTTTAATATCGATGAAGATTAAATATCTATTGATGTTGATAATTTTGTAGGTAATAAGTACGATATATGCAAGGTGCACAATAGTTATCAATAAGTTTGAAAAGAGCCGAGTGTAAATGTATCCGCAAGCGTGCTCGCGAAAAGCACGCAGAAACAGAGAGGTGGTTCGCCTTCAATGATGCAGTAGTGTTTGTGTGAAAATGAATGAATGCCGATAGAGAGTTGAAACTTTGCTTACACAAGAAGCGAATAAACTATAAACTCTGCACGAACTGTTGTATTACGCATACATTGCATTGTATATAATGTATAACTTTAATCCATGCTTTTTTTCAAAAACATAATGGAAAAAATTTCAAAAATTTTTGTATATAATTTCTTTAAAAAATATTTAATCGTGAAATCTAGTGCTTAATGTATTATCATATTATGTTTCCAAATCAAATTAAATTGTAATATATAATCAATTTTTAATAAGTCTAAAAATTGAACGAATTTAAAAAGTGTTTGACAATTTAAATTGTTGATGACAGCTTTAAATGGCTTTAAATATTATTTAAAGACACTAAAATTCGCTTCATTTTACATATAAATTTAATTTCTTATATAAAAAGTTGTGGCAGGAAAGAACTGTGTGAGATTTTAACAAAATGTGGAAGCACTTGAAGTTCCTTCTAGCCACAACCTTGACCTCATTCGACCTACAGGGCTGACTGTAGTAGTCAAGAGACAACCTTTTATCATCACGTATGACGTTTGTGTATTTAATCTGTTATGTTATATTTATATTATACATTCGATATTGTATTAATTACAATAATACAATTTACTGTACCATAAAATTTACATACAAATATCAGAAACGTTAGTCAATCAGAAATGTAAATATTCTCCTCTCTAATATAAATTGATTATTAATTCTCATATTTTAGTTTTAATATGTTTTAAATTGTATATATTTATTTATATATTTATTAAAATAATATATATATATATAAAATAAAAAATTAGTTACAAATTATAGTTTAAAAAATATTGAATTTATCACATAAAACTATTCATAAATTAAATTGAATCGCGTGTTCTGTATTTTATGACCTTCGTGTTCGTTACCATTTTTTACCATTCTTTTACATTCCCACCCAAAACACGATGCTAACTCAGTGCTTTAAAATTTTAAAGCTATATATATTGTAAATACATATAATATGTTGCAAATTATATTTTTTTTTTTTTTTTTTTGCTAAGACCTTGAAATAAAATAAAAATCTAAATTCCAAACGTATTCTATCGATTTTGACAGTAGAAGTTTACAATATATCTCTTTATCGTTTTATCAAATGCAGTTTATCTTCTAATTTCTCATATTCGTTTCACGTACTATTAATGGATTTTTTCTGACGTATTTAATGATAACCAAAAGTTATGTTTCGTTATTAGTGGATCTACGTCTCCTTCTTCGCGTGATTCCTAACTTGCGCCGTCTTTTTCGTTCTCTCTCTGCCAAAAGTACATACTTCTGTCTCTCTTGCTCGGGTAAGGCACACCATTCTTTACCAGCCTGCCGAGCGACTTCTGTCACGTGTTTGTCGGGCATTTTATTAAAATACATCTCGAGAAAGAAGATAATAAAAGGATTCTGCGAGACGACTTTCGGGTTCCTTCTTCGTCGGCAGGTACATGATACGCCAGGTTCGGCCGCTTTTCTTCTATTCTTTCGTCTGCGACGGTTTGTGCATGCCGTCTCGTTATCGTTGTTCTTCTCCATGGGTTCGCCCATCTCTTTATTTGATTTTTCAATAATGCGTCTGTAAAGGGCCGGTTTATTCATTGTATGTTCTATTATAATTTTTATTATAAATTATAAATAAATAAATACTATGAATTAATGAAATTAATATTTAAACTTCTTAGAAAATGCGCTGTATGCATCTACGTATTTAATATAATATGCTATTGTCGGCAATCGAACGGAACATTTTGGATTTCCGCAAAAATTCTGATTCTTCTTTGAAGTTCGCGATTGATTGATTAGCGTTCAACTCGATTTACGACAAAAAATTTGTAATTAACGGGATGTATGAAACGCATGATAGAACATTGAACGCAAAGTTGATTATTCCCTATGAGAACGATTCCGATCGTTCGATCGCGGTCGTGGTTGTCTTCGCAGAATTAAACCGGCTTTCGTGTTCTTGTTAAATCAATGTGGCAAAATCGCGTGCGAAATACATCTCTGCTAGAGTCGCGTCGCGACAACATGCCATATAAAATCAGCCGGGCTCGATGCCAAGAAGAGGGTCGTTCGCATTCTTACGTGAGAAATCATATCTGCGCCGTTCGACAGACTACTTTTTCTGTGAATGAATTATGTAAGCTAATTCGACGGAAGATCGAAAGCGAGGAATATCGCTCACCTGCCTTCATAGGATGTGCTTTCGTAATTGTTAGATTCGTCCATCTTCTGCCGTTTGCAATTTTCACTTGGTAATTTAATTTGTGTCAAAAAAAAGAGAGAGAAAGAAAAATGTCCCTCGCGGTGAAAACATCTGAAGTTTTACGAGCTTCTCTCATTTTGCACGCTCGAGAATAATCGATGATCCTATCGATTATCGATGTTGCGATATCATTTATAATAGGATTGTAGTTTTTATTGTTGTTGAAATAAAGTTGCGTTGTATAAAATTATGTTTAAAACTTTGTGATTACAAACGTTCCAATATTGTTGAAATTACTTCTCAGTGAAATTAAAAAATTATTGTCAATTTTACCTACTAATGGATATGATTTAGTAATTTATATACAAAAAACTTGAATAATGAACATTTACAATGTAACTTTCAGACTATGATAAATCGAAAGATAAATCATTCCAATATTTTTACCTACGTAATAAAGAAATAAAGAAATTCTTATAACGATGTCTCTCGAAAGCCTTTCTCAAATAAATTTAATATCATGCTGAATTAATTAATTTTGCTTGATACATTTTTCAAACAAGTTTATGATTAATTTATTGTACAATTTCGATGATGGAATTTTATAACATGTGCACATAATAGATGTTATGTGTATAGAAATCTAACAAAACTTTAAACAATATGTTTGCAAAGTTTTTATTTAAAGCTAATCGCTTTTAGTTAATTTTAGAATTTGATGCAGCGGCTTCTGTCTGATCAATACGTCTCACGTAGCTGTTTCATTAGTGTTACTGCATTGAAAAGTGATGAATTTATAATTAATATACCGCGGTGTGCAACGTGCGTTGGATGCGCCGAGTATCGAACAACAAACGATATAGTATACACACGATATCACGCTGCAATATCCCACCTTTCTAACCCTCTTCCAGCTCAATGATGCTGTGAAGCGTCATGAAGCTTATTTTTTTTAGCGATATATTTATTAAATATCACTTTAGATGCATAGTTGATATTTCTATTAAATGAAGGAAGTGAATAAATATTAATTTAATTTAATTTTGTTAGAATTAGAAGTTAGATAGATCAATTAAGTCAAGTTTATAAAATTATTTTTATTAAATTTATATGATTTATAACACATTTTAATTCTGTCAAATATATTTTCAACTGTGAATATAATGAATTCATCGCGTTGTATAACCTTTCTGTTTTTCTATCTAAATAAAAGATCTGAAACTTGTAATGTACACGTGTAAAAGTAACAATGATTTATAATTATTTTCCAGTTTGATAGAATTATATGGATTATTTACTTGTGAAATGAAGGTGTACCCTTGACCTATACCTGACATATTGTAACTTCGATCGTAACTAGATGACGGAAGTTTATCAATGTATTCGGTTGATTATCAATGCACATGTCACGTATTCTCCTATCAAACGTTCAATTAAGTTTCCGTAAGTTTTTAACATTTCGATTATCAGATTCAGTCGAAAAACCATCGCAGAATAAAATTAATTATATTATAATTATATTATATTTTTTTTATTGATAAACAATTTATATATAGAACAACAAAAATTAATACGTTAAAATAATACTTAAAAAAAAATACATAATTATGAAAATGGCATACAAAAGATGCTGATACTTTTAATGACAATTTGCAATTATATAAGAATTTCTTTTCTATTGGTTTCTCGCAAATTTCTCGTAAATTATAATCACAAGCTGGAAATTTTTAATAATTGAAAATTTTCTATATAATGTATTGATTAAAAAGCAATTGTGCACATTAGCAGTTTGTGAATCGCGCCAAGCGCAGAGTGATTGAGATTACGCTTTATTAATATCTTGATAAATAAGATTAAGTCTCCTTGCCAAATTTCCAGCGGAAACTTTCGGCGTCTCGCGTGTCTCAGACGCAAATATACGAGCACATATATGGCGAATCGCGTGCCATTCCAGCATGGATTCAATTCGGATTTAATCCGATAGGAAGTTATGTTAATGTGTCCTTTAGGTAAAACATTATTTATGCATCTTTTTCCGTTACATATTAATTTTTTTCAAACAGCCAGATACATATCAAAAAAAATATGCGTGCGCGTTTACGATTGCGCACCCTATCGCACAATGTCAAGTGTATATCATAACGATCGACAATATCTCAGTAATATTTCACTCGAGGGGATAGAGAGAGAGAGAGAGATAGAGATAGAGATAGAGATAGAGATAGAGATAGAGAGAGAAAGAGAGTAGGTGTGGTTTTAGCATAGTTAGTAGCACAGGCGAAATACGATTAATATGATCCTGCAAAATAATTTCATTTACATAGACAGTTTCATCACGATGCAACCAGGACTATCCCATCGATTTCAATTAAACTTTATAATTATATGATTGCCTTAGTTACATTCCCGCCAATAAACCGTGCTGATTACCATCACGATTAAACATTATTTGAAGCGCGAATAATACTAGATATATTATCTATTTTATTTGTTTTAAAAGATTTGAATTTATTTCTAAGAAACATACAATTTTTTTATATATATTTACAATACAGTTAAAAATATATAATATTTTTAATTAGATTATCGTATCGTTTAGGAAAAGTTAAAAAAAATACTTAGATAATCATTGTATTAATTTTCTTTGTATACCATTAAGACTGAGCTTGGGAATGTTAATCATGATATAATACAATCTTATCGGAGCAATTCGCATTGCATGTAGTTTATATATTATATATATGTATATGTATAATATATAGATACATACCAATGAAGAAACGAATTGTTTAATCTACATGATATAATAGAAATAGAGAGATAAACAATATTTCCGTGACTTTCGACCTAGTTTCTCTAAGTTGCTCATAAAATTTTCAAAGGATGCACGTAGTTGACATCACTTGTTCTTTCTCTTTTTCTTTCACATTTCTATTTAGAGTTGAAGGGCACATATGAACATGTAGCATAATGCTTTTCTTGCTAGGTGTAGGTGGATTAAAAAAAAAAATAAAACTGTAGCGTGATAAAAGATTAAAATTTTTTAAATTGCAACAAAAAAATCAAGTGCATGAAAACCCAGCTGGTATAGATCGAGAGAAAAATTTGCACGCATCAAGGGTTAAAATCGAGCGACGCAAATCGAATGACTCACTCGATGAGTTTCTTGTAGCGCGACGTTATTGCGAGCGTGCGTTAATAATGTCGTTGTGAGAAATGCATGTTTTCCGCTCAGCGATGCGACGTGTCCAAAGATTACGAAGTGCCTCCGAAGCCGGAGGCATATATTTGTATGCTCGCTCTCATGCATTCTTGAGGTCGTCCAAATTGGTTTTGGCACAGTTTTGGCCGGTATTCTGTCATTTAGTCTGTACCATATTTCGCACGATTTCGCCAAAGCACGTCATTAACATTGTAATGAGAAGATTTTTTTTTTTCTCAAAACAATCGACAGATCGAGGAGCATTTCCCTCTAACCGGCATTTTCATCAGGGCTCGTTTTCATACCCATGAAAATTAAATGCGGGTAGCTGCTTTCGACTATAGCAGATTGCAAAATCTTTAGTGCTATTGCGCACTATTGCAGCACAGCAAACATCTCAGTACGATATAATACACGACGAGGCTTTTTCGAGAAAGTTCTCCGCGCTGTCAATCTACATGCGCGAATCAATGTAAATTCCAAGAAACTTTGAAGTTATATAAATATTACAAAACAGAAGAATTAACTAATATATTATGATTATAAATTATATCAAAAAATTAATTTAATTAATGTTCTCAGTTTGATGATATTCGGCTTTTTCGAGTTTTTAAAACAAATTACATAGGAAATATATAAAGACATCGTTTAAAATTTACAGGAAGATATGGTATGTCTGTCCTGTACGGCGACAGGAGAAAGGGTCTGTCTGGCAGCCGAGGGTTTCGGCAATCGACATTGCTTCCTCGAGAATATCGCGGACAAGGTAAAAATAACTGCAATTTTTATTGCTTCGCTCTCATTATGTCATTTTTTTTATCATTATTGTTGATCATTAATTTTTTTTTATTTCTAGAATATACCGCCAGATCTGTCGCAATGCGTGTTCGTGATAGAGCAGGCTCTCTCGGTGAGAGCCTTACAGGAGTTAGTCACAGCTGCTGGTTCCGAGACGGTAATGTATACATGTTCTTTCTCTAATATCTCGTACACTCGTATGACTTCAGCTTTGGCAGTAAAATTCCAGGAAATAGTTCGTAGCTTCTATTTGACGCGTGCCGTAAAAAAAGAAATATTCCCTATTTATTATTTTAAAAAGGAGGACTTTTCAAACAAGTACAAGTACATCGAACGATAAGGCTCGTAATTCATTGAATTCAATTCATGTAATTCATTGATTCCGCGAATAGTGTGCGTCATCATCTGTCTCACAATTATAAACTTAATCTGTCTCATAATTATAAACTTATTGCATTCTAAATTAATCGTTAAATATAAATTTATTTTATTACGCCTGCATAAGAATGGGCCATAAAACGTGTCCTTTTAATTGCAATTATGTGTAAAATGTTAAGAACGTAATCCTCAAACTACTACTCGAAAAACTATGATCTAAGAGATGTTTAAAAAATGTCTAAAGAATATAAAGATATTTTATAGACATTTTTTTAATGTCTTTTAGATCTTGAAACTTGCTCAACTTTTCTGCCGATAATTTTGGAAGAGTTCCTGATACATCGGAATAGCTTCTTTTTGATGCATTAGCACGCACCTCCTTCGCCACTGCACCCCCCTGTGTCCGTATGATTGTGGCATGTGTCCATGTAGCCGTGTAAAACAATTTCGAATTTACAATTTCGTTTTTTTTAAAGCATTTTTATTTCCATTTTATCATTCGAAATATGCTAGCGTTGTGAAAAACAAATCATCTGAAAATTTAATCGAGACCCACCGTCATCGACCATGAAACATCATACGCATATATTATTTCATTTTTTTTTTATTTCTTAATTTGTCATTTTTTTCCTTTATATTCCCCCTTTTTTCTTTACAATCAATCCAAATCGACATTTAATGACATTATCGACATTAATCAAGGAGATTCATTGCCTCTTATGTTTTTTTTTCTCTTTACAGCAACAAGACAGTTTAGTAAGTATAATTTACATCTGCGGGGCGCCGTGTCCGCTCTTGGGTAAAATATCATTTGTTTGTGTGTTAAAACATCATAACGCCCGATCGAGCATGAGTGAAAATATGAATAATTTATTTCATAAAACGGTCAATTTTTGAAATATTCAATAGTCTTTATTTAACATCGCATTTAATAAAGCGTTATAAAGAGTCATAAAGCGTATGATTCTGAATTGCATTTATCTAACATAAAGATTGTATTCAATGTAAATTTAAATTAAAAATAAATAATTACAAAATTTAACTTATATGCCACTTTTAAAATAAATAAATTCTATTTTTGTATTTAATTAAAACTTTGTAAAAAATGTGGCATTGTTTAATATAATTTAATTGTAATATAGTAATATCTTAATTAATTTTTTTTCAAACTTCTTATTGCATACATATATATCAAGATGTTGTTTCACTCATTCGATTGACTAAGCATTCATTCTGAAAGCTTCAATTAACATTAATATTACGTTGAAATTAATAAGAGATTGCTTGCTTTCATTTGTCTAATATAATTAATCGTCTATGTTAAAATCATATTTAGCAATCTATGCCTCTTCGATATATGCCTCGAGCTTTGCATCGTGGTTAATATCAGCATTTATGGCCTCCTCTTATCAGTATAAGCTTGTAGAAATTGTTTAAGAAACTCTGTCATTTTGCGAAGTATTAAAATCTCGTATCATATATACGTAGAGAGAAATATAATATTATATCGAGTATGAAAAGGGGTTGCAAGGGCTTTGACCAATCCTTTGATGTTTCCAGGGAAAGGGCACCGGGTCAGGGCACAGGACCTTGTTATATGGTAATGCAATATTGTTGCGACATCTAAACAGTGACATGGTAAATTAATTTTCCTTATATATATATACAACATATATATATATATATATATATATATATATATATATATATATATATATACACACGTTAATTTTTAATGATTACATAAATATCTGTGTTTGTGTTTATAGTATCTGGCGTGTCTATCTACAAGTTCATCGAATGATAAACTAGCCTTTGATGTCGGTTTACAAGAACATTCGCACGGTTAGTGCAATGCTATCGTTTTAACTTTTTATTTAATTTTTAATAAATATTTAATTACTTTACTGTAGTTAATATTATTTCTTTTTATTCTTCAGTACATATAACTCATTGCTTGGTTGAATAATTACAAATGCAATTATAACTTTCAACAAAATTAAGTTAAAGTTAAGTTCAAACTTGTTGTAGCAAATTTGTGGTAGGTCAGAGAACATGAATTAAACATCATACTTTGCTTTTCTGCTGAACTTTATCAAGTTTTATTTGTGCAGGTGAAGCGTGTTGGTGGACCGTACACCCTGCCTCTAAACAAAGATCTGAGGGTGAGAAAGTGCGTGTGGGTGACGATCTTATTTTGGTATCTGTCGCTACTGAACGATACTTGGTAAGAGTTCGACATTTAATATATACATATTAAAATAAAATAAAATAAAGTAGAAATAAAAATAAAGTAAGAATATAATTTTAATTATGAAAAGCAATAATAATATCTTGAGGATAATTTTTTTGTACGAATAAAAAAAATATATATATTTTAATAAATATCATTTTTTTGTTTCAGCATACGACGAAAGAAAACGATTTATCGGTGGTTAATGCATCTTTTCACGTAACCCATTGGTCGGTACAACCTTATGGTACCGGTATTAGTAGAATGAAATATGTTGGTTTTGTTTTTGGCGGCGATGTATTGCGATTCTTTCACGGCGGTGATGAGTGTTTGACAATTCCTTCGACTTGGAGTCCAGCACCCAGTCAAAAGTATTATATCTATTGCATATGCCTTGATAAGACTAATAATAATTCATGCATACAATTTAATTATTAATTAATTAATTAATTAGATATAATTGATGAATTAATTAATAAAATTAAATAATGTAATAAAATTGTAATTGTCTTATATATGATTATAGAGTCTTGTAAAACTTGTAAAAAACTAAAATAATTATTATTACTTAAAAATGAAAAAGAGGATGAAAATAAAATTGTTTTATCACTTTACAGTCTCGTAATCTATGAAGGCGGTAGCGTAATGAGTCAAGCGAGATCGCTATGGAGATTAGAGCTTGCCAGGACAAAATGGGCGGGTGGTTTTATCAACTGGCTACATCCTATGAGGATCAGGCACTTGACGACCGGTCGTTATCTCGGCGTGAAGGAGAACAACGAGCTCTATCTGGTCGATAGGTTAATACTTATTTTTAGAAAAAGTTCAAGGGTCATGGCAATTCTTATAGGCTTACGACAATGTTTCCTAAATCTACGATTATTTTTTTCTGAAGGAATGAGGCAACGATCGAAACTTCGACATTCTGGCTACGGCAGGAAAAGGATGATCAAAAGATTGTTCTTGAGGACAAAGATCTGGAAGTCATCGGAATGCCGATCATTAAATACGGTGACTCTACTGTTATTATGCAACATGCCACCACGTGCCTCTGGGTGTCTTATAAGGTAAGAAAATAAATTGTTAAATACAATATAGAATATAAATAATTTTAAAACAATCACACAAATTCCGATTAATAATTAGCTAATGGCTTCTCTGATTTCTGTAAAATATATTTAAAAGTTTAACAAAAGTAGTAACAAATTTTCACGATTCTTACGATTACATGACATTTCTTTAGTCATATGAGACGAAAAAAAAGGGAGTCGGAAAAGTTGAAGAAAAGCAGGCGGTACTTCACGAAGAGGGTAAAATGGACGATGGTTTAGATTTCTCTAGATCTCAAGAAGAAGAATCTCGCACTGCCCGCGTCATCAGAAAGTGCAGCAGCTTGTTTACTCAATTTATCACGTGAGTATTCAAAATTAATATAATAAAATATTCTTAAAGATATAAAAAAAAAGAGATAAATATATAATATTAGATTAAAATGAACAAAAAATTATAATATATCGACCATATATCAAAAAATAAAAAAATTTTGTTAAAAATATCAAACATGCTTTAGAGGCCTAGAAACATTGCAAGTGGACAGAAGAGCGTCCATGTTTTTTCAAAACGTGAATCTGAATGAGATGGTAATGTGTCTTGAAGACTTGATCAATTACTTTGCTCAACCCGAGGATGACATGGGTAAGAAAATATACTTTTTTCTTTAAACATTTCTTTGAAACAGATCAATTTAATAATAGATTTTTCCAGAACACGAAGAAAAACAGAACAAATTCCGAGCTCTTAGAAACCGTCAAGATCTCTTTCAAGAGGAAGGCATACTGAATTTAATTCTCGAAGCTATCGACAAAATTAACGTGATCACTTCACAAGGATTTCTCGTCGCTCTTTCCGGTGATGAGAGTGGCCAAGCTTGGGATCAGATATCCGGATATCTTTACCAATTACTAGCGGCCATTATCAAGGGTAATCACACCAATTGCGCTCAGTTCGCTAATAGCAATCGTCTCAACTGGTTGTTCAGTCGACTGGGCTCACAAGCTTCCAGCGAAGGAACTGGAATGTTAGACGTACTTCATTGTGTGCTGATTGATTCGCCGGAGGCTTTGAACATGATGAGGGTAACGTGTCATTTTTTTATAATGTAGATTATTGGACTAATAATAGTATAAATAATTTCTCTATAAAATAATTTTATAGAATGAATTAAATTTGTAAATTTGTATAAATATAAATAACTTTATGTAAATATTAATTATATAAATTAATTTAGTTTATTCTATTTGTGAATTTTTTAATCTTGATTTAAAAATATTTTTTTTCAGGACGAGCACATAAAAGTAATTATTTCTTTACTAGAAAAACACGGAAGAGATCCCAAGGTTTTGGATGTTTTATGCTCACTATGCGTCGGTAATGGCGTTGCAGTGCGTTCTTCGCAGAATAATATTTGTGACTTTTTGTTGCCTGGAAAAAATCTGCTTCTCCAGACGCAATTGGTGGATCATGTGGCCAGTGTTAGACCGAATATATTTGTCGGCAGAGTGGAGGGTTCGGCTCTTTATCAAAAGTGGTATTTCGAAGTAACTGTGGATCATATTGAACAGACGACGCATATGATGCCGCACTTGAGAATTGGATGGGCAAATACCGCTGGGTAAATTAATTTAGAATACAACCTTCAGACATCTATTTATATTTGGAATGTTAAAATTAATAAATATATATTAAATTAATATATTAAATATACTATGTTAATAAACATATTATTCATTCATTTTTTTAACGAAATTTTTCGAGATCGAGAAGATTAATAATATAAATATAATTTTTTTCAAATAGCTATATGCCGTACCCTGGTGGCGGCGAGAAGTGGGGTGGAAATGGCGTTGGCGATGACTTGTACTCGTTCGGATTCGACGGCGCTTATCTCTGGACCGGTGGCAGGAAGACACAGATCGTTCAGAACGCTACGGAACCTTACATCAGGAAAAGCGACGTAATCGGTTGTGCCTTAGATTTAACAGTGCCGGTGATAACATTCACTTTCAATGGCAATCGTATCATGGGCTCCTTCCGTAATTTTAATTTAGACGGCATGTTCTTCCCCGCCATTAGTTGCTCGTCTAAACTCTCCTGCAGGTTTCTGTTGGGTGGCGATCACGGTCGATTAAAGTTCCAGCCCATGGAAGAATTCTCGCCACTTGTAGAGAGCCTGTTGCCGCAGCAGATCCTATCGTTAGATCCATGCTTTTATTTCGGCAACATGAACAAGGTGACTCTAGCAGGTCCATGGCTGGTCGAAGACGACACTGCCTTCGTCCCGGCCCCGGTCGATACCTCCATGGTGAACTTGCCCGCCTACGTCGAGCAGATTAGAGATAAACTCGCAGAGAATATCCACGAGATGTGGGCGATGAATAAAATCGAAGCCGGCTGGATTTATGGTGAGGTCAGGGACGACTTAAGAAAAATACATCCCTGCATAGTTCAATTCGAGCGACTGCCAGCCGCGGAAAAACGCTATGATACTCAGTTGGCCGTACAGACCCTGAAGACTATCTTGGCTTTGGGCTATTACATCACAATGGATAAACCACCGTCTCGAATCAAAACTTTGAGACTGCCAAACGAACCGTTTCTGCAAAGTAGCGGATATAAACCGGCACCACTTGATCTGTCAGCGATCACGTTGACTCCCAAGATGGAAGAGCTCGTTGACCAACTCGCCGAGAACACTCATAATCTCTGGGCAAAAGAGAGAATCAGCCAAGGGTGGACGTATGGATTAAACGAAGACTCGGAGATGAGGAGAAGTCCTCACTTAGTACCATATCAGAAGGTCGATGAAGCGATTAAGAAAGCCAATCGAGATACGGCCAGCGAAACCGTCAGGACTTTATTAGTTTATGGATACATGCTTGATCCACCCACTGGAGAACAGCATGAGGGTAAGATTTAATTCTTGTTAAATATGCACGCTCTTACTTTTGCACTTTATAAAAAAATAACTTTATAGCTTTTCAATTATACACTTTTAAAACAGATGTTTAATAAAATATTATTGACAATGATATTAATTATTATTTCTAATAATTAATCATATATTTTTATATGTACAATAATGTAATATACATTAAATTATTTTATAATTTTCTTTAATTTTTGTATTCAATTATAGAGAGAGTCAGTTGCATATTAAATTAAATCAATCATTTTACTAACTTTTCCTAATATATTTTTTTAAATTCTACTATTAATTACGCATATTAATCTAATTTATTTTATGGTATTTATAGCATTGCTTTTGGAGGCTAGCAGACTACGACAACTATATTTCAGGACTTACAGAGTCGAGAAGCATTATGCCGTTAGCAGCGGAAAATGGTATTTCGAGTTCGAAGTTCTCACAGCCGGACCGATGCGCGTCGGTTGGGCAAAGGCCGATTGTATGCCGGGAAATATGCTCGGCAGTGACGAAAGTACTTGGGCATTTGATGGTTACAACGTAAGTATTGAATTTTTTCTCTTTTTATATTTTAACGATTAGAATGACATTATATATATAATTTATAAAACTTAAAAAAATAATTTTAAAAATAATATTTAGCTACAAAATATAATTAGCTATATATTTTTACCAAATATATCTTCAATTCGAATTATAAATAATAAATAAATAACATTAGACATAGAATTAGATGTAGATAATATTTAATATAGACATTTATTGAAGATATTTTTGCATCTGAAATTCAAAGATATATCAGTAATTTATTATATGCTATGTTATTATATTGTAGTGACAATCTTTTATATAATATTTGAGTTATTATAGCCACGAAAGGTGAGAATTTTAAAGCTCGTATTCGTTGAACTTTTCTTTAACAAACGGAAATATTGAACAGCGCTGTGCGCAATCTGTAGAGTAGCGTTCTGCTGCAAGGCGAATATAATATTATATAAGCGTTACGTGGTTCTTGTTCGTGATATATGAAACATGAATAATCCATAAAAACATGAATGTCAGGTGACTAAAGTACACGCTGGCACCCACGAGTCATTTGGTCACAAATATCAAGTGGGCGACATAGTCGGATGTTTCATTGACGTGGCAGACCGAACGATCAGTAAGAGTCCCATCTTCCAAATTATAGCCAATCTTTAAAGGCCCCATTATACACATATTTCTTTTTTGTTCCTGAGTTTTTCGTCACTACTATTGTCTTTGTCTCGCTCTATATGTTTCTTTCATGTTGATTTGGTTTTATATATCTTGCATCCTTGTCCCAAGACGAATGTTAATCGCTGGTGAAATTTCATTCGGCGAAGTGTGGCTTGACCTTTATTGATATCGAGGGAATCCACGAAATTTCCTCGCGATATCTCTCTTTAATTTTGCACAATATCGAAATTTTTCGCACAAATTTATACGACAACGAGATGAGTATAAAACGATAAAAAACAAATATGTATACAAAGTATTCCAGACCCATCACGCGCAAAATAGAACATCTCGTTTACCGGTCTATATCCCGATCTCTACGAACGGAAATGTTGAACTGGTGAACATTTTGTTTTAAAGGAGGAAAAAGTATACTCGGGCACGGCCGAAACGTTCGGCAAACAATGGCAGGTCGGAGACGTTGTCGGTGTTTTCCTGGATCTAATTGACCGAACGATTAGTAAGACGGAATTTTTAAGCGAACGCTTCAGCTGCCATTTCAAGCTATATACATATAATTTGATATTTAGTAATAGATTACTGGATACAGACATTGTGATTTTCAACACTGGTTCTTTGCATAATTATTTTTAATGATTTTATTTTTAATATAGACCAAATAGAAGCTGATGATATAAATATTGTATGAAATATAACATACATACAATGCAAAAATAAACTGGACAGTTTTATCTCTAATTTTTCTATGGTGTATTAAATTAAAATAATATTTAACGTAGAACACATGACTATATATATATATATATATATTACACTTTAAAAATTATTCAATATCTACATAAACATTTAGCATTAAACATCAAGTAAAATTTCGCGTCGCGCACTTTGAAGGAAAGCTTTAATTTCGCTTAAGCTTTCACAAAATAAAAACTCCACTGTAACAAACAAAAGGAGCGATCGTGCATTTTTTGCATGGAAATTATTTCATTTCGCCACATCGTCATTTTAACATGTTGGAGTTAACCGCAGAATCAAAGATAATCCTCGTTTCTATCATCATTAATAATACTATGCTCTCGATTGATCGAAAATCATATCTAGCTCAATGTCTTATTCGGTATCCAGTATTCTACACTCAGTGTTTATACTGTCAGCGAGACACAACAGTGCTTTCATAACTCATATCTACTAATCACTAACACCAGGGTGTGACCCCAAATATTATATCAACCATATCACACGCATTCTAAACAGAAATTTTCGAATGCAATATAAATACAATGTTTGCAAAATGTCACACACATTGAATCAGTATTGAAGACAAAAAAAGAAGAAAATATCCCTGATTAAATCGGTACATGTTTCCCTGTTATATTATATGGAATATTTTAATTTTTATTTTTTTATCTCGGCTCTATATTTATATTTTACTTTTTTTAATTGTGAGATTTATCTTATAATTATCTTATAATTATCTTATAATAGTGCATCGTCTGTGTAATAATATTACACATATTTGTGGTTTTCATTTCACCCCTTCAAGTAACGTCGCTTGCATGCATATTCTGTCTGAATTAATGCTAATGGATCATGTGAATATAAATAAGATAAATCTTTTAATTCCGAACATATACGAATATAAAATAAACATTTTAATATTTGTATTTATCTTTTCACGCAAAGCAATAGATATGAAAGCAGAAATTTTTGTTGAATTTCATTCATATGATCTATTTTAGCATCTGCTTTGCCATAATCGTATATAACAAATTTTATAAAAATTTCTAATTCGTAGTCCTTAAAAATTTTTTATTTAGCAAAACCGTAAATTTGCGTTTTATTTAAATGTCCATAACATTTGATATTTACAAATAATTATAACGATTATTTATTATTTAGTTGCTTGGGATTGAATTTATGTTGTTTTCCAATAAGTCGAAACGAATGTATGACATTTCAATAAGAATCTTTGATACTTTAATAAGATAAGTAAATTATTATAAAGAATTATTTGTTAGTAATTTATTTTAAATATTTTTGTACTTTTACTATATTATGTTATATATTTTGTCCGTTCGCTTCGACTTTTTATTACTTAATACAAATGCATCGTGGTACAAATTTGCAAATTATTCAGGCTTCTCCTTAAATGGAGAACTGCTGATGGATGCACTCGGCGGCGAAACTTCTTTCGCTGACGTGCAAGGCGATTCTTTTGTACCTGCGTTCACTCTTGGCGTTGGACAAAAAGCAAGATTAACATTTGGCCAAGATGTGAATACTTTAAAGTTTTTCACTACCTGCGGTTTACAAGAGGGCTACGAACCATTCTGCGTGTAAGTAATATTAATTTATCATTATTTTTGAAAAATATTATATACGGAAAATAATAGAAAAAATAAATATGTCCATTTTTATATCGCAGAAACATGAATCGTCTAGTTACATATTGGTATACGAAAGATCAACCTATCTTCGAGAACACCGACGACATGGCTGATACGCGAATTGACGTGGCTAGGATACCAGCTGGTTCTGACACGCCACCATGCCTAAAAATCTCACACAACACATTCGAGACCATGGAGAAGGCTAATTGGGAATTTCTCAGATTATCGCTGCCTGTGATTTGTCAATGCGACTTCATAACAGAGGGGGAGAAATTACGAAGGTGGCAGGAGATCAAAATGCGACAGAATAAACTTTTAGCCGAACAAGTCGAACAAGGACAACAAGCTGCTCAGCCATCGGCTCACTTGGAGCAAATCATGAAATCTGGCTTCAGTATGAGCGACATCAAAGGTAATGATCTAAAAAATGTCAATTTAAAATATAAGGTTTGTCACGTTTTGTGATAAGTGACAGATAAGTTAGTAATAATGTTGATAATAAAAAAGGTAAAATATTATTTAATTTGTGTATAAAAAATTATTTAATTTAACTAGAATATATGTAATTGTATGTATAATGTTGAATAGGTTTGCACAGAAATTATTCGGAAGATGCAGCCGAGGCGGATGAGATGCTGAAGGAATCGCCGCTTCCTATGCAAAGAGGAAAACCTCTCAGGCCACCTAGGAAAGGATCTCTTTATGGATCGCGTTTAGACAACGCAGTTAGCGAAGCTGAAATGAATGGATATGGCGAGATGAACGGTGACATAAAAGAAGACACGGAGAAGAAGAAGCGCGGTCGTTCGCCTTTTCGGTAAACATGAATTATTAATGGCTATATCTTTAAGAGATGTTGCAAAAGACAAATTGACTTCGGTACTTGACTTTGTTAGCAAGCTTAGCAAAGAGATGGAGGATGTACCGTAAGTTGAAATACTTTTTTCAGCGTTTATAAAATTATTATTCAGAAAATAGCATTTGACTTAAAATTACAAGTATCTCGATAATTATGGATTATTAATTTTTGTTTAATAATTGATTTTTATTACGTGCAGGTTTTTCTCGCGTAAAGCGAAATCTCCGGAAGCAAAATCGAAAACGCCTGAGCCACAAGTTCGCTCGGATGTCTCTGATAAAAGTACAAAAACAGTCGGAAGTAAAAATCTCAAAACTCCTCAAATTCGTGTTTCAACCGTGAGTATTATTTTATTATAGCTAACCGTGAATAAAAACGTTTAAAAATATTTTCTACGGTAGACAAATTTTATGAAAATGTCAAGAATATACTTACATATATAAATTTTAAAAATATTAAGAATTGTAATAAAAATCTATTTTCGTAGACGGATTTGAAAGTCGTGCCGCCTCAAATCCCAGAACGTAACGTTCCCAAGGCGATGTCTGTGTTAACCGGAAGCGGTGTCGAAGCGATCGGCAATGAAATTTTCGATGCTGAATGCATGAAATTAATGAACGAGTATTTTTACGGCGTTAGAATATTCCCTGGTCAGGATCCGACTCATGTTTACATTGGCTGGGTTACTTCACAGTATCATTTGCATACAAAGGACTTCAATCTATCTCGCGTGAGAAAAGCTTCCGTTGCCATCATGGATGAGTACGACCGTCTCGTAGACCAGTACGTTTCAATATCTTTTTATTGTATAATTTTTATATGTATAAAAAAACCAATTTTAAAAGAGATATCGGCTAAAAAATAATATTGAAAACGTGGTAGAGTTGACAGACAAAGCTGTTACATGGTCCGAGCGGACGAATTGTACAACGAAGTCACACAGGATGCATCTGGCAAGGGCGCATCTCAGGGTATGTTCGTCGGCTGTTTCGTCGACACCGCCACAGGCTACGTGTCCTTCACCTGCGAAGGCAAGGAAACGAGTCACAAATTCAAAATGGAGCCAGACACGAAGCTGTTTCCGGCGATCTTCGTCGAGGCTACCAGCAAAGAAATCCTGCAGATTGAGCTCGGCAGGACCTCGACGACACTTCCGCTCTCGGCCGCGGTGTTGCAAAATTCCGAACGACACGTGATACCACAATTCCCGCCCAGATTGAAAGTGCAATGTTTGAAACCACATCAATGGGCCAGAGTGCCGAATCAATCACTTCAAGTACACGCCCTAAAGCTGTCCGACATCAGAGGCTGGTCGATGCTGTGTGAGGACGCTATTTCGATGTTAGCTCTTCATATACCCGAAGAGGATAGATGCATCGATATTCTGGAGCTTATCGAAATGGATAAACTGCTCAGGTAAAATTTTGATAGAAAAGTTTGAAAATAATTAATTTCTTTTTATCTAAATTTTTTAATTGGATAAAATAATTTTTTCTCTCTTTTTTTTTTTTTTTTCTTGCATAGTTTCCACGCACATACATTGACTTTGTATGCAGCGCTGTGCTATCAATCTAATTATCGAGCAGCCCATGTTTTGTGCCAACATGTCGATCAGAAACAATTATTATACGCGATACGAGCCGAATATATGTCTGGACCCCTGCGACAAGGATTTTACGATTTACTTATCGCTTTGCATCTCGAATCACACGCAACAACGATGGAAGTGGGGAAGAACGAATACATAATTCCGCTTGGTAAAAACTTATTATTAAATTGAAAAAATCGTATAAAGTTACAAATTAAAGTCGACTTAGAATAATCTTTGTAATCTTATTTTTAATTTCTATAGTTTCAAGAATTTATATCATCCGTATTCTTGACTTCGTTGATTAAAAACTTAATTAAACAATTTTATATTATTCCTGATTCAAGAGATCTATGTTTGTTATTATGTTATAAATTCTTTGTCCATTGCAGGTCAAGAACTGAAGGATTTATACGAGAACTCTGAGATGAGACATAGTCTCAGATATCTAGAGACCGAATCCATTCGACCACAAATGAAGATGACAGAGATCAGGTAAGTTAACCTTTCTTCTAAATAGATGTGAAACCCTTACTAATCAATCGCCATCAAGGAATATTCCTTCTAGTGACCAAGCAATTGAGAACATAAAGAACCTGTACAGCCCGTATTTTCCGCTCGATGTCGTGCGAGATTACGTGATGATGGCGCTTAACGAGGCTGTCGAAGTTAATCAAGTGCACAACCGAGATCCGATCGGAGGCAGCAACGAAAATCTCTTTTTGTATGTACGATAATAAGTCTGGCCGCTCTGTGCTGCAACTGCTGCAACTATTACTCTTCTTCTTGCTGAATGCTCTTCGTCAATATTACCGACGATATAAAAACAACGATATAAATATTTAAGATGGAAAACAAAATATGCAAATTTATCTACTTCTCTTTCAAACAGGAATTTTTAATTTTCTGCTTATCGCTTACGGCGTTTTACTAATTATAAATGTTATTTGATATGATTTCGACATTACAGACCTCTTCTGAAGCTGGTAGATAGATTACTCTTGGTAGGCATGCTGAGGAACGAGGATATATCCAAGCTACTCATCATGATAAATCCTGAAACTTGGGACCCGACTTTCGATAAAGGCAAGCCGATTAAAAAAGTAACGTTCAATTATTAAATATTAATAGATAAAAATGCTAATTTGATACAACATTATTAAACTGTTGTAGAAGGTAAAGATGAGCACAAGAAAGGCTTATTGCATATGAAAATGGCTGAGGGAGCAAAACTACAAATGTGCTACCTGCTTCATCATTTAAATGATATTCAGTTGCGTCATCGTGTCGAATCTATTATCTCCTTCGCCTATGACTTTGTCGGAGAATTGCAGGCGGATCAGTTACGACGTTACATCGATATCAAGCAGTCAGATTTACCATCAGCTGTCGCTGCCAAGAAGACCAGAGAATATAGGTGTCCTCCACGTGAACAGATGAATGCCATTTTGAGCTTTAAGAATTTAGATTTTGAGGAAGATCCGGATAATATCCCTTGCGGCGAGGATCTCATTGTGAAAATGAATGAGTTCCACGGTGAATTGATGTCCTACGTGTCTTTGACTGCTCTTCAAGAAGCAGCTAATGCTGCCGAGGAGCCGGCCGAAGAAATTCAAAAACCTGGTGCCATGAAACGCCTCTTCAACTTTATCAACGCCGTCAAAGAGCTCGAGGAAGAACCGAAAGATGAACCTGAACCGAAGAAAAAGACTCCCGAAGGTAAGCTCTTTGATTGATTTTACATTCTAAGATTTTGACAAAAAAGTATTGTAAAATATATTAATGAAGAATTATATATTTTTTTCTTGTTATTCGCAGAGGTATTTCGCAAAGTGTTGATATCGACCATCGTGAGCTGGGCCGAGGAATCGCAAATCGAGATGCCGAAACTTGTGCGAGAAATGTTTAGCTTATTAGTCAGACAGTACGATACAGTCGGCGAATTAATCAGGGCCTTGGAGAAGACTTACATCGTTAATAACAAGACTAAGGACGATGTTGCGCTAATGTGGGTCGGCTTGAGCCAGATTCGCGCCTTGTTGCCGGTGCAAATGTCCCAAGAAGAGGAGGCTTTAGTACGAGAGAGACTATGGAAGTTGGTGAATAATCACACATTCTTCCAGCATCCCGATCTCATCAGAGTGCTGAGAATTCACGAGAATGTAATGGCTATTATGATGAACACCCTGGGAAGACGCGCTCAGGCCCAGTCCGATGCTCAAACGCAGGCTCAAGCAACCGAGGGAGAACAATCGAAAGAGAAAGATACTTCTCACGAAATGGTGGTCGCCTGCTGCAGATTCTTATGTTACTTCTGTCGTACATCCAGACAGAATCAAAAAGCCATGTTCGATCACTTCGATTTTCTGCTAGAGAATAGCAATATCTTGTTGGCTAGACCTTCGCTGCGAGGATCGACGCCTTTGGATGTGGCTTATTCATCGTTAATGGAAAACACCGAGTTAGCTCTGGCTTTAAGAGAACATTATCTAGAGAAGATCGCTATTTATTTGTCACGATGCGGCCTGCAATCTAATTCGGAATTAGTGGAAAAAGGTTATCCCGATTTGGGCTGGGATCCTGTCGAGGGTGAACGTTACCTTGATTTCTTAAGATTCTGTGTATGGGTTAATGGTAAATTTCATATTTCATATTTATTCATTTACTTTAAAAAAATGTATTTATAAAAATAAGATATAAATGTGCAATATAAAAAAGTCCTCTCATCAAGTTTTTTAAAACTTGGATACTTTTTGTATTTTAAACTGCCAAAACTAAATCTACCTAAAAACTCTTACTATTTTTATTCTATTATTATATAATCGTAATTTACTGCACGTATTAATTTTTTTATTTGTAAAGAATGTTAATATTCAAAATTATTATTTGTTAATAAAAAAAAAAAAAAAAAACGATTTTAAGCTTTAATATTTTCTTATCAAATAATATTTTATTTTAAATATTAAAGTGTATAATATTATAATAAATTATTGTTGCATTTTTTATTAGAGAATTTTAGAGAAAAATCAAGAATCGTTATTCATGTTTCTAAAAATACAATAAACACAAATGTAAGAACTATTATAATATTCCTATTGTAATACATTATGTACTCTTTAAATATTATATTAAAGTATTACATTACTACTTTAATGTAATACTTTAATAATACTTAAAGAGAAAGAAAAATTTGTTGCTTATCATATATAGAAAACAAATTGTTTTATAAATTGTGCTCTGCTATAAATTTATAAAGATGTAATACAGGGTAGCTCACGTACATTATGTATATATAATTATCGTGTTCAAATATGATTATACGAGAGCGACAATTTTTGAAACAGATTTCGTTTCTATATCTCAAAGTACATACGTAAAATATATGAGTTTTTAAAAAATTGTTGAGATAGCTTTTATATTAAACATTTATAAAAATAAATTAATAATATAATTTTTTTGTTTAACATTTTAGATGAAAGTGTAGAGGAGAATGCAAACTTGGTAATCCGTCTGTTAATTAGAAGACCAGAATGTTTAGGCCCTGCTCTTCGAGGCGAAGGTGAAGGTCTGTTAAGAGCCATCATAGATGCTAACAAGATGTCCGAACGCATTGCCGATAGACGAAAAGTAAGATCTCGTTTTTTTACTTAGTTAATTATTACAAAACTAAGGATTATAAGATATCAAATTATTTCGTAAGTAAGAAATCATTTCGTTTTGCTGTTTAAAAAAGTCTGTGTGTATTTTCAATTTTGTGTGTCCCTAAAAGTTTGTGAACATGTTCTTAAACTTACATGTTCTTATCAAGTGATTCCCCCAAAATAACTTTTCAAATTTTGATCAATTTTTATATACTTTTATACCTTTATATATGTATGATGAATATATACATATATGTTTGTGTATCTAGTATCTAGTATCTAGATCTGTATAATTTAATTTTTTATATTTCAACAATTACCTTTATCTGTTTATCTCTCAAAATTCATATAGTTTAATTGATTTTATTACACGTATTATAATTGTTTTATTGCATAAAAATCTCTCCTTTAAAATTAATTTGAGCTTAGTTCCTCAAAATTAACAATTCATATGATTGTGTTTTTTTGAAAGAGACAAATCAAGTTTACTAAACTAAATGTAGCATAAATTGACTATGCAACTATGCAACTTAGATTGAATTATTTACACACCGTTTTTACGTGTTTGATTTTCGATTAATACGATATCAACTTAGTATCTCGCACAGCTACACGATGAAGCTGAAGGCACAGCTGCAATACTACAATTTGAACATCCACTTCCGGAGTCAGATGACGACGAAGATTATATAGACACAGGCGCGGCGATCTTAAATTTCTATTGCACCCTCGTCGACCTATTAGGCCGCTGTGCTCCAGATTCTTCTGTCATAGAGCAAGGTGATATTATAATCCAAAGAAGTTCAAATCTTCACATTTTCACATTAATACAAAATCACAAACAATAATTATATCTTATTTGTGTTTAAAAAATATATATTAAACTAGTATCTAAATCTCATTTTAGTTATTTAAAATAATCAATGTATGTAAAATATGTAATAAAACAGAGAGAAGGAAAAAGAGAGAAAAATAAATATTAATTAATTAGGATTACATAATATTTCAAAATAGATAATTTTTCTTTATAATTTTCTTATTTAATTTGCGAAGTGCACACATGATAT
Organism: Anoplolepis gracilipes; assembly: GCF_047496725.1. Classification (NCBI taxonomy): domain Eukaryota; kingdom Metazoa; phylum Arthropoda; class Insecta; order Hymenoptera; family Formicidae; genus Anoplolepis; species Anoplolepis gracilipes. Next base: position 14,438,897 of record NC_132973.1, read on the forward strand.
AGACAGATAAAATGCTTCTTTATATTTATGTTTGTGTATATATAACGTGTATATATAAGAATTATAGAAATTTTTTTTTAAGATTGTGTTTTGAGTAAATTCATATTTTGCATTTTCATTGCACATATTGCATATATTTTTCATAAAATCATTAAAAATTTTTTATTACATGCAAAGTGCAATGAATTATTTAATAATAGCAATTTATTTTTTTCTTAATGAGCAACAGAGGTCTCGACAAAGTCAGTTGGTAATATATGAAACAAAACTTTGCTTTGATATAATTAATATCGAAACAATGTATTTTTATTTTAAATAGCGCAATTATTTCAGGAAAAAACGAATCTTTACGAGCACGGGCAATTTTGAGATCGTTAGTACCCTTGGACGATCTTCAGGGTGTGCTGTCTTTGCGATTCACGTTATTGAACCCCGCTGCCGGCGAGGAACGACCGAAAAGCGATACGCCGTCTGGTTTAATACCAGGACACAAACAAAGTATTGTATTATTCTTGGAACGTGTTTACGGTATCGAAACGCAGGAATTATTCTATAAAATATTGGAAGAAGCTTTCTTACCAGATCTTCGCGCCGCTACTATGCTCGACAGAGTAAGGATTCCATCTGAAACATAATATATTATTTATTCATTATTATCCTCACAATCACTTATTCATTATTCTAAAATAACAAAAGTAAGAAGAAGAATTTTGAATTAAAAATTATTTAAGAATCTATACTAATTTAATTTTTTTCATAGAATGACGGATATGAATCCGACATGGCACTCGCTATGAATCGCTATATAGGAAACAGCATTCTGCCGCTGCTGATTAAACATTCGAAATTTTACAATGAGGCGGACAACTACGCGAGTTTACTCGATGCTACGTTGCACACGGTCTATCGACTCAGTAAGAATCGGATGCTGACGAAAGGACAGAGAGAAGCTGTTTCGGACTTTCTCGTTGCGTTGACTAGGTAAGCGAAAAACTTCTTGAATATTATCTAAATCAATTAATCGAATACTTTTGTTATTCTTTAAGAGAAATCTTCATATTAATTATTTTTATTTAAAAAAAATTAACTTTAATCTCTTTTGCAGCCAAATGCAGCCGAGCATGTTATTGAAATTATTGCGAAAATTGACCGTCGACGTATCAAACTTGTCGGAATATACTACCGTTGCTCTCAGAGTATGTTGATTATTTCATCGTTTTATTTGTCGAATTATTTATTCTTTCATTTCGTATATTAAAAATTAATAATAGTAGTAAAACTTTGTCATATCTGTCAGTATTTTTACTATTGTATTGTTATCTTTTTTTAGTTATTAACGTTACATTATGACCGTTGCGCGAAATATTACGGCTCCACCGGCTCTGGCGGTCAAGGCACATATGGCACATCAAGCGACGAAGAAAAACGCCTCACTATGGTTCTCTTCAGCAATATTTTCGATTCTTTATCCAAGATGGATTACGATCCAGAACTTTTCGGGAAAGCTTTGCCATGCTTGACGGCTATCGGTTGCGCTTTGTCGCCAGATTATTCTTTGTCGAAAAATTATGACGACGAGTGGTATGGTAGCAAATCGGCCTCAGCTCAATCACCTGATGGACCTTACAATCCGCAACCAATTAATACGTCCAGGTTATTATTAATTTGTTATTATCACAATTCTCTATTATATTAAATTAATATTTTTAATTAATATAGTTAATATATTAAGTATATTAAATTAGTATATATTTAATTATATAAAAATTCTTTTATAATTATAAATAATAAAATTAATGATTAAAAAATAATAATTACAAAGTAAAATTTTGAAAGTCTATTATTTTGATATATTTTTTTAGCGTGGTGCTCAATAACGATCTTAATCAAATAGTACAAAAGTTCTCCGAGCATTATCACGATGCTTGGGCTAGTCGTAAATTAGAAAATGGTTGGACTTACGGCGAGCAATGGTCAGATATAAATAAAACTCATCCAAGATTAAAACCGTATAATATGTTGAGCGATTACGAACGAGAACGATATAAAGAACCTGTTAGAGAGAGTTTGAAAGCTCTTCTGGCGATTGGTTGGAGCGTAGAACACGCGGAGGTCGACGTGCCGTCGACTAATCGCAGTTCTATGAGAAGATCTTCCAAAAGTCAAGTAAGAAAAATTATCCATAAAATTTATTTGTAGAAAAGAGACATGTGTTTATATATTTTCACATGTTTATATACATATATAGGGTGATTCGGCGAATCCGTTTAATTACAATCCTCATCCGGTGGACATGACTAATTTAACTCTAAGCAGAGAAATGCAAAATATGGCCGAACGTTTGGCAGATAATGCTCACGATATTTGGGCAAAGAAGAAAAAAGAAGAACTCAATACTTGCGGTTAGAATTTTTTGACTCATATCTATTATAACTCTTTAATTTTATTCAAATTAAATTTATTAAAATTAAAATTAAAATTTATTCAAATTAAATTTATTGAATAATTTTCTGATAATATATTTTATAATTATAGGAGGCGGCATTCATCCTCAGTTGGTACCTTACGATCTACTGACTGATAAAGAGAAACGAAAAGATCGCGAGCGATCGCAAGAATTTCTTAAATATTTGCAGTATCAAGGTTACAAGCTTCATAAACCTAATCGTGGCGGTACCGAAACCGAAGTGGCTGGCGCCGCTGCTGCAGTAGAATTAAGATTTGCTTATTCACTATTGGAGAAACTAATAGCTTATCTGGACAAAGCAACGATCAATATGAAGCTCCTGAGACCCTCTGACACATTTAGCCGAAGAAATAGTTTCAAAACCTCCACAAGAGACATCAAATTCTTTAGCAAAGTAGTTCTTCCGCTGATGGAGAAGTATTTTAGCACGCATAGAAATTATTTCATCGCAGTAGCTACCGCTACAAACAACGTTGGCGCGGCGTCCTTGAAAGAGAAAGAGATGGTAGCTGCTCTCTTCTGCAAGTTAGCTAGTCTGTTGAGATCGAGACTCGCCGCCTTCGGTGCGGACGTGAGGATAACAGTTCGTTGTCTTCAAGTACTCGTGAAAGGCATAGATGCCAAGAGTCTTGTGAAAAACTGTCCCGAGTTTATTAGAACGTCCATGTTGACTTTCTTCAACAACACCGCCGACGATTTGGGTCATACGATTCTGAATCTTCAAGAGGGGAAGTATAGTTATCTCAGAGGTACTCATTTGAAAACCTCTACATCATTATCGTACATCAATAGCGTCATTCTACCAGTGCTTACTGCAATGTTCGATCATCTTGCCGCGTGCGAGTATGGTAGCGATTTGTTACGTAAGTATAAAATTTTGCACGATCAAAATAATTATATATATATTAAATTGTACATATATTAAAATATATATTAAATTATTATGTATATACATATATAATTTAATCATAATTTTATTTTTATTTAATAGTCGACGAAATTCAAGTAGCGTCGTATAAAATGTTGGCGTCTCTATATACTCTTGGAGTAGACGCTAGTCTGACACACGACCGAAAGTACCTAAAAACTGAGATCGAGCGACACAAACCGAATCTAGGTTCTTGTTTGGGTGCCTTTTCGAGTTGCTTCCCGGTAGCCTTCTTCGAACCGCACTTAAACAAGCACAATCAGTATTCTCTCCTGAATCGAATCGCAGATCATTCTCTAGAAGCTCAAGACATCATGACGAAGATGGAATCAAGTATGCCGACCTTGGAAACAATTCTCAACGAAGTGGATCAGTTTGTCGAATCTGACAAGACTTACAACGACGCTCCTCACATCGTCGACGTGATTTTACCTTTATTATGCTCCTACTTGCCCTTCTGGTGGGCTCAAGGGCCCGACAATGTGAATCCAACCGAAGGTACCTACGTTAGTATGGTTACTAGCGACCATATGAATCAGTTGTTGAAGAATGTATTGAAACTAATCAAAAAGAATATCGGCAACGAAAATGCACCATGGATGACACGCATCGCCGCCTATACACAGCAAATTATCATCAATTCGTCTGAAGAATTACTGAAGGATCCGTTCTTACCTCTCGCCGAACGTGTCAGAAAGCGAACGGATACTATGTTTCATAAAGAAGAATCTCTTCGTGGTTTCATCAAATCCTCGGCTGACGATACATCACAAGTTGAGGCGCAAATACAGGAGGATTGGCAGTTACTGGTTCGCGATATTTACTCATTCTATCCTCTTTTGATAAAATACGTCGATCTTCAGAGAAATCATTGGTTGAGGAACAATATTCCTGAAGCCGAGGATCTATATAATCACGTAGCAGCCATATTTAACATCTGGTCCAAGTCGCAATATTTCTTGCGTGAAGAACAAAATTTTATATCTGCGAACGAGATCGATAATATGGTGCTCATCATGCCTACTGCAACCAGAAGACCTGCTGCAGTATCCGATGGCAGCGCGCCCTCCGGAGGAGGCAAGGTTCGTATAATTTATTCAGTAATAATAACTTGATATAAATAATAATACATTTAATAATAATAACTTAGTCGTGTCAGTTAGTATGCATTTATCTCGAGGAAAACGTAAGATTAAATGATTAAATATTTGACTTTCAGAAAAAGAAGAAACATCGTGATAAAAAGAGGGACAAGGACAAGGAAGTGCAAGCATCTTTGATGGTTGCGTGTCTAAAGCGATTGCTACCTGTCGGCTTAAATCTGTTTGCTGGTCGTGAACAAGAGTTGGTACAGCATTGTAAAGATAGATTCTTGAAGAAAATGCAGGATGACGAGATCTTAGAATTCGCCAAAACTCAACTGACATTGCCGGATAAAATCGATCCTGCCGACGAGATGTCCTGGCAACATTATTTGTATTCTAAATTGGGTCAGAAGAAAGATGCGACGGAATGTGTTAAGGCTCAACAATTAGAGGATGTCGTTGCTAGAATCACCGATATGGCGAAAGTTTTATATGGTTTACATATGGTTAGTTAGAGGAATATTTCTATTTGATGCTGAAATAATTTTCAAGATTTTTTGGATTTTTAAATACTTAGAATAATTTTCAAGATTGAGATTTTTTTAATTTGCTAAATATTAATATTTTTGTAATCACTAGAAAATTAAAAGTTTTAATGTCTCCTGAGGATCATCATCATTTTTCTTTTTCTTTAAGTAATTAAAATATTCATCATGTTTATTCCGTGCTTTTATGTTCTCGAGTAGATTGATCATCCACAACAGCAGAGCAAGAGTCAACACCGATCCGTGGTGTCAATCCAACGTAAACGAGCGGTAATCGCTTGCTTCCGCCAAACTTCCCTACATTCCTTGCCCAGGTATCCTTCTTGCTATTTGGTTATGTTTTTGCTTTAGTTGCTTTAATTAGTCTTTCAGTTGCAATGTCGTTATGAATTTTTTTAACATCATTAGAATCATCTTTATTTTGAGTTATATCAAATGTTGATACGTTTTGCATTATTTTACGTAGAACTAATTAGATATTTTGCCGTTTGTTAATCAAAGAGAGACATTATGAGACAATAAGATTAATCAATTTTTAGTGTTCAATCTTATACAATACTGATCGCAATGATTAATAAATATAACTTAATGAGAATGTTAATGAGAATTAATAATTTAATGAGAGTGCACTTGTGCTGTTTGTGCGCACATTAACAGGCGACAAAGCCACCGCCATCGCGAGATGGATGGAAACGCGTGTTATGCGCTGCCAGAAAAAGAGCGGCGATTGCATGCTTACGTAGTGAGCCTCTATATAAATTGAGAAGGTATGATTAACAAAAATTAATATCTAGTATATATGAATACAAAACAATTTCTTTATATTAACAGACACACATAAATATAAATCGTTTTTTTTTTTTAAATATAAAAAATACATATAATAATTAAAATATAATACACACACACACACACACACACACACACATATAATTATAATTATACGTGTTTATACATACAATTATAATTATATAAAATCTATATTATATATAAATTTACAAATGTTTTTTCCTAGGCACCGTGCAATAAATATTTTTGTGCGAACATATTATGAGACGTGGCTACAAGAAGAAAATGTAGGTCAAGAAGTAATGATCGAGGATCTTACGGTAATTATTTTATTATTTGATTCATTCAAAATATAATATTTAACATATGTACATATGTATATACATATATACATATATAATTTATATTACAATTTAAATATGTACATATCTATGTTTTCTTTTTTTAGCAATCATTCGAAGATGCTGAATTAAACAAAATGGATAAGTCTGAAGACGAAGGCAAGCCAGATCCATTAACACAATTGGTGACAACATTCTGTCGTGGTGCAATGACTGAACGATCAGGTGCACTTCAAGAAGATCCTCTTTATATGAGTTACGCACACATTATTTCCAAATCGTGTGGAGAGGAAGAGGAAGAAGGTGAAGAAGAAGGAGGCGATGGCGGTGGCGGCGGCGAAGAAGAAGGTGGAGCTTCTATCCATGTAGGTATCTTTGATTATTAAGTTTTCGTTTGTAGATAGATAATTTTGAATGAGAAATAATCGAATCAATTTGACAATTTCTCGGAATCTGCCGCATTAACGTATTCCCTATCTTTTTCTAACTCACTAGAAGCCGGCATATAAACTACGTATGGTAAGAATAAGTAGTTAGTGCGAGAATTTATCCGCTTAATGTATGCTCGCAATCCAAAGTGTTAATCATATATGTTCTCCGCATTTCGACATCTGAACCCATTTGATTATACACTGTCTTATTCATTGAAACGTCAAACGATGTAAAATATCATTCATGAGCAAGCAAAATATTGTAGGCTGTTGCGAATATTTTTTCTTTCTTTATTTCGAAATTTATTTTACTAACAATATTATTAAATTGTATATTCTCTATTTTAACGTAACTCTCAAGAGGCCCATGCATAAACTAATGGTAAGATACTGATTTGTATTTATGTATACATTAAATAAAAATGTATGTATACACATTAAATAATACACGTAAAAAATATTTTAAATAGAAAATAATTAAAAATTGTATAAAAATTATAAATTACTATATGTTTCGTTTAAACATTGTATTATATACATTTATAAAGTTTAAACATTTCATTTTATTCATATCTATTATGTGCTGTATAATTATAGGAACAAGAAATGGAAAAACAGAAGCTCCTGTTTCATCAAGCCCGCCTGGCGAATCGCGGCGTCGCAGAGATGGTTCTTTTACACATATCAGCGTGTAAGGGTATTCCCAGTGAGATGGTAATCAAAACTTTGGAACTTGGAATTTCAATTCTGCGTGGCGGCAATATTGAAATTCAGCGAGGAATGCTGAATCATCTTAAAGAGAAGAAGGATGTCGGTTTCTTCACGTCCATTGCGGGTCTAATGAATTCTTGCAGCGTATTGGATTTGGACGCTTTCGAGAGAAATACGAAGGCTGAAGGACTCGGTGTCGGTTCTGAGGGTGCAGCCGGCGAAAAGAATATGCACGATGCTGAATTTACTTGCGCCCTATTCCGGTTTATCCAACTCACTTGCGAGGGTCATAATCTCGGTAAGCGTTACGTTACCATTATTAAAAAATAATATAAATTTAATCGAATGGCATTCATCATTTTATCGTATCTGTAATAGATTGGCAAAACTATCTTAGAACACAGGCTGGTAATACAACGACAGTGAATGTAGTTATTTGTACCGTCGATTACTTGCTGCGGCTACAGGAATCAATCATGGATTTCTATTGGCATTATTCGAGCAAAGAACTTATCGATCCTGCCGGCAAAGCAAATTTCTTCAAGGCTATTGGTGTCGCCAGTCAAGTATTCAACACACTCACAGAAGTTATTCAAGGTCCATGCGCGCAAAATCAACAAGCTTTAGCGCATTCTAGATTATGGGATGCAGTTGGAGGTTTTCTTTTCTTATTCTCGCATATGCAGGATAAGCTGTCAAAACATTCTAGTCAAGTAGATCTTCTCAAGGAATTATTGAATTTACAGAAGGACATGATTACCATGATGCTTTCTATGCTTGAAGGTATGTATCTTTTTTTTTAAATTTTATTTGAAGAAATAAATAAAGTAATTAATAATCATGTGATTTAAAGGCAACGTGGTGAACGGAACAATCGGAAAACAGATGGTAGATACCTTGGTCGAATCGGCAAGTAATGTGGAATTAATCTTGAAATACTTCGACATGTTCTTAAAGCTCAAAGATCTGGTATCATCGCCAAGTTTCTTGGAAGTTGATCTTAACAATGATGGTTGGGTATATCCTAAGGATTTCAAGGAGAAAATGGAGCAGCAAAAGAGTTATACAAGGTATGCTTAAAAATATCAGTATTTCTGCGGATCATATAACTTTGTTTAACAACAGGATTATAAATTTTAATTCAAAATAAATTTTCAGTGAAGAGATCGAATTTCTTCTGGCCTGTTGCGAGACGAATCACGACGGCAAGATCGATTACGTAGCTTTTATGGATCGCTTCCATGAACCGGCAAAAGAGATCGGTTTTAATCTTGCGGTATTGCTCACCAATTTATCCGAACATATGCCTAACGAGCCGAGATTAGCCAGATTTCTCGAGACTGCTGGTTCCGTCTTGAATTACTTTGAACCGTTCTTAGGCAGAATCGAGATCCTCGGTAGCAATAAAAAGATCGAACGTGTGTACTTCGAGATCAAAGAATCGAACATCGAACAATGGGAAAAACCGCAGATCAAAGAGTCAAAGAGAATTTATTTCTACAATACAGTGGTCGAGGCCGGTGAAAAAGAGAAGCTTGAAACGTTCATTAATTTCTGCGAGGACGCCATTTTCGAGATGCAACACGCGAGTGCGTTAATGACTGTCGAAGAGAGCGGTGGTATTGGTAAAGCAAGAGAGTCCTCGTACACGTACTTGACCGACGATGATGAGGAAAGAAATAAAGATCCGATCAGACGAGGTATACAAGCCTTCAAAGACGGCATCTATTACTTCTTTTATCTGTTCTCGCCAACTAATATCAAAAACAAGATTGCCGAGATGCAGCAGATGACGATTCCCGAGCTCTTTATCGGCTTTTTCAAAATGATTTTCTACGCGTTCTATTACTCCGGCTTCGGCGTCGGCTGTGTAATCAAATACTTCATGAGCCTTTTATTGACGCTAATGAGAGGACCACGATTAGAGGAGCCTGTTGTTGTTAAAGAAGAAGAGGAGAAACCGTCGAGACATTTACCCGCTTTGCCACCTACACCAGATGAATCAAATCTACAGGTAAGATTTTTTCGATGTAATCTAAGAATGCTAAAAATATAATACGACGTTTAAAAAAATGTCAAATATTTATGCAGGTGCAAGCCTTCGGAATGGATATAACAAAAGAGGAAGGAGGACAAATAAAAATAGCACCCCATGAATCGAGCACTTCTACGCCGCAATCTAGTATCGAAGAGACGGGTGAAAGCACACCCGACGAAGGGGCTGGTGAAGAGGGAGCGACAGCTGAAGGAGGAGAGAGCGAAGCACCTGTCACTTTAGCCGACTTGCTTGGGTCAGTATGCAACAATATACACACTAAAAAACAATACATAAGCATTTTTATATCCGGTTCATAGAGTATGATAAAACAGATAAATTAGACATATAAAAAACAACAAGCATAGATTATAAATTCTTTCATATGTAGTAATTAAATTTCATTTTTATAATCAACTGTCAATAATAATTTTTAAGCTTATTATATTATTATACATACACGCTCACGCGCATAAAATTATTATTTTATAATTAAATGTTTTGTTTCGTTATATACGCACGTTCATATATATATCATAATAAGAATTTACGCCTTTAGACACATTAATGAAATACAGAAACCGTTTTAGATGTATGTTACTATATCAATTTTTTTCGAGTTATAGTATCTCGAAAATTCGCGCACGCACTGTATATATGAATGAATGCGATATTATGCATACGTGTACGCGTGTGAGATATACGACACTGCTACGCTACAATCAGCTGATCGGCTATCAATTAATTATTTTTTGTACCGATTCTATTCTTTTAGATTGAGATTATAGATTGATATAATCATTTATAATCATTTATATTTTTCTTTGTACAAAAAATTTGCAGCAACTAAAATTGTATCATCACTTGAAAACTGAGACTCTAGCGATTAACGTTTTTGATAAGTGCAAAATTATTTATTTTAAATAAATATGCGAGACACTTTTCAGTTGATTATAAAAATGAAATTAATTTTGTTCTAAGAATTTATCGCCTTCTTTTAAAGCAACAAATAATATATTTAAATTATATTTCGACGAGAGAAGTTTCTCTCTTTCTTTCTCACACACGCAGTTGAAATTAAATTATATTAAAATATAATATATTTCTTTGTTTTTAATAACAAAATCACACACACAAGAGAGAATTATTATCTTTTCATTAAAAAATATAATATCCGTTTTTTTTTAAATTTTATAGCTGCAAATAGAATTTAAATGATGTATGGAATTAATTTTTAATGTATTGTTGTGTATGATTCTTTTCTCTTACAATTAGTTAAATGGTTTGTTACAATATTTATATAGTGGCGAACAGGCCAGGGCCCAAGCTGCTGCAGCGGCTGAAGCAGCGGCGGCTCAACAAGCAGCCATGGCAGCGGTTGAAGCCGAAGCAAAGCAAGAACCTACAGCTGAACCTTCTTCAGGATCGAGTATTGATTTGTCCCAGTACAGCCATCGCGTGGTGTCTTTCTTGGCCAGGAATTTCTACAATTTGAAATATGTTGCACTGGCTCTCGCCTTCTGTATCAATTTTATGCTGCTCTTTTACAAGGTTCGTGAAAGTTTCGTAATAGAAGCTCACATATTTTGTAATTTCTATAAAGAAAATATTAAAGTCTTTTTATTAAATTTCATAAATTCATGTTACGTATATTTATAGTTCTGAGAAAGAAACATGTGTTTCATGTTTTTTTTCATATGTTGATTTTAATTTAGGTTACGTCTTTGGCTGGCGACTCGGATGAAGAAGGTAGTGGTAGAATAGCGGATATATTAGCGGAAATGTCGGGCGAGGGTCCATCGGGTTTAGCAGGGAGCGGCGTTGAAATGGGCAGTGGTAGCGGTGATGGTGAGGGTGAAGAAGAAGAAGATGAAGACGCTCAGGAATTTGTGGAAGTGGATTACTACTACATGGCTCACATCATGAGACTATTTGCAGCTTTTCATTCTCTTGTTTCCCTCGCCATGCTAGTTGCATATTATCACTTGAAGGTATATTTAAAACCCAAATAATTTATAATAATTACATATAATTATATTTAACGTAAATTATGTATTGTATTTATAATTAATATTTATAATTAATTTTATAATTAATATTTCAATATTATATATTTCCTCTAGTAATATTTTTATAAATACGATAATCATTTCATGATTTGCATCAGGAAATATATATATGTATGTATGTATTTTTCAGGTTCCATTAGCCATCTTCAAACGAGAGAAAGAAATTGCACGACGAGTAGAATTCGATGGATTGTATATAGCTGAGACGCCGGAAGAAGATGACATTAAAGCACATTGGGACAAAATGGTAATATCAGCGAAAACTTTCCCTGTGAATTATTGGGACAAGTTTGTGAAAAAGAAGGTCCGGCAAAAATATAGCGAAACATACGATTTCGATTATATTAGTAATTTGCTCGGAATGGAAAAGACTTCTTTCAGCCAACAGGAAGAGGAAGGATCTGGTTTAATACATTTGTAAGTGAATTTTCTTGATAAAATTTTATATCTTTTGACGAGACTTTTTTTGTGATACAAAAACTGATGTTTTGCAGCATTATAAATATCGACTGGAGATATCAAATTTGGAAGGCCGGTGTTACCATTACAGACAACGTACGTGTTTTCAAATAAATTCTAAAGAAAAAAATTTTAATTAATTTATATAATCTTATAAATTAATTAAAAATAAATACACTTTGGTATAAAAATACACTTTTATACTAAAAATATCTATATATTTAAACGTATTATTTTATTTCTAGGCGTTTTTGTATAGTTTGTGGTACTTCACATTTTCGATTCTCGGAAATTACAATAATTTCTTTTTCGCCGCTCATTTATTGGACGTCGCAGTCGGTTTCAAAACTCTGAGAACGATTTTACAGTCGGTAACGCATAACGGCAAGCAGCTGGTTTTGACAGTGATGCTACTGACAATCATAGTATATATCTATACCGTGATAGCTTTCAATTTCTTTAGAAAATTCTATATACAAGAGGAAGATGATGAAGAGAATAAAAAGTGTCACCATATGTTAACGGTATGTTAGAAAAATGTGCTCTATAAAAAAATCTTTATCTAATTATAATATATTTGTCTCTCTGCAAGTTGCATAAACTTTACATAAGTTATTTTAATTTTAAGCTGATATAACTCTTTTATTTTTTTTTCGTGGCAGTGCTTTGTTTTCCATTTATACAAAGGCGTAAGGGCTGGCGGTGGCATAGGTGATGAAATCGGTGAACCCGACGGCGACGATTACGAAGTTTATCGTATAATGTTCGACATCACGTTCTTCTTCTTTGTGATCGTAATTCTATTAGCTATCATTCAAGGTAAGCGTGAATGATTGATTTTTTTAATTCGCAACAGAAAGAGAGCCCGATGTAATATCGCTGTGGATTTCCAGGTTTAATTATTGACGCATTCGGCGAACTTCGAGACCAACTCGAAAACGTGAAGACAAATATGGAGAGCAATTGCTTCATATGTGGTTTAGGCAAGGAATATTTCGACGCGGTGCCGCACGGATTTGATACTCACGTTCAACAGGAGCATAATTTAGCGAATTATATGTAAATATTTTATATTTTTAATTTTATGAGAATAATGTCTCATACTTAATGTAATCTTTAATATAATAATTTTAATATAATCTTTAATCAACAGGTTCTTCCTCATGCACTTGATTAACAAACCGGACACCGAATATACCGGTCAGGAGACCTATGTGTGGAATATGTATCAACAAAGGTGTTGGGACTTCTTCCCGGTGGGCGATTGCTTCCGCAAGCAGAACGAGACCGTAGAAGAGGAGGCCAAGAAGAAATAAAATTAATATTTCTAATTAGAAGAAGTGATCAATTGATCGACCAATCGATCTTACTAATCAAATAGGACTTCTCTCCTCGAATAACGTCTTCGATCATTTTTAGCGTCAATTTTTGCTCATCGGACGGGAGTATAAAGTCGACGTCCGTTAAAAAAATCAAATTTTTAAAACTCTACGTCTTACCTCATATCGACGCTCAAGGAGAGATTTTACGTCGTAAAACAAAACTTATGTCTCCCCTCTGTTTTCCATTTGACAATTTATTGTTACACCTAATTAGTAGATTGAGTCTCTCGCGTGTGAGTCTAGTGCATTAATTATGTACTGCGTGTGTAATAAAAATGTCTGGATACGAAGAATTTTGCACCTGACGTCGCATCGCGCGTGTATAAAATTGAAAATATTTTTTCAACTTTATAAAAAATAACTCGAACGCGGTACCACCGATCATCTTCTCTTTTAGATAATCAATCAATCGAAAGTTGACAAAAGCTCGACTTTCTTCGACCGACGTACATATATTATTGTTGAATCGGCGGAACCGACTGCACAAATTTACATATTCCTAGCGCTACAATTGCCTTCTTTTCATACGTCGAATCTATGATCTATACTTGTGCATAATTGGTACGCTGTATCGGAACGATAACAAGTTTGAAGTATATGATATAGTATAAGTAAGTTGACGATATTCAAAGTTTATATAATGTGCAAATCTCTCTTTGATTGCTATAAGAATGAAAACTTTTTGGACATTATTTATGACTGAGCTCACAGTATATATATCCGAAAAAAATGTCAATATATTGTAAATAAAACTTTACGGCAAGACTATCTAGTAATTAATAAAGACACTTATTTATTTCGTTATTCCATAGGATCTCTCTTTAATTTTATATATAAATTGCGTGTACTATCAAATTTCAGAACTTTAAGTAAAACTATATATTATCTACTAAAATTAAAAATACATTAAAATCTACAAATCGCAAATTATTATTACATTTTTGTATAATTTATATTAATGTTTTTTTTTATATTTATGATATATTTTTAGATTTTCATAAAAGAGGATTTTAAAGACTATCGATTTTGAATCTTAAAAATTGCATTAAAATTTTTTCAAACTTAAATATCGGGAAATGAGGTAAAAATCAGGTTTTCACGATCGATACGATCGATCTCCGGTAATTCCGAGGCCAGAATTTTGCGCGACATCACGACGCCACGATGCGTTGCATCGATGTTGTCTACCGTGTGACATAGTAAAATCTCATATATTTCCCATCACGATACATATCCGAAGGACACGAGAAAGAGAGAGAGAGAGAGAAAGGGAAAGAGAAAGAGAGAAAAGCAACAAGAGTAACGGCGGGTCCCTCCGCGTCGAGGGCGGAAGGAGGTCGCGCAAGCGCCTCGGTCCAGCAGCCGCTCGCCGGCGAGAAGCCTTCAGGGTGAAAATGCACCATGGCATGGGTGGACCGGTGGGCGATCGTCACGGCGTTCAAAATCCGGCGATGCAGGCCAGGAATGGGGTGTGCGACAAAATTGAAAATTACATATCCGAGCTAGGCCGATGGTACGTGAGTAATTGCGGGGCACAAACGCTCATAAAAGCTACTACGTGTGTTTTCCGCCCTGTACCATTTCGTTGGAATGGTGGGATAGATGGGAGGGGAGCGAACGACCCGGGCATGAAAGTGGCGGGTGTGTTCAGCTACATCGTATAGTTCCTCGTGACTGATATAACGATGTTTAATTGTGATGTAATTGCAATAATCTTATTGTTAGTGTTGGTTGTAAATATCTTAAAAACGTTAATCATGGTAAGGATTGATAACAAATCGATACAGTGACAATACAAACCCGGAAATTTAGATTATATAGTGTTAGTGTAGTTTTATATGTGTAGAATTCATAAATTCAAGAAATCTATCCCTTTATTAAAATATCTATATTTCAGTATTCTTTTTTTAATTGACGTTTTTATCCGAATAATCTTTGACTGTTTTAATTTAGAAATTTACAAATATCTCTTATTATATAAATTAATTTGTTTATTTTTGTGTGACTTGTGTGCTTTGTTTACCGCATGGTCAACTCGAAAATTCAATTTGTCTAACCATTTCCGGATGTTACTCTACTTAAAGTAATACGATAAGATATAATAAAAAGTAATTTTCAATTTTAAAAAATTAATTGCAAATTTTTTTTCATATGAAATATATACATTTCTTGTATTAGAGTAAATAAATTTTTAAATATTAATTTTTATATTAAAACATATAAAATTATTAACTTTTTCTCAATGCCTATTTAAATTTGTAATATATATAAATATAATATATAATTTATGATACATATACACACAATATATATACACATTTACATTTTTACATCTTTGAGATAAGCAACAACCGTTTGTTAATGCAAAATATTAAATAGGGCAGTATGGAGGGCGATAATAATGGGCCAATTTCTCTCGCTGGTGCTATGCTTCATGACGCTCGTAAATCATCATATAAACACCGCCTCGTACAAGCTTTCGCTTCCAACAGGTAATTTATTTATTTAAGAACTAATTTTGCATTTATGCGTCAAAATTTGAATTCACTGAAAGCAATATCAATCTTTGCTCAAAACTTTTCTCTCCGTTATTAATCATCATTATCATTTTTGCGAGACAGGACAAAATCTTCCCCATTACGTGATGATGTGCTTAGTTTATACGACGTGGATGTCCTGCAGAGGTGTGGGAAATGGCCTAATTTCCGTGATAAGAGCTCGCGGCTGGAGATACTTGCTGTTAGCATTGATTGACGTTGAGGCATGCACACTTATTACATCGTCGCATCAATTTACCAGCCTCGCTAGCATACAGGTATGTGTAATACATAAATTTTAATTCAAGAGCAAAAACGATATAGATATTCAAATATTATATGATAATTACGTTTCTTATTTTTTATAGAAATTTTATAACAGATTATTAATTCGAATAATTTAACTTTTTTATCGATATCGCTCTTTTTAATATTTATCTATCCGTACGTTCATAATTTTTTTTCATTTATTACATCTACAATTTTTATATTACGTTGAATAATTTATGAAAATTTGTTAGTTTCGCGATTATTTTCACTCATGTCTAAAATAAACTCTATTGAGATGTGGCTTTTGTCATTTAATATAGAATTTCCTACTCATGCATATAACTTTGTCCATCTGTACATATGTAGTTTTATACTCGCGTTATCTAATGAGCGTAATACTCGCGTCAGCTGTGAATGGCGTGCAGAACAAGTATTGTGTCGCGCGGCTATAGTAAAAAGGAGGACGTTAGGTCTTCGACCTAACAATGCTCGTTTTCTCCTTGTCCGAGTCATTCAGTCTTAATCAAATGCGTTGCAAACATTATGAACTATTATTGCGTTATTCACATATATTGGGCACTTTTTACAAAATAATATATGTATAGCTACTATTATGAAAATTATTAATAAATAAATTATAAGAGAAATAGTACATATATAGAATATATATATATTTTTTTTCAATAATATATATATATTTTTTCAATAATATATATATATATTTTTTATTTCAATATATATATATATTTATATATTTTTTTTAGCTTCTTGACTGCGTGGCAATACCGGTTGCCTTGGTGCTCTCGTTTCTAGTCTTGGGTGTCAGATACAGAATGGTACACATTGTTGGTGTGTCCGTTTGTTTGATGGGCGTCGGCTGCCTGGTTTGGGCCGGTATAGATGACAATAACGATCCTACGGCTACCGGTAATTACTAACGATTATGAAATGAAATAAACAGATGGCTACTACATGATAGAAGAGAGCAACGAAAAATTATTATTACATACTTTATCATCATTGCCAATGCTTGTGTCTGTGAAATTGGCACAATGTTTTCTTAATTTTTAAAAAATAATGGCAGTTCCAATGCACTTTTCATAGTTCTATAGTTTCTGATAAACATTAAAAAAAATTCTGCATTTTTAATATCAAAAACATCAAAAATAAAAAATGACGTGCTAACTTCACGTTTCAGCACGGCACATTTTCCTCTAAAGTACAAGAAAACATCGAAAATCAAGATGTTTATTAAGAGTTCTCGTTAGTTCTATACCAATTCTAATGCATAGAACTCTTGCAGAACTGTCGAGAACTATCGTTAGAACTGCCGAAAATCATCAACACGACACATTTATATTAACAATAAGTGTCGTAGTACGCAATTAAAACAAAAATTGTTTAAAAGTTAATTGGTAGATCATCGATCTGAAATTGTATATATATATATATATATATATATATATATATGCGACTCTTAATAGAACTATCGGGAACTCTTGTAAAAAATAAGAATTTTCAATTCGTTTTGGTACTTTAGAGAGGAGAGTGTCGTGCTAAATTCGCGAAGTTAGCGCGTCATTTTTTATTTTTTATTTTTTTGGTAATTTGTTGGAATTTTGCCTTGAAATGATATATAATTATAGAATTGGTATAGAACTAACGAGAACTCTTAATGAACATCTTGATTTTCAATGTTTTCTTGTACTTTAGAGGAGGATGTGCCGTACTGGAACGTGAAGTTAGCACGTCATTTTTTATTTTTGATGTTTTTGATATTAAAAATGCGGAACTTTTTTTAATGTTTATCAGGAACTGTAGAACTGTAAAAAGTGCTACTGGAACTGCCATTATTTTTTTAGAAATTAATAAAACGTCGTGCCAACTTCACAGACACCTAATGCTTCATATTTGACGTGCTGTAGTTTCTATTTATACTTTTTGCTTTTTTTCTGTATAACTATATATATTTTTATTGGAAATTCTCAATGAAATTATTGTCACTATTATTATTTATCGTACCAGGGAAGAATCAACTCGTCGGCGATATGCTTTGTCTCGGCGGCGCGGTATTGTTTTCGGTGACGACAGTCCTACAAGAGCTGGCAGTTAAAACAGTCGATATTATTGAATACCTGGGCATGATAGGTTTCTTTGGCACAATATTAAGCTGCATGCAAACGTGAGTACGTTATAATTGAGATTGAAAGCTCCCTAATGAATGCCTCGAATAAGCGTTATTTTTTTTTTCTCAAATCCTTTCAATATAGTGCCGTGCTCGAGAGATTTCAGATAGAAAATTTCCACTGGGACAACGCACCGGTAATAACGATCCTGATTCTCTATTGCATCACGCAATTCATGTTCTTTTCTTTAGTGCCGGTAATATTGTTTGAGTCTGGTGCTACAGCATTGCAACTGGCACTACTCACTTCGGATTCCTTTAATATTTTAGCTGGAATGCTTAATCACCACTACAAGGTAGGCCATCAATTTGAATTGCAAATATCGTCATTTGATCCATCGTGCTCTCATTCAGTCAATACTTTATGCATAAAAAAAATGGAAGTCTAAGATAACATTCACAATTAATTTTCTAACATACATAGTGTACATAATAAATATTGACATTTTTTGCATCGATTGTTCTAGTTTCACGCATTATACTTTGTTTCGTACACACTCACGATGACCGGCATATACATATACGCAATAAAGCGAACACCGATTTCATCGAATTCACGGAGGCAGCATATTGAACCGCCTATCCCAGATTACAGGTAAGATTTGCGTTAAACAGCGCATGAATTAATTATCGATATCTTCGAAATGAATGGTCGAGCATCAAAGTGATGATAACATCAATTTTTAGATATTCTAAATATTTTAATAATTTAAAATAATTTAAGACACATGTCCCATCCCGACGTCGGCGAGGTGGAAATGGCCACGAGCTCTGGAATGTCCGGAGTGAGCGGTACCCTCGATATCAGAGCATCCACCCTCGGCAGCGAAAGAGAGACAATGGATGCAACGAGTCTACCTTTAAGCGTTAGCTCCGACACGGCCTTCACCTCCTTCTATGGCAGTCAGGCGAACTTGAAGGTAGCATCGAGATCGATGCCACGCGTATCCTCCAATTCGTATTTCGATACGAAAAACTCGTCCTGATATCTGTCAGGAACAAACTTAACACGAGTTCAAGGTTCGGGTGATCTCACGGATATCCGAGGCAGATGGAATCCGCGTAATTAAACGATTTCCCGAGATCTGTCCATTTTCAATAATATGATTTTACATTATGTTGTAAAACCTTACAGTTTACAATAAATAACAGAAATTGTTAAGTTGAAAGTTTATTTTCTAAAAGCAGTATTGGAATATATACAGAAATTACATAATATTACTGACTCGCATAAGGACAGCAAAAAATCGAATGATACATAAAATCAGCATAGACATATAATTTTTAAATGTCATTATATATTTGTCATTATATATGGTGGTAAACTTGATATGATTGCATATTATAGTATGCAATGATGATTATATTGTCCTGTAAATCACAAAATAATTTTTTAACTCGCGCGGTAATTTATTTGCCTCTGATAGCGTGATTTCTTTATTTAAACTTAGAGAAATGTAAATGAAATCTGTGACGGTTTCAGGCTGCGAACGGGAAGAGCGATTCTGCCTGTAATTAATAAGTGGAAGAAAACGACTGCCTAGAATAGAATATCGCACAATTCCTTCATTCAAAATGCAACATTTCTCAAAAAAGGGGGCCCTTAAAAAAACGAAAACATGTTTATATATCGACACGATGATTACGAATGCTAGCACACAGTCCAGAAACTCTTTTGATAGCGATATAAAATTATTATATAATATTAATTGTATTTAACAGACAAGACGATAGTTAAAGAAAGACCGTCTTTAAATGGCATTAATTTAATACTTGATATATGGTATTATTTCATCATTTGGTATAAATATTATTTAACAGCTGTATATATTAATACAATAGTATATAATTAGCTATTATTTAAATAAATTTAGAGTTTTTTATTTTATATGTCATATATAAGTTGCTACATTATTTAATGTATAATGTAATAATTTTATAACATTTTTAATCATTTTTAAAAATTTTAAATTTATATAGTCAGATCTCAATAATTAGTCAGATTCTCAATAATTATAGTTTAAAATTTGATAACACACAAGCCATTAGTTAGATTTCAAATAAAATAAAAAATTAAAAATAATTTTTAATTAATATTTAAAATTAATGAAGTTGTATTAATTGCTTTTATTAATTTAATTGAAATATCAAAGTAAATTAAAAAACGGCCATAGAATTAAAATGTATTCAATTAGATAATATTAATATTCCTTTTAATCAAAAACATTCTTAGCACTGTTTATATATTAATGTGAGCTAGTTCTGTAAAAACGAAAGGTGCCAAATATCAAAAT
This sequence comes from Anoplolepis gracilipes, assembly GCF_047496725.1. Classification (NCBI taxonomy): domain Eukaryota; kingdom Metazoa; phylum Arthropoda; class Insecta; order Hymenoptera; family Formicidae; genus Anoplolepis; species Anoplolepis gracilipes. Next base: position 14,459,425 of record NC_132973.1, read on the forward strand.
AATCTAATCTAATAGCACTTAGATTATAGATCTAGAAAAATGTGAATGCAAACATGTATTTGTTTTACATACATGTATACTCATTTTCACTTGAATTTTTTATATTAACACGAGTTTCCTTCGTGGATATTTGTTACGACTATTACAATCGATATATTATAGTATATAGAGATATTTATAAGTTACAATATAATAACACGGGTTAATCAAGAAAGAAAATTTTAGATAATCTAATGCGATAACTTGATAATTAATACAAATATAATTAATACGGTCAATGTAAGACGACTTCGTAACTGTGCCCGATACTGTTACATTCTTTCATTACAATAGTACGATTTGCAGTTTTAATGAACATTATTACCAATATAAATAACAATTAAAATACTATTATATTTATTTCAATTCCGCTATCTCATTCATAACATAAAAAAAATTCATAATAATAATAATCAAATCTACTGATGGAAAAACTAATACTCTCGTCGATAATCTACTTTTTTGTTGAGATCGTAATGAATCCCGAGGGATTTACACAGGGTGAGCAGAAAATCTAAACTCGATAAAATTCTAATCTGGTTGTTACACGTTACTCATATACATATATTATCACAATTATTCAATAAATCAATCTTATAATAAGTAGCTAACATACAAATTAGAATGCCGGAAAATGAGGTGCTAATTTAAAATAAAAGTTTCCTATATTATATATAGTTGATTGTCCATTTTAACTATATGAAATGTGTTCACAATATTTTATTCATAGATTTTATGGTATGGAAATGAAAAATTAATTAATGATATTAATTACACACTTATTATAATTATACATACAATACTCTCTTATGCAAAAAAAATCTCATTTCGAACACTATTATCATTATGTATGCAAGGCAACAATAATTTCGTTTTGACATTATATTCATCCAAGTCATGTAAAACGTATCGATTGTAAAATGAAAACAATGGATAGATGTATGATTATTATATATATATATATATATATATATATATATATATATATATATGTATTGTTTACTTGTTAGGTTTAATGGTTAGCTTATTATTATTAATATTTGTACATATATTTTACTTATCGCTGCACGCTATTATTTTTATTATTTATCTCAAACTGATTATGCGTGTGTATATTTAAAAAATATTTTTGTATATTCTTATTTTTCAGAAACATTTTTCAATTACAAGACAAATAATTAATGTAGTATTTTCTAACGTATCTTTTTAAAATTAAAATGGAATTAAGATTATTAATAGCTTATTAACTATTGTTGTTTCTATAGGAAAGTTTTAAACTAACATTTTCATTATATATTTATAACCTTAGATAATTCTAATAGATTGCAAATAATGCTCAAAGAATTTACAACAATGTTTATTATATCCGTTATATTATTGCAAATAGAAATTATTTAAATTTCTTTAATAACAAAATATTGTTTTATATTAAAGATATTGATTATATATATATATATATATATATATATATATATATATATATATATATATGTATGTATAAAATATAAACAATATTTGTAGTACATTATATATTTTTTAAATACACATTAATTAATTTATATTAACACACATATAAAGTATTATATAAAAGGTATCTTTAAAAATTCTTATTTTATGAGCTTTGTAAATTATACATATAGTATTATTATTATTTGTAAAGACTGAGACTGACAATGAGTTTGTAGCAATATAGTGAACTTATATCTCTCATCCCTTATTATAATCTTACCCATAATGTAGACAAAAGAAAAAAATAATAAAGTTGGAGTTTTTGAAATTAAATTTCTGGACATTTAATTTATGAAATTATTCTCCTAAATTGTCTCTGGTAATTTAAATTATCGTTAGTTAAATTTTATATTTGTAGATTTAAAAAATTTTATATTATGTAATTTAAATTTTATATATCAAATCTTAAGAGATTAAAAATTTTAAGAATTTTTATAATCATGATTTTGAACATGTCAGCTTGTGTTATTTTTTGTCGATGATATTGGTATGCAATTAAGTATATATATATATATATATATTATATATTACCTTTAAAGCTGATGTATACACGTATGTTACGTAAATGCGAAGTTATCAATTAGATCAGAATATCTTTTACTTACATAGCATGCTCCATTCTTGTTCAATTTGTTAATTATTAGTAATAAAAACAAAACGACACATTTCGCGCTAATAACGTCTCAAACTCAGCAATAACAGACATGATGTACGAATACATATCTAGATGTGTGTAAACTGAATCTGCCTAGGGCCCTAGAAGGTCTCTAAATATCCCTAGATAGTATGTAAAACCGATGAACCAATCACTATTCGTCATGTTAGATCATGTTAGGCCGATATTAAATTTGTCGTACGACAAATTTTTCGAGCGCATTGATTGGCTGCAGGATAGAAAAGTTCTCGGATCTCTAGAAATTTTTTATCCTGAAGCCAATCAACGCGCTAGAAAAAAATTTGTCGTACGACAAGTGTAATATCAGCTTTAGTTCGGAGAAGCTTAAAGTTGATAGACCGTTGTGCGGATGTGTTTTGAAGTTATGTATGTGTATATCAGTACATATATACTATACTGAATTCCTGAATTAGTAATTAATCATCAGTCGAGTCAAAGAGAGTTAGATTCTCTTTGAATCGAGAGTCGAGTAGTGGTGCCTGCTGCATGCGGTGCCTTTATACATACAAAAGTTCCAACTTCCAACGTGATACCATGTTGCAATGGCGGGTTCTATAGAGATACCACTTCGCGATACAGATGAGGTGAGTACTCCTCTTTTATTGATAATATTGTTGATGTGCAAGTATCGTAATGAGATCCCGATAATAATAAAAATAAAAATGTGAATTACGTAACACAAATTGTTTTCGATAATCGACAATGTCACTGTAAACTTAACCTCAACGTAGAGTGTTTCTGGATTGAACATAATAATCAGAGAATTTATATATACATACAAGAGCATTATATCTTGCTCCGAAATGTTATTGTTCCAATAATTTGGGATTAATCAACCATTCTTATGGAATCTCTATAAAAAAAAAGTAACTATTTTACTTATTGTTTTATTTGTCATTCATCTGAAAAGATTATGCATTTGTGTACTTAAAAAATGATTTGTACTGTTTGTACAACAATCATTGTGCTGATTTTAATTTTATCTTATTTGGATTTTCATACTTATGATATTTATTATATTTATGATTTATATCTTGTGTGTCCGTATTATAAATTATGCTCATGAATTACTATTGGAAAAATATAATTTAATATAAAAGTTACTTTGTTATTTCTCTCATATGTTATAGTAACATTTTTTTAGATACTATGTGTATACATTATAATAATATATATATATATATGTAATGAAATAATATGAAAATATATAAGCTATGAATAAAATATAATAATATATTTTTAACTGTTTATTAATAAGAATATTACTTGTTGCCAATGTATTAAATCAATATTATAGAGTAAGATATTTAATCTTATTGTAGATATACATAAGTTTTCTGATTATTTTCTTTGATCAAGAAACTCACAATTCATTGAGGTTAAACTTACAAAGAAATATACTACTGATTGTCGAAAAAAGTTTAGAAATATTAATAAACAATGTTACTATTTCTTATTATTAATAGGAATGTTAATTAAAAAATGATAGAAATTCAAGCTAGTAATATTTGTGTAGCATACATAATTTGTCAAAGATTTTAATTGTTTCTTTTAAAATTTTTTAGGTTATAGAACTTTATTTAGATCAGTTACCAGATGGAGATGAAGTTCTGGGGATTCTGCGGCAAGAACATGGCCAGCTTAATATCTGGGTCAATTTGGCCGTATGTAGAACAGATAATTTTAATTGAAATAAAATAAGTACAATAGTATCCATGTAATAAGTTTGTTTTTCTTTTCAGCTCGAGTATTATAAGCTGCAGAAAATTGAAGATTTTATTAAAATCCTTGAATCTTCTCGTATTGATGCAAATATTGACTATCGTGACTATGAAAAAGATCAGATGCGAGCCCTTGACATGTTGGCTGCCTATTATGTCCAGGAAGCCAATAAAGAAAAAAATAAAGATAAAAAAAGAGATCTTTTTACAAAAGCTACATTATTGTATACAACAGCTGACAAGATCATCATGTATGACCAGGTATATATTGGTTCTATTCTATTAGAATAGCAACATTCATAAGTGTTTATATTTGTTATTTATTATTATTATTATGATTATTGTTATAGAATCATTTGCTCGGCCGAGCTTATTTCTGTCTGCTCGAAGGTGATAAAATGGAGCAGGCAGATGCACAATTCAATTTTGTGTTGAATCAGTCACAAAATAATATACCTTCTTTACTTGGCAAAGCCTGCATTGCTTTTAACAAAAAAGACTATAGAGGTGCTCTAGCATTTTATAAAAAAGCTCTCAGGACTAATCCACAATGTCCAGCCGCTGTTAGATTGGGAATGGGACATTGTTTTATGAAATTGAATAATCAAGAAAAAGCGCGACTCGCGTTCGAAAGAGCTTTGCAGTTGGACGGGCAATGCGTTGGTGCACTTGTCGGACTTTCAGTTTTAAAATTAAATCAGCAACAGCCCGACAGCATACGAACTGGTGTGCAGATGTTATCAAAGGCTTATACGATCGATTCGACAAATCCGATGGTGTTAAATCACTTGGCAAACCACTTCTTTTTCAAGAAAGATTACAATAAAGTTCAACATTTAGCATTACACGCGTTTCATAATACGGAAAATGAAGCCATGCGAGCAGAAAGTTGTTATCAATTAGCCAGAGCATTCCACGTTCAAGTAAGTCGTAAAGTATTAAAATGTGGTTGAATTTTTATCATTGTTATGTTTAATAACTAAGTAAAAATATTTCAGGGTGATTACGATCAAGCGTTTCAATATTATTATCAGGCAACGCAATTCGCTCCACCTGTATTTGTATTACCGCATTTTGGTTTAGGACAGATGTACGTTTATCGTGGCGATGCCGAAAATGTAAGAACACAATATACTAACTCTAATCGCGTATAAAGACATAAAATAATTATTTATTTTACTATAAGGCTGCTCAATGCTTCGAGAAAGTTTTGAAAGCACAACCAGGAAATTATGAGACTATGAAAATCCTTGGCTCACTTTATGCTAACTCGAGTTCCCAATCAAAACGCGACATCGCAAAAAATCATTTGCGAAAGGTAACAGAACAGTTTCCTGATGATGTCGAAGCTTGGATCGAATTAGCACAAATATTGGAACAAAGTGATCTAAATGCAGCCTTAAATGCTTATGGAACTGCAACCAGAATCTTGAAGGAAAAAGTTCAAGCAGATATCCCACCAGAGATCTTGAATAATGTAGGAGCATTACATTACAGGTACATATATATATATATACATATTGCATTTGTTTCATTAAATATATATCTATTTTTAAATATATAATATATCTATTTTGTATATCTATTATCTTTTAGACTCGGTAATTTGGAAGAAGCCAGAAAAAACTTGGAAGAATCTCTGGCGCGTTCAAAAGCAGATGCTCTGCATGATTCCATATATTACAATTCGATAGCAGTGACAACTACGTATAATTTAGCGCGTCTTAATGAGGCATTGTGTATATTCGACCGAGCAGAAAAACTATACAAAGACATTTTGAAGGAGCATCCAAATTATGTTGACTGTTATTTAAGACTCGGTTGCATGGCCAGAGACAAAGGACAGATATACGAGGCGTCCGATTGGTTCAAGGATGCTTTGAGAATCAATAATGAACATCCAGATGCATGGTCGTTGCTGGGCAATCTGCACTTGGCCAAGATGGAATGGGGTCCTGGTCAAAAGAAATTTGAGAGAATTCTGAAAAATCCAACAACAAGTACAGATGCTTATTCTTTGATAGCTCTAGGAAATATCTGGCTGCAAACATTACATCAGAGTGGAAAGGACAAAGAAAGAGAAAAACGACATCAAGATCGTGCATTAGCCATGTATAAGCAGGTAAAACAGTGTTATCTAGATTAAATTAATTAAAATACTCATAATTAATGATTTTGATTAAAATAATTTGTCAGGTTTTGAGAAATGATCCGAAGAACATTTGGGCTGCGAATGGCATTGGTGCAGTACTTGCGCATAAGGGTTGTGTAAACGAAGCTAGAGATATATTTGCTCAAGTGCGCGAAGCAACAGCAGAATTTTGTGATGTTTGGCTGAACATTGCACATATTTATGTGGAACAGAAGCAATTTGTTAGCGCTATTCAAATGGTAAATAATAATAATAGTTAATATAACAAAAATATTTGATTAATTTTGATATAATTAATTTAACATTTTATATATTGCAGTACGAAAATTGCTTGCGTAAATTCTATAGATATCATCATGTTGAAGTCTTGCAATATCTTGGAAGAGCTTATTTCAAAGCTGGCAAACTAAAAGAAGCAAAGCTGACATTATTAAAAGTAATTAACTATATATATAAATTCTTTTCCAATATTATCCTTTCTCCTCCAATCTCACATTTCAATATTTAATACGAGTTTACAAATATATTTCTAGGCACGTCGAGTAGCTCCACAAGATACCGTCTTATTGTATAACATTGCCCTTGTACTCCAACGATTGGCCACGCAAATTCTTAAAGATGAAAAATCGACGTTGACAACTGTACTTCAGGCAGTTCATGAACTGGGTCTTTCGCATAAATATTTCCAATATTTATCAGCACATGGCGACAGGATGGAACAATTAGCTGAGGGTGAAGCTAGGAGATGCCAAGATTTATTATCACAAGCGCAATATCATGTGGCTCGAGCTAGAAGACTAGACGAAGAAGAGAAAATGTTGAGGCGAAAACAAGAAGAAGAAAGGTGCGTCGCTTTCTTTGGAAAGAAAATTTTTTTTTTTTTTTTAATTTTCACTAATTTCTCTGAAATTCACAGGCAAGCTTTCAAAATGCGTCAGACGGAAGAACAACGTAAACTGGAAGAGATGCGTCGTCAGAAAGAAGAAGAAATGTTACAAAAGCGACAAGAATATGTGGAGAAAACTAAAAATGCTCTGGTATTCGGAGAAATGCCATCGGAAAAACCTGGAAGAAAAGGCAAAAGAGTCCGAACTGATCAGTATATCAGTGACAGCGGAGGATCTGATAGAGACGAAGGCAGGGAAGAAGCGCCGAAAGAAAGAAGACGTAAGAGGAAACCGAGCAGTGAAATTAAAGAAAGGAAGAGCAGAGGTAAAGGCAAACGTAGGAAAGAAGCTGGAAGTGGCAATAGCGGTAAAAAAATTCATTTTTATTTTATTTTTCTTTATGACGCATCCTGAAGAGTTTTTCTTTAACTATTTCGTTTTATACTTTAACATCATTGATATTAATGTCTATTTTATAGGATCGGAAAGCGATCAACCGAAACGTAAACGTGGCAAAAAGAATACCGGGAGTAGGAAAGAAAAATCTACACGCAAGGGTGCAATCGAGAGTACTTTCAAGGGTAAAATTAAATCGAAGGAAACTATCTCGACGAGCGAATCGGATAGTGATACTGGTGGACTTAAGATTGCTAGCGGGTAAATACATTTAATAATGTATCTTAATATTACAGTTGTCTTTAATTTTATAACTTTCAAAAATCGGATTTAAAGATTTAAGGATTCTTCCTAAGAATTTCACGTGCAATGTCGTTTCCATTTTGCGTTTTTAAATTATTTTAGGAATATGATAATAATTAGAATGTTTTTAAACATAATAATTTAGTTTTTTCAATATTAAATTCAATATAAAATTTTCAATATAAAATTCATTTACTTATAGAAGTTTTTTATATTAAGATTTGGAATAATTTTTATCGTTACAACAGAGGTGAAAGTGGCAATGAGAATCAACCACATGGCAGCAGACGAATTGCATCTGACTCGGAAAATTCTCGCGCTTCGCGATCACGATCTCGTTCAAGATCAAAATCAGGAAGTCGTTCGAGAAGCAGCTCACGTTCACGTTCCGCTTCTCGTTCGCAATCACGATCGCGTTCTCGATCTCGATCTGCCTCTGGATCAAGATCTAGAAGCGTTTCGAGATCAAGAAGTCGTTCGGTATCTGGGTCAAGATCAGGTTCGGCTAAAAGCAGGTCAAGATCGAGGTCGGGCTCGCGTAAAAGCGGTTCACGATCAAGGTCTAATAGTGGCTCGCGAAGAAGCGGATCGAAGGCAAGATCAAGGTCAAGTTCGAGGAAGAGCGATTCCAGGTCGAGGTCACCAAATGGTTCAAGGAAAGGCACGTCTCGTTCAAGGTCCAGATCCAAAAGCGGTTCTCGCTCGGGCTCGGAGGAACGCCAATCAAGAAGCAAGAGTCGATCGCGATCTAAATCAAAGTCTGTTTCAAGATCCAAATCAAGATCCAAATCAAGATCGAGAAGCGACAGTAAATCGCGATCGCGTTCCAGATCAAAGAGCGGTTCTCGAAGCCGGAGTCCGAGTGGATCGGCGCGGTAAAAACTCTTTTGACATAACATTATTAATAAATTTATATGCTATATATTTTTAATGCTCTCTGGAGATGACGTGTTATTTTTCTTCGTAGGTCTGCATCCCCCGTATCTAGGAAATCAGTATCGGGTAGCGGTGGTAGTGATAGCGAATAAACTGGCAGCTATAGCTACCATGCTGAAGAAAAGAAAAAAAATATACGCGTACATGTTTATGTATACATATATATACATTTTTATTATAAAAAAAGATTACTTTATTAAAGTTCTTTTATTATAAAGATGCAAATATGATTAGCAATTCCTATTAGATTAATTTTTCTTGTGATTTTTAAGAAGTTCTGATGTAAGCTAATTGCAAACTGATTTTTTCTTTGTGTCTTTTATATTATAAAATCAATTATTTTTAAAAAATCATTATTTTTTTTTGTACGCATATTTTTATTCTTTTTTTTGAATATAATATTTTTAACTATTATTTGTTCTTTTTCAATTATTCAAATATTTTAACTAAAATATATATCTATATATAAGAATATTGGAAGATAAATTCATATACTTCCAAGTTAATTGCGGCTTGCGCGCAATTTATTAAAAATATATAATATTATACAGGGTGCCCCAGAATTCGCGGACACGGAATACACAGCGTGATTGTTCGTGTCAAAAGACGCAACTTTTTCTTCAGCAAAAATGTCGAGGCATTAATAACTTTCCAGTTATAAGCAATTGAAAAAGACGGATTTTGTCACAAATCAAACTTTGTAGAATTAAAAGATTAACGCAATTATATTCTGCAATTAATTTTAGGTGGAGTTAACTTTACTGAAATTTTTATTTAAGACTTAGTTACAGAGATATATTATATAATAGCAAAATTTGGAAACTAGCAATTCTGGGACACCCTGTATATAATATATACATCATTATATCGACTTTTATTCGGTTTTCTTTATATTATGTATTATAAACAATTCTTTTCATTCATCTATTTTTCTTCTATTTTTTGTAATAATAAAATGTAGTAAATTTTTTTGCGTGTCAATATTTTATACCGTTGCGACGGAAAAAAATATGGACGAAATATAAAACAAAAAGTTATATACGAAATGAAAGGTTCTATAATTATAAATAAACTGTTTTATATTATAATATCAACAATGCTAATAAAACAATAAAATCGTACTTTTTGGATAACTTTCTTTTCTTATTGTTAGATGAATAGAAATTTTATTTCTTTCACCCTACCCACTTTCTCTTCTACTTTACAAAATAACTAATGACTCATATGAATTGTTAAATGTACAGTCCGTTTGGTCGGACAGGCACTCCCACAGTCGAATCTATGTATATGTAAGTATGCAAATATATGATCAGACCATTGTTGAGTATACGATGTAGTATACATATCGATCTTACAAGCTATGTGAAATGAATTATTAATATCCATTCGTGAGGTGACTGACATGTTCATATCACTTGCGATGGCATTTTGCGTACAAGTTGTCAGTGACAATTTCCGATTTCCCTCGTATTCACATCTTATTTTCTGACCTTCAATTATACGATATTTGTTTTGCTTCATTCTACATTACATCAATCCTTGTGTATTTTCTCGAAAGTTCTAATGAGCTACGTAACGTGCTATGAGATGCTATTTTCTGAAGGAGAAATATAGTAATTTCACGTATAATTATATGCAATTATACAACAAAATTCAAGCGAAATCTGTATATATTGTACTATTACATTGTGAGTTATATAATAAATTAATTAAGCTGAATGAGAGAAAGAGAGAGAGAGAGAGAGAGAGAGAGAGAGAGAGAGAGAGAGAGAAAATAAACGATAAATAAGTCATATGTACGTCTGTTGAAAACTCGCAAGCGACGTTTAATAAATTTCTATTAATGTGTTAATGACTTTTACGTGTAAACGGTATGCTTTAGGTGTAAAAGCAAAATCGTGTCTATACAACAGTTTCACGTGGGAAAGCACACCAGCCACGTGGTAATTTCATTATGAATGTTACACACGAATATGGTCTTTGTAGAAAATGGATTAACCGGTTTCGGCGCGCATCAGCGTTCGTATATAATTATAGTTTAATTGTAATCGCATTTCCAGTTCAGTATTCTTCAGTACGTTTCTGTTGTCCGCGCATTTAATCGCCTTATCGTATTTTAATTAATGAGCGTATTCGATGAAATTACAGCGTCGTTCCTATTATCGAGACGTTCCTCCGATTCTCCTCGATTTTCTCTCATAAACGATTCATCCTATCCACATCGTGTTACCCCTGTTATCGCCCGTCTTTAACTCTAACATCCACTCGATCGAACTTTATCATAGAAGGCAGCCTAGTTCCATCGTGTTTATAAAGTCTGATAACTTCCTGTCATGTGCAGGTGATATCATACGTCTTCTGACATACTCTCGACAATATACTTGTCATTTTTAAGATAACGTAAAGACAATCTCCACATATTTTTTTAATATTAGCTAGTGATAAATTTTAATTTTTGATCGAAAATATGACTTGAATTTCGATATATTCGATATATATGCATATAGAAATAATTTTAAAAAAGACCATTATAAATGTATATATATATATATATATATATATATATATATATATATATATACATATATCCATAAAATATATATATACATGTATATTTTTTTTTTATAAAAGAACTAAGATTATTTCTATCTGATTTTTTTATAAACCTTTTTCTGTTTAAGAATGGAATTTTACTATGATCTTTTTATATTTTCCGAGCTTTATTTGATCGATTGTTTAGTCCCTTGGCCAGAATTTCTTTATTTCTAGATGAAGGTTTTTTACGATAATTATCTTCCACTTAGTCTTAATTATATATGATAATCATTAGCAAAGTAAAGATTAAAATTAACAAATTCGGTTGTATGCATCAATATTAAATTAGTATTATTCATGTAATTATCTTTTAAATATCGCATAAGAAAATTCTAAATTTTCATATATTGTTGAAAGATTTGGCATATTTATGCAACAATTATATTTTTACAGAGATTTTTAACTCGCACTCATATATATATATTCATGTATGTATAGTATTAAATAAATTGTATGTTTTTCACAAATTTTTTATTTATATCTCAATTACATGAGATCTTATAAGAAAGACCATAAAGATCCTATGATAATAATTGGGAAATGAGTAGATTTGACCTTCCAGAGATACGTGCGCCAGAATTTCCGTTCCTTAGCGTTACGACCGCTTAAATTCACAAGCACAATCTTCGTTGAAGTATACATATACTCTATACATCTAGAGGGAAATCTTCAGTCTGATATACAAGAGGATCCAGGTCGACGAAGAGGATGGATATATTAAAGGAAAGAGGGTGCGACTCTCCAGCCCCTATACTAGGGCATACCAAGAGCTCCAAATATTTACTATTTCGATCTACCGGCGCGCACTGGGGATTTATTTTCTCGCTTCTGTCTACGTCCGCTCCCTCTTTTTACCATTTGCCAATCCAGTTGAATTGGTCCCGACTTACTTCAGCGCGTTTGTTGTTTCAGTTTATTCTGCTTTTTCCGTCCTTCCGGGCCTTCTAATTAAGTTAATTCGCCGCTGCTGCGAAACAAGATATCTCTTTGCCAGAGGTTGTTGGTTAAAGATTATTACGTCTGATCTAATAATAATTAATTGTGTGTGGGTTTAATTGGTATCTATCGTTGAGTTGAAATAAATTACCAAAACAAAAAATCGTAAGAAATTCTAAAATAACTTTATGATAGGAACAAGTTTGCGTAATCTTGTTTTTGCTGCTTTAGTATATTTTCTACTTTTTTCCAGTACATTTGTTTTTTAATATATAACAAAATAAGTAAATTATTTTAAAAAGGAAAAGCTCTAGAGTTGCATTTTCAGTTTGAACTACTTTTGTTTCCTACAGTAATTATATATACGGAATTTCACAAAACCAATCATTGAAATAAGTGAACTGCCCAACTTTACCCTCGGTAGAAACTGGAGTTTAATTAGTTCTACAACTTAGTATTACGGAAATATGCACAGTCATAGAATCTAATTCATTATTATTTGTGTCGCATGCGTGTAGTCTACAGAATTGTTTCTGAATTTACTGTAAATCCTTTTTTATTTTCTTTTTCTTTTTATATTCTTGTTCATATTTTTACTTAATATTAGAGTTTAATATATTTCACAAACGCGCAATTTCTATACTTGCTCTTTCTAAATTTTTCAGTTTCTATAATTTCTTAAATTTTTTTAGATCTCAAATTATATTTTAGTAAGAAAATTCGTAAGAAAATCTGTACTTTTTAAAAATTGAGAAGCTAAAGCAAGAGAATATATATTTAGTTTTTAATTTATATAATATATAAAAACGTTCTTCTTTCTTTTATATTCACTATTATATTATTACAGTGAAACTAAAGAAGATTCAATGTATTCAAGAAATAAAATTTTTCTTGCAAGAAACGATCATTCTTCATAATTCGTTTAAATTATCTTATGGAACGAGAGAGAATACAAACGATTACATTTGAAGAAATATAGATCTTTGGATCGAGTTTCCGCTTCTCTGAGAATTTAATTTTCGCAAACACAAGATTGCGTAAGAAAGAAACAAATAAAATCGTTTTAATAAAGGCTAGTAATTGCTGATTAATGACTTGGGATTACAAGACGTCTTTTGGGACAGCAAAAATCGCGGATGTTATTGCAAATGTTATTGCGAATATTAGCACTCGAGACTCGAGCATTTTCGTTTGAATCGTTTCAACGACATTAATTGTTGACGTTATCCATCGTTTATGCTACTCATCATGTCGAACGCTCATTACGTCGAGGATTATGAATTGTTATCGCGTCGTCGTTATCGAATTATTGCCTTTCATCGATTAAGGAAATGACACTTAAGTCTAGGGCTTTTTGAAATATTAAGAGCAATACTCAATATGTCAATTACCTACAATAAATTAATTTAGTAATTTATTTTCACGTAGTAATAATAAATAGATAGCTAATGTATTTCTTGTATTTCTAACAAATTAATTTACTTTCAAAAAGATTAAAGAAAACCGATGTATTTCTAAAGTGTGTTATGTCTGCGTTAGTTATAATATATATAATATTATAAATAGTTATAATATATATAATTTATAACGAATTAAATATATTAAATATATTAATATTTTATAGATAATATCAAGTTATGATTTTATACAATAAGTACAAGGCAATACACGACTCGTAGCACATGTCTCGGCATAGTTCGTAAATTTTATAAAAGGCACGAAATCTTCTGGGTGTATCGAAACAGTTTTTCATAAACCTTGGATGTATAATATCTTTATTTCTTTTATTTGCAATTGGATATCCTTTTCCCTCTCTTTAATCATTTCATCTATGTTTATCCCATTAATTCTCATATTTTCTATAGCCATTAAACCCCACTCTAAATTATTATAATATCTTTCTCTTTCCTGACTATATAACTCTTTCTCCTTCATGTTTTCCTTTTCTATCCAATACAATTTAACTAGTCTATCCTCTTCTTTTTCCCTTATTTTTTCCTCAAATCTTATTACTCTTATACCCTCTTATACCTTCTTCTATTTTTAATTTATCTAATCCTAATATAAACCTTGATGTAAATTTATATTGGCGATTCCTAATCGAAATCGATCACGGTCTGGTTATCTCCATTCGTCGAGAGAGGTAGAGAGAGAGAGAGAGAAAGAGAGAGAAAGGTTTATATTCAGGATCTTTTATTGCGATATATTCGAAACGATGAAACCATGTTGCTACAGCAGTAAAAACACAACTAAACGACAAATATATATTGTTCTTCAAAATATATAATCAGAAAATATGGAAGTATGGGATGTATTACGACGCCATCAGAGCTTGCACGACATCACATAAAATTGATGGCAAATAAAATATCGCTTATATGAGACGTTCTAGATTTCACTATAAGATTTATATAGCTAATATATAATCCTTTCGTTTAAAAATTCCATCGTAATATTAATTGCTGAATATTATAGGCCAATGTTTCATTATTGTTATCGAATCATTATCTTTTTTAACCGAAAATGACTTTAACATCAAATAATTATTTTAATTTTGCTAAATGAGTTTGGACATATTATCTCAATGCAAATTTCTAGGAATGAAATTTACTGTATTATTACTACAGCAATCATTTATTTACATAAAGACGCAGTATGTTTAAGCTTTAAGCTACAGGCCAACGCCCTTGACTTAAAGAGACGTTCTCAAAAATCCCCCAGCGGTCGTATTCTGCTGATGTTCGCAGAATAAAAGGGAAAGTTGATCCAAGGGTTCGAGGATGGCCATCGTTATGTTTTCAGCAGATAAGGTCTAAGGTTACCACAACACTTAACCCTCCCTGCTCTTCTCATTCCGAGAAGAAAGGGAACAGAGAGGAAGTAGAGATTTTGCGGTGTTTCTGCTTTTTTTCGTTCTCATTTCGCTCATCAAAACTGTCGAGCTTTTATCATGACCCAATTCGACGATGTTCGCCTTATCGTTTAGCAACGGCCGACGACTGGCCAGTCAATCCGAAATGTAATCCCGCATTAGCTTTAAAAAAAAATAAATAAATAAATATGCAATGCAGAAAATGCCGAGGAACCTTTTCATCGCGACGCGACGAAATTCCGACTAAATTAAAGCGGAGTTGTATTATGTGCATCACTATGAAAATGCTTAACATCGCATTTGAATAAAGAGAGTTTATAAACAATGGAATCCAAATTAAATCGAACTGAGAATATCTTTAGTTTTGTTAGGCGATCAAACTGGCACAATTAAGCTTTTATTCATTTATTCGATGTTAAACAAGCTTCTCATGACAACGACGACGTTTCGACCTTTGGTTTAGGTCCTTATCAAGTCTAGAATTTAAGAATTGATAATTTGCGTAAGAATTTTTGACGTGTGCTTGTGATGTGTAATAGACAACTATGTAAGAATTACTGCTCATCGTCTGAAAAGGTATGGGCAGTTACGATCTTTCGTTTTATATTTTAATTAATTACAACAAATAACTCGATAAGTATTTAAGTTTGTTAATACTGTATGACGTCAAATTCTTACGCAAATTTTCAATTCTTAAATTCTAGACTTGATAAGGATCTAAACCAAAGGTCAAAACGTCGTCGTTGTCATGAGAAGCTTGTTTAACATCGAATAAATGAATAAAAGCTTAATTCTGCCAGTTTGGTCGGCTAACCAATATACCTTCTGAATTATTTCATCGCTGGCGATATCATCAGTTTTTATCTTTAGTTTTGTTATATTGTCAAAGAATTATAAAAATTATAAAAAATATAAATTGTAAAATATTTAAAAAAATATATAAAACTAAAAGAGATTTCTTTATTCAAAGAGAATAATAGAAAAAAAGGAAGCTTATCTAATTGTAAGATGCACATAATGTTTAGTATGCGCATTGAGAAATAGAGGAAAATGATATTACTACGGTACTTCTGTTCTCTCGCTGCAGTTGCATTCGAATGAAAATCTGGCGTATCGACATTACAGAAGGTTTTCAGAAGGTGACAATTCCGTTTTCCCGTTGGGTACAGCAATTTTTGCTAACTGCAGTTTTTTAATGTCACGGCTGCTGCACACCTCCCCTTTACCCCATTCTTCCTTACCGCATGAGATCTCTTGGTCTGGATGAGACGCATCCTCGGGTTACAGAAAGGTCGTTATCAATTTCTTAAACGGCATACATATTCATGTATGCGTATCATATGCAAAACAAGATGGAAGCTCTAGCAAATATTTGCGTATCGCCGTTGACATTTTCCGTGAGAATAGTGCGAACGGATCTGCAATTCTGAGATCTTCATCGCCACGAATCCATTGGTTAAAGCGATTTACAGATATTGGATTACAGATCACGTCCGTTCCCTTAGTCTTTCGTTAAATATTAATTAAAAAGTTGCAATACTAAAAATTTGCCTGAAATAAAATTGATTCAAAATTCCACGAAAATTTTATCGTTAGAATTAAAGTTGAAATTTTTCACACACAACGCGTGTATGTGTGCAGAGTTTAATTAAAGTCTACATTTTTCTATGCTTAGTACATACTCCAAGCTATTAACTTAATTCTATTTCGCATGATATAATATATGTATATTAAACTTACAATTAACGTAATTTTTTTCTATGGAAAAACCAGATAATCTCCAGAATATTTTAAATAAGATTACCAATAGTTACAAGTTATTTTCACAGCTAAGTAGCTATTTTGTTTATCTAAAATCTCTTTGAAAATTCGTGTTTATCTTGAAACTCAGGGTAAGACCATACTCTTCCTTTTTTTTTTTTTAACATTTTATTTTCACGTATAAATTCTATCTTATCCTTCCTACTTGTAATTGTGATAAATATTTATTTAAAAAAAATAATAAATATTTATTTTAAAAGAATAATAAATTATTAGATTACTGATATTTGTATGTGTTGATATAGTGAAACATGGAAACATGGAAATATTTTTATAAAAGCAAAGAAAATCTGTATGCAAATGGAATCCTTTCATCTATAAAATTTTACTAAAGTTTTTCTGTACTGTTAATTAGAACTTTATAAATGTTACATGATTTTGCACAAGATTTTTATTTTGCGCGATAATGACCGTAAATACAGTAATTCTCGCTTTAACACATTTTTCGCGCGCGCACACGTGATGATAACTTTTTTTATATTGACATTAAAAACCTATGTTATGATTTTTAAAAAATTCACACAAGTATATATGTTATTTTTTTGATAATTTCTAGTGATAATAATTTTAAATAACATATATGTGCGTGCATATGTATGTAACAAAATTTTTTGTTTCAATTTACTGAACATGAATTTTAAAACACATAAAACGCAATAAAAATGTAAATATGACAGATGTTAAAGATTTAA
This sequence comes from Anoplolepis gracilipes, assembly GCF_047496725.1. NCBI lineage: Eukaryota > Metazoa > Arthropoda > Insecta > Hymenoptera > Formicidae > Anoplolepis > Anoplolepis gracilipes. The sequence continues at coordinate 14,476,960 of NC_132973.1, forward strand.
AAATCTCATAAATAACAGACGCTGTGAAATATTTTATCGCGATGCTTTTTAAAATTATAATAGTTAATTCGGTTTTACAATTATGACATGATGTATAATGTCAATGTAAAAATGTAAAAATGTTTATTTAATATGTGAAATAAAGTAGTTGTTGCAATGTTTCCATTTTACTAAATGCATATTTTTTCATAAAACACCTCATTTCGCAACATCATATCTGTGCACATTTTTTTTTTCCCGGTGGAGCAGCGAGGTTTAATGACTATCCGAGAAACATTTTTCTTCATTCTACTCGCGGTATATGGGTGGCGAATCACTTTTCTTCGTACGTAGAGTAAAATAAATTGAACTCGCAGAGAATTTGATATTACATTTCTCTATAATGATTACTGTATAATCACCTTTAGGCAAATATTTAGATTATGTAGATGCATGAGAAATTATACAATATGTAATGGAGTCGGATGACAAAATAATCTGTTCATAAAAGATAATAAAGCAATTAAAAAAAATTAGGTCGTAAAATAATATGATATTATACAATATTATACAGGCGAATATCATGTACCAGATGAAACCTGTTTGGCAGTGTTTCATTTTATCGGTGGTTAGCTTGCGGTTGCAAGTGTTAATAAAAGAGACATGCTTCGCCAGCGAAACAGATATTTTTCCAGGAAGACCCCTGTGTATCGTTCGCTATTTCATTTTTATCGATCGAAGTTTGAATTGTAAACTGTATTCCTATATAACCTGTATATACATCTATATTGTTAGGTATATAGCATATACACAGCTGTCAGCTTTAATATTGATAACTTCAACTCACAATCAGTATTATTTTAATATTTAATAACATAATTTACATAATCTTTATTTATATATATTGTTAGATTCAATATATTATTACATTTCGATTTTTATAGATATAAAAGAAAATTATCTAAAAAATATTAGAATAAAAATTCCTGTAGTCTCAATGCTCATTTAATAGAAAATATTCTGTAACAGAATATATATACGCGTTATATTATATATTTTTGCTTATAGTATACATATAAGCAAAAATCTCTGATAAATTCCGACTTTTCATCAAATTTATCTGACATATTAATCATTCCAACTTACATCGATCGTTTCTATAGAAATTCAACTGCTTCCGCGAATCTTTTTTGCAACAAAAAAGCGATCGAATTCTTTCGCAAAATTTATGATCGTCAGCGAGATAATCCTTCCCTTTGAGCTTGTTCTCGTATATCACAAAAGTGTATAAAATGTTTTCATCTTAATCTTTCACTCTTCTTTTATTACTATATTTCAATTTCAATTTGAAATATATGTATTTCAGTAGCAATACCCTTCACGATTTCTTAGCACGTGCAATTTCTTATTATATATATGTAATATATTATATATATTATGTAAACATTTTTTTAATGTAAAATTGCAATTGTGTTATATATATAAGACAAACAAAATAAATCTCACGATTATTCTTTCACTCGTGGCAACAAAAATGTAAGGATTTTAAATAAGGACAGGTAAGCATCACGCGGAAAATGCAAAAGGAAGACGAACGGAATACTGAGGAAACAAACTCGCGTGTAACGACTTCTCGAGACGTCAGAGTACAGTGAATCTTGATATTTATGTTGATTTTGTTCTTTTTATTCTTCGCTCTTTGATATTCAATGTGACGCAACGTCGTGTCGAGACGTTGCGCATGATGTTGAAACTTGAAATAGTGGATTTTGAAATCAATTGGCAGACCGTCGAGGATAGAGAAAACCTACAGAAATTATTCCGTACAAAGACTCAAGGGACATAATATATCCTCGAGCCGTGCGTTTGCGTAAAATTATTTCCGTCAATCTCGCGATAGCCGATTCCGAAGAAAAATCAGAAAATATACTTGAAGCATGAGATCTCGGAAATCTCATGTGAGATGATTGCCAAGTAAATGCCTTCAACTTTTGAAAAGTAAGGAACCGAGTAAGCTATACTTCTAGATATACGTACATACATCAGAGAAAAACCATAGCGTATTAGAATCGAGAAAAGTTATGGGACTGTAGAGTTGTATTTCTGATGAAAAAAAGAATAAGGCATAAACATTTTATAATACATAAGTAAAATTGTATTCGTCTCCTAATATAATAAATAATTCAATATAGTTTGCTCCTCTAGTTTTAATCGTATTAATCGAGTTTTAATCGGTTTAATCTTAAGATAATAAATAATAAATTTTATTAACAATAACTTTAATAAGCGGTTAATTAATGATAAGTTTAGTCTTCTTCTATATTAGTTGAATTTAATTTGATTTCAGAAATCGATAATGAAAATTATTCCGCAATACAGGTGGTTCTCTTTCGATTACTTGATGCGTTAAAAATTTAATGAAACGTTTCGACATATTTTTACCGTAACATTACTGTGTAGTGTAACGGGAAACGTGAGTTGCAGTTAATCACTCAGTATAAAACAATCTTTTATACGCTGTTTTATACGGAAGACCGCTCCGAAAGTTTCTAAACAAATCGTTTGAACCGAATCAGAGATAAAACGCGAAACAAGTGCGTTCTGGTTGATTCGACTCAATCGCGCGTGAGAAGAAAGTATCGGATAAAATGTACGTATCGAGTGTACATGCCAAGGGAATATATTTTCTTGCGAGTGTAGAATATCGAACAGATAGGTGTAAGCCGCTCGTTATAAGAAGAAGATACGCTTATTCGATACGGGCACGTCTATCAAGTGATATTTATTGATTCGCCAAAGTCGTGATATTTCTTGTTACATTATGTCACGTGTGATATGGCTTTAACGTATCGTTTATTGATAGTATACACGAAATAATGTCGATATTTGTTCTCTTGACAAGGAAACAAATTGGAGAATATTTGTTCAACCGATTTATTCGAAGATACCAGAGGAAAACTGCAAGTGCATAATAAACGCAAAACGCATTATAACTACATGAAAAGTTCTTTTTGTAGATTATTCAAAACTATTTTCTCGACATTTATATTGTTTATATGCATGTATAATATTTGTAGTTTACGCGTTTATAGAAATCCTCCTGCCTGTGCACTATTGTACACGTGTAGTTTTCAAATGATCGAGTGGAAATCTCGTTTTCGCGACAATATGGAATTCTTTCCGAGTTTACTTGAACCGTGACGTGATCGAGATATTGTAGTAAGGGTCATTCACGCGTGACATGATTATCGGGAAAATTCTGAGAGCAACATCGACAACACACGCACAGTGCACACACATACGATCCCACAAGTGGTCTCGGCGATGCATCGAAATAATGCCGCGGAGCCCGGATTGTTACGTGAAATCGATGCAGGAATATGCAGTCGCAAACAGTTCGAAGCTGATTGTCTTACGGAAGCTTGTGTTACGTAGTTGAAGATTCTCCGAAGGGAGAGCGCTTGAATGCTGATGAATAAAGCTCTGTGCATCCAAGCGTAAAGTAAAATTGGCTTAATTTAATTCTCATATACCAGGAATCCTCTTTGTCGAGGCACTAATCGTAACGTACTTTGCATAAAACGATTTTTTAATTCTAACGCATTATTCAGCCTTTATCTTTCATGAAAAAGAAACGATATACGGGTCGACACCTTTAAAATCGTAATGTACAATTTACATTTTCCGTTTAATTTTCCATTGCAATCTTTCAAAGATTACTTTATAAGATAAATGATCTTAGCGACGGGACACCTTTGATATCGGATAATTAAAAAGTTTCTAAAATTAAATATATAAGAGTGAAATATACGATTAATGGGATTTCTTTTATTCGTGTCGCGATAAGATTCAATATTCGTTCTATACCTCAGCTTCTGCTGAGAAAATGAAAAAAAGAACATGTCGAGCGTTCTCGATACCATCAGACGTATTAATGACGTCATTGATACATCTGCCTCAAGCAGTCTGTAATACGATTACGATCTTGTTCAGTCGGGAATTTAATTTCAAAAGTCACGTTACGAGAATTCTCTTTGAGAATTTCAGATGGCAAACCAAAACGAAAAAATGTCTACGAATGAGAGAGAAAGGAGAACAGATAAAGAAAGAAAGAGAGATAGGAGTGATTTATTCTTTCAGTTTTATCGTTTCGCAATTTTCACGTCAAAATAATTAAATAAAAGACCCTAACAGATTTTCCGCAAACTTCGTCGAACTCGATATCTTTTAATCATGTTATCGCATGCCGCGCAATATACACGCGCAGCTGCCACAAAGGGCACATGAGATCTCCTTTTTACACGTCGTGGGGTCATCAATTTTGCCAGTTGTGACGCAGCACGCGAGAAGAAATTCACGTGTACATATTACTGGCAGCAGCCTTCGTCATCACGCGTAGAATGATCCGTGCCATTTTCTCGAAAACAAATGTTGAATAATCGTGCCCCGAGAAAAGCAATCTCAGCGACGGGGAATTTAGACAACGCTGTGTTGTTACAATCGCGCTGATGTTTCTCGCCGTGTTTCTCTTTCGTGTCTTTTCGGTTTACCCTGTCTCTCTACCCTATTCTCATCGCGTGCTTTATATCAAATTTAATCTCGCGCTTGTCGCACCATTAAACTTTCAACACGAAACTGTTGCGTTGTTTTGGTGTCTCATTATTAGTAGAAAGTGGCAAGAAAAGAAAAAAAAAAAAAAATAATAGACCTTTGCGGGAATTTCTATCTTTTTTATTTGTATATACACGACGTGTAAACATTTTAAAAAAATGTTACCTCTATTTTCTATTCCTTTCGGAGTCTAGACATTTCCGAGTCGAGAATTCTTTTCTACACCGAAATAGTTCAATCAAACAGAACAGACGGTGAGAAGAAAGTGATTTAAGCAAAATCCGTGTCTATGACTGATTAAAATTATTCTTACTCTCTATATTTACCGTAAATCTCCTTTTCTTGATCCGTAATGATAACTGCATTAAACATTAGCAATATCTATGGTAATTCAAAGGAGCTCGGCTAGCGATTGAGAGATATAACTTCGAATTAAGTAGCGACATTGGAAAGTATAAAAAGAGATCGACAGCTTGATCGACGGAAGTCGTTCACTTCGACCTGTGCCTATGACCTTTGAATAAAGAACAAAGCAACTTTTCTCGTGCTTTTAGCAAGATTCATCGACTTCCTGAGTAATCGTTGAAATAATGAAGAACACGGAAATGTACTCACGGGTGATACACTTGGAATTCTAAAAATAGAAGATTGAGCTTCTAAGTTTGGTATCAGTTATATTTAGAGAGCTTTCGGAGATAAGTTTTGATATATAGAATCAATGAGAGTTGCCCTTTACGTTTCTTGCTGTGTGACGACAACTTGTTCTCGTTCAATAAAAGCTTTCAAAATTGCTTTAACAGAAATTGATAAAGAAAGGAGAAGACTCTTAAAAGGATATTGCGACTTTCTAGTAATGTCAAGAAAATGGCTGATCATGTTGAAAACGAACGATTTAGTAATATATTTGTATGTTTTAAAATTATGATAATTTTTTAATAGTTTTGATTTAAAGTGACATGTTCTTAATGCTATACGTTAGTTGCAATATTAATGACGTTTTTTTAGTTATTTATAATATACTTATAATGTAATATCACAGTGGGCAATTAAAATATGATTTCGTTAAACCGTTGAGATATGCTATTTATAGTATTATTCTATATCATATAACTTTATTGTTTCAAATTAAACTTTTATAACAATTTTGATTAACTTAATCTAATGGAGAGATTATAAAAAGTTAATATAAAAAATATAATATTCTTTTATACAGTTACTGAATGGCTCTGTATGTTAATCCCTATCGCCAGTGCATGAAAATCATTCCGTTTTTAGCACCGTTTTTATATCTTTTTTTTTCAGATAAAAATTCCCAGATTGATTTCCTAAATTTATTTAAAAAAAGATTCCTCAATTTTAATTAAATATCAGCAGCGGAGATACGAACAAGCGAGCAATCAAAGCTTGCATCGAAAAGTCTGCCTTGCGAATTCAATTAAGAAGTCAGAAATGACTGCTAGAAGATGATTGCTTTATATTTTATATTATGAAAAAAAAAGTCTAAGCGTACGAACAGAAATCGAGTACTTTCATTTGTCAGTGTCTAAATATACGAGACACAACCGTATTCTTTATAACCCTAATAAATAGACGCATTTCGTCTGCATTTTTCTTTCGCGGTCTGTTTTATGCCTTTTGCCAGATAATAAAAATAATATTTGTACGCAGATAACTCATATAATAAATTGAAAAATGAGAATCACTTCAACGATTCGACTATTTTTAAAGTTTCAAAATATGATCATTTTTAATTTACGCTCATTGGAAAGATCTAAATAGATCTAACGACAAAAATAGTCAATTTTATTTGCAGATATTAAATGGCGATCGTGCGTCGATTATCCTAGATAATCGAAGGTAAACTCGTTAACTCCCACGTGTTCCGGTTAAAGTTCACAAAGCTGTGAACGCCTTCAATTAACGCGAAGTCAGGTAATCATTAGGCGGCATTTAGTCTAGCGAGATCGGGTCGCTCGTGTGCAGATAGCAAAGACGCACGTAAGTCGGATTGTTTGCATGGCCTGAATAAGTTCCGCGCGATGGTTCCGTCAACATGCACGAACATATCGTGCGTCGCGCACATGTGTAAAATACAAACTAAAACATTCAGGCATGAAAAAACGTAGCCTGTAAATAATTCGGTTTAAGAATCAATATTTCGTAATGTTATACGAAAAGTATATTCGTTCTTATAAAAATTACATTAAAATTTATATAATATCATATAAAGATGCAATATACGATGGGTATGAGATCTATTTTATATGTAGGAATATCACAAAAAATATAACAAAAAATAGTTGACGTTATAATTATAAATGCACTTTATCATTGAAAATTTCTGTTCCGCAATTTCCGTCATGTCTTGTGAAATGGTCAGAATTGTTCATTAATATTAATTGACATTGATGAAATCATTGCTGATTAATGTCACGTAATATCAAAGCTATGGTTTTCATTAGGCGTTCTCCGGATGAGATTCAATCTAGCTAATTCCAACAAGAATGTGTCGTCAAATATGGATCTTCTCGTGGGCGACCCTAATCTGAAGTGATGGATCTGGGTATCATTTGGTCAGTCATCACATAATTGGATCATACATAGATCCCTGCGATCGAATTGCTTACGTCGGTGTGCGTCTAACATAGAAAAAATTTATACGTGGGAGGGTCTGACGCTGAGTGAATAAAATAAAATAAAATAAAAAAAGGACGTATTTTATCGTATTTTTATTTGAGTAAATAAATTTGTGAAAATCTAATGTAAAAAAAAGTTATTTCATTATACAGTGTCCTTTATTTTAAAATTGAAAGTAAGAGAAAAAGAATGGAAAGTTAAGATTGTAATTTGACAAGATCCACTTTACATATGATTTCGTACTTCAACTCTGTAATACTGAATTGAAAATTTCAATTTTAAAGTAATGATGTAGATTTCGTTTGAACGTTGTTGAAGACTTCTTCGGTATCGTATTGGCGGATTAACAAAGGTTTGAAATCGACGAGGGGCCGTTTAAAGTCACGTCGACTGGGAAATGATGCACTTTAACCTATATCGCTGAAGATAAGGATAAAAAAGAAGCAGTTTTTAGACGAGGCAAATCTCCCTTAAAGTATCATCTCGTCGCCGCAAAAGTGCGCCGTATGTCCTACCTGAAGGTTAATCTTGCCAATAAATACGGACGCCATAACTGTGGGGGAAGTCTCTTCCGATCTTCCGAGGTATGTTTCTCGTCAGTGCGACATCGCGTCGTAATTTTCGAAAAGGGATAAGCTACGACTTGATAAAAGAGCAACGAGGGAAACGAGATTACCGTGTAAGCTCTATTAAAATTAGTATCTTCACGCTAATTAAGACCTTAAGCAATGCGCGCGCGCGCGCGCGCGAAGATATGAAAAGAGTCAACTAATTATAACGTCAAAGAAAATATATCTAGTAAAGTTATTTTCTTTAATCTTCCGCTCTCTCTCTCTCTCTCTCTCTCTCTCTCTCTCTCTCTCTCTCTCTCTCTCTCTTTCTCTCTCCTCTATTAATTTTTAATGGTCTCTTTTTAAATCGTCCATATTTATCGTCCTCAAAGTATCAAGTATTCTTTGCGTATACCTGTATATACAGGGTGTCCGGTAAAAATTGAATCAACGTTCGTGAATAGGTAGAGCGCATTAAACTGAACAGAAAAGTCCATTTTGCAATAATTATTGAGAAATTAATTTAAAAATATCGACCAATTCGCGCCAATATATTAGCGAAAAGACAGCCCGCTGTCACGCGGTTGCTAGGAGCACAGCGAGAAGAAAGAGCCCACTGTTACACGGTTACTATGCGGTGTGTGTGAAGCTGGCGTATCATTTCGTGGAAACTCACAAATAATTAAGAGTTCTGACTTTATTTTCAATAGTTCTAGAGTTCTAGGTTCAAACAAATAGTTCTGGCGATTAAAACAAAAAAATGCCTTTGGACAAACTGAGATGCCAACTTCACGCAGCATCTCACTTTGTGCCACGACATTTTCGCTATCAGTAATTGTAGAAAATTGAAAGATCTATAGTTCTAGATGAGTTCTAAAAAGAGTTCTGCCACCCAAAAGCAGAAAAAATGTTAATTAAGATAAAATAAAAAACAACGAATCCCATAGATACATATCGAGGTGAAATGCCGGTCGATTATCGATAGTTCTGCTCAATATAAAACAGTTCTCATATAGTTCTGGGCTTGTGCAATGCCTTTCCAAAGAGTTCTGCCATTTAAAATGTTTAGATAATTTTTTAATTAATTATTATACCCGAAAAACGCGTAATTTCATACATAAAGGTGAGATGCCGGTCGATTATCGATAGTTCTGCTCAATATAAAACAGTTCTCATATAGTTCTGGGCTTGTGCAATGCCTTTCCAAAGATTTCTGCCATTTAAAATGTTTAGATAATTTTTTAATTAATTATTATACTCGAAAATCGTGTAATTTTATACATAAAGGTGAGATTTTCGGGTATAATAATTAATTAAAAAATTATCTAAACATTTTAAATGGCAGAACTCTTTGGAAAGGCATTGTACAAGCCCAGAACTATATGAGAACTGTTTTATATTGAACAGAACTTTCGATAATCGACCGGCATCTCACCTTTATGTATGAAATTATACGATTTTCGGGTATAATAATTAATTAAAAAATTATCTAATTATTTTAAATGGCAGAACTCTTTGGAAAGGCATTGCACAAGCCCAGAACTATATGAGAACTGTTTTATATTGAGCAGAACTATCGATAATCGACCGGCATTTCACCTCGATCTGTATCTATGGGATTCGTTGTTTTTTATTTTATCTTAATTAACATTTTTCTGCTTTTGGGTGGCAGAACTCTTTTTAGAACTCATCTAGAACTATAGATCTTTCAATTTTCTACAATTACTGATAGCGAAAATGTCGTGGGACAAAGTGAGATGCTGCGTGAAGTTTGGCATCTCAGTTTGTCCGAAGGCATTTTTTTGCTTTAATCGCCAGAACTATTTGTTTAAACCATTAAGAACTCTAGAACTATTGAAAATAAAGTCAGAACTCTTAATTATTTGTGAGTTTCCACGAAATGATACGCCAGCTTCACAATCTTTACACCCTGTATATGTGTACATATTGATTATTTTATTTCTCATTGCAACCTTTTCTTTAATGTTTTAATTTTCTCACGTTACAAGAGCACGTTTTACACAAAATGTTATAAGTCTTCCGGTAAGAATAGGTCATTCTTTTTCTTTAGCTGTCTCGGAGCTAAGAGCTCCTCTTCTATCACGTCGCTATTAATCTCACCCAGAGAGTACCAGACAAATCGACTACTTCGACCTGTTTTTATCTTCCGAAGGAGCGTATTACGGATAGATTTGATAGATTCCACGATATTAAACATTTCACATGCACTATAAATCCGCTCTCTCGGTGTTACTCGCGTGATAAGATACGTGAAATATCGCCCCTTGTGCGTGATAATATTATCGCGTGCGAAAGTTGTGTATTGTTTTCTCGCGTTAAAAAAAAGATATCTGCATTCACACTAGTATTAATCTGTCCATTATATTATTATTTATATATTATTCTACTTTTTCCATCTATCTTTATTTTATAATCTGTTATCTATTATTCTCTATTATTCTATTATTTATTTTTATTATTTCTATTATTTTATTATTTTATGCACGATGCGCTTGTCCATCGAGAGTGAATGTCTGCATGTCCATAAAATATGACGCATGTATTGACGCATGTGTCGACAATAAAACTAGAATGAAACACATATGATATGATATCAATAAAATGTATCGTATATTAAACAAACGTAGAATTTACTTTTGTTTCAATAAAGGATTAAATAGAACCTTTTGATAATAGTAGCGTTTTTTTTACAAATGCTGACTGATTTGTCTATAAACGCGCTCTGATAACGTCGACATTATCCGACAACTTTGATGTGCAATCAATTTAGAATGCGTAGATTTATATGTGAGAATTTTAGAGCATCTGTGTGCAAAAGCTACGCAGAAAGAAATATGCCGAAAGAATCGAAAGAATACGGAAGACGAGAAAATTCTTTTCATAGAGACGAACAGACTACAGTCGCAGTCGGAAAAAAATATGGTTACGTAAAACATATTCTTTTATGAATATAGAGAGCTGGTAACGTAGAAGTAGTCAAGTCGCATTAATGCTGCATAGAAGCGGATATAGTGTCGCTATTTCTTCGCGGTGAGAAGCAAGGCACATAATGAGATTGAACTCGACGAGCACGAAACTTTGGATGGCATACTTTCATGCACTCTGGGTGCTAAGTACGTATATTTGATTGTTTCACGACGGCAAGTACGGAGAGAGGATTCAAGCTTACGCAACATAAGAGGATTTTTATCCGCGGCGTTATTTCTGCGCTTGTAACTCTGTATAGTTTTTCTTTGGAACGCATGACGAATCCAAGATGGCATTCGGACACAATATACAGTCGCAAATCCGACTCGTGAAAGGTATTTCTTTAAAGCACATTACATTTTCGGTTTGTAAGCTTGAATAGAATTTTTCATAAACAAATATAGATATACAAATATTTTTCCGAGATTGAACTTTTGGCATGTAAACACGGAGGGAAACATTTCCCGTGCCAAAAGAATAAAATTTGCAGTCGTGCAAGAGCACGAATACGTGCGGGAAAATAAATAATTCTTTTTGTCAAAATCAGAAAAACGTTGGTGCGTCGGATCTTGGAAAGCTATTAATTTATCCCTTTGAATCTATGCCAAATGTAACGCATCTCGTTAAACCAACGAAATGTTGCTAGAATCAGAAAATACCAGGAAATATTAGATCTCTGAAAATATCGTAGCTGCAAAGCGATTGTTAATTCATGCATAAACGATACCCTGTTAATATCGTTCCCAGTTAGTTACACGAATCTACTATACATTTAGAGCATTTCTCTATTTGCGGTAATTACAAAAGTGACAGGCGACTGTTCCTAGTTTATGTATGCACAGAGGTAGATTTGCATATCAACCATAACGAAATGCATTTAGTAACTGATATTCTTGTGATATCGACTTTAACATTATACATGTGATTATATGTAATAAGAGGGGAAGTCGTTTTACACAGTTTTAACAAGTATAGAAGATATTATGTAATTTTTTCCAAATCGAAAATAATTTCTACATATTTAAGGGAATATATATATGATATACTATACGAAAATAAAATTCATATATATCACTCTCTTTAATTTTTCCGATAATGAATCGCACTCTATTTTCAGCTAAAAACATTTTATTTTAATATTCTTGAACTCAATGTTAAAATAAGAAATTCGAAATGATCCATTTAAATCTACAGATGCACAATTTCAATTAAATCATCGATGGTAGAAAATGTGAGCTTTGCTTTCTCGACATAGTTTGTTTCTCAGAATCAGACTCAAGATAAGTGTTTTTCGCTATACCTTGATAAGAGCACCCCATATCATGGACAGGTCGCGTGTTAGCGCCGATCTGCGCCCCACGTCAAACACTCTCTGCCCGCACCCTCTCGCTCGGGGGTCGCGTTCAGTCAGCTCCGAGCCGCGAGTGGGGTAAGTTGTGCCGCGCGCCGGCTCGTCTAGCCCTTCTCACTGAACGAAGCATACACAACGCCGCTCCGCGTGCATCCCTCTTATTTTCATCGCCGACGATAAAAAGAAACGCAATTGACCGACAAGATCGGCACGAACGCGACGCGCTCGCGTAAAAAGCGCTCGCAAAGACGGGGTCGCGGGTGAATGCATGGGTCGTGGTGATCACGTTTCCGCGAGTTGCCTCTTCCGATTTTCGCATTTAGTTCTTTCGCGACGAGAAGAGTCTCGCTCCGATTTATGACGACCGAAAAAGAAAACGGCATCGGTGGTAGAGACGCGGGTCGCGTGTGAACGCAAGCGGAAAGTGAGCTTCATTATGTTGAGGTGAGTTCTCGCTTTTTTCCTATTCGATGTAGTTTGAACGTAATTGTGACTGCGCAATTTCTTATATAACGTAACCGTGGAAAGCCCCGTGAGCAGAAATATGTATATCTCGTTCTGTTATCGGGTTTTGCAATCACGGTTGTAAATTGGTTTTTGTTGGTTTTCTAATATGGCGCATTGTTTTTACGTTCCATACTTATGTTTCAGTTTCTTTTTACTTCTCTATACATTTTTTGGACAATTTAAAATTATTTTTTTTAATAAAATTGTTAAGGTGGTAAAACAATTGATGAATTTCGAATGATCGACAACCCATGATTTTTAATTTAAGCTTCATAAATGCATATAAGATCTTCTAAATTCAATTTTCTCTTAATAATCTTCGTTGAATAAAATTCGTGCTTAAGATATTTTCGAAGGTTTACATCCGTCTACAATAAATTATATAAATCGATGTTGCAAACATAAAAAATAAAATTTGTACTTTTAATTTTTTGAAATGAATAGGGTATCGGTATCCGAGAGAGTAGTCTCGCGCATCTTTTTACGAAAAAGTTTATGGTTATTGCCAACTGACAGTGGATCTTGTTTCGCGAAGCAGTTTAGAATAAAGATTTTTTCTAGACTTTGTGGAATAAGGGCTGTCTAATACATAATCTGTTATCAATTCTGTTAAAATGTTGGAATAGGAAATATGATCGACTAGGAATCAGAAGCGAATACTAAACGCGAATTGCAGCGCAGTTCTGTGACAATAGGAGCAAATCTCTCAAGTGGGTCAACAAGTTGAATACTCTATAGATACTCGGTTTTGTATTCGGGAGCTGTGTGTGATATGATAGGATAGAGAGAAGCAAGGAGGGTGGGAGAGAGAGGGGGAGATAAAAATCGAAAACGTGAGTAGCAATTATTGGTTTTGCTGCTCATTTCGTTTGCAGAAACTAGTTTGAATAAACGAAAAAAATCAATTAAACTTATTCTTTCTTTTAAATCATTGAAGATAAATTTAGGGATGGGCTAAAGAAATAAGATAATTATACAAATATTTAAAATACGTTATAAATTATAAATATTATTTTCTAGAAAGAAAAAGATTAATAACATTTATGTTATAATTTTACGTCAGCGATGCTTTAATACGTCTAATTTATTTATTACCTTTTAAAGAAAGATTATGACAATTCTTATGTACAATCGTCATCTTTATCATATTTTTTTATCTATTTATTTATTAATGCAATGAGAAAAAGGATATAAATCGATTCTCTGATATATTCGTAATATAAATGCATGCCTATATGTCAATAACGAATTATCTTAAAGTTGTCGGCGATATTACAGGTTTATAATATTATATCGTCACTGATGTTAGTATCACTTCTTTCAAGAAAAATCTCTAAAACTTCTTAAGATATTAATTTCTTATCTCCGTCCCCGAAGTTATTCTCACTTGTATTTCGCACGCAGCATACTCTCTGCGCAAAAATGATATCTTCCTCTGTAAATATTCTTTCTGTGTCAAAGTTCTAGACGATTCTCGACGATGGACACAGTATATACTATATGTGTACTTTAATATTTACGAACGGTACTCACCTGCGAGAACTCACATGTGCCGTATAACACCGTGGTCTTTATACATTATTCGGCGCTTCAAGATTTACTGTTAAATCTACGAACGAGTGATAGAGCAATCCAAGCTGTTTTTCGTACACACTAACAGAAGTTTAGATGATATAACATCTCAGAGAGAAAGAGAAAAAGAAAGAGAGAGAGAGTTCTTTTTTTTATTATATATTTTAAGGAAATATATAAATATGTTTCATATAATTTCTCTCTCTTTAACATCTTTATAATTAACTGCTCAAAAATTGAACTTTTTCTTTAGTTTTTCATAAGAATTAAAATACAAATACAATTCAATCATATATATATATATATATATATATATATATATATATATATATATATATATATATGGAATCGTAAACAGACGACATGACAATATGCATACAATATTGTACCGGATGATCCGCGAATATGAAAGCGATGTTAAAAACGAACCGATCAATTTCGTGCTCTATTTTTGCCGCGATCGATCGTAGGTGCCGTCGAACGCGCCACTAAAACGACGAGCGGCTTTGCATTCTCTTTCTCTCTCTCTCTTTTTTTTTTTTTTTTTTTCGTTCGTCCAGTTTACGCTTGTCATTCTGAAAGATTTCGTTGCGTTTGTGCTCGAAAATGTCACGCACAAGTCTCCCTAAAGATCCAAGTATCCCTCAGAGCTCGCCCACATAATACATGCGATTTTTTCATATTGTAGGAGTTAAATCTCTCGGCAGCCTTTAAAACACTTTAAATTCTCAGAGGAGAGACGGTCGCACGCAGAAGACGGATGATATTTTTCAGCAGTACTTTGTTACATTCACGATCTCGTATTGCCGGTATATCTTCTTGCACTAATTGTAAGTTCTATTTTTGTTTCGCCATATCGATTCCTCGTTGCGGTGTTTGAAGTCGTAATATGCCGAATCTCTTTTGGAAAACGGCGAAATTAAGCGTAGGTATTTATGGCGGTTAGTATGATAGAAAAAACGATGAGAAAAGAATGGTGCTAATACCCGGAGATATAACAATACAAGATGTATTTTAAATAAACGTTCGTTTTGCGGAACAATATACGCAAATAAATCATCGCTGATGCTGGATTAGATATAAACATTCATCATTTTATCGATGTATGTTTAATTCTCCTTTAGACATGTTCTCGATTCAAAATTGATATATTGAATTTCTATTAATGTTGAATTATGTATTTAAATAGGAAACAGAATGATAAGTATTTATGTGCTCAAAAATTGCTCGTTATTATCTTCACGATTGAGTGTTTGTAACGAGTGTTAAATGCAACATTACGGCTCTTTTTCTTTTTATGATAACTGAATGCATAGTTTTTACGACTTGGTAATTTTCTGCGAAATATAAATTGCAAGAGTAGTAAAAATTACCAAGTATGACTATAAAATCATTTTTTCTTTATCTTCTTTCTTATGCAATGTGAAATTCTTTTACTGCATAATGAATGCGAGTTTAAATCCACCATAGTGGTAAAAATCAAATTTAAAAATTCTCATTATATTTTTGAGTTTATCGAATCGAGTCTGTCGGAATGGCCAAGCTTGATAATAATTAAACGCGTTAATCCAGAATAACTACATGTGCACTACGTACAACTTTTTCCATGTAATCATTTACGCCTAAATTTTAATTAACAATCTCCATGAAATTAGTACGTCACTCTATTTTTAGAATTATTTGATGATTAATGAAATTTCGTCTACAAGATTGATACTTTTTAATTAACTATTTATTAAGTAAAGTTCATTTTCAGTCTTGAAGTTCAAATTGTTAGAGTCTTGAAATGTTTTACATTTATCTCCATAATGTTATTCAAATAATTATGTTACTCAAATTCTTGTTAAGTAGAAGTCTACAATTCCAAGAGAATTTTTTGAATTACATAGAGAGGAGAGGAGAGAAAGAGAGAGAGAGAGAGAGATAGAGATAGATTGAAAATAATAATAATAATAACGTCGAAAAAATCCTGTTCAACAGTTGTCAAACAATCTAGGGTATTTTAAATTTAAGATATTTTGCTCAGAATGTTTCTCTCGATGCGATTCTATCTCGAGGAATCGAGTATTTTGCGCATTCCTACAGAATTCAATTGTACATTAAATATGAATTAAACCAATGGGCGGGTAACGCTTGGCGATGGCATACAAAAGTCCCAGCTAAATGTTGAGTTCATCAATTAACAATCACACAGATCGATAGTCAGATTAATTATCGTTGTTAACAGTACGCCCGCTAGGGCAGAACGATCATTCCCATTTGCTGGAACGAAGTAATTAATTGCTAACTGGTAACAATGCTTGCGGACACGGTGGCGACGACAGTACTTGTTATTAATTGAGGATCCAATCGAAAGTTGCATCATATCTCGCGCGATGCAAGTCGGATTATAAAGCATCAACGAGTGCGTTTTAATGTTTGCTATTAAAATTTTTCACACATTGTTAGATTATTTATTCACAATCCTTCGCACACCAATATTTAAATTCAAATTCTTTATTAAATTTTTTATTTGGACGTGTAAAAAATAAATAAATTATTTCTGTCATTATTAGTATTTGTGGTTATATTTTTAATAATAGGTATCGATATTTTTAATTAGAAATATTTTTAATTAAAGGATGAATCTCTAATTTTAATCTTAATCATTATATATGAGAAAAAACGGAATACCATTTAATTTTTTTAAATTATAATCTGTACTGTAAGCACGAAAACTTAAGGAAACGAGATAGCGCACGGCTTATTTTTTGTTGCGTTCATTATTCTCTCGCGGAGACGAGATCTCTTATCTGCTAAAGATTTTTGCTACTCTCTCGGGAATATCGTTTACATCGTACATTTAAGCGCCAGTAAGATCTTCTGTCCGAAAACTTTCGCTTGAGAATTTTGCAACACGAAAATTACGAAAGCTAGCAGAAGGATTTTGAGCTTAATTTGAAATGTATCTTCAAATTGCCGCGGGAATAAGTCGAGTAACAGCGTTCCATGTGGAAGCTGACGGTAGCAGATTACGTCCAACACATCAATATGATAACGAGCTCGGGATATCAGAAGATTGTGTGTGCGCCGCACACTATTTATCTTCCGTCGTTTCTCTCGTTGATATCGCGATTGCCACGTGGGCGACCACCTTCGTAAATTTGCATACTAAAATTTATCGTTGTTGATTTATATCATCAAATTATACTATCGTAAAAGCTGAATAGACGACGATGGAATAGGTGATTTTTGTCGCGTCGTAAAACTTCTTTCGCAATTTCGACTTTCAATTCAATCCGAATGGTTAAAAAAATTGCATTGTAACATTTCACGTATCCAGTTACATTGAATTAGAATCTATTTGCTTATTGAAATATATTTATATTTGCATTTAATGCTTGATGCACGGTTTTCTGTCTGTCATAACATTGAATACATCTATTGTAACTCTCGATTCATTGTAGTTGAGCGTTATTGATTGATTGGTCAGGCAGATTCTCGCACTCTCTTATAGTTCATACATATCGCGTCCGTCGCTATTGTATACTTTGCGATTATCGTTGGGTTCCGGATGCGATTCTGAATAATTCGCGAACACCCGCGTAATCCCCGGTTGAACCCACCCTGGGATCCACACACATTATACAAACTCGGCTCGATACATAACAACTTGTTGGGACAGGTCGGCGTTAATGCCATTACATTACCCGTTTAATCTGAATACCATCAACATAATCATGTTTGCCAACATCTTGCCTTGGCTTGCCAGCCCTCTGTATCTCGTTTATTCAATTATGCTTCCATCTCTTTAGCAGAACGTCACGGCCGCAAGGGAAGATGTAGCGACGTTTAGCGAAGCTCGTGCGACGTCAGTCCTTAAAAGACGTCGCGATCGGTAGCCGCAGTATTGCAACTTTGATGGATTACTGTCTTTTCTCATCTTCTTGGTCGTCGGATTGGTAAAAAGTAACGGAGATGATTCTCCAGGTGCTTACTGAGAGTAAAACAGAGAGTCGAGTAGGACGTCACTTGGACAGATAAAAGGAATGAACTGTGTTAGTCGACTGCTCGTACTCTTCACGTTGCGTTCTTTTTGCCGCAAGAACCATGAGACGGTTCTTTTTAGAAGAATCAATCGTGGAAGAAGTGCGGTGCTTCTTTAACTATATGTATTGTATAAGTGAGTACTTTATTGGAGTGCTTGATATTCCGTTTCTGAAGGACCTAATGGCCGTTTTTATTTCCATTTACTTACTGAATCGTTTAATTTAATCTAACTTGCGAAAATGAAAAATTTTTTTTTCTGCCAGACTAATAAAATTTCTTCTTTAATCAGAGTTCAAGAATGGTCGACTGTTAACTTTTTCAATTGTATATATTCCCAAACTTAACCTGTCTTGAATTTTTTAAAAATACTTTTATTCTTGAAAAGATAAGACTCCTGAGAATCTTATTAAATGTTTCAATTAAGAAATTTCATCCTTTTCTTATTCAATTTCCGTTTTCATTTCCGAGAATTTCCGACATATATAAATATCAATTCACATTATGTATGAAGGTACATTAATATAAACTGCATTTATTAAGCGTATGCGTGTGTATCTGTGTATGTATGTGTATCGCTTTGTAGCGCGCTTGATGCACATTACTGAATACTTTACTATTTATGCATTAAAGTTGTTAGCATAATTATCATTTTTGAAATACTTAGAGAGAAAGAGAGAGAGAGAGAGAGAGAGAGAGAGAGAGAGAGAGAGGGGGGAGAGTCAATAAACAGAAATATATAGAAAATAATGACGTCGTCGAAAGAATTTTACAAATGTCAAAAAATCTTGTAATATAATAAACTCGTCCTTGTGTATATACTTTAATAACGTCAGATATTCTAATAATTTCAATGTTTTCAATTTCTCGGTGTTATTGCATTTTTTATGAAATATATTTTCACGCGTTCTGTTTTTGCTTTGTTTAATGCCGAAAGTTCTTGTTCTTATTTCTACCATTATTGTAGTCGTTTGTAGAAGTGAAAAAATAAAGTGATATGATTTTGACATTTAAAGTTTTAATAATGACAAACTATTAATTAAACATAGAAGCTTGAAACGTGACTCATAAAAAATAATGTATGCACGCTAATGAACTGCATGTAATAGAGATGAGAGTGCCTTCGTCATAATCTAAATAAATATTTTAAAAAAATTGTTTTTAGAACAACAGCTGTTGGTCATCTTTCTAATTGAAAATGACGTCCTTTTAACATTAAATTTTAGTATCTCGATTTCTCGACATTTCGCCTGCGAAATAACATAAAAAATTTTAAGAAAAAACTACTTTGCTCGCTCATTGTCAGTATTGCTCGTAAGATACGAATAACTTTCTAAAACAGAAATTACGATTTTTTTGTATATTTCATTATATAATTTCCCCAAGAGAAGTAATTAATTTAAGTGTCAAAAAGAAAATGTAGCAGTCATTACTCTAATTGTAAAGATATAATTATTAAAATTCCGAACTGCGTAGGAAAGATGCTACGTATATTTATCTTTTTTCTTTTTATGCATTATAACAATAGAAATAATTGTACGATTAAACTTGATTATTTATTAATAATAAGTATTTATTGCAATAGAATAGACTAATAAAATATAAAAAAAGACAAATCTTATTAGAGAATATCTTGATCTTTTCTTATTAAAATGCATTTATAGTGACACATGACTTCCGTTAAATAACCTCTAAAATGCATTTATAATGACATATAACTTCCGTCAGACCATATTGCAGAGTATAGGAAATAGCGAGTATTTAGCAAAGAAACTGATTTCCACGGAGCGATAGCAACGATTTTCTGTATCGTGTCTACCAGTGCGAATTCACGACAAATGGTACGAGAAAGCATACATGCGGGTTTTCATCTCTAAAATGATTTCCTGGTAGACGACAAAGAACGAAAAAGTAGTATTGATACGATACAGTTATATCATAAAGAAAAATATAAAATATAAAATGTTAATGTTATTTTTTAACGAATCTTTAATTTTAATTAAGGCAAATGCTCTTTCATTGTAATTTAATAGAAAATATCAATCAACGATAAAATACAATCTAAAATATATTTTTTACTTTTATGCTATTAACTCTTGCTATGTAAATGTATTTTTTCAATGAAAAAGTTATCAAAATTAATATTAAAAACATGTACCTTAACAAAATAAAATTGTCGCTCGATAATTCTCTCATCATTTCATTTTCTCCTTGTGATTATGTATTTTTATTTCTCTCATTTTATATCATTTCCTTTTCTCAGAATAATGGAGTGGAATAATGCCGCTGATCTATTCTGAGTAATAATGGCATCGATATTCTTGGGTTAGGTTGTGCAACCTATTTGATTATCTATGTTTCGCATAAAAATTTTTCAATATAGAAGAAATTTAGATTCAAAATTCTTAAATTTATAGTGAAATCAAATGTACAGTAAATGGACTTAAGTTTGTTGAAATAAATCAGCGTCAGTAATAAGCTTGTTTGAAAACTACAACAAAGCATCGTTTTGAGGAGATCCATAACTACTCTTGTGTTTCGTTGTAGTTACGTGATGACTTCTTCTCTCTCTCTCTCTCTCGACAACCACGATCCTCCAGCATTATTTCGTGCTACGTGTTTCTCGTTTATCCTCATCTCGTCAGAAACTCCCCGCTAATCCGTCTTCCGTCTTATCCTCGGAATAATTTTGCAGACGATAACAATTGAAATGAATCGCAGTCGCACGCATATACATGGCACCGCACTTCGTAGAATTGGCATAAATTCCGCGCCGTTAAACTTGCCGCTTCATTTGCCCGTCTTCCCTACCAGAAGATAAATGGTTCCTTCGGAAGCCCGAGAAAAATGATGAAGGAAAAAGGTGCGAGCGCGTGGTCGGAAGGAATGTGGCATATCAGAATAATCGCTGATCCGCTGATGTGTAGGAGTGGTTTTACTCTTAGTTTTTTTTTTTTTTAGAACTTGATTCGTGCGATAATTATTATATCGACAAAATCATTAGTTTTGATCATGCGTCTTTCGACTAGCTTATTATTAATTAATTTTTTTATGTGACTATGAGCAGCACCGATCAAAGTTTCATAAACGTTTTCACGTTATATCTGTAAGAGTATTACAAAGATTTTAATAGTGATGTATGTGATTAATTACATTGCCTTCATTTGCGCGCTGATACCGGTTTATTCCGGAAGTCAAAATGATTGATAAATGGTTGGACGATTAAGTTAAAATAATTTACTGCGGATAATAGTTTGTAAAAAGTTACTTTTTTTTAACAATATTTTATATATAATATAATAATCCACTATACTATATTTTATTATATCGAACAATGTTTTGACTTTATGTTGTCCTTTATTGATCTTATGCCATTGTTTAATCGATAAATTTTAAACTTGCTTGACAATAATTAATTATTGAATAAGCAATCAAAAGCAAATTCAAGATCGGAAATATTATATATAATTTCGGGATCATTGCCAAAACTGCCGACAAGTCTTGACTACATTGATCATATAAAATTGTATCGGTATAAAATTGCGATTCGAGAATTTAATGAAAGAGACGATTTATGGATGTAACAAATGTGAAGCTGAATCTGATATTTCGTCTTTCTAACAAAATAAACTAATGTATAAACTAAAAACTATACTACATATATCAAATTTTGCCGCGTGTTTCCCTACGTGCATTTTATTCCGAAGTCTAATTTTCACATTCGGTATTAAACATTCAACTGCTTAAAAACACCAAGTTACAGTTTTGCAAGAGAAATATGGAAAGAGAGAACACATTTGTTATTACAAGCTCATATCGTCTTTCATCTTCGTTAACGCCGTTCTTTGTTCACCTAATAATTCATACGTCTCTTCGAGCATGTACTACGACATGGTAATTACGTTCTAAGAAATTAGCCCGTAATGGACGTACGCAAGTCTCTGAATTGCCTTTCACAATCGCTCATCGTCGTGGATACGCAAAATTAATCTTCGCTGTGTAATTCAGATGCAGCGAGCATCGTATATACGTCGTGGTTCACAAGTATAGGAATGTTCGTGCCAGATAGTCGTAACCGGCTTGTAGAACGAGTAAAATACGGCACGGCCTACAATAGAGAGTCGATTCATCGAAGTATCGCGACGAATAATTGACCGCGCTCTGTTTGCTCCGATTAATTAACTTCTAGTTTGACATTGTCCTTCTGACCGCAATTCCCTAATATATCAGATATTTAATGAATATTCCCTGCATCCTTATGTGCTCTTCGATATTATAACCTTTTCTCTTTTTTTTTATCGAGAAAAAACCGAGGTGTATCTCAATGGAATTTTCCTATAGGATTTATAAAAGTTTCGTTTTTTTACCGATTTCTTTTTACATTTATTTACTTTCTTTATATTATTTACAAAACTTAGAGAATGTAACATGACTAGTTGTATTCCACGTGTTTTCCCACGCTGTTTTACAATCAGAATAAAACAGAAATTTTACCGTACTTAGAACACATTTTTCACACAGTTTAATTGCTGTTGATATTTAACAAATAGGAACATTTGTTGATGCTATTTTGTCGGTTTATTTTATGGTTCATTAATGGATTATTGCATTTAAATAGTTAATTATTCTGAACGTTGTTAGGCATAATTACAACATTGTTATCCTGTTGTATGTTAAATTTATTACGATTGATTTTAAGAGAATATTTATTTAAATCACAATTAATCAAAATTAATTCGAAAATTTATTTGGCGCGAAAGAAAATGTTATTTTGCTTTTTTTACAATTTTATTTTTTTTTTTTTAGGATTACATTTTATTAAATTTTTTTATTATTTTATTATTTTATTAAATTATGTAAAAAATACCATCTCGTTTGACGTTGTAGAGCAAAAATAATTAAGCTCCTAATTCTGTTATTGGATAATCTAACTAGTTAATCTGTACATTGTGCATCCATTAAAGCAATGTTGTATTTAAGCTGTATTTAAATTAATTAATTTCGGCGTGACATATGTAATCACAAAATGTATGTACTCGTAATAACATGTTGCAACGCACTGTCGTATGCTATTAATTACTCGCGTTTCTGAATCAGTATCAATAGAACATTGATTGGTTGGATTATCTTTGAAACTTGCGCATGATTTAATTGTCGACATAATCATGGACCATCGATGTCCGCCGAAGAAAATGCCTGATAACGTAAATAATCTTGCGACGATGCGAGAATTGCCAAGTTGACTTAACGCAGAGAGATTTTCACGTGGGCGATAAAATAACAAGCGTACGTCACGACTATTAAATGTCAGCAAAATGTTTTCAACGTTTCATCGAACGATGTCGTTGAACAAACATATCGTTCTTACACGGGATGATAACGATGTCGACAATTTCGTCTGAGATCGCTGAATTACGAAAGTCTCACTTTGAGATTCTATTGTGTGTCGCCTGTACTTTGATTATTTCGCGACGGATTTGCGAGGTTACTCAATAGTGTTCTTTGCTAAAACTTTGAACAAAGAGACAAAGACTGCGGTCTATCTTTGCAAGAAATATAACATCGCATACAGATGCATGTCTATAGAAACTTTTCACATCACGAAAATGTGTACACATGAATAGTATGTATATGTACGATCTAAGTTGCTTGCGCAGTAGATAAGGAAAATGTGTAGCCAGACATAATATCATAACGCTGTACGTGTGATTATTATGTTTTCATGCGAGGTTTTACCGAGAAGTTTCCGTCGAAAAATTTCTTTCAAAAATTGCACCTCCGTTTGGAGAGCGTAAAAACTAAAAACCAATATTAATGCCATCTTATCTTATGGCGGAAAGTTTTTCGTAATAACTAGATTCCACGCCGCTTTAATTAACGAGCCGCAAATCCACCGAATCGGAATTCCTCGCTGAATTTCACACTCGTGTCATCGGTAGACTTTATGAAATTTCTGAAAGACAGTCACCGGGAATATTAGGATCTTTCTAATAACACGGATTATTTGTATGTAACTGATGTAGAAGCTACTATAATAATGTTGGAAGCTGCAATAATAATATTCAATAATTTACGCGCCGCAGACTCATTTCAAAGGTATATCTTGTAAATTATGTTGATGCAAAAATTTCCATGAAGAGCCATAGAAACATAATTTGAAATGAAAAATTGACATAAGAAAAAACTACGCTTTAATCGAATATATATTTGTTTAACTTTTATATGAAATATACGAATAATTACTTTTGTGTATAATTAAGTTAATTATTTTAAATATTGTATCATTTCAGCTTTTAGCTTTGAAAATTACATTAATTGCTATTTATTGGATGTATATGTGGCAAGACATTATTATTATTCTTTCTCTCTCTCTCTCTCTCTCTCTCTTTCTCCTCCCTCTATCAATAAAGCCTTTCGCGATTCTAACTATTCAAACTGAATATTCACCATATAAAAATATTCGTCATATAAAACACGACTAAGTTTTATTCATCACGTTGATCGTGCCCAACAAAACAATTAACGATATTACAATCATTCATCCACATTGACAAGGGTCATATTTTCCGAATGCATTGCATTTCGTTTATATTCATATTTCTTGTTCAATTACGCAACATGAGAATAAACAGGTGTTTAATTTTCTAGTTATTATTCTGTTTTATTATACCTTTCGTTAAATAATCACATAAACTGATACTCGTTTTGATCAGAATATATGTTATTTCCAATTTTGTTTCTATTTAAATTAAATTGTAAGATATTTTTGTATGTTGTATTTGGAATGAAAAATTTTCTATATTACGTTTTGCTCATTTTCGTGACGTGCAATATCCGGCCGTAAATTAATCGTGAATCGATAATGTATGCAAGGCCTACATAGAAGAGCGATGGGAGCCACGCTCTTAACAGCGCATCAAAATGCATGTCGTAGTTACGGGTCGGAAAATTAAGAGGGTGTAATATAATGTACCGAACCGAGAGAACTGTGCATTTATCTGGGTCATCTTCCCAACATCATCCTGGCAGCATTTATATGCAGAGGATGTTCTAAGAAATCCCCATTGGACATTCAATTGGCTTCTTAGAACGTAGCCAAATGGATGTATTATATATGTATATATGTATAAGTATATATGTATTTTTGAATGTATGAGTAGTGCATGCAGTTATAAAGAAATTTTATTATAGAAGTTTTATCTCATACTATTGTATTTTTGTTTTAAAAATATTGTTAATAAAATATATAATTAAATTAAAATATATGTATGTGTAAATATATATTAATAATGATATTTAAATTGTATACAGGGTGTCACATTTTTAGAAATTTTAGAAATATGCTCAAATACCAAAATATGTCTCTCTTCGAGCCAAACGACTTTAGTACGATATTTTTGATACATTAGAACATATTTTTAAAAATGGGACACTATATATATGTATGTGTATTTATATATGTTTGTGTTGTATATATTTGTTATATCACAACACGTATGTGTAATATCATAAAACATATCGAGATGATTTTTAATATAGGGTATCTACTGTAATCTCGTAAAAAAATTGCCTAAAAATTTCCTGATTTTCCAGGTATTTTTATTCAAAATTCGAAATAAAAAGAATATTATTAATACAACTTTCTCTAAAATAAAATTTTTTATTATATTTTCTAACGTTTTTTTATTCATACGAAGAAAAAACAGAATCTGTTAAGTTTCAATGCTAGATTTATAAATGTATGTATTTAAAAAAAAACAGTGATAACTTTCATAATTTTTCATTAATATAAAATTTTCACTTTTTATCATTAAAAGTTACGAAGCGTATGTAGTATTTCATATTCAATATTAAATATATAAACAAAAAAATATATGTGTAGGTGTATATATATATATATTTATTTATTTATTTAATTTTCAGAGAGAGAGAAAGAGAATTCTACATATCAAAATTATTAGAATATTTATTAAATAAATTACAAAATAGATCGGCTCGAAATGCCAAACGTACAAGTATCGTGTTGACAATGGTCGTATTTCGATAGTTCTATCGACTTTAATGAGATTTCATGTCAGTCTAAAATAACTTTTAATTTTCAGAGAGGGTTTTATGCGTAAAAATTATTACAATTTATTAAACAAATTAGATTGACCAAAATGCCAAACGTACAAGTACTGATTGTGAGACGAGACGCTGGTTATATTTGGAATGTTCTATCTATACTTTAAATGAGATTTTGTGTTTTTTTTTGTGTCGTTTTGCAATCACTTATACTTTCTGAACAAAGTTCTAGATATGCATAAAAATTGTTAGAATATTTATTAAACAAATTAGATATCGAAATGCCAGTATAACATGAATTTCATTTACGTTTAGTGTCTCGGGCGATTTAATTTATATAATTATCTAATATAATATTCTAATTTTTACGCATATATAAAACTTTTTGTAGAAACTATTGCAACTATTGCAGCTTCTCAAGTGCTTGAAATTTGGCAAGAATGCTAAAAATTGTTGAAGGACAAAGTGAGATGCAGCCTCAATTAAACCTGGCGCTCCAGTTTGTCCCGATTTTCTCCCGACCTATTCTTTTAATGACTAGCACTATTTGTTTAATCTATATATCAAAAATTCTAAAATTACAATATTAAAATAAACCCAAACCTCTCAACTTAATTAATGAGTTTTCACGAAGTAAAGCGCCAGTTTTACATATTTACATCCAAATGGAATTGTATGAAATATGCTATGCGATAACTGTGACAAAAGAAATTAATTCCGCGAATACTTAATACGTAATAAATTACCTCATACGTAATAAATTATCTGCTTGTATCCACGAAGTCTAATCCCAAGTCTGCTCATCTTTTCCTAATCCTTCGTTGATACAGCTTGGTAAGAACTCATAAAACACTCTGGCGACATTTTGCACGACACTCCCGATTTCGATACGCATATTACGTTTATTGATACACGAAATCTATGTCGGATCGACATCTTCCCGCTTACGTATCGTCACGTGAAATAACAAAATCACGGCGTGCAGAGCGTTATGCATACAGAAAATTCGATATGTTAATAGACTTTTTTGCGGATTAATAAATACGTATAATGAAACGAACGTCCGTCTTTAATTTGGCAGTCCCAACACTCGTTCGCGCGTGATCTTCACCTCCCCCCGCAATCACTTGAACACACCGTTTCCGACGAAATTGCGATTGTTATGTAGATCTCTCCTTTGATACTTACGAATATTTGTCTACACTCCGATACTCTTTGAAATGTTACAAAACTCGCAACGTTCGTCGTTCAAGCAAATAGCATAGCCGCCGAATTACGCGTAAAAGCAACAGTGTATAAAAATATGGTGGCGGAACGACGAAGTTGCAGCATCGAATGACCTCGAAAATCGCGAAACGCTACCGGTTGCGACAATTACGTGCGGAACAATTCTGTGTTGAGACTATGGCCTGTACTTAAACCTCGATTCACTTCCGATGTACACGATATTTCGCCAAAATTGACGAAAACGACGCAAGGCAACTGTGACTTGTCTCGACTGTGCTCGGCTCCATGGACATTGTACGACTGCAACTTAACATTCGACTGTGCCGTGCGTATAACAGAGTTGACCTTTGTAGAGGTCATCTGTGGTGTAGATGACATTCGCGTCTTGTATCACTGCGCGACTGTGTTGCGTGTACAACCGTCAACCGGGAATCGTCTGCGATGTTTTTTTTCCTGTGCGCTTCGCGCCGAACATGTTCATTTTTTATATTCTTTGCTTCGCAACGAAATAATATAATAGTAATTTTTCTCTATACGGGAAAAATATAATAATAAAAATTATAATATATAATATTTATAATTGTGGAATATATATTAACATATATATAAGAAATCACGCGCGATATTTTTATTCAATAATATATAGACGAATATTATATACGAGTATTGTTTTAAAGAAATATATTGCAATTATTCAAATATTTTGATGTACAAACAAATAATCGTTAATCAACAATAGATAAATATATAATTTATCGTTTTTATAGTTTGCACAGGAAAGGTCATTAATGTCTTTATACATAAATTTATCCACATATTGGAATATAAATTTTCCATGTATGTATGTACAAAATATATAAATATATTGGTATGTATTAATATGCATAAATTTATTTATAAAGGCATTAATAACACTTTCTGTACATTTATGCACAATTAATTTATTATAGACGGAGCTTTGTGAACTTGGCACCTGACTTGCAGCAATTTTTTTTTTAATTATTTTTCGAAAGATTTTTGTATGTAGTTGAATGTAGTAACATTGATTTTGTTTGTAGTAACGCAGAAAAAAAAATATAACAAATTAAAAAAATGTCATCCCCCGACTTTGAAATTAATCAATTTTAACGATTGTTTCTTAAAGAGAATCGTTTGTAGTGGATTATAGTAAAATTATTTCCGTTTGTAGTTGCTCCGTTCGCGAGATATAATTATTTAAATAATTTCATAAAAAATAAATTTTTCTAATTTTCAAGATATTTCAAATCCGTTTGCGGATCTCGATTCGAAGTTTTAACCTGCAGCACACTCTCTCTACATTTTTATAATCCATCTTTTTGCAGTAAAATATAATACTTTAAACAATTATTAATATTTCCGAAATAATCTTGAAACACTGTAATTGACGAATAAAAAAAAAGAACTTGCAATATCTTTAAAATTAAAAAAAATTATTTTTTTCTAAATGCTTAAATAATTATTTCTCGGCAACGGTGCAACTACAAATACAAGCAAAAGCACTACAAACAACTACAATCGATTCTAAATTAGATCCCGCAAACGGATTTGCAATATCTTGAAAATTAGAAGAATTTATTTTTTATGAAATTATTTAAATAATTATATCTCGTCAAAGGTTTAACTACAAACGGAAATAATTTTACTACAATCCACTACAAACGATTATCTTTAAGAAACAATCGTTAAAATTGATTAATTTCAAAGTCGGGGGATGACGTTTTTTTAATTTGTCATATTTTTTTTTCTGCGTTACTACAAACAAAATCAATGTTACTAAATACATTTAACTACATACAAAAATCTTTCGAAAAATAATTAAAAAAAAAAGATTGCTGCAAGTCGGGTGCCAAGTTCATAAAGCCGACAAGCGGAGGTACGAACGTTTCAGTATGTTCGGTATCTCGAACGATTTAATTGTTTAATTAATATTTTAATAATTTTTACACATAAAACTTTCTGTAAAACTAACGTAGAATTTTCATGCGTTTAAAATCTTAGAAGAAATGCTAAAAAATGTTAAAAAATTGTCAACAAACAAAGCAAGTCGCAGTGAACTTAACATCTCAGTTTGTCTCGAGCCATTTTTTTTGTTTAATAGTCAGATCTATTTGTTTAATTTTATCAAAAACTTTAGAAAAATACTTTATTAAAAATAAAGCCAAAACTCTCAACAATTAATGAGTTTTTACGAAGTAAGACGCCAGTTTTACACACGGCTGACTACAATATGAAAAGCAAAATTATCCAAAAAAGAATTTTCAAGGAAATTTCTTAAACTTCAATAAAATTTTATGAGACTTCCCTGAATTTTTCAGATAAAAAAGAAATTCCTAAATATTTCCGGTTTTTTATATTTTTCCAGAGAGTAGACACCCTGTAATACGCTAATGCCATTGATTCAATGTAATTTTTTACGTATTCTTAAAGAAAAAATAAAGAACCAATTAAGTTTGTAATTCTGTATATTGCTGCGTTAATTTTTTTGTGCGATAAATCCAGAGAAAGATTTTTTAAAGAAATCTTATTGTTTCTTTTAAACTTTTAATAAATATTCTTAGTCTCTGGAAAACGTTTTTGTGATTGTATGCACTATGCTAATGATGCGGGCTCGCTTTTCGAAGTATCATTTTTTTGTCACAAAGGTGCACGAAACACAAGGTTTCTATCAGACATTAAAGCAAAATTTACTGCTTTAAGCAAGTACAATTAAAATTAATTTATTCAAATAATATAATATAATATAATATATAATATACTAAATTAACCTATTCAAAAATAACAGTCGTTCCTCGTTTAATTAGAAAAATAGGCTGTTTCAATCTATTCTACAGTCTAAAAAAAGATTTGTAACATATTTTTTAGTTAGAATATCTTATTTCGAATTATTCTCTTATAAAAACGTATTATTAACGTCTTATTCGATATTAATAGCGATGAATATTAATAATTAATGCTAAGAATTTTTGTGAATAATAATACAATATTTGTCAATGACGAAAAGAAAATATTCAGTGAATGGAAATGGAAATTATGTCACAGGGGTAAAAGAATATCACCGTGATGTTACACCGAAGTGCTTCGTCGCGACGTCGACGAGCGTCGCCAAGCATGGCAAACTCGAGCCAGCCGGCAGGGGGGGTATCTTCGACGATGCGGGGTCGACGAGCGAGCGTCGCCACCGAAAAGCCCTTTATTTTGCCGCCAAGCAGCCCCGGAGAAACGATGGAAAGACAAAGATCGCCGAGGGGTAGCATGGTTCCGAATATCGCTCTGGATACCGAGAGCGACTCCCCTGACGAGGTTAGTATTCACCCTCTTACATCTTTAGAATTTCTATATAATTTCTTTATATACATACTTTCGTGCCGTTAGTACTTTAATATATACAGTATACCCTCAAATTTGTCTTGATATATGTTCACCATAAGCCGGAGGAACATAAATTTAAAAGCTTATTTTCTCAGGAAAATTGTATGTGTAGATAAAAAAGCTGCCTGGATTTTTACAACCGTTACGAATAATTCGAGCAATTTGACTAAGCTAAATAATTTTGCGACGCTAGTTATATAGAGCGTAAATAATCAGTTCAATCAATTGAGATTCTCAATCAGTCGAGTTCGTCTGAAAAATACAGCAAAGATTTCCATTTTTCAATTTTTTTTGCCTTCTTTATAATATGCTATATATTACATAAATATTGCAGCCGGTCGATGTAAGCATATATCCATCAATGGAACCAAATATAAGCTTTTTTCATGTGTTATATGTATCATTTTATCCACAAAATTTTAACGTCATAAAATTTTCACGGCAGATAGGTTGCTATCACATGTTATTCATTAGCAGATGATTGGTACGCAATACAGGCTTGCGTTTGAAAGCTATCAGTTAGCTTTACACTATGATCGCTAAAATGATTAAAATCCATACATTTCAATCGGGTGTTTCGACATATTTCGTGAGCATGCGACTTTGCTTTCATGTACGGAGATAAATTTATCTGTTAATTAAACTATATATATATATATATATATATATATATATATATATATATATATATATAATTAATGTACACAATATAAACTCGAATAAAATATAAAAATCAATATTAATTTGAATAATAAAAAATTAAATATTTAGTAAAAGAAAAATCAAGCCAATCTCATGTCGTGACTATTTTTAACAAAAATTTAAAATATAAGTTAAAAGTTGATTTCTCTGTTCTAACAATTTTCCGCGTTTCCGTTTGCTTTATTAATAAGTTAAATAGATAGAAAACAATGTTCTATAGAGTCTCTACAATTCATTGCAGGGAGTCTGTCGTAGGATTTTGCCAGATCCCGAACAATACGGCACCGGTCGCAACTCTCTGGTGCCTGAGGCGAGCCGCAGCCCGCGAAATTCTCTGATACCTGATGATTACTGCAGAAGCCCGCGGGGTTCTCTGATACCAGATTCCAATAGAAGCCCGCGAAATAGTCTAGTGCCCGATGTGGCGCGTTCACCACGATGTAGCCTTACACCGGAGGTAACGTTAAGCCCGCGTCATTCACTGGTGCCGGATTCGGCGCTCAGTCCCAGGAACTCGCTTGTGCCGGACGTGGCATACAATCGGAGTCCGCGAAACAGCATAGCGGTCGGTGCGTCTAGGATCTCTCTGCTGCCGGAGAACGGTAATGCCATCGCGGCTGCTACCCGTAGTCCTAGACACTCGTTAGTACCGGATTTGACGAGGAGCCCGCGCGGTAGTATGGCAAACCTGGATTTCGATCGGAGTCCACGCGGCTCGATATGTCCAGACATACATAGAACACCTAGGGGTAGTATCACGCCCATGGAGGTCGTAGACCGAAGTCCCCGCGGTTCGATAGCTTCTGAGTGCCTGAACCAGAGCCCCCGCGGCTCGATTGCGCCCGATCCCAACAGATCACCCAGAGGATCGATATGTCCGGATCCTACGAATCGGTCTCCGCGCGGATCGATATGTCCGGAAAGTAACAGAAGTCCGAGAGGCTCGATAGTACCGCACGATCAGACGAATCGATCACCACGCGGTAGCATAGGCATGAATGATATCGAGAGGCACTCGAGAGGTTCTCTTGGAGCCATCAACGATGACGAAAATAGAAGCCCTAGAGGGAGCATTGGGCCTGAAGGAATCGATAGAAGTCCTAGAGGAAGTCTCGGTGGGCATCAAGATAGAAGAGCACCACGGGGCAATCTAGCTTTACAAGACCCTCGAAGAGCTTCCGCAGATCAAGGTAATAGAAAAAAATATATATATACGTATAATTTTTTTAATATTTATAATTATTAAATATTTTTTATAAATTTTTGAAATTTAAGTTAGCTTTTTATCTTTCTTCGTCTTTCTTCTATCTTGTTTTAATAGCGACAAATAATTATTGTTAAAATCGCTATTATTAAAAAAGAAATTGAACCTTAAGTTATAGGCTAATTTTTTTTTCTATTACGGCACAAGTAAACTAACAATAAGATTATAATGGAATTGTCGTTAGAATTGTTTCCCTACATTGCGACCGACGATGCGTAACTTTGACATGAGAACTACCGCGAAAATGTGGTTCTTGGACATATTCAAACCGCAATGCTCTGTATTCGAGTACTGAAATCAATGTATAATCTTCCTCACGAAATTATAGCGTCGCAGTGAAATGTAGCGCGATATTCAATGAACGTTTGTATTTGCTGCAAATTCGGTCGGATTGTTCCGATAATACGCCTACGAATACATCCATCATACCATGGCGAAATTAAACAATTGTCCGTTTATAGTATTGAGTCGAGAGAAATTATAGTTAGGATTAAAAAATGTTAGGATTAATAAATGTTAACTGTAGGATAGATTTGAGGAAAATAAAATTGCACGAGAATTTATACATAAATTATCGCCTTTCTATTGATATTCTTGATGTCAATAAATATTTAAAATAATCGACGCTTGTCAAATAAATTTCAAAAATATCCTCAACATAATAAGAAACTACTTTAAAAATATCTAGAATTTCACGCGATTATTCCTTACATTCCCGCTTTTGCGGATTGAAAATTTGCCTCGAGGCAGTATACATCTCTTCCTTCGAGACTACAATAGCAATTTGACGCTCATTACTGTACAATTCGATGTCAGGTTTCCGAGAGACCGATTAGGTCTTGTTCGTTTCACTCGGCGTGCCTGAGGCACATCGAAAGCGGATAATATATCTCGAGTGGCAGAAATTGGTTACCGAACGATACATTCTCGCGCGTACATACTCTCAATTGTCATACGATATTGTACGCTCGTACTCTTTTCGCAGATGAGACAGACATTCACTCTTTGAAGTAACATATAACGAAGGAACGGAAAAAACGATTTGCCAAGCAAAATAAAATAATATCGTCAAGTTGAAAACAATACGATAACATTATGATCCTGCAAATCTGTTATTAAAACGCAATATCGATATTCTTTTTTTTAGATTTTTTGTATTCTTACACAGTTAAATTTAAGTTGCAATTTAATCAAATCAGATAAATGTAATATCTTTGACTTTACATTGACTTTTGAACAATAGTAGAGTACATAAGTATGATATTCAACATTAGAAAACAAAATAAAGAGAAATAAGATGATATAAAAATAATTCTTTACCTGATTAATTTTACCTTAACGTTTTTAAATTAATTTCTAAATTATCAAAGTTTTCGATAAAAATTCAGTTTTCAACTCTAATAATTGTAATCGGCTTAAATGATTAATTATATTTTTATCATTCACATATAAGACTACTTAAATTATAAAACGAAAATATATATTATAATTAACGAGAATTACTCCTGTATTGGTAACTTAAAAGCCCACATTTCGTACGATAATATTAATAGTTTTAGATACGATACTAACCTTGAAAACTAACTTGTGCAATCCAAGTAGATCAGAAGCGACGGTCCATTACAAATTGCCCAAACTATGACGTTTCACGATAAACATTAGCACGCGCGAAGCGATGAACGACGATTGCAAATAATCGCGAACGCGACCGCGTAATTCAGAGGGTAAATCGTGACGATCGTTCATCGCTAGATACGACACTCCCGTCGGGGCACACGCGATTTCTTGATAACACTCGCCATAATTATCGCAGGATGCGCGAACCACGTGTTTGGAGAATGACGTCTCACGACAAACATTAGCACGCGCGAAGCGATGAACGGCGATTGCAAATAATCGCGAACGCGACCGCGTAATCCAGAGGGTAAATCGTGACGATCGTCCATCGCTAGATTCGACACTTCCGCCCGGGCACACGCGATTTCTTGAAGACACTGGCCATAATTGTCACAGGATGCGCGAACCACGTGTTTGGAGAATGACGTCTCACGACAAACATTAGCACGCGCGAAGCGATGAACGCCGATTGCAAATAATCGCGACCGCGTAATCCAGAGGGTAAATCGTGACGATCATTCATCGCTAAATACGACACTTGCACCGGAGCACACGCGATTCCTTGATAACACTCGCGATTTCTTGAAGACATTAGCCATAATTATCGCAGGATGCGCGCACCACGTGTTTGGAGAATGACGTCTCACGACAAACATTAGCACGCGCGAAGCGATGAACGGCGATTGCAAATAATCGCGAACGCGACCGCGTAATCCAGAGGGTAAATCGTGACGATCGTCCATCGCTAGATTCGACACTTCCGCCCGGGCACACACGATTTCTTGAAGACACTGGCCATAATTATCGCAGGATGCGCGAACCACGTGTTTGGAGAATGACGTCTCACGACAAACAGCACGCGCAAAACGATGAACGCCGATTGCAAATAATCGCGACCGCGTAATCCAGAGGGTAAATCGTGACGATCGTCCATCGCTAGATTCGACACTTCCGCCCGGGCACACGCGATTTCTTGAAGACACTGGCCATAATTGTCACAGGATGCGCGAACCACGTGTTTGGAGAATGACGTCTCACGACAAACATTAGCACGCGCGAAGCGATGAACGCCGAGTGCAAATAATCGCGGACGCGACCGCGTAATCCAGAGGGTAAATCGTGACGATCGTTCATCGCTAGATTCGGCACTCCCGCCCGGATGCACACGATTTCTTGAAAACATTCGCGATTTCTTGAAGACACACTCCAGTGATAATTAACATGCACATTGGTATGGATGTTTCGGTAATGTAAACTGGCTGATTTTGTTGCGCGTTCACGATGCTTATATTAATGTTCAACATGTATACCGAATTATCAGTCGCAAATTGCACATCTGATGATATATATTCTCACTTTTTTATTTCACGCTTTGAAAAGAGATTTCGTGTGTTCATAATCGACGAAATCGGCAGGACGTAGTGTGGTTCCCTTTTGGATTTTCTGAAACAATAAGAATGCAAATACAGAATGAATAATTCATTATATCATAATTCTGGAATTTTTTTCTAAGTTTATATTATGATAATTTTTGTTGTATGCTAATATATGTACATGTATATATATATATATATATATATATATATATATATATATATATATATATATATATATATATATATATTAAAACGTTTTCCTACGTTTCTATCGTGTGAATTTACTAGCTGTTCATATGATTATTCTTGTGAGATCAATATGATATGAGATTGGCCTCTTTACCAAACTACGTAGGCAGGCGAAGTCGATAAATTTCGCAGTAAATCGCGGTGAAGAACGTCGTAATAATCGAAATCTCTCCAACAGATGGGATTCGTGTAAATTGAAAGCGTGGATTTATCGCACGGAGCAGTATGCATTACGTAGAAGCTTGTTGACAAAGATATCTCATCTGAGTTTGCATGCAATCTCTTTACAACGAGTAAAATTTGTGTAGAAACACGTGAAGGGAGAATATAAATTAGATCACATATCAACATTGTTAATTGGAGCATTGTTCATAATTATTGAGTCTTAATAGTGATTTAGTATTCATTAATTACAAATATATCAAAACAAACAGAATCAGAGATTAATAGAATAATGATAAAAAATATAAACAATATAAACAATATAAATAAAATTTTATTAACCTTATCAATATTATAACTGTAACAATCTTATCGATTTTATATATTTAAAAAATATAAATTAAAAAGTTTAGGCATAATGTAAAATTTGCATAAGAAAGTTTCAAACTACAAATGCGGAAAAGAAATTTGAAACTGTTAGAAAATGTAGAAGTGCCTTTTATTGGGCCATATTGCCAAGTTTGAAATAGAAGACTCGATTTTGCAATTTCTTTATCTGCTTTTGCCGTACATACAGGCGTAAATATCCACACGAGAGACATCGTGTAAGACTGCTCGAGCTTTGAAGAGTAGTCGGAGAGATTCAAATATTTGCGTTTGTCCAGGGAGCACGAGAAACCGAAGTTCTTCGCCTTATCGCCAAAGAGAAGTGAGCTCGGGAAGTGTCAGATCGGGCGGAAGCGGAGGAGCACAGGTCAATCTGGGATATGGGACAAACGCCTGGGCCGATTCCAGGCGAGCCAGCAGCTCTGTTTCACAGGTAACCGTGCTTTCTTTTATATCACGCCCATTGCCGTTTTTCGATTTGCAATGTTCGAGGAATTTTCTTTCTGCCTTACGGCACACGCCCCAGTTGCAAATGTGGAATACGAGCGACTGAAAGACGTGCTGCCTTTCTGCCGGAACAGAATATTATATATATATATATATATATATATATACATGAATAATCTGAGAGGAAATAATTTATCACATTTATCATTCGTCGTATAGTTTATGGCGACGTGGAGTGCAGTATTTTTCTTTCTTTTATATCAATTATATATTATTATATTGTAATATATTTATGGAAAATGTATTGTAATAATTTATAAGACATATACATATAAAGCGTTTTGTCAAGTAAATTTTCATCGAGTTAAAATTCGATCGAGTACAGCGCGAAGTCGTGTAGGAGTTATTTCCTGTTTTTTTCCTCGTCGCTTAACCTCTCGCGCTTATCTTCAAAGTAATTTTCTTCGTTATTGCTCTAGAGACGTCGGCTTCGCAACTCTTTTCCATTTTTATTTTTACATAATTTGTTTAAGTTTGATTATAAAAGTAAAAAATATATTGGAAACGTGAAATGTTATAAAAAAAAGAGACAACTCATTTATTATTTTTTTTTATATTTTAGATTATATTTAAAAATTTTAAATTATATAATAACACGTAATATATAATTTAACATACAAAGTTGTAACACTAATTGAAGTATAGAAAATATTTTTCTTTTGTATCACTATCTATTAACGAAAGCAGGTCCTCTGTTAGAAAAATAACACGAGCTAAAATTGCATTCCGGACTGGTTTTCTGATGCAGATACAGCTTGGCACGATATGTTGCTAGAATGCACGCGAGGTTAAGTAACGATACTACCGGGGTAGCTTTGTCACGAGATTCTCCACACCTTTATTTCTCGTGCCTTGCCCTTTGCCCTTTGACTCAGAAAACCTTAATGAGTTCGAAAGAATTTATTTCTTGTTATTTTTTATTTTTGATTTTCACGCAAAAAAAATATCACAGAATATAACTATATCACATATAAAAAAATATGACATTGTATATGCTAAATCTTTGATTAATTTCGGTTTTACATATTCGGTTATATATATGTATGTATATTGCATATATATATATATATATATGTATACATACATACATACATACATACATACATATATGTATATATAGGGAAGAGTAACTAATATCATACTGATTTCCTAAATCTAAATCATATCTAAAAAATTGTTTGATTAAATTCAATTTTGTGCGTACTAAACATTTACAAAAATCAGGTATCATTGATGTAACTTGTGTGACCAATTTATCTTAGCTGATAATAATTTAACAATGCAGTTTTATTTTTTATGTCATTGAATTTTTCTTATAATTATTATATGTTATAATATGTTAAAATATTTAAGGAGATACAATTTTGGAAACTGATAGTTACAATTTGGGAGATCAGTTGTTTAAATCATACTTTTCGCACTGTCATAAAAAAGTTTATGATAAATTAATTTGTTCTTAAAAAGGTTAAACATCTAATAGTAGGGTAGTGTTTTAAACATCAAGCTAAAAAACCCAATATTTATTTGCGTACAAATTAGTGCCAAATAAGAAATGCAATGTAAAATATCTTAATACGATATCGTAATACGATATTGTCGGCTCTCTCTTATATACATATATGATTAAGTTTGATTATAATAACAAAAACTAAATAAATAAATAAATAAATATATATATATATATATATATATATATATATAATTTCAAGAAATAAATAATGATCGATGCGTTTTGATTCGACTACGAACGACAGCACAGATTTATTATGATGAAACTGACGCTTGCGAATTATTGAAATTTGTTATAAACGCGTACTGCTTCGTAGCGTGAGAATTAGAGTGTAAAAATGTGTGCGGAACAAAGGTACGGGCGTACTCTGTTCGTGACAGCTTAAATTTCTCCTGCACAGATCACATCCGCCGCTTATTTCCCACGTGAAAAATGTGTTCAAGACGTGTGCATGCTACCCGAGGACCTCTCAAAAGATCAATTCCGTACGACGTAGAACGAGAATCGACGGTGAGAAATAAGAGACGTGTCAGCAACCGTTCGACAAAATTGCGCTCGTGTTTTTTATGATCGCTTATTGGATCCACGTTGTACGAGTGGTAAACGGAATATAAATTGATCTTTAGTGCAAAATCTGCAGACTTTCGAAAATTTCCGACATCGATAATTAAACCGTATCTTAAAGTCTAAGAGAATTTTAAAACATAAAAAGAATATCGTCTCTCTCATTTCCCTCATTGATTGAATTACTTTTTATAACTCTTTTTATAACAGCATTAAATTTTTATTCATTTAAAAAAATGTACAAGAATTTTTGAGAAATCTTTGAATCGTTTTGCATCGCTTTTAAAATCTGGAGTTTGCTATTAATTTTTCTTTCTTTCTGTATTACGAGCGTGTTGGTTAACATGGGTTTCTAGCGAAAAAGGGAAAAAAACCGCTCTTTCTCCGTCACTAATTGGATTACTTCGTAATCAGCAAAATGCAGACAAAGTGGTACACAGCAAAGCACACTAATATAAAATAATGAGGATAAAATTTAGAAAAATAAAAATCATAATACTGAAATAAAATTACAATAAGATAAAGGAAGCTGGAATAAGTCTGTTTATAGTTTTGTTAAGTCGTTTCCATGGTAAAGTCTAACGTCGCGCATGTATATGTGCCATTAATCAGAATAAACTCGTCGGAACAAGATTGTATTATATTACAAGAGAAAATCTGATTTGAGTTGTCGCGTGTGTGCTTTCAGCTTTCAGGCGACGAGTCGCGTCGGCTTTGCGCCAGCGGTGCGAAGGTACCTGAAAAGGGCAACACGGAAACCGCGAATCTTGGCGTAGCGACATACGGCTCGGTCGTATTTCAGCTAAAGGATGCCCATCTCGAGGCAAACGGTATCTGCGATTTCGTCTTTCGCGCTTTGAGAGTTATCAGCAAGACGATGACGTTCACCATATGTCTGACCTGTCTGTCCACTGTGCCTATCTTGATGTTCATCTTTGGTGAGTAAAGATTTGAATATCGATGGTATTCGATTGTAATTTTGGTTGTGCAAAAAAATCAAAAAATTGTTGATCGATAATTGATCATGAATAATCGAATTATATTATAAAAAAAATTATATTATAAAAAATTATATGTATAAAAAAGTATTTGAGCAGCATAATGAATATTATATAATAAGTAATAGCGGAATAAGTGGGTCGAAAGAGTTGCTTTACCGCGGCTGTTCTCGACGCGACGGTTCGATCCGTTTTATATTTCCGCTTAGACGTAGCAGATCGATATTCGGTATACTTAAGAATTAACGACAGGCTCTCGTGAGACTTAGAGAGGTGATATAGCTTATCTCTACTCTTTGATCATCACAGCACTTTTTATATTCAAATACTGCCGATGTATCACTCTTTAATATAACGCCATTTAATATCTTTTCGTCTTGTTTAGTTTCCAATGCTATACCTTCTCAATATTACTTTTAGATTATTATATGAATATTCTATACGAATAAAAAGAGAAGTAGAAAAGTCAGTTCATTTAAAAAATGATGAGGAATAAATGTGATTGAACAAGATGCTCTCTTTAATTTTCTTCATGTTTCAATAAACTTTGCAAAATCTTCCAACTTTTTTTCATGTAAATTTCCCTTCATTACATAAGTCTCTAGAATTGAAGCTCTTTTATTAGCCTTTGACTTTTCTCAAGAAAATATCTTTACGCATTACATCCGATGGGAATCATTTCAAATATCAAAGAAAATTTTTAATACCCATCGGTACTATGGTGTTAGTCTACTACTCATAAGTTAATTTCTGAATTGAGACTTTTAAAAGTACGAAGTTTCTGATAGCTTAAAATGAATCTCAATGGTAGTTTATGTAAAGAATGTGTTAATTGAGAGATAAGATTCTTTTACTAGTATTCTTCTGACAAATATTTCGTATCACTAAACGATGCAAGTCTGGAATTTTATTGGGACAAATAAATGAAAAGATTTATTAGCTGACAATTTTTGCAGTTCAATCTGTCAATTAATAGTAATGTTTGCAATACGATATAATGCTATTTTTATAATTTATTAGATGCAAGTCATTAAATAATATATATTCTTTTTAGATGCGTATCTAACATAATGATAATATTTGTGAAAAGAGAATAATTTTTGAAATTTTCTGTTAACTAACTTTTGTTAACAAATTTTTCAAAATTTCTCAAAATAAGATTCGAGTCTGTTTCTGATGTTTTACTCTTGTGTAATTTCATATAACACAGTATTTACACGTAATTTTAATATACTTAATTTTCATGTACAATGAATTTGAGTCTTTTTAAACCAAATAAATTACGGTACCACATCTAGCAAAAATGCATTTGCTTTCTGGCCGGATTGAGTAAGGGAGCTCGAAATTCTACGAAATATACGACATCGTTTCCTAGTTAATTAATGCTGCCATGATTACGACACGCGAATCGCTAGCGTGTTGAGCTTACGGCATGCAAGCATATTTAATTTCTCGGCTATAGTCGGTTATTCGCGCTACAAGGGGCATGGACGCTCAACCTGATTTATTGCAGGCTCGGTGCATTCACCTTCCGGTAAAGTCAACCCGGTAAGAAATTGCAATCAATAATATAATGGCGTAGACGAGCCGCAAAAATGGCTGTAAATTGTCGAATGGAAAATAAGTCTCTTAAATCTTTCATGGATTACGACACAATAGCACGAAAGAATTATAAAAATGGCAGCCTGGACTGTAAAAGTTTGATAAGACATTTAAAATCTTAGATTGACGTAAAACGAGACTTGAGGAATAATGTGGAGCACATCGAAGATTCAATGTGTTAGAATGCCATTAAGAAAATTACCTTATTATCTATTCTAGTTTGCGGAAGGAAGTAAAGAAGCAATCGACATATATATCACGACTGTCAGTCGCTTGTTTTATGCAAAATTTAATCCAATCATGCGGTTCAGGTAGTTCGTAAATTGTTACAGCATTACAATCGAAAGACATTTAAACTGGAGTTGAAGTGATATAATTGTTTTAAAATTTGTTTCTTTTTCTCAAATAATGTACAATACACGTATATGTATATGTGTGTGTATAATTTTTTCAATTACGTTCTATCTCTACAACAATTATCAAAATATTTAATTTATTATTGATGATTGTATTGATTTATTTATTATAGCAAGTACACACAAAATAAATTTTCAAAAAACTGATTACAGTTTATGTCGCAGTAGAAATTTGATAATTTACAAAACAAGATGTGCATAATAACGATCTATTCAGGTGTATGTACATCGCAGTGGAGAACCTCTCCATGTTTGCATGTTATGTTATCCTAAGTTGAACGTCGAATCAGGACGTGATATACAGGATGGACGTCAAGCAACACGCAATTAATGCTAAATTATTCCTCGCTGGCGTTACAAAAAGTGCATAATAATGATGCACGTCATATATACGTTAGATCTTAATTGATGGGCAAGAATATCGATTAAAATGTGTTTTTATCTTTCTTAAATAAAACTAATAATTTAAAGTAATAATGAATTCATAGCGTTAAGCAAATTACTATAATACGTTATTGCTTGGTGCTGAAATTGTGAAATAAAATATTTGGGTCACAGATATTAAAAGAAATGATATAAAGGGAAAACATCATAAAAGATCCACTAACGAGGAAGGTTTCAGCGGGAAAACGAGAGAAACAAAAGTTGTGTCATCAGTTATCACATTTACTACTATATATATTCGATGCGACGTAAAATTGAAATTTTAATATGTAATGTTTACACAGAGACAATTTTACACACAGAAACATGCATGTGTATTTAAGCTAAATATTAAAAACATTATATATATATATATATATAATTATATATTATTTATTATATGTATATTATTATGTATATATCATAAAAAATTTCTAACGTGTACTTATAAGACGGATTTTTTTTCATATTGTAGTGAATAGCAAACGTATCGCGTCATGTTTAAATTTATCGTTATAGGTGTGCAGTTCATTAAGGATTGTCCGAAAGAGCCATACATTCCTGTCTACATGCTGATTGGAGGAGTTCTGGGCGCCGTGCGTATGTTTTGGGCGCTTTATTCACAGATACGTTCTCGCAGACCAGAGGTCCTGTCTGTTCCCACCGCTACACCATATGTCTCACCTATGAAATTACTCTCCATAGCTCTATCGTGCTTCCTGGTCGCATGGTTCGCATTAGGTAAGCAATTTGAAATTTCGGAATTACACGCATAGCGTTTTATACATCTCGCGCTAACACCAGCAACTTCCGAACTTTCCGAGCGTTAAAGCCACAGAGGATTTATTCAACAAGTGCAAAGCTGTATTACGAAAACATGTGCTTTAATATTCAATTGCATGATTCCATAATTACTTTACAAACCTAAATAAATGTTAGAAGATTATCACTACACAAGATAGAGAGCCAAATAAATGTCATAAAAATAACTGTCATTTTTTAATAATTTTTACTTATTCAATTTTTTCAAATTATTTTTTTATATTGACTCATACTTCGTATTATTTAGCAGAGTAATTTAAATTTTATCGCTATTCTATGTTTCCTACATAAAATTTTTTAAATAAAATTTTGCGAATCCAATAATGATGTGGATATAAGGATTTTCAATTTAAATCTGTGATACATAATATGTAGGTATATAAGATTGATAGACTCTTTATATTTTTCTATTTTTTGGGCTTCAGATTTATTTTGCTTCTTGCTGTATAAAGCAGTATAAAGTTTTAAAACGAGCGTAAATCTGCGTGCAAGAAAAAATTTCGTGATTATAAAAATCCAATATTATGACGATTGAACGTTCGTGACCAGGCATCATAGTTTTTGTATTTATATTTCGTGCAACGTGCCGTATTATCGTAAATGGCAAAATGCGACAATTCGTTGGTTGGAATGGAGTGCGGGGACGTAATTGCAGGCTGCTTAATCACGAGCACTTGATATGTGTGTCACGTAACTCCGCGCAATTGCTATTACTTCTAAAGTTTTTGGGTCGAATGCAAGAGCTAAGGTTTTGATTGAATGTGGAAATGAATAAGCGAGGAAAATTTTTCTACGTGTATTTCAAAAGAAATATTTTTTTCAAAACTATAGAGTTCCAATATTCTAGTTTTATCCATCCGGAAGCCCTTTCTCTGAGATTCAATATTTTTTTATAAACTTGATAACAATTTTACATACCTTTTTTGTGTTTTATTGCTCAGTTTTTAAAGATATTAATTCGTATGTTCATCATGTCAGCATGTCGTATTCTTTTTTTCTTTTTGTTCCAGGACATTATTGGATACTACATATAATGTGGCCGGAATACAAACTTTCGTTATACGCGCCCAATCGATGGTGTCACAAAACACTCTACATTTTTTCTTTGGTTCATCTGTGCGTGGTGTATGCGGTTTTATTTGTAATACTAATAGTAGCGATTGGTCTGGCTTTCTGCAGAATTTTGGAATGTCCTTTACCAGAAAGGTAAGTTATTTTTTTGGCGTATTCAGAATATCTGGATTTACAGGATTTCAAAGAAAAAAAAAGAAAGATTACGTTTATTAGAAGCTGATAACGTTAGATTTACGTGTAACACAATATCTTTAAAATGTATAAAAAATTTCTAGTCACATTATTTACAAAGACTTATATCTTGAATTATATTTTCGTGTATAAGTTTT
The DNA here is from genome assembly GCF_047496725.1 of Anoplolepis gracilipes. Classification (NCBI taxonomy): domain Eukaryota; kingdom Metazoa; phylum Arthropoda; class Insecta; order Hymenoptera; family Formicidae; genus Anoplolepis; species Anoplolepis gracilipes. Next base: position 14,521,865 of record NC_132973.1, read on the forward strand.
TGTAAATAATTCGTCTCTTTTTGTGAATTGCAGATATAGAAAGCGGCAATTCCAATCAAGACTAATTTTCCTAAAAATTTTCAAAATGGGAGAATAACTCACAATTAGACACGTGGTACGAATTTTTCTTGAAAAATACTATAACTTATAATAAAAATAACGTGCGATGTTGACCTAATTTTCGCAGAATTAACGATGGAAATTTTTACGACGATAAATACGATTATGAAAAATGTTTCGTCGGCACCGCGTTTCAATTTGCTTATTACATTACTCGATACATTTATAGAGCCGAGTAGTATGAATCATGTATCGTATATACGCACATAAATTATGTTCCTATCATCAACGAAATGTGAATATCTCGCTCGTAGCTTGAATTGCGTGTTTAATATAACGACGTGATTAGAATATTCACAGCGATTATAAAGATACAAGTTAAAAGACTTCACAAAAATATCTGTATCGCGATACCTGTATAGCCGTTTTCTATTCCGCAGATGAATAATATACTAGGAAATGCTAAATGCTTGACTCGAAATTGTGTGTTGATACCGCCCGTTATCTAACCACTATTAAAATAATTGTTGAAACGATATATATATATATAGTTTCGATAAGGTTTCCCACTCCATCTATGTCAAAGCGATATAGAAAGTTCTATTAAAAAGTAAAATGAGATAAAATAAATTTTTTTTTTATACGTAAGACGATGCGTAACTCCCCCCGCAAGATCGATAAGAGCACACTCCAAAGTGCTCCCGTTCTGATCGACTTTCAGATACAAATAACCACGGCGATCAGTTCGCCAGAATAAAATCCGTGAGAAGAAGAAGTCGACGGTCGGTGGCAGAGGTGGCTGGCGTCTAGACAGACATAAGGTCTTGGAGGACTTGCAGGAGGAGGAGGACGACGACGACGACGACGACGACGATGACGAACGGACGACCAACGACCACGGAGAAGATTGCGATAACAAGATTGTGCAGGAAGTGAAGTACTGCAGCAAAGTACAGTTTCGCGCACCGGATATCATCGAGCTATGATGAATAAGCGATGATGCAACGGAAGAACCGCGGAGACATGTCTTGCTGCCGGTGGCAAAAAAATTAAGGAGGAAGAGGCTCGTAATCTTAAGTTTGTCACGTTAACGAGGAGAAAACGGAAACGGCTGTCCTTGGGGACATAGGAAGTTTTTTTGGAAGGAGGCGGAGAAGGAAAATGAATGAGGTCGCGAAAGAAAAGTCGCCGGAGATCGACGATGGTATATCTTTCATGAATAATCGAAGTCTCGATTCTGACACGTACGAGACTCCGGGATAGAATCTTCGTATTTTCTTCAGAGAAGATTTACGTAACGGAAACGTATTGGCGGGAATCCAAATTGATCGCAAAGGAATTAGTTGCTCGACAAGGGTAATGGGATCTACGGAGGCATGTAATTGTGACTCGATTTATTTATTCCGATTAATTTGTGGAAAATGTGATGTGGAAAAAAAGATAGTATAATTGATATTTTATAATAACATTAGAACAAAATATTAAATGCATGATGATTTTTAACAACACTTATTTTTCAGAATCTATTAAAGTGTTAATATCAAAATCAATCATTTTTAATCTTAATTTTGAGTAAATCGATGTGGAAAGTTTACATAGTTTCATAGTTTTTGGATTCAGTCGTATTCGTAGCAGCGAAAAAAACGGAATGAAATATTTATTGGTAAAAGAAGATTATTCGAAGATCCTTCCTGTAAGAACAATACCGGATGGAGCACGTCTCTGCTTCAGTAACAAAGAATATTTTCTGAAGAAATTCGTCTCCGAAAGTAATTTCGATTTAAGCGTACCTTAGCTGCGGTTCAGCGAGGAAATCGATACGAAGACCTTCACTCGTATCAAGAATCTCCGATTCCGTTCTTACAAAAACAATGCTTCTTTTTTTTTTATAAAATTAATACAGAAATCTACAGCACGTAAACACAGTCTGATTAATTTGAATTATAGCATGACTAAGCCGTATATTTTTTGCCTCCTGAGAATATTTGTCGAGCAATTCTATATTGTTTCAATAGCGATTTGTCCGAAAGATTCGCCAATTATTGATCTTCCAATATTTTTAATTCGTCTCAATAAAGAAGTTTATCGATTTTTTTTAGTTTTATCGATTTATTGATGTTTTGTTGTTTTTATTAATTTTAACTCTCTCAGCAAACAAACAAGCAACTGTAAAACATGTGCGTGTTTCTTTTTATTTTATATCATATACAACTTTGAAAAGTTGATGAATATTTCTGAATACAATTATTCCGCAAGATTCTTCTTCACAGCTTGGAAGTCTTGAGCTCGAGTTTCATTAGTTCCCACGTAAATCCGCCCCCGTGTAAAACGCGCCGCGTGGAAAACTCGTTGAACCACGTTTGAAGATCGTGTAAAGTTGAAGAAAATTCGCGGAATTTGCACGATTGCAGTTTTACCGCGTATTGTCATCCGCAAAGTTGTGGTTCACCCAAACACGAGAAATTCGCAGCTTTCCAAGTTACTTACTTTCAAAGCAGAAAATTGTACGGAGGGGAAAACCGCCATGGGCAAAAGAACGAAGCCTGGTATCGACTTATCGAGCGACGTCGACATCGACGATGACGACATCAACGAGGACGACATACTCTCCTACTGGCCGTACCGACGCGCAAATCCGCCTCGTCGAATCAAGTCTGGCAAAAGTAGTTATAGTGACTGCAGCAACTGTGTTCGCTCAGTGACGGAATTTCGATATCGAAATTTTGCATCTCAGTTACTCAATGCTCTTTCTTTTTTTTTTCACCCTTGAGGGAATAATATCATGCAAAATTTCGTCGAAGGAATATGAAATTTAATGCTCGCTCGTTGCGATTTGTCGACATGTCAAAGCTTCCAATCGTTTCTCATTATCTCTCGATAGTATTGAGCGCCGGCTGCAGGTAAGTGGATCTGATTAAGGATACTTTAATATAGGATCAAACGTATAAAGTATAGTACATTATTCCTTAACTTTCATTATCTCCTCTCGTTTTTTTCTCTTGTCTCTCCCAATTATATTATAAAAAGTTGCAAATTTTCTAATAAATTTCCTTTTTTCATAAAGGCATAGATCATGCGAATGATAAACGTTAAAGTGTACACTTTGTACTTAATCTTTCGGAAAAACATAATTTTTCGTAATCTTATTTGTTTCACGCTCTCGCGTTCAAGATTCAATCGCAGCATTTTATAGCTCTCGTTTCAAATACAGTCTATCAAAGTAGTATGTTGGAATGAGAAAAGTCTCGCATCGAGTCTCGAAAAGAATCAAGCACACTTCGAAGCGTGTAAAACCTATTAATTGTGTACTATAATACGATCGACTAAAAGTCAGTATATATATTTGTCTTGAGTGACACTTGTCGACCGTGGAAGGCATTATAAATAGATTTTTACACAACTATTACACATATCCGTGCACATATACAAAAATACTCTGACACACAACTTTTTTATGAATATTTGTATCGTCGAGCGTGGTATTTAGAATTGTTTTTAGATCTCGTCTCATTTTTCAAATTTCACGAGGTAACGATATAAATAATATGATTCTCATGTTACATATATATCATTCAGTAAAGAAATAGCATAATTAAAAATATAAAAGTTAACGAACCAATTAATGATATGCCTGAAATTCTTCTACATCGGTGCGATGCTCAAAAATGTTTTTCGAATCCGACAATTAAATGTTTAAAAAAAATTGGTTTTCATTATTTCTTGTGAAACAAACAAAGAATAAAAGGTACGATGACGCATTGCACGACAGAAGTATAAGAATGAGGATTCAGCTCGGTATCGGGCAAAAATGAAATATATCGATCATTCTGAATTTATTATAGGAATATAAATAGACGAATAGAAAAGTAGAATGAATCAGAAATCGAAGTTAAAAATCTCTTGTTCAAATAAGATGTAAGAACTGATGAGATGGTCAGATGAGTTAGCAAAGTGGGTTAAATCGAGCGAAAGTGGGTCAATGAGTGGGTTTCTCAGTAAAAATGCGATTCACCCTACAATCCCTTTCATTTTTATCTATGTACAATATTCTGATGTTATAAAAGTTGTTTAACAAATTAAGGGTACACGTATAAATGCTACTGAACGTAGACACTCATAAATAGTCGTTAGTCTAATTATAAAGAAACTTAAAACACGAAATTTAAATTTTTTTGAAGTTTTAAATTAGTGTTTTTTTATGGGTTTTATAATATTTCTCCTGCTGTATATAAAACTTTTGACGCAGAGACGATTAATCTTAAACTTACGAAATTTATCATGGGTGTTAGTAAAGAAAAAGTTACCATTTTACTAAAATAAACATTTTTAAATTTGGAAACTTTATAATTAGACTGACGATTTATTTCATTTCGTCGACATATCGCATAATACATGTTACATCAATCTAACTTGTTTTTAATCTTTTAGTAATAACACGATCAATCACATCTCAATTCGCATGCTCTATCATGCAAAGTGTATCAAAGAAAAAATAGATAGTAAAAGATGGAAGAAAAAGAAAGACACAATACGTCAATTAAATCATACATCAACAAATTTCGCTTTAAGCTGTAATATAACGAGGGTCATTTTCTTTACAAACAAAAAAATACCAAGTACATAGATATATAAAGATTGAATAGACAGTAAATAAACTTTCTTCATTTAAACGAAATCATTTAACAAAATTTCATAGCAAACGTGCGAAGCTGTTAATATTTAATTTTATGATAGAAAACATGCATATTCGTGCGCACAAGTATTTATATATTTTGATAAATATTATTTTTATACGATCTAAATATTTTTTTGGCAATAATTTACATTGTTTTTTATATAGAAATAATGCAAGACTCATGAATGTTAATTATTATAATCGTTCTTTATATAATATATTTATAATCATTATACTTATACAAGAAAAATCACGAAGTAAATGCTTTTTACAAACAGACGAAAGCAACTACATTTATTTGTATAACACATATACACAAAATGTGCGTGTAAATATAGGTATACTTTTACGCACGCAAGAATAAGAGTAATTTCTCCAATAAAAATCTGACCAAACGCAACGATAGGTGATCTATGTGAATTAATGTTTGAATGGCCGTTAATTTTACTTCATTATTCTTATGTTTGCACTTGCGACTGGTTCGAAAACGGGTCCATACTTAATCGTCTATATACAGAATAAATAAATACAGTAATTGTGTCGTAAGTAAGATTGTAGCTCAACTCATCGCATGTGTGACCGTAAAATAAATTTCCACTGGGAACGCGCCTTGCACGATATTTCCATACTCGTCATTTATTCATTTATCATTATTTCAACGAGTGAAAACTCTATTCGATTTCCAATTGAACAAACACTGAAAAACTGAAAACTACGTTTTTTTTTATTATTTTTTTTACTTTTTTACAATGACAATTATTACGCGTAAAAATAACTTCAATAATAATATAAAACATGAAGAAAAATATAAAATAATTATTCGCTAATATTATCATTCTTTAACAAAAAATAACTAAAATTGTATCGATTAATAAATCGAAAGCATGGTTCGCTTACTTTAAAATATTTTATGCAACAAAATATTTTTCAACAAAATGTTATTATTAAAATTTTCTTTGTCAGAAGGAACATTTTCTTCCTTGTGAAATAAAAGTCTTTGTAATAATAAAACTTACTTCCTTGTGTGTGCTATTTGTTGGACAATAGTGTAAAAATTTCAATTGAGATTATGATGGATAGCGATTAAATGGAGGTTTTGTCTCCAGTGTAAAAATGCGATTTTTATCACAGCAGGTTTTATAAAAGCAATGACTATATGTCACAGTCAAACGTGACAGCTACGGATATAAATCATATGATGACCAGAGACACGTGCACCTATACATATAAAACTCACGTGTAACTAAGGAAACTTTAGACAAGTTTGATACGTGAATGTGAAAATCCAATTCTAAATAAAATCATGTTGAATTAAATTCATCAAGTATCTTTATGATTGATTTATTATATTATAAAAACTTTGTGCGTTATTTTTGTCTAATTGGTCACGGTAATATTAATAATTATTATTACTTTTTTTTTCCTGTTTTTACATTTTTTAAAAAATATATCACTTTGAATCGTATTCCAAATCGCAATTGACAAATGTATCTATAATATCTGATATTACCGAATTACTTACGAATTAATTACGATGCTACATTTAACATAAATAAAATTCGCATTGAGAGAGTGCTGAGTGCAGTGAGAACATGGAGTTAAAGTTACGCATTTGTCAGTTTTATGCATATCGATAAATTGCGTATTGATTTTATTGATGAAAATTCAACGCCCATTTTGCACTTCTGTATTAGTATCTATGTCGATATCACCACACGTAGAAATCACAGAATGGAAAGAGAGAAGAAAAAAATATATATAAATCAATGCATCGCACTGTATTTACCGTGCATATTGAATCCCCAGTCTAATAGAACTAATTTGAGAATAAAAGAGTTAAATTCATCAAAAGTATGTAAATTTATACAAGTGAATATAAAATTAAAATTTTATTTAAATAACATATCTATAATTTTTTTTTTGCAAAAAATTCAAACTGCGAACCATGCATCTTGATTGATAATTAAGAGAAACTCAAAAAGTTTTATAATATTTTACATAATATATGTATATGTAAACTCTCTGCACTACCAGGGGAAGCCGAGATATTTATAAATATCTTAAAATATCTTAAAATATCTTAAGATTATCTTAAGGTTTTCATATCTTAAGATTCAGTTTTATAAAACTTGTGCGATAATTGAAATAAATATTTCATGTCTGCATTCAAATATCGGTAATTTTTATTTTTAAAATGTTTCTCTTTGTCTTTTAACTGTCATATACAAATAATATTTAAATAAAATTATTAAGAGATATAATTAAAACTCATTATAAAATTTTAATCTGGAATACAAAAGATATTTTGCTATGAATCCAAATTAACAGTTTCCGTCGTGCATGCAACTGTCATGTTGTCCGAGAGTTAAATAATATGTGGTACATTATGATACGGTAATAATGAGAGAAAAATTATGTAAAATATATTTTCCAATAAATCACGTATCTTTCATCCTTATAATCGCGCTATGGTGTCATAACGCGACCATATGCATTCTTAATAAATGTACAAACGACAACGAAAATATTAAAAAATCATAAATTACAACGAGAGTATGGGGATACCGTTAACCGTCCGATTTTGTTTTGATAGCTTAGTCACAATTGATCGCGATTTAGGCTGTCTATAAGGATAATTGATTGTACTATCCGTCGTGTATTCTGTATAGTTGTGCCAGTCATTATGTTATATCGATTCACTTATATCTACGTTATCGTCAATACTATTCAAGTTTGATGTATGTCATTAACGTGTGTTCCTAGATGCGTGAATGAGAGTGAATGTCTATAATGGATAGTGTCTATGATTTTTTAATTTACTCTTGATTATGTTATTTGTCTTTAGATATAATATTGATTTGATGCAATATTTTTAAAATTTGTTCCAAAAACTTATGTAAAAAAATTGTGTCATTTTTGAACATCAAATTATAATAGAAAAATATATGAATACCATTTTAAAGTTAAAACAATTCGCGAATAGAAAAAAAGAAATAAATACATAGAGTCACGAACATTTATCTCCGATTAGAAGAATTTGTGCGCTTGCCAGTTAATAAGAGGCAGTGATCTGACTTTTTGTTCTCATTCCATTGGTACTACGTTCACAACATTATGCGTTTTCTATTCCTTCTTGGAAAATAATAACAACTTATTACAATGCCCAATTGTAAAAATCGATAAAGTGACAAGATATAGGATATAATGATATATCGAATGATAAATGATATTTGTAATAATTGCGCGAATGCAACATAATTCTGTATTCAAGAATGAGTTGGCAGCGGGACTTTGTGATATATATAACCGTGTATACATATATATGTATATCGAGCGAGTAATTTGGAACACCACCGAGATGAAACACAAATCTCGATCCGAGATTACGGTCCTCTCCTCTACATAGCTCCACTTAGCTATAAGTAATGTCGTCGATTAGTAATTATATTAATAAATGTACTGTTGAGAAAAATGTTGAATTTCGATAGAATATTAATAGAATAGAGAGTAGAGAATTTATTTATTTTTATACTGGACACCTCGACAATGAGCGTCCGCTGTATTTAATTGGACGTATTGAGACGTCCATTATCAACGATCGCGATGTTTTCCTCGGTTGACTCGGAATTTACGTGTCAGTTTCTTCATTGATTCTTCGTAGATAATTGCAAATTCGGTTCAACGCTGATTATCATTAAATGCGCGTGTGTCATTTGACTGTTTAACGTATAATATTTACAGCGTGAAATGAATAAACGGTAAATGGTATTAACATTAATGATTAAAACGCGATACGATATTAATGGTACTTTATCTACCATGCTGAATAATCTTGCAAACGAGTGAACGATTCCAGTGGCAGTATCGGTATTCATTACGAGATGTTTCCACTCCTAAATTACTCGGGCATCAATGTGTGTCAGAGGTAGATTTGCCGAATACTGCGCTATGTGTTTAGTGATACGTGTGTTTTAGCTACTAGGAATATAATTGCACGCGTCAAAAGTCGCGAATTGTGGTCCAGGCTTTAACGTAGAATTTACATGGCAGAGCCACGCAGATCGATCTCGTTCGCTGTGACAGCGAGACGAGACGTCTCGTGCAAACATAATACATCGATCGTACTTTTCTACATCTCGTTTTCGCCTTGTCTCCTTTCGGATGACTTATGGTTGATCGCTTCGGTCCAATTTCGTAGTTAAAACTAGCGTTCTCTTTCAATCTCTTTACGAGCCACAAATGCGATAATGGCGTAAGTCAGGAGCATAAATCGCGCAATGAATTCGCAAAGTATAGAAAGACACACACATACACACACATTTGTATGAAATTAAAATATGTTATACTGTATCAAATTATATATCAAAAAAAGACCGACATTAATAAGATAATGGTGACATATAATAGTCTTTCAAAATTTATGGTTTATGTTTATAAGAAAGATGTATCCTTGAGAATATAATTACAAGAGAACTATTAAATATATACGTTATCGAATGACTGTTAAATTTATATGTTAAATTTATAAAAGTTAAAACCATGCAAAATTTCAATTCCTCGAAGATATTAATTAGTCACGAAAGAGAATTCCAAAAACGATAATATCAGTGCAATGAAGAATACATAATTATTCGATGAATGCATACAAATGTAAAGACGAAATATTAAAATTAAACTCTATTTCTCGTGAGAGTTTAAATTCCAATTGATGTATACATTGACTGACGTTGATTGTATTACTCCACGTGTGGAAAATCGGTATTTATTTCAACGGAAATCGATGCGTTCGTTCATATTCATTTCACGTATGCTGAATCAATTTCCATCGAAAAAAAATCGCGTCAATTGAACGTCACGAAACAAAAAAAAAAAACCAACGCCGAAACTTACTTACAATTCTTTGTTACATCGAAAAACATTCTAAGACGATACGTCTGTCATTTTGCAACGGATTATTATTGTGCTTACGTAAATAAAATTTATAAGTAACAGAAAAAATTCTCTCGCTTCAACGAGTTATTATCTTTAAATAATTCGAATAAAAAAAGTAACTATTGTACAAATTCTCCCATCGTACAAATAACTTACCAAAAGGTATTAAATGAAATTATCGCTAAATTTAATTTGCGTCTCTACAATTTATGTATATATATATATATATACATATATATATCAATGTGGTACTACAACTATTGTACCGTGATAATTGTTATTGTAACAACATCGTAATATTGAATTTACTTCGATAACTGAGTTATTAACGAGAGTTAGCCTGCGAGTACGTACACGAGCAACTTATTGTTAGTCGTGCCACTCAATCGCGTGATTGAGCAGCATACTGATTTTTCCATCATTACAATATTTCATTATTATATATTATATCATATATCGATTATTTCATTATTATTTTATTATATTGTATTTTCTATCAATATTATTTCTATATTTCATATATCGATGATTTAGTCACGTCGTTCAGTAGCACAAATAAATCGCTCGTGTACTCGCAGCCTTATCGATAAAACAAGTTTCGATGATTTATATGCGACGCGGCGGGACCATCATACCGTAATAATCGTTATCTTCCTGTAAAAACAACAAATCGCATCGACGCATCGACTTCGTATAAACTGTCGTTATTATCGACTTTGTTGCTGGAACGTTTCATTATTTCGCGATGTAGTCGTTTGAAACGGAAAGCACGGACTATCCGATGAAAATCAAGAATCAGATAACGTTGTGTATCAAACCATTAGTACTTATTGATTACACACGTCGATGCGATTTCGATGCTATCTTCTTAAACGCAAAGAGTCTTTCGTTGCGATTTCCAATCCTTTCGCCGCAGTCTAACGAACCATACTCATTCCATATCCAATAAATGCCGACTCGATCATTTATGTATGTGTGTGTGTGTGTGTGTGTGTGCGTGTGTGTGTTACCGTAATATGAAGACTTCAAGGGTCCAATCACAGCTTTGACTCAGTATAAGTCACGCTATAAAATATGTGCGATATCTTTTCACTTCCTTATATTCAAGTAAGTTCTGTATACAGTTTTAGAGACCTAATGCCTAATCATATCCTTTACATACTTGAATGAAAAGAAACTTAGCGGCATTTAATTTTCTAATTTTTCGAAATTAATTAAAAAAAAATTTTTTTAAATTTCTAATAAAAATATATTCAAAGAAAAAAATTAATTTAAGAAATAGATTTTACTTTCTTTTGTCATAAATTTTCTAGTAATATTCTCTTACGAAACACTTTATTATAGCATTCGAATTTATGATCATTTAAATCATTAAGAAGTTAACCAAAAAAATTTAATTTTTAAAAAAATCGCTAAGTTTTTGTTTGTTCGTATGTTATAATATTGTAACGATTGTGATTTTAATGTTGTAACAATCTGCCAAATTTAAAAGACATATAGTCTTTCGATCGTTGCAACGTTATAAATCATTATAATATGCAATTCAAACTTCACCAAATTATGACATATCGCTTTAAAAAGTAGCTACACAGTTGATTTAACCGCGATACGCGCGTTGCAAAATATTATAAAAGCTCGCATTCTTACCGCACATTTAGCGCTAATTGCGGCTGTCTATTTACGAATTTATTCTATATTCAAAGAAACGCAACAAATCACATTTAGCACTAAATGAGCGACGAAGATACGGACCAAAGTATCTTAGAGTGGAATACAGGTAGCGCTCGCGATTTGCGCGATTATTTAATGGGTTTCTGGAAATTGTATAAACTACATTTTGAGGAGAACGATTCTGCCAGACATAATTCGCCCTTTTGCACGTTATTTGCGCTCACGAAACAGCCATTTACGGTGACAAGGTGATCGCGCAGATCGTCAACTGCCTGTAATGAGCCTCGAACTCATCGTCGTAGTAGATGTAAAAGAAACATTCTCCAGTAGCACGTTTCGGCTTTTTGTCAGAAACTTAATCCATCTCTAATGAGAGCATTTATTGATCCCTGTCGAAAATCTTCAATTTCATGTCATGGAATTGGGTTACAACATATCAGCAAATAGAAGCAATTTCGTTGGATCACACGATCTTATAACTTTTCGTTACATATACACGTATGCGCACGAAGATCTGCTGCACATTCTGCATACTAAATGTTTCCGCTTTTGTACAGCCAAGATGGAGATGTAAACGTATGAGCTGTAATTTTCGTCGTTGCTCTAATTATTCCGTACGTTTCTCGGGTATGTAATCCGAATATTTGAGTAATTCTGCTGAAACTCCTTTCCAAGATAACGTGTATATATATATATATATATATATATATATACATACATATATATATATATATACTCCGCAAATTTATCAACATGCAGTATTTTATTTATATTTTTTTTGTATTTCGCGTAATACTTTTTTGTATTAGATATATATTCTAAGTAATTTGTATGTCATTTGAATTGATAACTTCTTACTGATATAAAAAAAAAGTTTTAACTTTTCAAAAGAGAAATATTATAGTATATATATATTATAATATTATAGATGCATATTATTATGTTTTCATTATCACCGCTTTGATTCAATTATAACTTTTATATCAACTTCAAATATCTTTTAATGAAATATTGAGAATTGGAAATAACTGTATGTAATATTAAAAGTGTAGTAACGTATCTATAGTAGTACGGATGTAGTACGGATCATGTTTTATTTGAACTTATACAAACAGCCGGAACGTGTTTAAAGATGTACTTGGCGTAACTGATGAAGGATGCTAACTAAATAATCGAGCAGTGCCAGTGCATGTACCACACATTTGTATAATATACATATAATATAGCGTAATATAATGTATATGATAAACATATATATACTATCTATTCCCGTAGAATTATCGACATAAAAGAATAGTAATTATATAAGTACATTTATATAGAATGTATATTGTAAACAAAGTGACTGTAAGCGGTATGGTGGACTCGTATTGTGACCTATTTATAACGTGACCGCCGAGTGCTGAAAATATAAAATGTCTACATGGTATATACAGTGATGCGTCTCACTTTTTTCCCGCAAACAGACTCTCCCACCGTCTATTTTTATACAGTATTATGTTCACCATGTCCTTTGTTTTCGCAAAATGCACCTACTTTTTTTTTAAATTTAACATGTTTTCTGCCGTGTGGGTCGCATGCGCTTCACTTTAAATATTTCAAATCATTTGATATTCATGCTATTAAAAATGTATAACATTATCATAAAATATTTTATAAATATAATTGATATGTAAATATTATGGGCAGTTATCACACTATGAGGCGTATGCCAATATAACGATCCATTTTTTAAATGTTTTTGTTGTCTTTTCATATGTCAAAACTATTTCATTCGCATCAGCTGAACAACCACTTGATTACAATTGTTGTGCTAATATTGTATAATCCAAAAATTATATAATATTTATTCGTTAAATATAAAATATAGAAAATAAATATATGTATATAAAGAAAAAAGGATGACACTATATATATGTGTATATAAAATAAACTGTATATGCATATTTATCAAACAATTATCATAATTATTAAGAAATCATTTTTTTTCGTTTTATAGAAATCATGTTATAAATTTATCCATTTTATTTGCTTACTTTTTGCTTTTGTTCTGTAAAACATTTTAAATGTGCGTTTTATCATTTTTCGCTAATAATTTTTAATTGTTTCATTTTTGTACATATTATGTAAAAATTATTAAAAGTAAAATTATTAGCATGACAATATAAAGTGCATGGGACTCATGTGACATGAATGTAAAATCAGTGCAGCACAAAATGCGCTAACATATGTAGATAAGAAATTATATATATTTATAATATATATATATATATATATATGCATATATATGTGTAATTATGCATATATATATATATATATATATGCAATTATATGAATATCAAATAAAATTTAGTAAAGATTAAAAAATATCGCTTAAAAAAGAGCTTTCTTGTATAATTATAATTTTGATATGTTCGATACATTGTTGTCTATGATGCGATTATAAGAGGTTCGAATAACATCAAGTAAATATAAATATTACATATAAAGACTGTTGCTTTTGCAAACATAAAGTTAATAAACATCTTTCACAAAATTAAGATGTCAAAATAATTTTAGTTGATATTTTTATTTTTTATCTGATTTTAAGCATATCCGTAAATTCATACTAATTTTTCAACAAACAGCTATGTGAATTTGTACGTATAGGGTGTAATTGTATACTATTCTTGTCAACTAAATTAATCACGTTAATTGAAGCGATAACTTGAACTGATACAGTATTACGAATCTGCTCATTCAAACTTCTCGTAATCACATCATAGACGAATGATACCGAGCATATTAAAATTATAATTTTTTAAACCTTTATTAGCGTCACATAACTTCTACGAAGAGAAATCTATGTTAACTCGTTTCATGTAGATTTTTCATAATTTTTAAATTATGTCACATGAATTGCATGCATCCCATATTATCAAGACTATTAATTTTATTTCTAACAATCCTTATAATATTTATAAAATACAAAAATTATTATTATTATTATTAAAAAAAGGTAATATTTATTTTCATTTAATGTTTGTTTATTAACTTTCAATTATGCTAAGCAAAAAATATTTCTAACGCAAAATCTTTATAAAAATAAAATTTCTCATTGTTTTTAAAATTTATCCATGATAAAACTCATTAATTACGAAAATATTTCTTATTAATACATACAATTTGATATATATACATAAAGCAAAAAGACATATTTATCATTATTATTGGAATTGTGTGCTGTCGTGTAAATGAATATTTCGTCGATAATCATAACTGCTGCAAAATATCGTATGTATTAATTTAATTGCGTACCATTGAACACACGATTCTATCGTAGATGTCTGCATCTGAATTGCTATTAGATACAAACCAACAGTAACCAACAATGCCGATACTATATAGTCAAGAGACAAAGTGATCGAGCAGCGATAGCCAATATATTAACAAACAATGTAGCTTCCGCTACTAACTCTATACAAAACTCTATACAAAGCGACGTACGATGATAAACACAACTCTTTTAATTAAAATTATTCATATCAGATTTTAATGTAAAAAAATGATAAAAAAAAGTAAAAGCGCACGAAGGGTAATATTTCTTATCAAGAATATTTCTGTAAATTAAAGATGTAGAAGAGAGATTAAATTTTCATTTTTTGTATATGCTTCTCAGATTTCTAGATGAATTGATGAAGTACACATTATATTTGGATAAATCTTTTACACAGCTTTAAAGAAGAAATCGCGTCAGATTGTTCATTCAAACAATGGCTACGAAAATATAGAACTCTATCTAAATGTAAATGCGTGCCGCCGCAAAATATTCGTCAGAACCGCGCGACAAGAGAACTCTGAAAAAGAAGTCGGTTTGCCAAATCCATACCACGTCAAAAGTTTTTTCACTAAAGTCTGTCAAGCACCTGCGATTATCGATACACATCTCGCAACAAGAAACTTGGAACGTGACGAAAAACATGAAGAAAAAGATTCTTTTCAATCCGATATTGACAAATTACATGCGTGGGCGCAATTGCAATTGCAATTGTAATTGCAGTTATTTATCGAAAATATGATAGACGATTCGGCTTTGAAATTATAAATGTATCCCTCTTTTAAAATACGATATCTTAGAATTATTTAATTATTTACTTAAAAAAAGATTAAAAGTGTAAAAGAGAGAATTTACAAAATATTATAAATATGTATCTACTGTTAACTGTGAAATTCTTCCAAAATTTGAATTTTTATTAAATTCAATTTTTTCTTTGCAATATAATTCTTTCAGCATTTTAGTTATCTAACACTTTAAAATATCTTGATAAATTAACAAATCTATTGATGTGTATTGATAAAGGAATTGTTATTTTATAAAATTTGATTTCTATCATACAATAGCAATATAAATTTTCTGATACAGATAATATATGAGACTTGTGCAATAAACTGTATGAAAGCGGATCGATATGATGAATTGTGAACTCTGTACAGACGTAGCTTGTATATACTTTGTGCGCTTTTCTAGAATAAATTTGACGGACCTAATATCAGATTCTATTGATTTCGAAGTTTCTTTCTGTACTCGGGTACGTCATATTTTATTTCCATATTCCATTTGTATTTTTATTCTCGAAGACAGTACAAAAAAAGCATTTCTGCACTCCAACATTTTCTATCTCGGTAAAGCCGGCAATTTCAAAAGTATGGCGTATTGTATCGATTATTGCTAATGGTGGCCATGCAGAAGCTTGATACAATTTTTCAGAATCGACACTACGTGTCCTTAAATTGCGAAGATTTTATTGAACATTTGTCCCGATTTATCACAATGATAGTTATTTTCAGTCGCAATATTTTTTCAACATAAAAATAAATGCTATTGTTTGAGTTTCTTTTGATCGACGTTATCATATTATATCGAAACTTTATTTAAAAAAAGCAAATATTTATAGTAAAAAAACTCGTAATTCTTGAATAATAATTTTTACAGCATTTTCAAGAAAAACTTCCTCTCATTTTAATAATTAATAAATTAATTACGTGTATTGTTCATTATAAGATTTTGCGTCATTATTATTGAAAAACTTGCATAAATTTCATTGCTGAGAACCAATAATAAAATTATATGAATCTATCGTCTGCTTCTAGAGACTCATATTTCTCTTTTGAGTAACTCGAGTGGTTGCGCTTACGGGTTGACATTTGACGACGAGACGATTCCCTTTCGTCCCCAGGGCAATTCTACTCTCGTCACGTGACGAGAGTATGACCTACAGAAAAAAGAACTTAACAAAGCCGATGGAGAAACCTCAAAAGAGATGGCATTAATTGTTCAAGAACAGAAATGCGCGCATTCTTGTTGTGACAGAACGTTAATCGTTCGTGCACCCTTATTGTGATGAGAAGATCGAAGCTGTGAGAACTGCTTGGCTTCATATTGAATTTGTGTGTGTGTGTGTGTGTGTATATGTATTTGTGTATTCGACATATAATAAAAAAATAATAATTTGCTAAAATATATTAACGCATGTATAAATAGGAACTCTAATATATTTCAGCTCATTAATAACTTCAATCTATTTTAATCGATCTAAAATTTGCGATAAAATTCAAAATCTATTTATAATATTACATGTATATCTCATATTCTAATATGTAAATGTACTATACATCAATATATATGTATAATTCTATATATGAATATATGTAATTATATATGTGTACTTATATGTATACATATGTGTACTTTATAATTCTTTAAAATTCTTTAAATTTTTTACATTGCAGAAATATATTATGACAAATAAAATAATAAATAAAATGTCCTAAATTATGTTAAAAATTATAAATTATCTAAAAAGATAATCTTTAATATTTGTACATGCACGACACACAAATTATACTTAGGATTAATGAATATCTTGAATGTTCATTCGTAATTTGCTGATTGCTGCTTTCACTTAATTGATTAATTTCAAAGAAGTAAATAATGACTTTAATTGAGCAAAAGTTCAAGGTAAGTATTTCTATTATCGATAAAAGTTTAGGAGAAGTATAATGAAAAATGTAATAAAGGAAGAATTATTAACTTTATAAATATCTTTAGAAGTAATTTAAATATTAATTATAGACATTATTTAAATATTATTTTAATATAATTTATAATTGATTAAATATAATAATTTCATACATTAAACATTAAGTTAGAGAAAAATCTTTGGAATTTTGTTTAAAAACTTTTAGATTGTATTTAAAATGCACTCTGTTATGGAAACAATAACATATAATAATATATGATACACATTTTAAAATACTATTAGTAACAGATCAAATTTATTATTGTACACATATGTTAAATCAATATATATAGATACAAAAAAATAGCTGTTATATGATTTCTATCTTGTTATCGGCTCGAATAAATGACATTTTAGATTTTATCGTTAAAGGCTAATCTTTACTCTGCAATTTATGCCGCTACAGATTACACACATTAGATTTCCTGATTGGAGAGCAATAACACGTGGCCGGATCATATTACCATTGAGCAGAATAAAGTTGTCAATGTTATTTTAAATGCATTAAATCGTTAAATACTTTTAAAATTTTTTTGATAAACTTATAACAAATTTATTTTCCTGTTAGCTTGTGGATGTACTATATATATTGTATACATAATATATGTATGTATAAATATATATATATATATATATATATATATATATATATATATATTGCTCTTGATTTTATAATATTTCAGAGTTGAAATTTGAACACCCTCAGTTAATATTCATATTTATATATGAGAGCCAGTTGCGTCGGTAACGTTATCGCAAGATCTGGCATCTGTCCAAAGTGCCTAGCGCTCTAATTCAGCTACTAAATAACAGTGCATGAGAGAGAAAGAAAGAACAAGAGAAAGAGAGAGAGAGAGAGAGAGAGAGAGAGAGAGAGAGAGAGAGAGAGAGAGAGAGAGAGAGAGAGAGAGAGAGAGAGAGGAAAGAACCGTTTGTCGTCCGGCGAGAAAACGGATCGGGAGGGTTAAACTGCAATGTCAAAACGAATTAAGTCATCGAGAGAAGAGATCCGTCTCTCATGTCGACCGACACTTCCATTTGGGTCGGCTCCAAGATCGCGCAGATGAACCCCTAGCGATCACTCTTGCATTCGTGTATATACATTATCTTCGAAGAATCCGATCGATCGCCTGTGAAAGGATACACTCTAGCCGATGGGTAAATCTTGAAGCGCTGACAATACTATGATTCTCGATGTCGATTATGCTGAGAAACTGTTCACGACCCCTTCATTGTTCGCGATTGTCAGACAACGACAACGTTGCCTCCTTCCTTGAGTAACTCTTGCCTCCAGAAAGAGAGGGGCAAAAGAGAAAAAGAGAAAGCTAGTACTAG
Organism: Anoplolepis gracilipes; assembly: GCF_047496725.1. Lineage (NCBI taxonomy): Eukaryota > Metazoa > Arthropoda > Insecta > Hymenoptera > Formicidae > Anoplolepis > Anoplolepis gracilipes. The sequence goes on from NC_132973.1 coordinate 14,540,597, forward strand.
ATCAAACATGAAACGATCGGGCTAGATATTAGAATAAAGCAGACAGAGGCGTCGGTTTAGTTTTTTTCAAGAATGCTCCTTCGAAGAAGAAAATCCGCCAGAAGAAAAAAATATTTTTTAATAAAAAACGGTAGCTGCGTCTTAATTATTAAGATCGTCACGCAAGTTGTAGTTTTAAAAGTTGAGTTGTTCAGTGTGTTAAGCTAAATCTAAGAAACAGTTTCCTACTGGTGCTTCTTCGCTTTTTGCTTTTATGTGTTTCATGAGACGCGAAATTACGCAGCTACGGACGAGTTTCCGCTTGAGATAGAGGAAGCAGCTGCATTAATTATACCGCTTCAGATAGGCGTCGCTTAAAATGACTTGGGAAAAGCGATCTGCGTTAAAGCAGGGAAAGATGGCGAAGCAGAGAGAGCATTCGGTTCTTTTTATTTACGTACACGTACATCTCTGGACAGCAAAAGGAAAGCTCTTCGTTTAATGGAAAGTGGAATTTCTTCACTATTTTGAAAAGTTATATTATTTATTGTGCAAAATGTGCACGTTTAAGAAGACATTCAACCAACATGTGGATGTTTATCTTATATATACAGTAAAAATGATAGTGAGAAAGGCGATAAATGACTATTTTTTCCCTTGAACATATACATGTATATACCTATATAATATATATTATATTAATTATATTAATTATAATTATACATTATACATTATATTAATTATAAGATATAAAAATAATAAAACAAAAATGATGTATTAATATAGATTTATTCAATTAATTAATAAATGATGCGAATTACGAAAATTTTATTGATTCAACATTAAAATATATAACTTGTTTCAAACCCTCGTTTAACTTCAATTAGTTATGATCGATGACAAATTAACGCATCGCCGTTCAACTCGGGAATCCAGATTGAAAACAGAACAAATATTTCAAACCATAATCATAACTCGGGTGCTTTTTATATACCGCAACCCCTTGTTTTCGCGACGAGTTTCCTCAGTCTAGTCTTTCCCATTCGAAATCATTCAGGCATACATCGAAAGACGATTTGCGCTGTGCACCACGCCTACCATAAAGCACTACGTGTATCCGGTAGCCGGAGCGGTCCGGAAAACCGGATCCGCTGTCAAACGAGTCCCCACATAGGGTTTGGCTTAAGACCGCAACATTTCCCCTCCATTGTCGTTTAAAGCGTGACGGAATTGTGAATCTCGCTCGCCATCGGCTGGCCATGACGACACAGTGGCCAACTTTCCGTTGAATCACATTAGTGTATTAAAGTCGCCATGTTGACTCGTTTTTGGTATGGAAAAGTAAACCTGAGTATTTAACACAGAGCGAAAGTTTGGCGAGTAGAGATAAAAGGGACAGAAAATTTTCACCAACTTTAGAGAAGCACAACCTTCTTTGTTTACAGAGATGATAATAAATGTAAAATGTAATTTGATAGTTTTCACAATTTTTAATTAATGATATGTATTTCATTAGTTTTATACAAAGATATAAGCTTGAAAGTATTTTAGATATGAACATAAAAAAGTCGAAAGACGGAATAATTCGAGAAAGATTTGTTTTCGCGCTAATGATTACAATCTTACAATTAGGGACGATATAATCTGCTGACGCGCGGGATAATCAACTTTGAACTGTTCAAAGATATAGAAAATGAGCGTGACAGACGATAAAATGTATGCTGAGAAATAATTGAATTATCTGAATTTACGCGAGCCAGACGATAACATTGATCTGCGATGCCGTTTTTAGCTTTCGGTCGTCAGCCTGCAGCATTCTGCTTGCGGTGACGACGACCTCGTATTAGCTATATCTGTGTTCTATTTCTGTTACATATTTGAAGTGATCCGCGCGGTCTCAACTAATCCTTTCAGTAACAAGATTAATATACAATCAATTTTACAAATTAAGATTTGTCAGAGAAACTAATTTATTATACATATATATCCGCAATATATATATGATAAACTATAGTTTCTCTCTCTGACAGATCTTGTAATTTGTAGAATCGACATATATTGAATGAAAAATATTAAATTTTATCTTCTAGATTTATTTTCTAGATTATTAAGTTTTATTTTCTAAATATAATAATAAACAATTTTTAGAGAAAGCGAATTATTTTCATGTGATAGGAGTTATAAGTTTCTGCAAGAAAGAAGAGAGAAAGAGAGAATATTTTTTAATTGATATATCTATAGATATATCTATAGATCTATGAACAATTAAATTTTTATTTATACTCATATTTTCAAATCAGTTTAGTTACATTTTCTGTGAAATAAACGAGAAGCCAGAAAAAACCGAAGGGAAGAACGAGAGGGGGAAAACAACCACTGTGAAATCCTTGAAATAGTCATAAAAAAAGATATTAAAAAAAATATATATGTTTCAATCTGTATTAAAACTCAAAGAATCTCATATACATTATTTATTTCGAAATGTTGTAAAAAAAATGCATCAAGTAAAATGTAATAATATTTATTAATTATATGATATTATTCCTTTGAATTAACAACTAATACGTTGAAATGATACAAAATGGGACTATCAAGAGATATTAAAGATTCTAGAAAAACGAAGAATTAGAAAACTCTGTTACTTGAATTTTCATGTAAAATAAAAAATGCTCGAGGCTCGTTTCCACATAAAAGCAGTTTCTTTTAGTCACGCAAAATTGTGTCAAGTTTTCGTGGACAGAGTATCGCCAAGTTGCGGAATGTATTATGTATTATTTTCGCTCTTCTTTTTTTGTATCCGACAGTTTTTCAATTCTGGCCTAGAGTATTCCGCGTCCCTTTGTTTCGGTCAAAAGCACTCGCGAAAAAAAATAATGGACATGCGAATAGAGAGCGGCAAATGGAAGGCAAAAATGTACAGGCGCTTTGACGGGTGTCGACGAAAAAGTTCATTTAGTGCGATTCATGTGCAACGACAATTTGTTACAATGTGAAACTTTTGCGGCGAGTCCCGTGATTGTAGTCATGTATTTGATACTTGAAACGGAATAAGTCTTACCTGTGCATAAACTTTGACAAGGCAAAGTTGAAATTTAGATTGATTGCGAGAATGAATAACTTGTAGAAAATCAATAAAATGAAAGCTTTTTTTATCAGAGTAAAAATATAAAACAAAATAAAAATTAAAGTGCTAGTTTTTTTTACCAATAAGTCTTGTATGAATTTATATAAAAATAACAAATTAGAAAATCATGAAATATCGATTATTAAAAGAGATATTGCCCTCATGATAAGAAAATTATGTGGTACATGTCTGGGGACATGCATTTATGATGCACCTTAATAGAATTTGCGAATACATGTTTGTTCATAAAGGGATTCGTCGCGTCTCTTGGGTCTGAATTATACCTGTCTACAAGCTCATAATTATAATTAATGCTTTCAACTACCTTGTTGTTTACTACTAAGTGCACCAGCATTGTAATATTATTACATATTTCTTGCAAATAATAATTGTTTATAATTATCGATTACTTTGTAATATTGTGTAATATACATTGCATACGAATTCGCATTTGCATGTCAACAAGTATCGCGCGATAATATAGTATAACAGTATCTGTCATAGTTGATCATCAACTGATTTTTTTCTGGATTACTGTCACTCTGATCGAGCGCATATGCGCACATATAAATGTTCACTGCAATTTAACCTAATTACAGCGCGCGACAGAGAGCAATTACTTTTCTACATCGAATATATCCGTCTGTCATGGAAAACAGTTTCCGTTCGCTGCTGCGAGTGACATCGGCCGCGGTCAAATCAAACCGACGCGGTCTAATAACGCGATTAGCACAAAATTCAACACTCGTTCGTGTTCCGTAAATATCGCTTTAAATTGTTGGCCAGGCGAGAGGAAACGCCCACGACCCGGAAATTCGCGTGGGTGAATGAAGGCACCATCGTGTAAATTTACCACGGCGATTCAGATAATCCGAAATAGGTTTCATATCATCAATTAGTCTTAACGCTACAGTGAGTCTATTTATAAACTCCTATATACGGATGTACCACTTTTTACAGATCAGTAAACAAACATCGAGTTTTTTTAAATCGCGAAAACAATGAGCTTTTGTAATTTTATCACTACGGAATTATAATTGACTTTTAATTTGATAAAGAATTATATAGTATTGTTTTCACCTCTTATTGATTCTTGGGCATCGTGGGCATTTGACATACGAGAAATTTAAAATATTTCGATGAATATTTTGCTATTAAATTCTTTGAGAACATTTTTAGAAATGATTCGCCGTCGACGAGATTATTCATCCAATTAACGTTATCCCAGAAGCCTTCGAAACATGTGAGTCTGATGTTCGACAATACGGGTCTTCCACAATCAGTAAGAATGTCCTCGAAATTCTACGGAAACCATATACTCACGTAACTCGTACGGTGTCACGCAATGGAACATGTATGAGCCTGTACATACACACGTAAAATACACGCATATATATATATATATATATGTACGTCATATTGAAAATGTGCAGAATCTACGATGATATTGCTATTTTTGCTATTTCTCTCTTTCTCTCGATGTGAAATACATCTTTAATAAAAGCGAGATCGCGCAGAAACCAAGTAAATAAAATGCGGACGTGTCAAATTGTAAAATTTCCGACGTCCGGCAAAATTGCTCACGATAGTTTATATTTATTTTAATCTCGTAGAATTTATCATTGTATAGATAATTAAAATTTTCACTCGTGTAATACAACGCCGTTTCACAGTGTTAATTTCCTCCAAAAATTATATTGCTCTTTCGTCACTACATTAATAAAGCAACTCAATAAAACGATTTAATTAAACGAGAACAATGCGCTGCTTTAAATAAATTAAAATATTTTACGAAATTATTAATACATCGATTGCGTTTATTTTATTTTACTTAGTCTTCGTATATAGATAAATAAATTTGCCACAAATAATTTATAGCGCAGTTTAAGGCAAATTCAACCGAAAAATTATTTCTATCTTTAAGTCATATAGATTTATAAATAAATAAAGTAAATATATAAAATATCAAGATTTTCTTTCTTAAAAATTTATTTTCTTAAAAAAATCTAATCGTGGGGACAAAAATGTGTTTTAAAAATATGTATTATTATCTGATAAGACAGAAAATTTATTTCTCTTTCCAAGAAAATTATTCTTATTTATAAAATTCCTTCGAAATTGTATCCTTACAAGAGATTTTCGAACTATATAAATTAAAATTGCTCGCGGATTCGAATATATTGTCTAGTAGTAATCTCGACCCACATATCGAACGTAGAGTGGCCAGATCAATATATGCGGAGACACGATCAAGCTGATGTCAGCTGTCCCTTCGACCACTTCCTCATCAAGATCTCTCGTAGAGGTTTAGGTAAAGCAAACCAGTCAATTATCTTCTATCTGTGCTACTATTAGTAACATAGCTCAGAAGGGGATTTAGAGATGTAGCACGTGTCTGTCAAATAGGATGGTTAAAGGCTATAAACTGAATTTCTATTTGAGAGAGAGGCAAAATTGTCCAATGGAAGGTTTTAAAAAAATGAGTTCTTAATTTTAATTTTATAGATATAAAAAGAGCATAAAAAGTCAATATAACTGTTAGTCGTAAGTGTTCAGCAATGTTTAGAACGTTGTAGTGATGATACCGTTCGTGTCATCGATACAACAACCAAACGAGCAAAAGCCGCAAAGCAAAATAAATTAAAAAAAAAAAAAAAAGAATATTCGATTCGCACCCACGCGAGATCACATTGTGATTCTGGATGTCCTCGGGGCGAAAAGTCATCATTCGCTCGCCTGCGCTTATATCCCTGCTGTTCGTCGACATGCATATGCATACGTGGATTCTCGTACATACATTTGCGTGTAATGTGTACATACATGTGTCGACGAAAGACTGTCGAGTGCGACAGTGTCGGAAACGAATAGTAGAAATAGTTTATTCACGCGCGTGGATTGTCGGAACGAGAAATTGCGGGTAACGGCGGTTTGATCGGCAAAAAAAAAAAAAAATAAATGAGAATGTACGGAAACGAGACCGGAAAAACAGAAGTTGATGGCGCGGAAATAAAAAAATAAATAAAATAAAATAAAAAAAAGGAAATCCTCTTTGCTGTGAATTGGCTTCTCTGTCTATCTTGTTTTTGTAGAAATAACGGAAAATCAGAGATAAATGAGAATAACGCGCAATTTTACAAATGTAATTAATAAATGTTTTTTTCTCTAGCATGTGCTCGAATTAAATATACTTTATTGGCGGATTTGTCAACCACACAGATTTATACAAACAGTTTTCACACTGCGTTTTTTATCGCCAGTTTAGCACAGTGCAGTTATTCGGCATTTTTCTTGTAACAGATTCAAAAATTCCCACAAATACTGTTGCCAACATGTCAAACACGCGCATGTTTTCATGCATATTGTGAAAAGAAAGGAAAAAAGAAAAGATAAAGAATAATTCGTTGAATATGTCCGTTTTTATATTTTTGATCTCTTTTTTCAGCTACTGTTGGTTTTTCTAAACGTATGCGTTTATGTTTATTTTTCGTATCTGTCTTGTTTTTCTTTTCTTTAAATATTGTAAAAATATACAAATAAGTTTACAGTTAATTCTTTTACAAAATATTTATAACTCTGTGGACTAAAGAGAGTACAAATTTAATAAATAAATGTATCTAATGTTATTAATTTGATATTTTTGTTATCTGATTAAGCAAAGCTCATTAAGTTACTTTTATATTTTTCCTAATGTTTAAATATGTCGTCTAATCGCATCACGTTTATGTCATTTTTTTATACGGCAATAAAAGTACACAACGCGATTCTTTAGACCTAAGTCGACCGCGACACGGGTGTGGGCCATTAATAAAATTGACCACGCGCCAGTAGTCCCCTTCGCAAAGGGCACCGGTAGCATCCAAGCGAGAGATAAAGAGTCGGTTCGGAGAATAGAAGAAAAAAAAATGTATGTCGGAGAGATTGCCAGGAGATGAAGAGAGGTTCGTGAGGGCAAGCAGGCACAAAAGGACGAACATATGTCTTCGAAGCGTGCTACCATCGAAAACGAAGGTGCTATAACGGCGCTATTTTCTTTCTCGAAAATACCTTCGATTTCGGTGTCCGAATGGAAGGGCATCCCGGACTGTCCCATCCATGGTGATACAGGCGTTAAAATGACTCGACTTCTCGCGACTTTTATAATAGCATACATGTATACGTTGTATATGAAGTTAATGTCCTGGAAAATTGCCAGATTAACCATATTATGCTGGAAACTCGCCAAAATATATAGGCGTTACTGTCATTTTGTAACTGCCAGTGAATTCTCTCTTTCTCTTCTAACATTCCGGGAAGTCGGATTTACGATGACCTATTAAATTTCCAAGCACGCGATCGCAGTTGCTTTTTGTTCAATGCGCAATGCTTTGCCAGTCGTCTGGTTCACGTGTAAGCGATAACGTCGGTGGTTAGCAAAGCGGCATGGTTGGAATAGTTTAGAATCATGATAGTAGTTAAGCAAAGCAACATAGGTTGTTATCATACTCAAGTTACTTTGTCTTTATATGTATACATATATATACATATATATATATATATATATATATATATATATATATATATATATATATATTTTGTCTTCAATAAAATGATAAAAGCCGGCTAGGAGCCCAATATATGCAACTTTTGGTTTTGCTGATAAGAACTAAAATATAAAATACAAATGTATACAGCGTAATTAAAAGTTAAAAATCATCATTCAACAAGGCACATTTTTACAAAGGAACTTGAAAAAAAGAAAAAAGTAAATTAATAGAATATTTAATAATCAACCATCTTCGCGAAGAGGCAAACTTCGACTTGGACAAGCTATCGATCCATCCGCACTTTTCCGCAACGAGTTTTACTTCGTGAGAGTTAAGATCGAATAATTTATCGGCATCATGAAGTTCTAAGTTCGAAGTACTTTGGAATCACTCTTTTCGTGATATAACTCTGAATGTTCGTAGAGGAGTTTGAGCCGCTGGCTTTTGGATAAAAGAAGAATTTATGAAAACACGGCAGCCTAAATCGGTTTAATTAAACGAAAATAATGCACTTAGAAATCGCATGGCATATAATTGATGCCAGATTACAAGTATTACATATTTAATTTATGTGAGTCAGTTATCGACTAAATAATAAGACCTTAGTACTTCTAATCGTTATATCTCTTTACTTTTGGGAAATGTTTATGTGATGACGATTTACTTTACTCTTTATATATCAATAATTAGTTTTTGTAATTTTGTTAAAATGAAATAAATATTTTCCTTCTTTCCTATTAGCTTATCTTGTATGTAAAATCATTTTATATTTTGTAAATACCATATATTAATTTAATAACCCTGATTTTACTAACAGATTTATAAGATTTATACTTGAGACAAAAGATATTTGATTAATTCTTTATATATTATATTAGTTAATTAAATAAAAATTATTTTTGGCGCTTAAAGCATTCAAATAAGTCGATTAGCGAATCAAAGTTCGAATTACATGCAACATTTAATGAACCGTCTCGTAGCGACGGACACTTAAATCAACCAAGTGCTGTCGGCAAAGCTGGCTTTCCCACCAACGAAAGGGGAGAAATCCCCGGGACGAGAGAATCGATTCTCCCGAGCTACCTACGCTGTACGTGTATTCCACGAAACATTAAATCACATGGCTCAGCGGGCTGCCATCGGCAATATGCTACTTGTTTACTAAATCACTTCTCATTGACTACTTCACCAAGCAAATAACCGCTGACAATAATGAGGGACACTTGATTGTGCAGCAAAGCCGAAGACGCGTGCATCGCGTGCTGCTCCATCGAAAGAGTGTGTAAGTAGGTATATGTGGTTAATCACGTATAATGCCACGAGTATGTGTATTCGTAGATATACTTTACGGATGTGCCTCAACGCGACCGATCACGTATAATACCGAATGAATGTATATATCTGTGTGTGAAAGTAAATACATGTAAATATAGTTATATATGTGCATGTGATATGTAAGTGATCCCCGGAAGACAATAGTCGGATATTTATATATTTAAGAATAATATTTTGCAATTCCGAATCAACGGAATTTTTGTAAAATGTTGTCGTTCGTTTTATTAATTTTTTTACGACTCTTTTCTTCACGTTTTTACTGTATAAAAAAAAAAAACTTTATCGTAACACATCGTGAATTCTGCGACAATTGGGTGCCGTGAGAGTTTCACAAGCGGCATTAGCGGTGAAAATGTTCTGTTTTTATTTGTCCGTTTCTGCGAATTTCTAATTCGATTTAATCCGTGTCAGTAACATTGAGTTTCCAGGCAATACCACGTTCTAAAAGCTAATGCTAATTACTTAACTACATTGAAATCATGAATATCTCATTGTTATATTCTAGCTTCATTAAGCACAGTGTGCAACTAAAAGTCTAACTTTAACGATAATGAGAAAATGGTAGTCTGAGATAATTAAGAAAAAAGAGATGTACATGTGTTTATGTGATAAAATTTTTTAAAATCTACATGATAAGAATATTTTTTATCCGGTCTATGATATTTTTTCACGTTTTGATTATATATAAACGAGCGACGCGTATGATTGCATGTGTCATATTGAACATACAACTATACGCTGTTATCGATTGTCAGCGAAATCTACATGACAGAAGTCCAAATGTCGCCGCGACATATCGTTTGTGACGACATATGACGTTCGACCAATTTTCAAGCCGACAATAAGAGAAACTCTGCCGACGAGAACTGTCTGGGATCGCAACTGTTACGTCAACATTGTACTGCATGATGAGTATGCGGAAATGTAGGAAGCGAAACGTGCCGGGTCATTAATACGAATTTGTCGTACGGTCAGCTCTCAAATGAGATCGATGACGATTTCATTTCCGTTCGAGCATCACTTCTGTATTCGATCGAGGATGCGTAACAGCAGCAGCAACAGCAGTCGATGAGTGACAAAAAATCATTAATTTTTTTCCTTCAGAGAAAAAGTATAGCTATGCTTTTCTTGTGAAAGCACCGCTTTTTTTACCGTACATTAATACCGTCATAAATAAAATGTCATTATAAGGGATCATTGAACCGTAATATATATGTAGTATATTTGATTAGAAAAAAAAATCTGATCTTCTTACGCAGTTTGCATATAATTCATATACAATTTCATATGTAATAAAAATTCTGTTTTTTTTTTTAATGTGTTTAACTTATTTCTCTGAATGTGAGATCTTGTGTAATATTATTAGTAGTTTACTTTTTGCCATCTTTTATTTACATATTAAGTGTTAGATAGAGAGAGTGTATACCGCGCACAAGATCTGATATATTGGACATATTTAAAATAAACACGAACTACATAATTATTTTCTTGAGATAGACACTTTATAGTAATAAAAGAATAAGTGATGAATTATTGTATATCGCGCGCGATACATTATCAGTGACTGTGTATTCAATAATGCAAACAAGTGTGGATAGTGCATTGCGTGCTAATGTCACCTACATTAAAGCTAGAACGAGGATTGATCTCCCCAGGCTAGCTAATGCTTATTACGTGGTATCTCTATCACAACACACATACATACACAATGATATGAAATATATAACGCGTATTAACGTACGTCGCCGTTGCGTTCAGGCCGACAGGGACCATGACGAGTGCACACGTGCAGTCTGCATAAAAGACGAGCAAATGAAAAGGGGAACGAGAAAGAAGAAGAAAGCGACTGTATACGTGTGTGCGTGCTTTATCCTGCGTGTGCATCGATTCCAACAGTTGCGTGGACGTGTTAAGTCGATCTCTCGTCGGGCTTATCCTCGATTCGAGTTATGAGTTACGAGCAACGAGCCTCTCTTTTCCTCTCTCTTTCTCTCTCTCTCTCTCTATCTCTAATTATTTCATAGCAATCGCAACTACCGTGTATGTGTAACACGTGGTTCGAAATTGGGTTTAAACTGTTTTGCACGATTACAATATCGGGGAATCGCTCTTCAACTCAAACCTTTCCAAATACCTCTCTATTGTTCCTGTAACATACTTATATATCTATCTCGTACCCAACTTTGAATGCAAATTAGACGAATCGATTTCGTTTGTAATAATGTTATATTGCATGGCAATATAAAATTGTTAAATTTTTTAAAAGATTTATCTTGCAACTTGATCCTTCATATAAATATGAATTTTTAAGTAAATTTATTCTTTATTCTATACTTTATACATTTTATATTTATTGTATTTTTATATTTAGGAATTTTGATCTTTTTCGACTTATGAAAATTGTTTGTTAATTTGTGGAAAATTATTCTTCTAAGATCAAAACAAACCTTTTCTTTTACTCCACAATCAAATTGACGTTCACAGCGGAGCGTCTACGATTGCAGGCAAAAAATACGCAATCCTTTTTCCTTTATCTCCCGGGACACGCAGTACATTCATGAGCGATCTAGATCGTCGAAGTCGGTAAAATAACAATTCGCGATTCTACGCCAGTGACACGGTCTCGACGTGCTGCGAATACAGTGCGCTGTTGTATTTTCATTCGTTGTGTCTTTTTCACAGGTGGTGTTTTTAGGGTCGCGGGGGTATATTGCGCGCTTCGAGAACGTGCTCGGGTGACGCTCGCATTTATTCTGTCTCACACTATGGACGCATCGATGTTCTACGGATTCCACGTGGCGTGTGTCGGGGACATGCAGGTGCGCGCGGAAAATACGGGACAAGGGTGTCTCGTAACGAATCGAATTCGCGTACGCAATTTAATTAAGAATTAACCTCGCTCAATCTCTCGTCGATTGCGTGGGTCGACTTCGCGCTATTTGCACGTGTCAGGACGTATCTTGCATTGCGAAGAATGTATCAACGATAAATAAAAAAAAAAGCTGCAAACAATGAGAGAATACGATATTTTAGTACGTATAATCAAATTTTGTAATTTTAAAACAAACGATATTTAATTTAAAAATATTATTTAATTGTAGAATAATTTATATTAAAATATTATTTGCATAATTATAATACAAATTATTATTATTATATCGGTTAATAGAATTGTAATATGTAAACAGAATTGCATATGTATTTATATCTGTCTGTGTGGTAATAAATAAACAGTATCAACAAACACACTCATCTATATTACTAAATTTTTATATGAATTGACAACAGTTGTTCGATACGAGAAAGCCGAAAATTAATGCTAATAATAAGAAGTTCAATTTTGTGTGTTTGGTTCGCGATATATCTTCTAATTGGGCAAACGGACTTGATTACTTGGATCTCCGATTCCTCGAGTAACTATAGCCGACTTAATTTCCGGAAGTCGAGTTTCTCAAGTTTACCTCATAATATCAGTTTGTATGCTTTGAATAGATGTCAGGGAATTACGTGAAACCTCCAAGTCTATTTTGCGGACAAAGTAGAGATAGATCAAAAATACAAATAATTGTTTTTGTATAAAAAAATTCGCTATATTATTTTTATTCGTAACTTGCACGTCAATAAAATTATTTAATTTGCGTTCTAGGATAAATAATTTGATAAAAAATGAAAAAAATGTTATATTATTTTGCAATAAAAATAAATTAGATAAATAATTAAAATCATTTTTTTATAATTATATTTTTACTAAAATGAAAATTGCTTAATTTTCTCGCTAATTTTGACGAGAAATTGAATATTCTGTCCTGAGAGTATTAGCATATTCATGCCAGATATAACACATTAAAGCAGCATAAACAATTAATATCTTCTATTATAATAGGATAACGATATAATAATTACTCCAATATGTGTTAATAGTTTAATATGTGCTATCATTTTATACGAATAATTAATTATGCCATAATAGATTATTATTGATTAAAATTAAAATAATTACTGTTTCTTGAAGGTTTCTAACTTGAAGATTCCCAAAAAAGTATAATATCCGTTTATGTGAATACATAATATTTGATATTAAATTAATTATTTAAATGTAACAATTAAAGATAAGGCAACCGTTTGCAGATGTATCATAAATAATTAAACAAAGATTTTAATGGTATTAAACGTCATTAAATGTCATAATGATTGAACACATGATAGTTATGCATACAAAATTGCAAGCTTAATCCTGCGAATCCATCTTCCTGACTGTTGGCCGACGACGGCGGTGCTTTTCTGCCTCCTTGAAGAGGCTGCTCTCACTATCGCGATGCGGTCGATCAAAAATCTCGCGCTTCTCATCGAGGAGGAGCTATAAACGCGAGGATCTTTCATCCGCAGGACCATCAATAACGCGCAACGGGTCCTGAGAGCTTATAGGTGCTATGTACCGACTCCACCCAGTTTCCACGCTTCGCTGCTCCCGCCTAACAAGGCAGGTTCAAGTACCCATTGTCGAGTTATGAATACAGGAAACATGTTCAATATCCCCACCCCAATGTGCACACTCGAGAGGAGAGCAGTTACAAAATTATGATATATCACGCGTCACGCTGACGCGCGCATATGGAAGCGTGAAATGGACTCGCGACCGGACTCAAAAACTTTTCAAACGTATAACTAGAAAGAGAGAGAGAGAGAGAGAGAGAGAGAGGGGGAGGGAGGGAAAGAGAGAAAAAGAGAAACTGTGCGTATGCGCGTGTATTTTTCCTTTTTTATATTTAACCGTCAAACTTTGATTTTGGTAAATTTGGCGACATTGAACGATGAGAAAAACACGTTCGAATGTGACACAATTCATGCGAAAAAGAGAAAAAAAGAAAGTGAGCTTATTTGTTTTTACATCGCAAATTTCATCTTTTATCTTTTTGTTTGACTAAAAGCTTACGTGGAACGTAAGTCTTTATGACTTTTTTGATCAAGAAGTTTAGTTGATGTTATACATTTGGAAACATCAGTTGCAATCACGATTGTACAAATAAATATTTACATAAAGTGTATATGAAATATATATACAAATTGTTATTCCAGTATATCTGAAATTATTTTTACATACTATATAATTTGTTCTCAGTGACTGTAGTACAAGAAGATGAATCTTCATGCAAGAATATATGTATTATATACAAGAAGAAATTCATAGTAAAATATATATATATATATATATATATATATATATATATATATATCTTATATATTTATGTGAAAAATCTCTTACAAAATAAGATACAAATGTTTTTCTTGTAAAAGAGAGAGAGAGAGAGAGAGAGTTTGTTCAATTGCTTTTAAAAGTTTCGGCGTATACATTACGATTGCTTGCGATTCTTTTGCTTGTCGTTGTTATCGCTGGTTTTATGGTATGATAATTTGGATTTGCACATAGAGATCGCTCCGGAAATTGTAACAACGCGCGACACGAAGGAAACCGTCACAATGGATTCGCCGCGTAATATCTAAAATGGCATATCATGCATTTATTGAGGCTATAAAATTTCGGTTGGAAAATGAATGCGACCGCCGACTGCGACTTCCAAGTGTTTGTTACATTCTAGTATAATGATGGTGAAGTTATTAGCTTCGAAAAGAGACGCAATGAATATGCAGCGATGAATTGGCATATTTTCCTTAACGACTCGACGATGATTTCATATTAATTTCAGGTATGTATGTACTACGTCAAAGCATAATCGACTTACTTGACAGAATAATATTGCATTTTAGTTGAATCAACGATATTATGCATTCCATTTCAGCTTATATTATAATTTAATAACGAAAAATGACATCAAATTATAAAATCTATACGTGTACAGCCTCATGAATTAAACAGTTATATTCATTAAACATAATTTTATTCGATGGATGTATCTTTCTGTCTAATGCATTTTAATCGCGATAGTAGCGTCATGATAATTATTAACACCCTACGCGAAATACATTTGTATATCGTAACTTCTCTCCTCTCCTCGACCAACAATTGTCGTCGGCCAAATCACCCTCGTCGTGCATTCCAGATGCTTTGCTTCGTCTCGCACCCCCCTCCCCCTTCCTCCATACATCGTGTTGTTTGCGCAAGTTGCATCCGCAACCCTCTGTCCCCTTGCTATCTAATTTAATAAACGTCCCTGCGCAGAAAGAAACGGAGGGGTTGCGGTTCGTTGCTGGAAGAATGGCGATTCGCTTCTCTCTGACGTGTAACCCATCTCTTTTTTCAATCGTCGCGTTCGTCGTCTCTTTGGAATGTTCAATTTGTACATACTTTGAACTTAATGTCCCCAACGTCCCCCGCGACAATGGTGGTGCCTGAACGGTATCGAATGACGCAACAACGCGGAATTTAATGATGCGTTCAGTTAAATTCCCCGATTCTTGTACACTGCATATCATTTCGCGATTTAATCACGCCACTAATTGTATCACTCTGTTAATTATATGCATTTATATATCTGATGTGACAGATAATTATCAAATATCAAAGAGCTTAAAATATAAAGGAAGTTTAATTTCTATAGCGATAAATATTCGTTAATAATAAAAAAAAAACTGTATTGAATGTTAAATCACAAGTAAAGTATAAGAAAGATAAAAAATTATTTGTAATATAAGAAAAATATAATATTTTATTATTTTGACATTAATTCAGACAGTACATTAAAATAAAAATTATTTGCTAATTCTGATCTATTTCCACAATAAAATACAGTAAAATTTACATAATTTTTTTTTACATAGACATTCATCATATGTATATGTATACAGATGTACATATGTTACGCTTGCACAATCATTTTATGTATAATCACTGATAATATACGTGCAAACATGAAAGCTGTATCAAATAGTAAATTGAAAATGTACATTTCATCTTTAATTGCTGCTTAATATTTCACTGCTAAGAATTTTACGTTTAATGAAGGACTTTAATTTCTTTTCTGAGTGAAAAGAGAAAAAACAACTTATGATGAAGCTTTTAATAAGAAATGGCGACACGCGCTATCAGCATAAAATATTGTGTTCGCCCAGCTCAACCGTCATTTTTCTAAAGTTTTATCGACGATAACAACGCGCAAATATTCCTTGAATTTTTATTCTTTATATTAAGCATTTTTTTTCAAGATTAATATCAAGTAGAGCTTTTCAAAATCCTCGTACATAATTTGCAAGCAAAATTTAAAGTAATTTATTTTCTCGCTTTAATCGCGCTTCAGATATTTGGCCATGTTTTTCGCTTTTATTTTTAATTAATTTTTATCAATAATTTTATATTAGACTTATAAAATCTTAAGAGATATTTACATAGTATACGATATACAGATTAGTTTATTAAAGAGACCGTAATCTGCAAATGGTTGAAGTTAAAAGTCACAGCCATGTTAGTAGTTTATCAAAGACGTCAAGCAATAGAGCACTTTCATAGCAGTGCCAGCAAAAAAAAAAAAATGGAGGAGCCGTGCTCTCGGTCGCCCGTGGAGCTTAAGAAACTCTGACAAATAAAGATTTATGACTGGAAAAGGTGGTTGATGTTAAAATGGGAAAACGGTAAAAAGTGGAAAAATAAGTTTTGACATTAAAAAGTATTAAAATGTTGTAATCACTTTTCTTTGTTATTTTAAACTTGTCCTATTTTCTATATGAGTGTATAACAGCAGTATAATGACAATCAATATTATGTAATTAATTCAAGCAACGCAACGTCTTTAAAGGCTTTACAATATTATTTCAATATAGTAAAGTATTATAACAATGTAATTAAATTTTGTGTATATTGCATATAATATAAATAGAGTGCTGTTATATTTGAAATAAAATATTTCTTGGAAGCATTTGAAATATTTCTAATAAGTTTGATATCGATCCTCAGAAAATGGATAATTAAATATCACAATCTATATTGGTGGTACATTATTATAAAATATGCTTTAATGAGTTTCGTAACAAGTTCCCCCTGCTATCTTTTCTATTTATCCTTGCGCCTTCTATTTATCCTCGTACATTTTCTATTTATAACATTCTACATATCATTTACGTAAGAATGGTAACATAGTCAAAAGAAATGTCGTTTGTCTTCTAACGTGGGTGTAAAAAAGACGCACACGTGTAATACGACGCACATAAATTATTGTTTACCTACGTTCTTAGTTTTATTATAAAAAATAATATAAAATCTGTGGGAGTATAGGGCAGGTAGAAAGAATGTATGTATTATCATTAGAAATTATGTTTTTTTAAAGATTGACGCATTAGAGAGTTCGTGAGAAAAGTAGGCAAGCTACCTTTGAGATAGCTCGGAAACTATAGAATATCTCCGATATTTTACTCTTGACATTTTTCATATCCACAAGCAAGAGAGATAATTAATAAAACTCTGTTCTGTAATTAATCTCTGTGTGTAATCCCTGATTTTTAGCTTGAAAAAATTTTAATTTTAGATTTTAAACCGAGATATATTTAATAATTAACAAATAAATTTTTCGATAAAAAAGGTTTAATTACAAACATGCCAAGTGTTTCTGTAAATTTCTGTGTATTTAAAAATACATTTATTCGTTCACAAAAAAATGTGTTTTACCAACATTGGCGACAATTGTTTCTTTTGCAACAGCGTTCTCAATTATTCTACAATTTGTCCCTCGTTAACCTCGTGTTTTAGCCCGTTCGCAGAAAGGTTGTTTACTCTCTGACCAGTAGCATTTAATTTTTCAAGGACCACCGAATCGTCCTCCGGGGAATCAATAGAATCGCTCTTAAACCATTTTCACAAAATTCCTGCTTTCTGGTTTGAGCGCAGAATCGACTTTTTAAGTGACACCCACGACGTATCCCGCAGCTTTTCGCATTTCATAATAGCTATTACTCCGTACGATATCCACGAAAACGGAATGCCATTCGTTCGATCTCCATTCATCCGTGCCGCCGATGAATGAAATCGAAAGAGGCACTTGGCCTTTGCATCTTGTCCTGCAGAATTAAGCCTCCTTACTATTCCTCAAAAATCCCCAAGTCATCCCCTCCTTCCGACGTCGCATTCTCTTCATTCGACCTTTTTTCTCTCGTCGAGCTGCATTTTATCATTGTAAGCTCAACGAGGACTCCAGGCGAGAAATCTGAATTTTACGTAGATCAAGCCCTATACCAAGACTCCTTTAGGTTACAGATACTCCAAATCACACAATGGCGAAGTCTCGAGCACTTGTGAATGAAACTTCTTACTACGGGTCCGGCCTACGAGTCGAAAAGAGAAGAAGATTTTGACCATCTGGTCAACTCGGGGGGAGGGGGAAAACGTATTACAAGGCTAATAATAACGACCTCTCGGCGATCATTGAGTCTGATGACAATCCCCAGAGAAGGCTCCGGGGTCTTTATGTTTAACTTACGGCATTATGAGAGAAAGAGAAGGTGAGAGAAGCAGGAAAACTCCACACACAAGAATGACCTGGACATTATATAGACACGTGTTTCATGGAATCAATGAAAAGTCGCATTCACTCGCCGGAAGTTCGACCGTCGTTCTCTCACCAGGACTTTGCGACGGAGGCACGGTCAGTTATTGATTTCGTATTAGCGCTCGAGGGAATTTCTCGTAAATTCACGTCGAGCTGGAGCGATGTGTTTTTTTCCCGTGTTCTTTTTTTTTCGCGTTTATGGTCTATCGCGACGTTATGTATGCCGCTTCGTAGTATTGTCCGCAGTATCCGCACCTTTACAGTTTACACGTAAAACTGAGCTTTCTTTTATGCTTTACTAATAATGTATATAATAGCATGAAGCTCATATTAATGGCGATCAATTAAAAAGCGATGTTTCATATGTAATTTTGAGTAATTGTGAATTAATGGAAGAGAGCAAGAGAAGGAAAAGAAGATAAAAAAATTATTATAGAATAGGAAATTCCTGTGCACAACAAATACATAAAAAAGTTATAAACATAATTAAAAGATGCATAAGTTCCTAAGGTATTTTTTACAAAGTTATTGAATTTTTTATTTCTGAAAAAAGAAGTTGTTTGTTTTTTATTTTTATGTTGTGTATATACTATATTATGTGTACTCATCTATTTATCAATATCCATAAATATGTAATGAATTGAATAAACAACAGATTTATGAATCGCAACTGCTATTTATAATATGTCTTTATACATAGCAGTTGCGATTCATAAATCTGTTGTTTATTCAATTCATTACATATTTATGGATATTGATTTCATATTAGAATCCTGTTCTCGATATATCTTTTGCAACTCTTTCCAGATCGGTCGCAGAGGAATACAAGATATCAGATGCCATTGCATGAAAGATCAATTTTCTCATTTAATTCGTCATTAGTGACAGACGGTGATGATTTATAGCGATATCGCGAATGTCCTTCGGACCCATAACGAAGACGAGCATAGAGATATATGTTGATGAGCAAATCGATCCGCATCCATATTGGGTTTTTGATATTTTTTTATGATATATGCGATATTTATATTCGATATCTATATAAAAATAAATTTGATAAATATGAAGGAATAATTTGTTGGAATTTTTCTTACGAAATGTTACACATTATCGCAAATTTAATCAATGCAATATTTTACGACATTTGAGCTTTCAATTTTCGATCATCTATTTTCTATTCTAAAAAAAAGAAAATTTTTTTTTACCGTTCTCGATTTTCTATATTAAGTAAAGTCTATATTAAGTAAAGATCTTTAATAATGAAGCGTTTAAAATATATTATTTATAACAATTGCATCCTTTGTTCTGTCTCAGTACATTACATATTATTCAAAGATTTGCATATATCATCAAGACAGAAAACGATGTCGCCAAAGTGCAGCAACGATTTTATCGCGGTAGTATCGTTTCCTTTCTCTTCCAAAAGAAATTTCACGAGAAGTATCCCGGCGAGGGTTTCGCGAATCGATTTACTCGGTGGTAGAAAGGGCGCGAGAGCCTTTTGTCGCGCGGTAAGAATTTCTTTTGAACGTACGAATGTCGGACGACGAAAATCGAAAATATATCGAGGAAACCTCGCCATCGGGAGAAGCTTTATCTACTTCCGTCCTTTGTGCGACTTGCTTGATGAAACCACGATCGCCGTTAAAACTGATCCCCGTCTGTCTTCCTTTACCATTGGAAATTGTATCAAGTGCGTAAAGCCAATCCAGAAATATAGACGGTATCGTGTCACGATGTCCTTTTATCACAGTTCACTCTTCGCTTAATTGTCGGCTTTATGTATGAGATATGCATCTCGCTTCGTTTAATTACTAGACGCATAAACGTGAATGGACGTAGACAAAGAGTGAAAATTTCATAAAATTACTTCTTATATTTCCTCACATCTATAAAAATATTATCAATAAAAATACAAATAAAATATTATCTTTTTTGTGAAAAAAGATTTACAACTATTTATTTATACGATACATTTATTTATACGATATTAATTATACGATAAATGAATTTGTTATCGTTGCAAAATAAGATTGAATCTATAAAAATTAATATGTATTCGTAACGAACGTTTGATTAAATTATATTAATTTTCTCCTACGTATATTTTTAATTTTTAAATATCAAATATTTAGAATATTTGTAAATATTTACATTAAATGTTACATATTTTGATAGAACAAATTAAATTGATGTTAAAATAATCTTAGCTATATTTTTCTTTAAAAATAGCATTTAAAATGTTTTTATTTAAAAGATTATTTTATTAGAAATGCACAAGATAAATTTTTTTCGCTTTTTCCGATAAATTTAACTTATGACATTATGATTCTAAAATGAGATAAAAAACTCTTTCCATTTCTTTGTATTTCTTGCTAACGATGAATTTTTATCGGGTAAGGATGGCATTTAGCTTGTAGCAAAATAACAATCTCTTGTGATAAAACATATATAACACTATACTAGGATACATCGACGAAAGACATGGTCCGCTTTAAAAATGCCTTCAACTGCTTTCTTGGCTGACTTACCCTTCGTTCGCAGACTGCGCGTTAGTTTGTGCTCTTTTTGTTACTCACACACAAATAACGTTTACACGAATTGTTCTGTTACACTGTACTGTACTCCCAGTTCTACAAAATAGTAGTTACAATCGCAATTCTGTCTCTATTTCCGACAATAGATTCAAAGTGCGTTAAATTTTAGAGATGTAAATTCTCGCAAAATGTTATTTTTTTGGATAGCCGAAAGAAAGAATCGGTTAAACCTTTAATAATCTTTAATAATATTAATTAATATTTCTAGGAAAAAATATGGTTCTTAATGTATTAAATTAACCAGGAAATATATCATTCATTTCTTTCAATAAATAGAAACTTATGAAAACTTTATGTAAAAAAATGTGATTTAAGTTTAAAATTAGACAATTTATATCGCAAAATTGTATTTCTTTAAGGCTATACCTCGGTTGAATCTGAAGATAAAAAGTATGTAAGTCGTTGAGTACAAAATGTAAAATTAAAAAAAAATTAAAAACAAAGTTGAGGACTTTGATATTCACAAATGGGGAGAACAGGCTAATTGAAAGTCAAGCGCAGTAATTAAAGCGCAAGTTAATTCTTTTTTCTCCACAGCACGAATTTTTAATTATTTAAAGTTGTATGTTGCGGTCTTGTTTGGGCAATTATTAGCACTGTTAAACAATATAAGAACCCGAAACGTACAACTTTGAATAATTAATAAATCTTATTAGAGGAGAAAGAATTATCTTGCGTTTTAATTACCGTGCTTGGCTCTCAATTAGTCCGTTTTCTCTATTTGATCTTGTATGTTGCGGTCTTGTTTGGGCAATTATTAGCACTGTTAAACAATATAAGAACCCGAAACGTACAACTTTGAATAATTAATAAATCTCATTAGAGGAGAAAGAATTATCTTGCGTTTTAATTACCGTGCTTGGCTCTCAATTAGTCCGTTTTCTCTATTTGATCTTAAAATTAGATTAAATATAAAAAACTAATTTACGAAGATTTAAAATTTGTGCAAAAAACAAAATCATTTCGTGGTTAAATTGCCTGTAAGAGAAATTACTTTATATGATTATGAATTTATATAGGTTTATATAGGTGTAAAGGCAACGATTTTATAGAAGCGGAAGAAAGAAAAAAGGATAAATTAAATTTAAAAATTAAAAACTCATTCAACTAAGCTATCTCCCTCTACTTCTTACTTTAACTTATTTCATTAACCTTTCGGTTACTAGGAGAAAAAGAGAGACATTTACTCCTAAATTCAATTATCATACTTTTCATGAGATTGAAATTTTTACTTAAAAATGCATCATTCACTTATTTTTAAATATTTTCTCTTATTGTTTGCTCTTATTAATCTCAGTATATTTAGCAACAAACTCCTTATGTACGTATGTTATATTATTTATATTAGTATCGTAAAATAAATGTCTCCATAATTATTCGTTAATATCTATACGAATAAAATTAGCGAAACAAAATGGACGGAAGTGCATTAGCTTGTGCATTACTATGTTACACGGTTTACATATGATTCGCGATAATAAATTGCAAGCATTTCTCACTGCGCATGTCAATTACTGGCTTCACCGCCAGTAATAGTTTATCGATACGAATAGAACGGTTCTTTCGCATTTTCGCGCGCAATTGTAATTCTGCTCTGCAATCACTTAAATTCTGTCCTAATTACGAATCCATGATCCACGTTTCGATTATTCCACCGTATCAAAATTATTGAGTTTACTGCTATTGATTGTGTAATACACAATGCCATTGATCAAAATGCATCCTCTCGTCAAATGAAATAAATTGAAAAACGTGATTAAAATAAAATTATGCTAAGCAGATTTAACATCGTATATTTTATAAAAAATATATTAATTGCATATAAAAATTATATAATTCTATGTGATATAGTTATATCTTTAAAGAAAGATGAATAATAGGAGCTTTGTGATTCTGAAATGGTAAACGGGCGATAAAAAATTACATAGGTTTATATGTAGTTTAAACCCATATAAAAAAATTCTGTGTGAAAAGACTGTAGTTCGACAAAAAATATAAAAAAAGCATTCAAAAGAAGCGATAACGGTAGGGAGTGAATTTGCGGTTAGCTTGCGAATTTGGTTTGGTTTCGCAACGCTGTACATGCATTTTCGTAAAACGATTGCGTAAAGGTAAAGGAATAATACAATCACCGTGTGTAACACGCGCGTGTATAAGTTTTTGCCTTTCGTCGGTCTCCTCTCTATACGGTCGAATGCATCGATGACGATGGCGATGCACTCGAGAAAACATTTGAAACGTTTGCGAGGCGTGTACTTCTCATGGAGAGGCGTGAAATTCTTCGTGAAATGCTTCTCGAAAATTCTCAAGAGATCTACCATGTCGAATCTCGACGGAGGGCTCCGGATTGCGCGTCCGACAAATCGACTCTAACGCGAGAAATCGGTGTGGAACGAGACAGCTGCTAAAGACTATCGTCAACTTTTTGCAAGTTCGCGAAACTCGAATGAATGTCGGTTAGATTTTAAGTGACCGTTGTTTATCCCATAGAGTTATAACGCTTGTCAAACTTTAGTATTCACATAAAAATATGAAGTATATTTTTATATAAGAAATATAAACATTACATTTTAACTACTTTTAAACGTATTTTTAATTATTCTAATTATATTTTTTGAATACAGCAAAAAAAATTAAATTAAATATATGTTAATAATGCTGAATAATAATAATGAATGTTTAGGTACGATCTAGTCATTAACAAGACTTTTTTTTTTTTTTTTTGTTAAAACTAAGAAATGTTTTAAAGTGCTTTAAAGTTACCCGTTTTTAGCTTTTAGTTACTAAAGAAACACGAATAAAAGAACCCGCGTTGCCTAGTTGAAAAATGCTTTTACTCAACTCGAGGTTGGTACTCGAGGAAGTGTATATAGTATGTATATTGTGCGATCCATTCTGTTTGTTGAGAAACCGGCGAAACTTTTATTGCGCATATATTTACTGTCAGTGAAATAAAATTCCTGAGGAGTACGGATTCTTCAAGTGTGGCAAGTGTGCATTACAATTCCCCGTAACGATTGCAAAGTCAGTTGCTTTTTCCCTGAATCTTCTAAATCGATGAGGAAGAGCCGATGAATTTTGAAAACCAAATGTATGGACATTTTTGCGGGGACAAACTTGTTTTCATTCTGCTATACTGACAATATCGATTCAGCAAATTTGTCAGAAAACCGAGACAGTGCAGCGTCGACAAAGCCGATATGTTAAGGCTAGAGACTCACATTGTAACGAAACCTACTATGCGAGTTCGAAAGCCACATCGGCAAAAGGAGAATATCGAACTGAAGAAATCTGAAGGAGCAGCGAAAATTGTTAAATAGTTCGATAGTCTCGCTAGTGCTGGAATAGGTAGGTAGGTAGGTAGATACGCAGACACCTGGTGGCTACCTGAACACCGCGAGGCGTGACGTAATTTATCTGATGGTCGGTCACGAGATGTAATCCCTCTTGACCCGCCCCTTCTCTTCATTAACGCAGGCACAATAGGATGCTCTTTGACAAATTGTTGAATTTTAATGCAAAGGCAAAAAAGATAATACCGTGACAGGAAAAAATTAATACTACGTTAAATCTACATTTGTCTCAAAGGATTTTTGAAAGCCTTGATAAAATAAATTTAATTATGCTTAAGATATAAATATATTATTTAATATTTATCATTTTTACGTTAAAACATTTTTAATTGTCTTTGCAATTTTTATTACAGATTTACTATATGCTTGACTGGTTTATATGAGAAATAAAGTAAAATCTACAATTTATAACAGTTATAAAATCCTACCTCATATTATATAATACTCCTACTGTATCTAAATCTTAACAAATTATTTTTTATCCATTTATCCACAAATCTATTGAAATTTTTATAATTTATATAAAAAAAATTTCGATTAAATTTCAATTGAATAAAACGGTTTCTAAAGAGCATTTTCTGTGACGGTTTAAAAGTACAAGAAGACAAAACGACGACACTTTGTCATTCGAGACAGAATCCATTTGGTTTAATTTTTAAAGAAAAGTACTGATGACTCTCACGCCTCGATTCTTGGGTAAGAATTTGTCTTTGACGACAGCACCGTGGCAGTTGATAAATCTTTGCCATACGAATCTAATCCGGTTGACCATTGCACCTTCGTGCAAAGTCCATAAACTGAGATATGGCAGGCCAATAGATTCGTTGACTTTTACTGCCATGTATTTGCGATTCAGTATCGGTTTCAGGGTGTCTATTCAAATCTTGTCAAAAAATTCCCTGATTTTCTAGATATTTTTGTTCAAAATTTCAAATAAAAATAAGAATATTTTCAAAAATTTTTAATACAACTTTCTCTAAAATCAATTTTTTTATTACATACATTTTCTAATGTTTTTCATTTATACGCAGGAAAAACACGGAGCCTCTTAAATTTCAATCGTAGATTTATAAATGTACTAAAAAACTGGATAACTTTCATAAGATAAGATTTTGATTTGTATAAAATTTTCATTTCTTTAGCTACAAAGAGTATGTATTGTATTTCATATTCAATATATGTTAAGACATTAAGTATATAGACAAAAACAATATATACAGAGTGTCAATGTAATTCGTAAAAAATCTCACGTGTACAGATAGAACGAATCAAACTGAGCAAAAAAGTTCTGTATCTTTTGGCGATTTTCGGAATAATTATTGAGAAATTAATTAAAAAATATCGACCCATTCGCGCTAATATATTAGTGCGAAAAGACAGCTCGCTGTCACGCGATCGCTAGGAGTACAGTGAAAAGACTGTTACCCAGTGTTACACGGTTACTATGAGTATGTACAACTAGCAACCGCGTAACAGCGAGCTGGCTTTTCTCGCCACGTGCTAATACTCACACGAATTGATTGATATTTTTTAATTAACTTCTCAATAATTATTACAAAAATTGCAAAATGTTATAGAACTTTTTTGCTCGATTTGATCTGCTCTACTTGTACACGCGAGATTTTATATGAATTACTGGATACCTTATATACATATATATTTTATATATATATATTTTTTTTTATAGGATAAATTGAGATGCTAAGTTCATGTTGTCTCACTTTATCTGCCGACGATTTTTTAAGCATTTCTTATCAGACTTTAAGCGCTTAGGAATTTCGCAATACTTGTATAAAAAGTTCTATGCATAAAAATTATTAGAATATTAATTAAACAAATTAAATTGCCAAATTTAATGCATATTTCGATAATTCTATCGATTAATATGTTTTTTTTCGTTATTCTGCAATTTTAATTTTTAGAGAAAGAGAGAGAGAGAGAGAGAATTCTATATACATCAAAATTATTAGAATATTTATTAAACAAATTACAAAATAGATCGCCCGAAATGCCAAAAGTATATAAATATCGAGATGAGATATTGGTCTTATTTCAATAATTCTATCAACTTTAATGAAATTTTATGTCAGTCTATAATCATTTTTAATTTCCAGAGAAAGTTCTATGCATAAAAATTATTATAATTTATTAAATAAATTAAATTAGGAGACACCAAACATACAAGTACTGATTGTAAGATGAGACGCTGGTCATATTTCAAATGTTCTATCAACTTTAAATGAGATTTCATGTTATTTTTTGTGTCGTTCTACAATCATTTATACTTTCTGAACAAAGTTTTAGATATGCGTAAAAATTATTAGAATATTTATAAAATATTTATTAAACAAATTAAATATCGAAACGCCGGTATAATATAAATCTCGTTCACGTCTAGTGCCTCGGGCAATCTAATTTATATAATTATCTAATAATAACATTCTAATATATATAATATAATTTTTATGCGTAAAACTTTTTTTAGAACTGCTGCAGCATTCTCAAGTGCTTAAAATCTGGCAAGAATGCTAAAAAACCTATCGAAGGACAAAGTGAAATGCAGCGTGAATCTATGGTTGCGACGATTGCATGCGGAACAAATCTGTTGAGACTATGGCTCGTACTTAAAGCTCGATCCACTTGCGATGTATGCGATATTTGCCTAAAATTGACGAAAACGGCGACGCACAGAGCCGCGACTCGTCCCGACTCAGCTCGGCTCCGCAGACATTGTACGACTACGACTCAACGCTCAACTATGCCGCGCACATAGCAAAGTCGACCTCTATACGGTCATGTGTAGTGAGAATGGAATGCGTGCCTTGTATCACTGCGCGACTGTGTTGCGTACACAACCGTCGACCGAGAATCGTCCGTGATGTTTTTCCCCGTAACACGCTTCGTGCCGCACGTGTTATTCTCTACTTAATATTATATTCTATAATATTATATTCTTTGCTCCGCGACGAAATAATATAATAATAATTTCTCTTCACACGGAGAAAATATAATAATAAAAATTGAAATATATAATATTTGTAATCGTGGAATACATTAACATATGTACAAGAAATCACGCGCGATATTTTTATTCAATAATATATAGATATACGAGTATTGTTTTACAAAGGAATAGCACAATTATTCAAATATTTTGATATAAACAAATAATCAACAAATAATAGAACAATACAACAAATATATAATTTATCATTTTATAGTTTGTACAGAAAGGATTATTAATACCATTACACATAAATGTATGCACATATTGGAACACATATATTTTCCATATATGTATATACAAAATATGTAAATGTATTGATATGCATAAATTTATTTGTAAAGACATTAATGACGCTTTCTGTACATATGTACAATTAATCTATTATAGACGAGCGAAGATACGAGCGTCTCAATACTGATATGTTCGAGATACCGAACAATTTAGTTGTTTAATTAATATTCTAATAATTTTTACACTTAGAACTTTTTGTAAAACTGTCATAGAATTTTCAAGTGCTTCAAATTTGATAAGAAATTTTAAAAAAATTGTCAACGAATAAAGCAAGATACAGTGAACTTGATATCTCACAATCAGTTTGTCTCGAGCTATTTTTTTATATAATAGTCAGAATTATTTATATTTAATTTTATCAAGAACTCTAGAACTAATAAAATAATATCAAAAATAAATAAAGCCAAAATTCAACAATGAGTTTCTACAAAATGAGACGCCAGTTTCACATACACGACTGACTGTTACATAGATGAAGAGCAAAATTATCAAAAAAAGAATTTTCGAAGAAATTTCCTAACACAATCCCATAAAACTTCCCTAATTTTTCCAGATATAAAAAAAAAATTCTTTAATATTCCCGATTTTCCATGTTTTTCCAAGGAATAGACACCCTGGCTTTGAGCCTATTAATTATTCGAGCAAAACTGCATCGACATTATATAAAATTAATAAACTTATCATTCGTAGTAAAAATAGAAATTGAATAAGATATTTGATATAATTGTAATCAATAATTTGATTAAAATGATATAAAATGGAATATATTGTTAAATATTATGTTGTAATTATGCGTTTTGCAAATCGCAGTTCGAATTAGATCAGTCATATTAATTCAAAATAAAAAATTAATCTCTGACAACGTATTTGGTAGAAAAGAATAAAAACAAAGAATAAAATTATTAAAATAAATGTGAATATAGCACATTACAAAACATTATAAAAATTCAAAAAGAAAAAGTGTATTTCGCTCGTCGCTCCGATGTAATATTTATGCGGAATACCAAATGTGAGAGTTAATTCCGGAAAATTTCAAAACTTAAATTAAGCATAGAAATGAGCGTGGCACATTAAATTACAGGCCGCCTTTAAGACGGCAGTGTGTCTAAAATAGTTCAATCCCGCGAAATCTCGTTAAAGTTAACGTCACGGGATATTTGCTCTTTCGATCCCGCAATAGTGAAGATAATCCCCGTCGACTCAACTCTTCTCCCGTAACTCACTGTCGAGTGGAAGTGAGAAACCAACACCGTCATGCACACCAGCACATAGCGATTAATGATAGCCAATTACAAAATTTACGAGTTAACCTAGTTTGAGAAAAGACCTTACGGTCCGCTTATTAATTTACGTTCCCGCCGGAAGAAGATCTGGTCGGGTGAGGACAGGGTCGTGTGTACTAAGCAAAGAACACGGGCCATCGAGTTCCCGATGGTATCTTTATATTGCATTATTGCATTAAGCACTTCTGTACACAACGAAGGGTACGCATCGCGTCGGGACCAACAATGAGGGCACCCACGGGGGCCCATGAATCCTATGAACGCGCGGCGTATTATAGGTTGCGCGCACAATAGATGGGTTCGATCAAATACACGCAAAACTTCTCGTTCTGAACGTATGTAGAAAATCCTCGTCGGCGGATACAAACGTTATGATCGCGACGATACACTTCGGATACTCTTGCATCAAATACAACGTGATCGTATCGTTTGCTCGGGTCTGGATCAGCCGTCATTTATCAAGAGAAAAATTACTATAGCGAAATGTCAAACACACACACACACACACACACACACATGTTCTGTATATTATATTGAGTCGAGTAAGATATTAAGTATTTACTAATTAATTAAAAAATAATTACATATATACTTTTCCTTTCTTTTTGTTTTCATTAATTCAAAATATTTCTAATTTAAAGTGACCTATGATATAAAATTCTATAATAAAATTCTTAAAAATCTATGACATCTATAAAAATTGAATATAACGTCTAACATCAGACGGATACTTACTCGTCATCTGTTAAACTCGTGAGAAATTCAAATCTGTGACCTTATATTGTATATACCTTCCTTGGTCGATACGCTCAATGAATATGTAAAATATAACAGACGTTTTACGAAACGTATCGTTTGCCCCTGAGGCGATCATTTTTTTCTTATATGTACCAAAGAAAAATTATAATCGTGTAGCTCACAGGCTCGATGAATACCAAAACTGTTGATGTCTGGTTATAGAACGAGTCGGGCAGGTCAGGCTCGCCCGTTTTAACGAACCATTAAACGGTAGTTCGCTTGTTTCATGAGAATCGTTACGCTGTTATCATATATTTACAATCTACATGAATATTCGTTAAATAAATCGCAAATTTCTTTTATTTTATCCAAATTAATTAAAATTCTGTTGAAATCTATTAAATTTTGTTGAATTACAGAACTCTGTCTAGAAATAGAATAGTCTAAAAATTGTAAATTGCACATAACTTTTCAAAATTAGTGTGTCTATTTTTATTTTGCGTGAAAATTTAATTTAAGTAAATAGAATTGGTATATAAAACAAAAATTGAAAAAGCTTTTAGTTTAGTTTAAAAGTTAAGTAAAGAAATCGACCACATGGCTTTAATCGCGTTAAAATGTACGTGTGCATTCCTTTTCATTTCACTAATATGAAAACGAATGGTGACATCCCATGCGCTATTCCTTTTACTTTATGGTTACAAAATAAAAATGTCACATTTATAACTGATAAATGTCATTCTATTTACTTAATATTTAAAATTGTCAACGTATAAAAAAATATGAAGGAATATAAAAAATTTATACGCTATAAATTTATATACGTTTATGCAATATGCTATTTTTATATATGTACAATATGATATGTCATACTTGTCAATATCAACTATATATGAAACGTGTTTGTGTAAATATTACTTAGAATTTTTTATTCCGATAAGAATACATTTATTAACTATATATTTGTATGGTTATTATTTTTTCAGACAATGTACATTGAATAATTCTACTACTTCGCTACTAAATGATGCACAAAGTTTGATAAAATCTTTTTCGTTTTGACTTATTAGTACGAAAGTATATAAGAATGAAAAAGTCGAGAACATTTTTTTTTAATTTCTTCGCGATACACGTTCTCAGGATATTTTGCTTCGGCTGTCGCAATACACTTTGCATTTTTCAAACAATTGTTTTTTCATCATAATTTCTCACGAAAGATAGTTTCTAAGAAGCAACGTATTATTTTCGAACAAATTTTCTGCATCTTTGCGCGATATTTGGAGATTTCATTATGACGAGAGAAACGAAAAAAGTCAAATAAAAGATAGACACAGCGCAAAGTATTTTCAACGTCATCGACATGTACGACATGTTCTGTATCGCTCTACTCTTTTACCTTTTTATATATTTCATGAAATGCAATGTTTATTTTGTGACTCGCGCTCGCATGAACGTATTCTTCGAAGTTCGTATTTTAGGATAAAAGCATAGTGGAGAACAGATTTTTCTTTACTTTACATTTTTTTATCAGTTTTTTGCCATTTATTGAATCTCGTTTATTCAAAGTTATTTCAAATTTATTTCTATCGTATCGACAAAAGACGCCTATTTATTTTTAATTAAAATCTTTTTTAAACCGGTCCAAAAATGTGATTTTACGATTATTACTTCCATATTCTTTTTTCAAATCGGAGTTAGTCTAATTGTAGAAATTGTAGAAATATAAAAGATAATAAAATATTTACAAAATTCTATTATATTTTTTAACATATTTATCAATATATTCGATTATCAGAATTAAACAGACAGAAACATACTTTCTTCTCTCGTGAAATGTACGTCTTTTATCTATATTCATTAAGACAAAAAGATTGCTGATTTTTTTCCTTTCAAGAAGCAAAGATGACAACTGACCGTGAGCGTGAAGTGTAGAAGGGAGGTTATTATGTCACTGTTGTTAATCCGTTTAACAACGCTCTCAAACCGTTAGCAGAGCGACTCTCGCATGTTCGACAATGCAAATATCCGACTGCAAGGACCGCAAACCAAAATCAAATATCCTCAGGGTGTGAACCTGAGACTCGTGTACCTGAATGTGGATGAAGGTCGAGCAGAAATACGTCTCCTTTGCGCAAGAAATTTACTTGATCAATAAAATGCTGTTGTGTGACAGTGTTTGCAATGTTTTGTAGTTGAGCATTGACAATTATAACATTCGTTCTGTCTTTCTTTTTTTGCAAATTAACTATTTCATAAATATTATAAAAAATTTTAACGATATATCTTTCACAATTAGTAAAAAAAAATTTTATTGAATTTTATTTGCAATATTATAATCTTAAATATTTTTAACGCTTATGGTATTATAAAATCTATGTAAAACAAATATTATATAAGACAATTCTTTGATATAATTTTATTTTTTCTTTGTACATTTAGAATGTACAAATATTCCATTTTTATTCATGTAAATAGAAGTGACATAGAAGATGATCGATTAAAATTCTTTATGAAAAGAGGTTTACTTTTTAAACCGCGAAACTTTCTTGTAAAGCTAATATTAGTAAAAGATACAATAAACAGATTTTTGTAATTACTTTGTATAGAATTATGTTACTTGCTGGTAAAATTTTACCAAAAGTTTAAACGATTCCCATAATTTATCGCTTACATTATGCGATGGCGAATTCAGAAGTTTAATGCACTGTCCTGCCTTGCTTTAATAAGCCTTTAAAGTTTCTGACAAGATTGCAGAAACTAAAAAGCGAAGAAAAAATAAGAAATGACTAAATGTATTTTTATATTTAAAGCATGCGAGGTATGCATAGATGTAGCAATATTTCATATCTAATTTCATATCTCATTTTCATATCTCATTCACAGAAGTCGATTACATATAAAGTCGTCATTAGATGGTGTATTTAAATTATTTGAAGGATATTAATGTTATACACAGAAGGTATGTTACTACTAAATTACACATAATATTAAATAGAATTAGTATTAAATTAATATCTAGTATAAATTTTAAATTCCTGAAAAATATATACACAATAGAATGTACATATTTCATTTATATTAATCAAAGACAGCAGACAAAAATCTATTAAAACTAAATTTTTATGTTAAAAATAAATGTAATTATTAAATACAATTAGAATATGTTTGTTTTATTTTTGATATTCTGCATAAAATTAAAATAATTAAAATAATTATTTAATTAGAATAATTGTACGTAATATTATTTAAATAGTTATTTTATATCTTAAACTTTAAAAAGGACTTTATATGTAATAAATATTAATATTTAATATTTTTTCAAAGATTTTATATCTTGGCATATGTTTTATATATGTATTTTATACTCATATGAAAATTCTGATAACATATATTATATATCTGATAATATATTCTAATAACATATAGATATTTAACTATTAACAATATTTTAAAGAAATTATTGAATGACTGAACACGAACACATCGATTTAACGATCTTATTAGAGTTGCAGGAAGTCAAATTGGTATATAACCAAGTGCACTTGATCTATTCATTCAGTAAAGGCGAATGAAGAAGCATTCAACGTGGCTTTAACGCTTCACTTGCCGAATCGTCGTCGTCGTCGTTTAATGTGACAAACAATACAGCCTACAGGGGACCCATTAATTAAGCACGCCTCTTTTGCTCGAGTACGACATCAACTCAAGTGATCAACACGTAATGCACTCTTTCAAAAGGAACTGTTTGCATTAGTGCAAACAAAACACGCAGAGTGATTTTGAAACGAAGATCGATCCCCTATTTAGCTCTTTCATAGATGTATGAATACTTTAATGTAATACATACAAAGATGTTTTTTACTATTTGACTTGTTGGAACATGTAATTCAGTCTAAATATAATAAAAAATTTCCTCAAGTTATTAAATTAAAAAATATAAAAAATTAGATTAATTTATAAAATAATTTATTAAAATTATATTATAGTTTATATAATTAATTATATTATATATATTCTATTTGATTTTATCCTTTATATTATACAAATAATTGCAGTATTGTTTATATTTTCTTTTATGTGACTGTACAGTAAGACTTTCTAATAAAGATATGATTTTGTGATTTATAAAAATAATAGTCATAAACGGACAATATACAATTTTCTGATAATTATTATTAAAGTGTTACATGTAAAAAAGTATATATATATATATATATATATATATATATATATATATATATATATATATATATTTATATATATATAGTACTGTGATGAAGAATATATATCTATAAATATTAGTAGAAATTTGAAAGAGGAAGAGAGACGAAATATTATATAATATTATTGAAAGTTAAGTGTTATTTTAAATAAAAATATTAAATGACAAAGACTGATAAACTGGTGGACGAGTGTATTAAAACACACGTTTTTCCATCAATAAACTGCACGTGCATGCATTGACGTTCAATAACTGCTTCAAATGAAATACGCATCACGTAATTAATCGATAATCCATCGAAATGAGAAAGATGTTAAAAGATTCGATTATTCAGTAGGCAGCGTTATTTCGAGGATAAAACTCGTAATTGAAATTAATCGCCAATACGCACGCCGCTTGAATTTCGCGACTCTGTAAAATTAATTTCGCACCTCGCGTTTCAATTAAAGCCATATTCGTCTGGCTAAGGCTGCATTATAATATACGCAAAATCCTTCTATGCATATTCATGCGCAAAAAAGAATGCATTACAATTAAATTTTTCTCTCGTCGACGAAATCGTGAATAGAACTTTATTGTGCATGTGTGAAGTGTATGTATATTTAGTAGAAATTAATAAATTATTAAAAATTCGAAATTGATTTTCAATAATTCTTGGTAATCTAAATTAACAGTTTTGCTCATTAAACCAAAAAAATTGCCGCAAAACAAGCAACTTTTTTTATTTAATAATCAGAACTATTTATTTAAACTATAAGAAAATAATACGTTTCTCACGTATAATTTTATGATTGATCTGATTGAAAATAATGCAAACATATCTCTTAGAACCGAATAATTGGAAAAAAAATACATCTTCTAATTTATATCCGCGATATGTTTAAAATTCGTGAGGCAAAATATATATTACTTTATTTTTTCCAAATTGATCAGAACTTTTTCTTGTATGTAATAATGAACAAAAATTTATCTACGTCGACACATTCAATTTTCCCGATACTCGCGCCGGGATTAATTATTCTGCAACTCGTACTTCTACACGCCAGCATTTTGATTTAGTGGCACGATTGGTCTCGCTGAGAAATAAAATTAGCATAGGCATAAGTGGTCGCGATTTTTTACGACCGGTTACAGAGAATTGGGTTTCAGGCGCTCATTGCCGTCCTATTATGCTGAAAGTCGCGCGCATTAATCTGTCTCGCGGAGGGGTTCGATCGTAATGTCATGCAAATTTCTCATTAAACATCCCACGTTTGAAACCATAAGTTATGCGCTTCACACATGTAACGGCTGCGGCTGATCGATTCGTGTTGCTGGAAGTGCGCACGGAAAGCGCGCCATTTAATTAGAGCCGAAATGATGGTTAATTATTGACTAATCGTATTCGCGCCAATCTTTCCAGTTACGGGAAATCGGGAAATGGGAATTAACGATTCACTGCAGATTTGTGCATCATTTTGGATTTGTGTCTACTCGATTTTCATCAAAAATTATTGAAAAATGTTATAAAAAGTTTTTAAAATTATCAGCCCGCGTTATTGATAATCGAAAGACATAAGCGTTCAGAAAAAAAACATATTTATAATGAAATTGATTAAACTGTTAAGTTATCTTATTAATTATTTTAATAATAGCAGTTTGTGCTCATCTATCATTATTATAAAAAAATTTTATTACTATATTCTACATTGAAATAATATTTAAAAAATTGAAGAAAGTGTAAAAAGAATATAAATATTCTATATTCAATCATTTCTAATGAATATTCAATATCCATTCATTTCTCTGTTATAACTGAATATTTTTTTTCCTTCGAAATTATTAGCAATTAAAAGAAGATTTAATATCTCCGGAAATATGATTTTATAAAGTTTCAGCGACAGGTTCTTTCAACACGTATAAATTTATTATGGATATAATCGCACAGAGATATTTTAGTTATTAATATTCGCACTTGTGTAGGAATATTTTTTGTATCAAATTCCTTATATCTTATTTGAACGAATATACATAATACAAAAATACAGAAATTTCGTAAAACATTGTATACGAGATTAAATGACGCGGCGACAATCATATATGAATAATTTGATACTCAATTTTTATTAAACTGAGCTTCCAGTACAAAAAAATAGTAGTATTTTATTTAGAGTTGTTTGCAGTAATAATAACTTCATTTATAGTTGAAGTTATAAAAAATATATCATTTTGAAAGGAAATTGTTATTAGACTTTGAGATAAAATAAATCACTAATATTGATTTTGAATCATTTATAGTTTGTAAATTTTCGTTTCTAATTTTATTGTTTAAATGTTACAACATATTTGCAATTAACAAAAAACGCAACTTTCTTTTATTTTAAAAATATTTTAAATATGCTTATTCCATATTTTTAAAAATTATATGTAGTGATTGTTATTTGTGGTGATTTTTTTATAATAATAATTTTATTTGCGCCATTTAAAAAAATTATATATATTAATAATGTATAATATATATTAACAATAGTTTAACAAAATAATCTAATTTATTGTTAGTTAATTCAAAGTTAATTCTAAGTCTGTTTGCACATGTTTTTTAAAATGTAAATATGCTGTGGAACATTTTTAAATGACCCAATAACAAACAAAATTAAATCAATATCATATTAGTGATATATTTTTATTTCAAAGTCGGATAATAATTATTTTTTCAAAATGTATTTTTTATGGCTTCAACAACAAATAAAATTATTATTTCTACAAATAACTGCGAACGAAATACTATCATTTTCTTTATTAAAAACTCAGTTTATGAAAAATTGAATGCCAAGTTGACATAGATCGAGCGACGTTTTAATTCAGTTCCGATGCTATTTCCGTGGATTGAATCACGTCCCGAGTGTCGATAACCGATCGAAGGGGATGCCCTTTCCCTCTCTCCTTAATGCTGTAAATCAACTCCGAATTCCTCACTCGATTTCCATTACAAAAAACCTCTCTCTGCGGAGTGAGCGCCGCGTGCTCCAAGAGCAAAGTACAAAAGCACTGATAACTCTCATTCGCGAGATCTCTGCTCTATCGTTCTTGGCATCAAAATAGAAGACAGCGGAGCGGTCTGGGATCGAAGGCAGGCTCCGGCGTTAAGTGGTCGTCCCCTCGTACAAACCATTGTGTTGGTACGAGTTTAAGTTAATCCCATGCGTTCCTCTCGATCCTACTGATAAATTCCGGGTTAAATAAGGATTAGCGCAATGACTCGGCGAAGATGGGCAGGTCGGTTTTTCGAAAACTCTTTTCCGACAAAACCGCGAGCAGTCGATCGCCGCCGCCGTCATCGTTGTCGAGGAGTCTCGTATTACAGCCAGCAGGCAGATCGGTATCGCGACGCGTTAAAGTGACGTTAAAAGGTGCGGAACGAGGGACGGGAGATGGCCAGTAGAAAGATTATCTCAATGGAAATTAGTCAGGAATGCGAGATTCTTAATTTTAGAAATGATGATTATCCGACAATTATATTATTAGTATTATTTAATGAAATATTATAATTGCTTAACGAAAATGTATAAATTATACATATAATTGCTTATATAAAAAATGTATATGTTGTTAAATTTAATATAATATATTTTAATATATATATATATATATATATATATATATTGAGAAAAAATTTGATTATACGGACTAAATTTGCCCACAATTATATATTTGCATTAAAAAAGGTGTAATTAAGTTAAAACAAGTACATAATTAATAAATAATTATTGAATTTTGGATTGTTGACAAATTTAATCCGTACAACCAGTTTTTGCAGATATATATATATATATATATATATTTGTTTATAAAATATATTATATATATATTTAATATATTATGTAATTTAATATATTATTAGTACATTATTATTGAAAAATAAAATAGTATCCTAGG
The DNA here is from genome assembly GCF_047496725.1 of Anoplolepis gracilipes. NCBI lineage: Eukaryota > Metazoa > Arthropoda > Insecta > Hymenoptera > Formicidae > Anoplolepis > Anoplolepis gracilipes. Next base: position 14,578,455 of record NC_132973.1, read on the forward strand.
CTGTGTTTCGAAATTTACTGCCAGTTCTGGAAATCTATAGTTTACATTGTATATTATAGATTTTCAATATACTGACAGTGAATTTTAAAATGCAATTCTAGTATGTAAAGCAATATGTAAAATACATAAAATGTTATTCAATTCAATATTAATTATGATTGCTGCAGAGAGAAGTTAAATATAGAACGCAGGAATCAGGCAGAAAAGCCTCGTTAAAAAGAGTAGTAAAATCGAATGATGTCCTTCTTTAGACTGCAGAGAGAGAAACAGCGTGAAGAGAAATATGCGAGACAAAAGCAGCGAGGATCTCTATCAATTTTTTGTCTCTTTCCAACCATCTTATGCGATTCTGCTTACAATGAGGCTCTTATGTCTCCTGCGTTCTATATCTAACTCTTCTCCGGATTATTATGATGCAATAGCATTCAGCTATATAAGCGAAAACAGATGAAAAAATGGTCATATAATTATTAAATTTACTTACTTAATGATTTCCTCCGACGATGTTACCAATGCTATTTTAATCTTTTCCAAGTACACAGGACTTACTTCAAATTTTTATTACTTACTCGCGTAAATATAAATAAAAGTCGATTAATAAAATTTCACGGCGAATAGACAATTTAACGCGTAACACTCTTCCTGTATTCAACTTGGTAACTTCGGATACTCGTTTCACACGACGAGAAAATTAACGCAATATAGTGGCGTGAGAAAAGTGATATGCAAAAAATACGTTGAGCACGATCTTGATATGATAATTAGCGGAATTCTTGTTGCATTTCGGCATTCCTGATACTTTTTGCAGCATGATATTTCTCACTGAAAAAGAAAAAAACAAAGAATGTAACGCGAATGTTGCAGATTTTAAAATAAACGACAAGGAATAAGACAAAGAAATGCGGAGCACATAATCGCGAATATACAGTGTACATATATTGTATATATGTATATGTGTGTGTGTATATATTAAATTTATGAGCAAAATATACGTTATAAAAAGATGGCGCATATACAGTGGAATACCGGTTCGAATGTACATTATCTTTTGCTAATTATACATATATATAATTATAGCAAAGAATAATAATCATTCGAACCGGTATTGCATGATATTTAGTACCCTACTATGATCGATTCGACATTCGTATCAATCCGTAAAATTTACCGTCGACGTGTAAAGCACGCGAAATCGATGTTTCTAAATATTTTGCGAATTTACGCGTAAGAAATACGTTAAAAAAAGATGGCGCAAAGTCGGAGCTGCTCCAGATTATAAATATCGAACTTTATCGCGATTCTGTGACACTCGACACTCCGCCGCGTAACACCTGTTGTGTATCTCAGCATTTATGATATTCGTACGCACATTAAGACCTCTTATAACGCGAAAAAGATTTAAAAAACTTTCGAAAAGCTTACCTCGAAACTGATACCTGCCACCTGCGACGAGATTAGCACGGGAAGAGAGCGTTATTCTAAGCGCCGGAACTGACCCCACATTGCAATAGTGGAAGACTACCTAGAAACCTTCTGATTGGTCAACGTGTTTAGAACAAAATGAACCAATCCAAGGCGTTTGTGTTTAAGACTGCGTTCTGAAATTCATTAGACAACAATATTGTAAATTTATAGTGACACGAATTTTGCCTTAATAGATGGCAACCTTAAATAGATGGTGCTATATGCACAAAAAAGAGTTTTTCACTCCTCGTTCTTTATCATTAATATCTCTTTCCTGTTTCATTGTGCTAGAGCCATAATAAAATATTTTGTATATTTAATAAGTTTTTATATATATTTCTTTAAATCTTTGTAAAAAAATGAAATATCTTTTTTTTATAGTAAAAATATTAACACAGAAAGAAAAATCAAACAAAGTATTTAATAATAAATATTTAGAAAAATTTACATTTATAATTTGTTATAAAACTAAATAAGAACCTTTTTTGTTTAATTAAACAAATATCTAAGAGATACATATTAAACAAGAAATTTATAAATTAACAAATTTATAAATTAACAAATTTACAAATTTATAAATTAACAAATTTAATTAAACAAATTTATTTAAAAAATACTAATAGCGGTAGATTCCGCAACTCTTTTTATTATGTACAATTTAATTGTAATGTAATTATTAATTATCATTTTTTTCTGAATATTTAATTACTACATTAAATACTTCATTTTTTTCTCTGCGTCCTAAATTTATTATTACTATAAATTTTCGTTATTGTCATCCAGTGAATTTCTAAACGCAGCCTCAAATACAGACGTCTTTGATTGGTTCGTCATTTTGCTCTAAGCGTGTTGACCAATCAGCAAAAAGTTCATTGTCTCCCGTCCTATCAGAATGTTCCCAGGTACAGTTGTCTCCACCATGAGCGACAAAAGCTCAACTCCGGCAACGCTCTCTTTCCGTGCTAATTTCGCAGGTGGCAGACCTGCATCAGTTTCGAGATAAGTTCTTCGAAAGTTTTTAGTGTTTCTCGCGTTATAAGAGATCTTAATGTGCGTGTGAATATCGATAATGCTGAATTACACAATACGCGGCGGAGTATTACATTTTGCGTGTAAATTCGTAAAATATCTAGAAACATCGATTTCGCGTCGTGCTTTACACGTCGACGGTGAGTTTTACGGATTGATACGAATGTCGAATCGATCGTAGTAGAGTACTAAACACCGTGGAATACCGGCTCGATTGCATGTTATTCTAATTTCGTGGTAGGACACGTCAGTTTCGAGATAAATATATTACCTCTCTCGAAACGACGTGTCCTACCACCTATATACATGTATGCGTGTGTTGACATGTCGTCGTCGTGTGACGTTACCGAGAAGCGTCTGGGATCACTTCACGGCGTTTCGGTAATAACATTGTGTTTTTCCCGCCTTTTTCAGGCTTCCAGGACATTCGCGAATGTCGTGTGCGAACGAGTGCCAGAGAGAAGTCCTGGAGGAAATATGGATAAGCGAATTTCAAGTGGATTTTTGAATCGATTAAAGTGATTATGTGAGTAAAGCGATTAAAATGATTATGATCTTCATATCATATACCGTCATAAGTGTCGCCGTCCGAGTTTTACGAACATAGCCTAACAAAATTTGAGAGCGTCGATCGATGAAACGATCGATTGCCGTACATGTTCTTGCTCATTTTGTACGAGCAATTGTATAGTCGGTATATCATGTCAATTAAGTATACGCAAGTGCAAGTACAGTTTAGCAGTCGTGTGATGCAATGTGAAATGACATGAAATGAATCGGTTATGTCGCGAGCGCGTGGAAGGGTTTGTGGAAGTTTCAAATAAATTAATGAACGATTATCGTTTTCTAATTACTTGTCCCGATTTATCATGGTGTTGATAGCGTCAATAAATGCGGATATATGAAACAGGAGTACGGGATATGCGATCGTATTTCATATTGTTTTCGCGCGTTTTGCATGCAAAAATCGTGAGTCAGATAAGTTTCGGGGGTGTCATACGATGTAACCATGATAATCGTATTGTGTCAATTAGCACGTGCAATGGACAATGTCTGGAACAATGAAACCATCTGGTAATAATACATAGGAAGGAGGAGAGAGCGAGAGGTGCATTGAATGCAACCGGAGCCAGCGATACATCGGCCGGGTGAGTAAATACGTTTATTATATTGACATGATCAGCTGTTTATTTATCTTGTTTGTGCGATGACTCGATATAGTTCCATTATACAGTCATTAATGTGAATACGATTGGATATGCATTTTGCATTGCATACTTTTGCATTTAAAATGTGCTGTTGAAATCGGTGCTTTAATCGTGAAAAAATAGTACAAGTTAATGAAACGTGGTATTTTTATGTACAATTTCATATAATTAATGCTTTTATTATGACAATATAAATTATCTGCAATTAGTATTTTAATAAAAGAAAATTTTATTGCAATGTATTATTAAAAAAAAAATGCATGACGAAACAGTAAAATATTATTTTTCACTAAATATACATATACAATATTTCCCTCAAATATAATTTTGGAACCGAGACTATAGTACCTGTCGAATTATTATACTACGCGATAAACGTGTTTTTGTCAGTTGTCAGTCAATAGTCTTTAAGACTGTCCGTAGCTCGATATCACTCGGCATCGTTCACAAACAGTTGCGTTGTCTCGATCTCCGTTAGGTGAGTCTATTCAAAATCGGCTGTCTGACCGCATGTCAATGGGGAGATTTTATCCCTTTGATTTCTTCCTATGCAATCAGCCTGCGCGACCACAAATCTTCCCGTCCCTTCGATGTGTTTAAGGGCCGTGCGGCACGTTTCCATCGCGTTTTTGCCCGAAGGGTGACGACACGTTACGAGCGAGTTAACTGTCGCGAAACAACGGTCTTTTTTTGTCATGATATTAAACGAAGGTGCTGCTTTTTTTACAGGAAGGAGAGGGGAAAAAGAGAGGATTACGTCCTGAAATTAAGTAGCTATTTTATGGTTCTAATTGTGATGAATGCTGTAGCCAAATGGTGATGGAGTTTGTATTATGCAGTGTACTTTGTTGTTTGAAAAGGTACTGGTTTTTTTTGTCTAAAACAGCAATTTGTTAATTTATTTTTGACATAATAAGAAAAATTAATACTTTTATTAGTAACAGCTACGTTTATTATAAATTTTTGATATGAATTTTTTATGATAATGAAGATAAGATACCGATATATATATATATATATATATATACATATATATATATAAAATTATATATAAAAATATATTTATATTATTGTCATTATGATATAATAATATCTATCTAAAAAAGTTCACATTTATAAAAATAGTAAAAACACATATTTTATTATTGTTGTTCTAAAATAATAATATTTATCTAAAAATATATATATATATATATATATATTTAGATATACTTTAATTACTTTAATTACGAATATTACTTTATAATGACAATTTTTATAAATATGATATTACATTAATTGTATTAAATATAAAAGATTATATTAATTATATTAGATATAAATATTAATTTTTTTAAAATTAGACATTAATAACTAAATTAATTTTTTACTTACATATACAATTTATATATATATATATATATATAATAAGACCGAATACGTACCTAATGTTCTCATGTGGTGAACCTCTCTCTCAAAGAGCGGCTCAGTGGTCTAGGGGTATGATTCTCGCTTTGGGTGCGAGAGGTCCCGGGTTCAAATCCCGGCTGAGCCCAATTTGTCATTTTTATTTTTTTTTATTTAAAAAGAAAAAAATTGAATTTTGTCGAAATTTTGTTTTCCTTTATTAGTATATTTTTTAATTTGACAACATGAATATTGTTCTATGTTTAAATTAAAAACAAGGAAATAATAATTGTAAATTTAGTTTTTTATCTAATTTAATAAATATATTTTTTTTTCATATAAATTATTATCGTATCATATTTTATAATAAATTATATTTTAAATTGTATACATATTGTTTTTTTTTTTTTTTTTTTTTTTTTTTTAATTATATATATATCGTTTTCCAAATATTGTAGTGAAACAATGGTATGTAAAATGATATTTTTATATAACAACAAGATTTGTAAAATGATATAAATGCTATACTAACATCTGCTGTATACATAGAACAAATGTGACTTAGCACGATATGCTTCATCGCGTAGAAACAGGTTTATAATAATCGATTGACTATTGCGGTACGCTTCGTCAGGTTTTCGGTTAAGTTAAACTGGTCCCAAAGGCAATTTCCTGAAATTTGCCGACTTGCATTAGAGGCGGACACGCTTGGGACACAGGTGCGTTTAACGTATGTATTTCACGGTTTAATGCGAAGATTACACAAGAAAAGGTGCATGATGCGGATGGCATCCGTATGGGTGATACGCCGCCTGCCACGCGTAATGATGATGTAATGACGCGGTGAAACCCTATCTTTATTGTTTCTACCGTAACGGCGGTTACCAATTTTCGAATCAAACGATCGTCTTTCCTGCTATTCTAAACCCTCATAAAGAAAAGTAAAGTATAATAATTACAATCATTGTGGTACAATGACTTTCTCTTCTGAAAGCTAATATACGTTTTACTTTGTTATTAGGATTTAATATATTTTTTGACAATTGCAATCAGAAATAATATGTATATTAAAGCTGCATTTTTTTCTAATTATATATTTTTGTAAAATTTATATCCGAATTTAATTTCGATCATGATGCGCATATGACAAATCCACTATTTTTCTCGCTACTTTTTTACTATTTTATTAAATTCCTCTGTGTATCGTCACGTATGTTGGACCGTTTCCAACAGTTGTAAAAAATTTATTTCCCTGGATGCCATTTCGGAATTTCTCAATCATTAAACAACCCCGACTGTCGCAGGAAATCAATCTTCATTGCCAATGTGCCTTTCATCATTGAATAGAAAAACGCGACAATGAAAAATTGAAGGAAAAATGGATCATTATATTAACGGGTATTGTTGCGAAATTATTCTCGCGTCATTGGCCATGCATGCATAACGCCGGCTGATGTTGTCGTTATGCATTCCTGCGATATTGTTGCGCAACAAATCCATATCACAACGATAAGCAACTTGTTGTGCAAATTTGATCAATCGCTTTATATCAATAATGTTAGAAAACCCTGAAAGCGAATATTGAAGTAAATTTATCATGCAGAATAAATCTATCGTGTCATTAAATTTTCTATATTCAAATGCCGATAGTTGATTATTTTAACATCGAAACTGTTTCCGCGAAATTTTCTTTGACATTTCTATAAAATCATCGTTTCGTACTATTTTGGGAAAACTATATAAATTGCTTTTCAGAGATTATAAAAAATTTATATTTTATTTTTTATCACAAGTGTAAAGCTATTCCCTTCGTTTTCTTTCTTTTTTTTAATGTTTAATTAAAAATTTTTTTAATCTAATTTAATTGTGTCTAAATTCTTTTGGTAAGCTTAATAACAGCTGTTTTCAATATGCGTACTTTTTCAAAAAATTTTGTTATTAATTAAAATTCTTATAATTGCATCTGTCGGTATCGATCAATCGGTTCGAACGCGAATTATCTGGAGCCACACCATGAAAACGATCCACAATAGTCGATGTCGCAGATACCATTGTCCTCTGGTTCGGTGTAAAGGAGCAAAAACGGTTTCAACTTTCGAGTGCCCGCACCACCCTGTCATCTTGCCCTCCGCCGTCCTTCTGTGCTGGAGTGCTGTCGCGGTAGCTCTTTCCAGCTTTGATGGAGCGCCTCTCCAATGCGCATAAGATGAAATGAATTAGCGCACCGGAACCAGAAATCGGCCGCCGACAACTCAGTCACCCTCTCTCCATCTCTCTTTTCTCTTCTCGTTTTTTGTCCCTTTCCTCGTCGCGTTCTTTATCATTGTCTCTTTCTCTCGATTTTTGAGTCGCATGGACCGTTGCAAGTCGTATCCCTCTAGAAAGTTTCTTTAGAGAATATGTCGTGAGTTTGGATTCATTAGAACCACTTGAGCACAGACGCTCTTTGACAAATTGCGACGATCTGTCAGGCTCGTTGAATAGAAACGGTTACAGTCGCGAATTGTTGCTGGAGATAAGATAGCTCATCGCGCGTTCGTCAGACTTGATAACCAGGATAATATTCAAATCAATCAGAAAATTAATCATATGTATATACGAATTGTGATGGTGAAATGTATATGGTATTCTTGAATTTTATTTTTCTTAATACGTTTTCTTAATTGTAGTTTATAAAATTGAATGGATAATGAAACATGTGTGATAATAAAATGGAAAAACTTGCTGAAAGATATTACATGTATGAAATGTTTGATATAAATACAACTGCTGTAATATTATATTGTAATACCTATTATTACTGGAAAAAAATATTTTTTTATTATTTTGATTATTATTTTCGATTATTATAATATATAATTGAAAATTATAAGTAAAAAATATATAAATATGAACATTATGAAAAAAAATAGTTTGTAAAAAATATTTATGCGGTATCAAAAATAACGGTATTTGTTACAAAAGAATGAATCAAACGATATACGGAACGTCACATTTTAATTACAAACGATATTATCATGCATCGTTTCAAATTGATAAAATTATATCGATAGAATTTAGTAAAATGTGAATGTTTACATCGTTATAATTTTCTGCGGATGTGACTTGGAGTCTTTTCTCGACGACACAGAACAGAACGTGCTTAAATTATTCACGCGGTTTCTCATTACGTAGTCGACGTGACATTTAACGACGTGAAACTTCACATCGCAAGTTGGTAAATGGAATCAACTTAGGGACATGCGACTCTATTGATGGACGTATAAAGGAACTGTGACATCTATCATTCGTACTGCCGATGATCCAATTGCCGTATGTGACGAGACGTGAGCGTGCGAGAGCCCGTAAAATTGAATTGCGATTGGATGTCGCACCGGAAAATCATTTAGCTCGCCGTCGTCGTGAGTCACGAAACGTTGAATTCAATTGAAAAGTGAAATGCGGCGAATATTGTTGCTATCGGGGGTTTTTTTTATAGCTCTCGTTAAACGTCTACATGTAAAAATTATTGTTGTATCTTTCTTTTTATCTGCCGTTGCTTTTATAATTGATTAAAAGCGTCGTAATTTAAGAATGACTGCTACCTCAGGTAAGAAAGATTAGAAAAGTCGGAATTGAAGAGACACTCTATACATCACTTGTACTCGCATTCACGCTTCAGATTTTAAACTGCCATAACCGAATGCACTCGCCAACACTCTCAAGAGGCGAGAAATTGTTGCCGAATCCGCATTCCTTAAAGGTCCCTTAGATTTATTCCGATCGTCAAAAGCACCGGCCACCGTTGTGCGGGACGAAAGGCAGAAAGGCGGATCGTGGAAGCGCGATTTTTTGATTCCGACTTTTCGTCCGGACTCGTCGTCATTCAGTCTGCGCGACTCGGCCCCTCTTCCTCCCTCCTCCCTGTCATTGATCCACCAAACGCATGAATGAACCGAGTCTACGCGACCTCGGGGACTTCTTGGCTACCGTGAATGGGACGCGGCGTTGTCGCGCTCAGGCCCGAAAAAAGGCAGCCGGCTGGTTTTCACGTTTCATCGGGCCCCGCGAATAGCAACACAAGTGTCCTATTGTCGGTCCGGAGCTCGAGGTTTCGAGAGCGCGAGATCTTGATGCATTGTCGCACAGCTTCTTAACACCATTAACTACGTTTTACCTTAAATTTAACCTAAAGTGGGGGCCCTCTTGACAAATTTCCGAGATTTAGGGCAACACGACCGGTTTCCCATCGACAATAGCAAACGAGCCATTCGAGTGACCGCGTTGTACTCTTTCTGGCCGGTCGTTTGACTGGAAAATCATGTATATAGGCGCGCGTTACGCCGTCAAAGCTGATGATATATGTTGGAGATTCTCTATGATGAACATTTGATACGCGCGTTATTCATACGCGTTTTATATATAAAAAGCTACCTATATTTTATGATAATAATTTATATGTTTATAACTTATAATCATAGAACTTATATACGATATAAGATCTATACTTATAATTTACTAAAATCGTAATTTGTTGTTTGGATCGCGACTCTGAGTACATAACATGTGTTATATATATTATATTTTGAATTAAAAAGTGAGAGATATCTGTATATGCATAAAAAAGATAACAAAATTTGGATATTGATTTATATTAATTGTGTTTTTATATATTCAATTATTTAAATTATTTTTATTGATTTATTATTATGATTAAGAAGAAAATAGGTTATTTTTATTATTTTTGTTACATTTTCTGACTTATATGTAATAGAAGTTATATATTTTATGAATATTTCTGGAATTATATTTTTACATTACAATACAATACAATAGTAATTAAAAGTTGCATTAATATTAAGAAAAACTACATACATTTAATTAAAGCTGAAATTCTATATGAGTCAGAATATAAAATTTATTTTACATGATGATAAGAAATATTATCAATTGTCTATTATTCAATAAAATTGTTTTATATATTTGATACTTTTAAATTTTGAGAGAATATACTTTTTATTTTAATTAGATTCTTATATATATTTTTAAATTTTCAAGATTTTCTTTTATTATTATATGTAGTAATTTTTTAGAATTTACATTTCTCTTTTAAGGCATAATATTTGTATTAAGTGTATAAAAAGATTGCGTATTAAGATTTTTTTTTATTATATGTAGTAATTTTTTAGAATTAACATTTTTTTCAAGGCATAATATTTGTATTAAATGTATAAAAAAATATATTAGCCTACTATCAAGGAATTTAGATAGAAATAAAAATATATTAATAATGTAGCAAGATTGAGAATTTTATTTCGACTAACTATATTAAAAGTATGCAATCTGGATTTTATAAATCATAAAAAATACCATATATTTATTAATGTACAATTGTATACAATATATATTTACATAATATGTACAATACTTGTGAATGCATTCTATTGTTTATTGCATTTTATTGTTCGAGCCTTTTCTCGAAACGCTCTTATCTATACTTTTTAATTACTGATTTAATTTATCTACTTGTAAAACCATCGAGAGTTTGAATTTCTTGCATCATACATTATATAATTAATAATAAATTCTTAAATTTATATACAAACTTCCGAATAAGTTCTATGAGTTAACGATTCTCTCGACAGTGTGCTTCGTGCATCCTATATTTCTGAACATCGGAGTTGTAATTGCCTCTGGATTCGGAGTCTGATAATCTTCCATCTTCCTCCTCTTGTCGTCCCGTTCGCTTGCACCTGGCAGACTCCTCTTGCAACCTCGAGAGAGATCTCGTGCTTCACATCCTATTGCCTGATCCTGCACCGAGTTTATCCTTGAGAATTCGAACTTTGCTTCGAAGCAGGCACCTTCATTCGCGATCGATTGCTCGAGACGTTCGGTTTCGGCGAATCTACGAATGGATTTGTCGTCGCTCTCATTTTTTGCAGACTTCTTTTCGTCCTCTTCCTGGTCGCACTTCCTGCCAGGTGATTCTTCGCCGCAGCTATCCTTTCGTTTACCGCAGGTCCTCAGGCAGCAACACTTCTGACTCTGACCGGATGGTAAATCCTCTTTTTTGTATTTTACCCGGCGATTTTGGAACCAGATTTTCACCTGTTTCTCTGACAATCGCAGATTGGTCGCGATCTCGATGCGACGCAACCGCGACAGGTACATGTTTGAGGCGAACTCACGTTCTAACTCTAACAGCTGAGTGCTAGTGAACGCGGTTCGAATACGTTTAGAGCTGTTGTTGGAACTCGGGGATTTCGGCGGAGGCGTTGGGGTGCTGTTGCGGGACGGAGACTCGCTGGGTGCTGAAATGTCTAAAGAAAAGGTCAGGGGTTAATGGCGTTGCTACGAGATCGTTGCGATGGAGAGAATTCAATAGATTCATGCTTGCTTTTACGTGATATATCTAAGGGAAGAATACACAGAGATATATGTTTTTTATGTCGAAATAATATCTTAAAAATCTTAGAAAGAATAATTATATTAAAAATATATTAATAAATTTATAATAATAAATATATTAAAAAATATTTGCACATTAAAGATAATAATTAAATTAAAAGATAATATTATAATAATATAAATATTATAATAATATAAATATTTAAAATAGAATTATAATTTTTACTTTTATTTTATGGAGAAATTTTTTTTTTTTTTTAAGTATATCAATACAGTTTAGAATTGTTGTTATTATAATGGAAATATTATAAAAAATAATTTTAGAAATATATTGAAAATAACAAAATTATTATTTCTTCTTATTTAAAATTTATTATTTATTTGAAAATAAATGGTGAATTTAATTTTGAAATCTATTTTATTATAATTATTAAGGATTCTAATGTGTATCAATGTAACGAAATCAATCATACATTATTATACATTTGCGAGCCGTTAATGGATATTTGCCATAAATTAATTAGTGACTATATTTACCTGATAGTCTGCTCGTTGAGGTATTCAAAGGCGATGGTGGACTCTGTCCAGGTATTGGCAAAACTAGCGTCGGTGAATTGATGGACACGGGCATAGTGGGTGGTCTCGGTACTGGTCTAATCGGCTGATAACCCAAACCCAGATTGAAAAAATTGAACATGTAATTAGGAAGTTGGTTCCCATAATACGGTAATGGATATGAAGGCGGCGAATTGTTGCCGATTAAAGAGTCCACTAGGAAGCTTCGAGACATCCTCTTCTCGATGAAGCACTTCTTGAACGATTAACGCAACTTTTCAAGTTGTGTCGAACTTTAAACCGCAGAAATTACACGTGGCACAAAATAATACAGCATCCTTGAAGTTTCCTCGCACTTAACTTTATCTTTAATTTTTGCTTTGATTTTAATAGGATGACTTCTTTCTTCTCAAGAACGTATTTTAAAATCACTGTGTTCCTAAATATTTCCAATGTCTCCTCTTCGAATTATCTTTTCGTATTTTCTCCGATTTTTCCAGAATACGTGAATATTAATTTACACTGCTTTTCAATGTTTTCAATTATAAGACAAATTAAATATGAACTCGTAGTTCTGACTGCACGACGGTGCATCGAATTCTGCATCCCGAAGACCCCGGACTCGATATATATATAGGGTGCAAACTCCACCCAGGGGTTGGTTTCTCATCTGGGGCCCTTTTGTACGGGGCCCCGCCCTTCTTCTCCGCGAAGGTGCCCCTTTTGGAGTTCACCCCAACTGCCCTCCCCGGGGAACGACAATGAGTAGGGCATTTTCTCGCAGCGCTAATTCGACGGGTGGCTAATATTGCCGGAAATTTTATACGGCCTCTTTAGCCATCTTCTATTATTATCGACGTCCCGACGCACGTATACCCTACTCGCCGTTATTTCGGAGCACGATAACTGATGAGTTTGAAGTATGATTTAAATCAATAAAAATAAACTTATGTTTTAGCAATTTCGGAAATTAAATTTTTGTTTTTTTAGAAAAATTAATAGGAAGTGTAAAAATATCCTTAGTCCTAGATTAGTTTTAAAAATATTAATGAAGTGAAATTGCAGTAAGCAATTGTTTTATGATTTACAAAAATCAAATACTTATTTATAAAAAAATGTTTGTTTTATATATATATATATATATTATAAATATATATTTTTATATATATATTGAATGGATTATAACTATTCAGAGACACTATAATTATCTTTCATGAATTTCATAAAGGTATACGTTAATACTGATACAATCTATGTCGTTAGAATGATGACCTGAATATATTTAGTATGAAAACAGTAGTTGAAGAAGAAAGGTCCTTTCATTTATTCCCGTGATTTTTCTTTACGAATAAGAGTAGAACAGTTTCGAGTTCGTTCCATCTTTTTTCCTCATCAACATTTATCAACTGGGCTTCCTTGGCACGTGCTGAAGAATCTATGAGGGCAATCAAAGTAAGCTGACAGGAGGAATTACTTAAGAATATTGGTACCTATCTCGGTTTGTGGAAAACGTTATTAGTTCTTCAAACACGAAATTAGGCAAACGATATTAAAATAAAATTCACGACAATAAACTTCGAGAAATAATATAAATTAAAATTAAAACGTAAAAACATGTAGAAAAAAAATGGATAACATAAGATCATAACTGACCATGCTATTATATAATTATACCCGAAATTTGGCGCGATTGTATATGCGCATATATATAATTAGACATGACCAGAAATATCTTATATAATTACTTAAGTTTATTTTCCTGAAAATGTATTTTGGTATTTTTGATTTGAGCTTTATTTATGGAAACGTATAAGAAATATTTTAGATTAAGAATAAGAGAAAGAGAGAGAGGGAGAAAGAAATCGCTTTCCGCCGACGCCTCTTCGAGGGGTGAAACGTAAGTTCGTTTCTCGTTGCGGGTCGATACTCAGCAGCTCGGCTCGCTGAAATCAAATTTCGGATCTGTCTTAGAAACTGACACTTTCCCGGACCTATTTTTCACCTGTCTCGTTTCTTTTTTTTTTCATTTACAAGAATTTGCATCCTCGAGTGTATCAGTCTGATGAAACTTCATAGCATCGAGCAGAAATAAAAAATCCCTGATAACGAGAGAACTGCGGAATACGAGACGGAATGATCCGGTATATATTCGCCGGTGAATGCCGGGGATTGTTAGAAAATGTTTTGCGCACTTGAAATGAGAATCAGCGGCAAGATTCATTGAATTTCACTACGATGATATTTTAATGCAAAATTATACAAAAGTTATTTTTATTGCGTTTCTGCATCGACTTTAATATATTTTAATTAAACTTTGAAAAAATAATTATAACAGCTTGATTCTTTTGAAAATAAAAACAAAAAAACACTTATAAGCTCGTATTCTGTTCATATTTATTGTTAAATGTGTCTCTAAATGTATTTTTATATATATATATATATTTGTTATTATAAAAATCATAAAACTACAAATTTTGTATAAATAGAGACTCATTTAGCGATAAATGTGAGCTCAGAATACAGACTTAGTTTTTTATCATCAGTTTCAAAAAATGTAGATTTACGCGTACTTCAGATAAATATATACATATAAGTATTAATATATTTATAAAAAAATATCTATAAATAATTATACATTAATTATATAAATATAAATAATACAATAGAAAATTTGTGGTTTTATGATTTTTATAATAAATATTATAAAAATTGTTATTGTAAATAAGATTCATTAGTTATTATAATTATGTAAATGAGAGCCTAATCATTATTCATGAATATCTTTGTCTCAAATTTGAGTAGAAGTATTCTAACATACATATATTAAGATTTCTTGCGAAAATGGCCATTACGATATAACGAAGCATATCGACAAATACAGAGAGAGAGAGAGAGAGAGAGAGAGGAGAGGAGCAGTAATATGCCGTTTGACTTGCACACGCGCGACTAATTTCTTGATTAGTCGTTGCCGTAATTTATCGAGCGAGTCGCGCAATAGACGAGACCGCACGATCTGCTCACAAAGCGGAAAATTACTGTTTAACATGAAACGTCGTTTCAAATATCTACTTTCACGATCAGAATTTCGACCTAGTCATCGCATCAACTTATTTTTGTTTCGAATGACCTGTGCCGACTGCACCTGTCGATGTATCCGAAAATTAATTGCGCGCGACGATACGTTATTGCTACGATGCAGGAGACGCGATCCTATAATTGTTTCGCAATTGAGGCAATATGATATGATGATAGCATATAGTACATAGTAGATTAAAAGAATAAATCGTTATATAATATTGAAATATCAAGTTACAGAGTTATTATTTTAAATTATGTCTAAAATAGTATATTAATAAATTATCTCATTTATTAATCGATTAATAAGATATTTATAGTGAAATGCAAACAAATTTCTTTTCATATAGTTTTAAATTTTGCCTTTACTAGCTAAAATACTCTAAAATTAACATTTCTTATCATCGTTTTCTATATCTTATTTATTATCGTCAATGATAAATACAACAACAATTATAATAATTATAATAATTCTTAAGGGCGGACATGTCGATATTAGCGGATAATATACTGTATATATTATTTAGCACGCGTCGATAAAGTTAAGAAAACATAGCCGCGATTTTAAACCCCTAACAACACGACTAATCCCATTATCGAAATATACATGAAGGGTCACATCCCCCGCATTTTCGCGTCCTCGCGTCCACGTATTAAAAATCACGGTAACGTTATCTTATATGTTCTAGAGTCGTGAATAATACAATAACGCTTTCTCCCCTACTTCAGCATATGTCCGTCGGATTCGCGATTTCAAGGGGGTGCCGGAGGAACCCTTCGACCGGGGATCGAAAGTAGGGACTACCCTTCTCATCGCGAAGGGAACGATCCGAACTAGAACCATATACTTCACATCCTGTGGACTCACGTGCGTCGTTACCAGCATATCTTTCGCGTCATTACGTAGGAAGGATATTTTAATTTCGTGCACGACCCTCTACCTGGAATCATCCCATTGGTCGTTCCCCTTTATTTCGGGGCGTGACTATCTTTGTATGGTCCCGATAGCTGTCCAATCTTTGTGGCCATAAGCACTCAAAATTTCCGTTTCAAGAACAAGCCTTCAAATGTGGCAATTCTATCGAGAGCATCGAACCATCGTGATTTTAGTAATAGCCATAGCAAAACGTAACGTTGCAGAGTGTTAAAAACAATAATTTAAGATAACATTCACATTATTTTATAATTCGTACATATATAAAATGTTTATTATTCTCAGGGTAAGTCGCAATTATTGTGTGAAAATTTAGTGACAAATACATTATTTAAACCCGATTAGATTTGTTATGAAAGAATATATCTTTCAATATATTCTTTCAAAGATTCAGATTTAAGAATTCTTAATTTTAAATAAGAAATTTACCTTTGACATTTCATTTGCTGTTTGCGTATAATAAAATATTGTACAAGGACGTCATGTGAATAGACATGTGCGTCTTTGTGGAAAATGCGCACTCGTGTTAAGAATAGTGCATAATCTTAAAGAGGAAATTACCTTCGTTAAGTTCTTCTTTTATTATTAAAACGCCTCTATGTTTGCATTCAAAATTATAAGTGGGAGGACATAATTTTTTATTCGATTTTGACATTAGATGTTTTCGACTTTGAGAGGAAATTTAGCATCGATCGACTCAAAATTAATTGAATCAAAGCAACCTGCATCGGGAGATAATAATCGTTTGTTGTGGTCACACACTACAACACAGTTTACCTATAGCTATTTGATGTAGATCATCTTTGTCAAATAACATAACACGGTATGAAACATTATTTATGTATAGATTATATTTTAAAATAATATCTGTTAGTAACGCGTTATATAATCCATTTTATGCGTGGTAGATGAAAAAATCGGCTGAATCTAAACACGGGTTCAAAATCTCTCTCTTAGAGTAGAATATCAAGATAACTATCATATATATATTCGATTTGGCTTAGTAGGACAAACTCATCCTCGTTGTGGAACTTTCAAGATATCCTGCTGCGAGGCAATATCGTCGGTAGCAAATCTTGTGAAATGTTCGTGACTGCAGTGAAGGTAAATATTTGAAAACATGCGGTACCTCGTTTTGAAAGTCATAAGTTGAAAATGACGCTAAAAGGGGACAAACTGATTTTCTCGCCATCGATTCGACGATAAGTACCTTCATTTGGGCATTCATCTTTTGATACATTCTGAGATCTACGTAAATGTTGGAAAATATATTATGCCCACAGATGTCATATTTTTCTCGAAAACCGATGTAAACTCCAACGAACTACTGATGCTGGAACTGACGGTTTAACGAGCCAGAAAGAAGAACTTACATTTCCAACTTCGGTAAATCGCATCTCGACTTCTCGCCTTGGTTCACATTTTTCTACTATCTTTTTTTATATCGACGGTTGATTTGTCATTTTTACAGTACGATACCTGATCACGAATTTTCGTTCGAAAAATAAAGATTCTATCTCGATAATATTATATTTATCACGAAACCGACTAAAAGCGTTCGAGCTTGAAACTGTAACTACTTTGGAAAATATTTCTCATCTTTTCTTACGTGTGCAACAGTTGAAAAAGATATATTGGATGATAACTCCGATCTGACTGAACAAATCCGTGTTTTCACGTTCAGTATTTAGAAATTCAAAACGACTTTTGAAAAAAGTTTCGCGAGCCTAACCTTCTATTCTTAAATATTTTAAAATACTGCGAATAGCATAGGAATAATATATAACGTTACTTCTGAGATAAATCTTATTTTAACTTCTCCGCGGTATAATAATACGAGACCGACGAACTTACAGTTGATGTCAATCTCGGTCGACAACTCGGATATTCATGTTATTATTTTTCAATCGGTTGCGACGGGCTACGCTGGAAATTTTGCTGCCGAAGTATCATGAGAGATCCTATTGCGAATTTTTCGTATTTGCGTCTAATCGAATAAAAATCACTCGCAAATGCATTTCCGAACCAATCAGATTCATATGTCGAATCGATAGTAACATTGCAAAGAATTTGCACTTTTATAGCTTATAACGTTCATTTTTCAATCTGTGTGCTAATATAATTTAATTAATACGGATTATATTAATCATAAATAAATGAAAAATCAATATATCATAAACAACTCATCGAACATCATCATAAAAGATATGTGTACATGTATAAAAACGTGTGTGTATATATATATATATATATATATATATATATATATATATCACTTTAAGAAATATTAAAAATTTTTAAATAATTATATATACGATATTTAAATAATTTAAAATTATCAATCTCTCTTAGCTTTTTAGATTTGTATAATATGAAATAATATTCGCTTGACTGACTTTAATATGACATTACAAATTATCATCACTGTTCAAACATTAGAATAGTTAGATTTTACGCACTGGTAGTTAATAATGATGTCCTTATATTAATCTTTTAGGTGAACATCACATAAAATGGAAGATGCTACGAGATAAACGCGATAAAGCATAACATAATCAAAACAACAATCTTTACACTACTATGCGGTAGAGTAAGCGATTTATCTAAATCTTAATTCAGTTTCTTCGATACCTTTATTCAAAACGTCAATCCCAATCAAAGTTCAAGAAAGATCGAATCTTTTTCGATGTGTACACATGGGGACATTCGACGGATCGATGTCCTCGACAAACTCGTTGCTCCTCTTCGTCCGACAGGAGTTTTTACTCCTTTCACCATCGATAGTATCATCCTCCTGCCTTTTCCGTCAGCTCCCTCGATCTTCGAAGTAGAGTTTTGGAAATTAAACTTCGGCTCATTTCACCCGGCGGAGAAAAAAACCGTGTATTCTTTGCACAGAATACGAGCTTACAAAGGAGCATCCCATTCGAGTCGAACAACCCACGCCGTTGGTCAACTATGAATGGAAAGAGAGAAAAAAGCGGCGCCGATGGATATGATCATGGGAATGGCAAATACGATTTCGGATATTTTCCATTGCTGCTATGTCGGGCAAATAATTCGGCCATAGTCGAAAGGGCGAGGACTCGCAAAAATCCTTTATAGTCCTAGGCCACCGAATCCTCCCCGTATCGCATTGTCAATGCGACGTACAAAGACGATGCGCGATTGCCTGTGACAATTTGCTCTACTTGCGTCGATGTATCCCGGCATAAGGCCATTCAATCCTTTCCGAAAAATAAATGAAAAAGGTTTGTTTTCCGATGAGATTGAATCGGACGAGCGAAGGGGATATTTCCAGCTGAGTTAGTTGCATTCTAGAATGTTTGATTTTTTGATGTAATTGCTTGAGATAAGTGCATCAGGATTCGATATAGCTTTACGATAAGCAATTTAAAATTCCATTGAAATCGCGGAATAACAGAAAAATTCCGTTGCCATCGCGCTCGGTCCTTTTAATATCAGTCGAGATACTTTTTAAAGGGCAATAAATTTATTTTCACGAATGAAAGTCACGTAAGAAATTTCTTTGAAAGTAACTATGCGTCTCAGATTCTCTGGACGAATACACCGCGCGTTTCAGATAAATATATAGCAATTTCCTAGTTTGTACGAGACCGAAAGTTTTCTCAGCTCGATAGGATAACTTCCGTGGTCGCGCCAGAGAAGAATTAGCTGTACCAGAGAAATTCGACGTTGTCGTCGATCTTCTGAAAGAGACGAGAATCGTCCTTTGTTACTTATTTACTTTGTCTTCAAATGATTTTCTCTTTTTTCGGCTTTTATTTCTCGTGAGAACCTTTATTTTTCCATGATCAGAGACACGTGCGCTATAAAGGTGAGGGAGAAAATTGTCTCTTCCGTCTCTAATACATTTGTCTTTTCTCACGTTATAGATATTTTTATATCAAACTAAAAATCTACGACGAAGATTGTTATAATAAAATATTTTATCTTTGGCTTTATTTGTTGAAAATATGTAGCATTTTGATTAAAGAGATCTTTCGGGACTGCTAGCTTAATGCTTATGCTTACAGAAACTTACTGCGGGTTTCTCAAATAAGGAAACTTCTTGATCCTGAGATATCTGTTTCAAAACTTTGAAACGGTCCTAGATAGGAATTTCGTTACTTTCATTTTCTGTAGTGAAACTATTTGAGTCTTCAAGATAATATAACATCAATATTAATATTGCAAATTTTTTAAATAATTTTAGAAATATATATTAATTTAAAAGCACATTATAAAATAATAAAATAATAAGATATAAAGAAAATAATAAAAAAGTTCTAAATTTTGTCTATTTAATCTAGTCTATTTAATTGGTTTAGATGTAAAAAAAATTTGATAAATCTAATAATAAATTGCTAATAGTTTTTCTTATGTCTATTTATATCTTGAATTAACCGGTCATGTCAATTACGAAATATAATATGAAGATTTAGTATTTAAGTTCAAAAGCGAAAGAGCGTCGATGGCCTTTTGTCGGCGATGTTGCAGTATTGTTTCGCGCTGCATTGTCGACAACAATAACCGATCCGACGATGGTAGGTTCATCCTAGCGTGGATTATTCGGTAATTTCATCCGTGTTACGCGTGTTTTATTCCGCGTGCAGGAGAAAGGAGAAATGTCTTTTCCCTCTTCTTTCTTCAATTTTGCCAATTATCTGTTTTTCTTTTTTCTTTCAGATTTTTTCAATTTTTTTGTCGTTTATTCTCTTTTTCTTCTTAATCGCATAAGTATCTTTAAATTGCAATATACTTTTATTATTGTTTCTTTATATTCTAGTTTATTACATACATTTTGTTTTATGTATACGTAATTGTTTATTATTTTTCATTCTTTTACTTTTCTATAAATAATATATTTTTTTTACTAATCGTAATAAGATGTTTCTTTTTTTATTTCTTAAATGTAAACTTTCGATCTCTGTTTCTTTCTCACTCTACAAATTTAAGTATTTATGTTTGGACACGCGCCGAGGATTTCATGAAAGCAGCAGTCAGGTTCGTTCTCTTCTCCGTCTTCCTTTGAAGTTTTATGGCTATCGCACGCTTTGTCGAGCAACGTGAATCGGACGACGATCTGCTCGCAGCAGGATTCAGTGAGAGTATCATGAGATGTAATGACTGGTCTGTCAAACGCTAAGAGAAACCCGGTAGGTACGTCGTCGCGGATGAGAAAACAGCTAAGCGCATTTCCCTCTCTTTCGGGAATAGCGGAACGAACAAATTTATGCTAATACCATTTCGCGCGAGAGCGCTCGCCGGTTCGGATAATGCGGAACATCGATATAATCGAATCATCGCTCCGATTTTTCTCCACTTTGGATAGCCGCGACCATTGAATCGACGTTTATTTTCTATAGGGAACGTCCGCAATACGTGAATTATGATTTTAACGGAAATTAACACATGTACAGAATATTTCATATTCTTTACGCTCTTTTATATTTACTTTTTTCTGGATAGAATTTATTTTAAGAAAATAATTTGTCACTAATTTTTTATATAAATATTATATTATACACACACACATGCACGTACGCATATATGTATTCAAATTTAATACAATTATTGAATTAAAGATAATGATATAATCGGCATAAAGATTAAGAACACGTTAATGAAATCAAATATTCCAATCGCCAATTCAAACTATATAGATGTGTACATATACTGTATATACACGTTTGAATATTTTATTAATATGTTCTTAATCTTTATGCCGATTATATCATTATCTTTGATTCAACAATTGTATTAAATTTGAATATATATTAACGTGTTCTTAATCTTTATGCCGATTACATCATTAATTCAACAATTGTATTAAATTTAAATATTCGAAATCCATTCTTTATGTACAAACGGCATATCATAAAAGATAACATAAGATCTAAGACTATAAATTCCATAAATTTTTATGCAAGAAGAAACGTTGAAAATAAAGCAAAAATTATTCATTCTTTTTAGATCAAAAAAGAAAAAAAATTAAAGTAAGTGGCGCGATTTTGTATATATTTTTTAAATTGTCTGCTGTTAACGCGAAAAAAAGATTATATATGGTAAAGAAGGTTTTTGTGAGTAGAATTTAGTCTATCTGATGGGTCGTTTAAATATTGAAAAGACATAAGAAGTGTAGAACATTGTTGGTTCTTACGATTGCTTTACATCAGAGATCTACTACTATCTAGAGTTTACTACGACGATATTACACATTCCTCCGGTACGCTCGTAATTATAGCAGCAAAGTTTCGCCGATGTTTGTGGAACAATGTTCTCATTATCTTTCACGTAAGATTTCTGCATGAAGAACAACTTTAAGTACAAAACATAAGGATCGTAAGACCCTTCGCACCCTTGTGTCTATTCCATGTCTATAACATGGTATTATATATTGTATATATTTTGTATTATATTTTGTGTGTGTGTGTGTGTGTGTGTATATATACATATAATACAAAGAAAATATGAAAAAATATGGAAATTTCCACATTTTTCTTTAGGAATAAAGAAAAATATATCTATGTCTTGATATTAAAATTATTATTTAGAACATACATTTATTAGTAAAACTGAAACAAGCGCTTAAATATATATAAAAGAAGCATTGGAAATAAAAAATTAAAGTGTCTTTTGTGTCTTATAAATTGGCTGAGAAAGAGTAACGAGACGTATTCCATCGCACTGGTTTTAACAACGCTATCCAATCCCCTAAAAGCTCACTATTCCTCGGTTCCCTCTTAAGTGGCTTCGCGAAAAATGAACTTTGGATGACGAGGCAACGCTAGAGATATCTTTTCCGCTTCAAATTTTACCGGTGTCCCCTTTTCCGACGGATAGATTTTTATAGATTCATCACAATTCGTGGGAAGGGATTAATAGAAAAGGTTACTCTCATTATTCTCGCGTTGTCATTAGTTATCAATTATCCCCGTATTTTAAACACTAACTTATTGTAATGATGATTAATTAGAAAGAAAGGGACGGAAAAACCAACTCGAGATTATTATGAAAAATAAATCACAATCCACGAATCATTATATACATACTATTAATTATTATACTATTAAGAATAATTATAGAAGAAACGCTTTGTTGAGGTAACATTCCATAAAATTTTACTATGCAAAATATAATTTTATTATGCAAAAAAATTAAATTACATGGTAAATCATGATTAGCGTATTGAATGAAACTCTTTCGATGAATTTTCAAAGTAAAGGAGAATATGCAACGCGAGAAGAATTTTCTCAGGATGACGTTTTGCGGCCTCGCTCCAGGCTAAGGGTGCGTTGAGAAGTCTCATCAAAGTCGGCTTCTTTCAGAAAACTTTGTTAAACTATTCTATTCCATCCGTTTTCTCGCCGACGGTTAAACCTCGTTTCGTTTCGCCGCCCACTCCGGACAATGGGCGAAAATTGCGATTTAACTTTGTAGTGCGCGCAACGTTATATTGCGCTTCCGACCACGTGTCAGCGTATAATGCACGCGTGCCGAGATAATACTTGACGAAGACGCCTTCTGATTAAGGATACGCGCCGCGCTAACGGGCGCATTGTCGTCTCGCGATAATTGCATTATCATAGGGGTTGAGGGACTAAAGGTACTATGAAAGAAAATTTTGAATCGACATATTCTGCTGTAATTTGATTATGTCGAGAAAAAATTATTAAGTCTGGTAAATTCGACAAAAATAATATAATAAAAAATATGAAGCAAATATGATAAAATCTATAGATTAATATGAAAAAGATTAAAAATACTATTTTCTTGCTTTACTGCAGTTTTCTGGAAAATATATTATATATAAATATAAATATTAGTCATTATTATAAAATATTAATATATGTATAAGTATTCAATTCTGTTGTATATTTAATATTTCTTTTACATGTAGTAGCTATCTTTTTCCGCAAGAATTTTAAATATTATATTTTAACTTTAATTTTGTATTTAATTATTTTTTAATTATATTTGTTTAACTTTAGCTTGTATATTGTTTAACTTTTACATTATACAGATATTTATATTTGTGTCAAAAGTTAAGTATTAAAAAATATAGAAAAATGCGATTTTTGCTATTACAAAGCCAGCTGCAAATTATTGCCTCATAAAAGGAAAGATGCTTTAAAAAGCTAGAACATAACATAACATAAAATTCTATATAATAGAAAGAAGATTGTTATGTGCTGTGCCTACTTACATGAAATAACACCATTGTTTTTTATCAGCTCTACCTTTTGACAATGAAGTAACTCAGACAAGCAAAGACTGCTTTAAACACTTTTCGCAATTTTCATGCAATAGTAATAGCTTTCGTTTACCGATCGTGACAATACAAAAATTATTTAAGCTGATGGAAACATCGGAAAATATTGGAGAAAGAAATTTAAATATTAATAGATTATATTATAACGGTTGAACACAGAAAAATTTCAATATCGATAATCGATATCTTTGCTAATTGCAAGTTTATTTTGCCTTAAAAAGAAGTTTAAATATATTTGTTTTAATTTTTGCGTTGAGTTTTTCAAAATAGATAAGCCAAAAATTATATATATAGTTTTATCAAATTTACCGAATGTTTTAAAAATTAAAGAATTACAGAGAAAAAAAGAAGAGAAAAAGAATTGTGTATTTTTTCCAAAACTCTATTTTAAATATTACTGTCAACTTTTTGACGTAATACGTATTGTGTATTCGTGCATTTTACACAATGCTAAACTCTACAGACATTAGAATTCTTAACCCATTGTCGCCGGAATCCTTTTTATACTCTAAAATTCACAAGATGCCAAAGATTAAATTGACTGTCCGAAAAACCCGAAATCATTATCATTTTATCCAGGTGCGTGCTCATTCGCGTATTCAGAGGTTTATAGCATTTCCATAGAAGGGGAGAGATCGGCGACACGAGTCTATAAAATCCCATGAACATCCCTTGGAACGCGCTATATAGGGGCGGTCGTCACTGAAAGGAATAAAATATCGCTTTTTGCGGCAATTTTACGGCAATTTTCCGAGCCGCTGGAAACTGCGTCGTGCGCATCAAGAACCAGGTGTTTGTCAGTTCTAACATTCGCTCTCGTAGGACTTGCTATTGATCGAATACGTCCGAATCATCGAGAACTGACGATTAATAGTCAGAGAGCTGTTCAGTTGATATTCTAGTGGTTTCCAACAAAAACATTGATATAAAACGCATGCGTGCCAATCGCGTAAACAGCCAATGGCTCGTATTGTGATCGCATTTATCTTATGACACTCTTAAACTTTTCGTCACGTCGAAGTGGAATGCCCTTTTGCGAACCTAATATTTTATTGCGAAATTATGTTAGCCGATGATATTTTAGTGAGCTCGTTAACATAAAGTGCGCGGTGAGGATCGTGTTTAACATACTAAACCTTGAGTGTTTAATATTAATATCGAAATAATATTAGCGTGATGTAATTAGTTCGATGTTATTATTGTATTCTCCTTGTTCGGCAATAACATTCAACAATCAATTATCATGAATTTATTGTACATTTCCCATGCCTCCAGGGATTTGATATCGCAATATCAGCGCTCGGCTTTAAGTTGCCGAACGAAACACATTGCGTTTCACAGTTTGTGGTGTAAAATGGCAGCGTGTTTGAATTTGTTAGTTCATTTTATGCGTTTATTTGTCTATTTTGTGCAATACACATCGCGAATTCCTACGTAATACAACTCTTAAAGCGAATTAATATTGTTAATAGATAAAATATCGTATTTCTGTTTTAATAAACTTTTTCCATTCAATTTTCAACGCGTTTTTAAAATCATTTTATACGAAAAATGAAGAGAGTAGGTGATTTTTTTTATACAAAAATTTGCATAGAGAAAGAGAGAGCGAGAGAGAGAGCGAGAGAGAGAGAGAGAGAGAGAGAGAGAGAGAGAGAGAGAGAGAGAGAGAGAGAGAGAGAGAGAGAGAGCATATAGATGTTTCCAAGATACTGTCGATACACAATACAATTTTAAATCTTTTGTGTAGTTTCCCTTACATGTAAGGAAACAGAGTAATTAAAATGGCAATTTTAACATTATGTTCTCTGGAGAGAGAATAAAATAAAATTATTACACTAATCCTGTTCATCGATTTGAAGTGGGCCTCCGAGTCCTATATTACATAAGGGTTCTGTTAGTGAACTTTAATATTTTCTGTCGATTAACTTGTTTTATTCTATATCATATTATACTGATTTCTGAACTGTTAATTAAAACTTTTGAGGCATAGAATTAATGTATTCAATTGATGTATTCGATTCACTCAATATTCACTCCTTGACGTTGGTTAATTAATTACAAAATGTGGAATTAAATTTCACACAAGTTCGATTATGACTCTTGATCGCATTGCATCTTTCTTTGTGAAATTATTATAAAAGTAAATAATTATAGATATTTTAATTAACTCAAAACAAGAGATATATAATTCAAGCCATTTTTGCAATTGTGGACATAAGTGGTAGAAGAAAAATTAGAGAAGTAGTAGAGAAAAATTAGTAGATTAAAGATGGGATATTTAGCAAAAAAATTAAAAGATTAAAGAGAATGAAAACGCTCTTTGATGTAAAGTCTTCATGGTAAGAGAAGAATAGAAGCCAGACAAATACTACACTGTGCAAATAGTGCGTAAAAATTCAAGTAATTATATGTGATTGCTTGGCCACGATTCAGTTCTGATTGTTAGTTTTTGAGAATTATGCAATATATCCTCTCTCCAGCTCCATAGGCCTCTTTCCAGCTATCAAAGTTAATCACATTAAAAGTTGACACAATATGTGCAAGTAGATGTCTTAAAAATGATTGCTTTTCTCGCAATTTTTCAAGTGATCTTGCATTTATGTGAACAGATGTATCTCACTTGTAGCCGGTGAACGAGCTTTGGAATTCACTGTTCATCTAATATGTCGCCCACGAAGCTACGTTATCAGCTGCTGACACTACTAACACGTTGTACCGCACATCACGGACATGACATCGTGCGTCGCCATTGAAATCGGACATTAATACATCCCATTGTAGTACATAAGTGCCCATGTACTCAAGCTGCATATTGCATTAGCAATATGATAATAAAATATAACGTCAATGATAGCTTGGTCGTTTATAATGTAGAAAAATATTGTTATTTTATATCCTTAGTTATATATTTAAATTCTAAATACGAGACTTCTGATAGTTAGCTACAATCGTTTTTAAATCAAATTTAAAAATTCAAAGTTTAAAATCAGATTAAATTTAAATTTGTCATGTTTCTTCTAGATCATTTATCGCTTAATATCGCGATATGAAAAGGGAAATATTTCATAAAAAATCGTAATGAAATAATTTAATTACAAGCAAGAGGAGGCCTCCGACAATGCGATTTATTTACGCGACTTGAATAGCGTCGGGCAGAAATGTTCGTATGTAAGTACTTATCGTGTTCCCCCGGTGACGCCGCTAATGCGTGCCGAATCGCTCGTAACGTTGACAATATTCGAGCCCCTTTTACCAACATAAACCTGGATGGTACCGGGAGATGCTATTCCGGATACGACATCCCGATATTGTACTCGAGTGAAGTAGTCGAGTAGGGCTCGTCTTTAGTTATGGCACGTTAGTTACGCAATGCTTACTTCGCGATAAATTATGTCACGATGAAAGAGCGTTCCTGTA
The DNA here is from genome assembly GCF_047496725.1 of Anoplolepis gracilipes. Taxonomy (NCBI): domain Eukaryota; kingdom Metazoa; phylum Arthropoda; class Insecta; order Hymenoptera; family Formicidae; genus Anoplolepis; species Anoplolepis gracilipes. The sequence goes on from NC_132973.1 coordinate 14,606,188, forward strand.
TATGCATTCTGTATGTCATTTCGCGATGTTAAACCAGAGAAAAGAATTCATATCCTTTTTGCGAGAATATGAGAAGTTTTCTCTTATTTTTAGACCAGGAAATTGATACAGATTGATATTGTATAATTCTCACAATAGCAAGTACATAATATCTGAAAAACTAACTCTTTTGTAAGAAGTATTTATTAATTTTGCGAGTTATACACAATATTGTAGAGAAGAAATAAAGCTATTCAACCAACCGTATTATCATCCTTTTGATCGGATTAATTACGAAAGTTTAGCAGAATTAGAAAATTGCTCCGATTATATTTTATTGATCACGCGTTTCCACGACTATTGAATTGAAAATGTGCTTACCAAAAATGGCGGGGTGAAAAAGAATAATATATAATGTTCTTATTAATATTGACAATAAAATACATAAAACATATCGGATGTTTTCTCAAGGATACTTTTTTTCATTCGATGTGCGAACGAAAAAAAGATTGCAAGGGAGGAACGAAGACGAAGGGAGGAAAGACTGCAAAGGAGGGAAGTGTTCATGTGCCTAATTTTTGGCCACCAATGAATTATACGATTATTGCCACAAGCATATGCTGGTTCGCACATTATCGACATCCTTTATTAGGGATCTTCCTCTGCCAAACTGTGACCTGAAGGTCGACGAATTGTCGACGACTTGTTTGCTCAGGCCGCCCGGTCTTCTTTCAATACCGCATGAAGCGGGTTGTAATCCCTCGATATATGAGTCTCATTTGTAACTTGTGATCTTTAGCAAAATGCTTGGCATAAGTCAGAATTACGCCCCTTTCGTCCGAATGTCCGTCCGTCCGACCGTCCGAAATGTCAAAAACAGAATCGATTTAATATCTCTGTTCGCTCCAACGATACAGGTTTTACGCGGCGATAATCATATCGATATAAAAAATTACTGCGATGGAGATAATACGATTGATATTATGATTGATATAACCGACCGCGCGTATTCGATTGTATCTGTTAATTACCCAGACTGACAATCACGTGAAAATGTATTAGCGATTCGTAATAAATGCTTATTTTGATTAAATAATAATACCATTTTTAATGCAACAACACGTGAATTAATTATAACGACGCGCATTATTAAACCGTACTCTGAACAATGAACAAACTCATGCGCGCATATCGCTCTTTATCGCAGGCCTATGCATCGGTATTCAATGGTTGCACAATGAGATCGATATATCGGTTATTCGCCTTCATCTAGTGCGCTAAATTAAACTTTATTATCTAAGATGTGACGCGTCTGTCATCTTTTCTTTACGTTGATGATAACTATAAAAGAATAGCTGGCTGCTGAAACTATTCTGACTTTATCCTGACTCTTTCGAGATACGAAAGTACGTAATTGGCGTAATTGTTATTACAAAAGAGCTTCATTAATTACTTCGTAGCTGAAGGCACTCTGGTAATTGATGCTGTTAACTTTATATTAGACTGTAATATCTGATTAATGCATCGATAAATGGATAGTCTTATACCACATTAAGAGGCGAATATTTGTATTCGCATTACATTTAACGCTAAGTAATATAATAAGTATAATTTCTAACGATTATTAAACAATTATGTGTGATAGCTTCATCTCAGATATTTTTTTTTAAATTTTTGAAGAAGCTTTTTATACGGATTAAACTAGATGTCTATCTATTTTTATAAGTTCAAAAGGCGCAATAAAACTCGTTAACTAATACTTTGATTATGTTTAGATAAAGTACTGTTTTCTTTTTTTTAACGCATTAATTTATCATGGTACATGATACTTTCCTCAAAAATAAACAGGTATCGTGATTGCATTCGACATTATTACTTACTTTTTTATTTTTTTGCATGTAAGAACAATATGAAAGGATACGTCGTGAAGCGTAATCTCGTCCCAGACATTTCGCATGACAGAAACACGCGGCACAGTTGCGTGCATTTAACGCACGCGTGTACGCACGACGCGATGGTCCATTTTGGTCGGTCCCCTATGAAATCAATTATCACCCCATTTCCTCGAAATTACCGTTAATGCCAGCGCCTGTCGGATTATGGTGCTCGCGCGCGAATTTCCAAAAAAGCGCAAAAGTTTTCGGGACCGGCATTGACATAAGCGGCTTAGGAGCGCGTGCCCGCGCGCCAGCTGGTCTAATCGATCTATCGAAAACCTATCTTCCTGGGTATCGTATACATAGAAAGAGCGCGCATGAGAGGCATTAATCCCATAAATATCGAAATTATACGCGCGGTGAGCGGCTTTTGCCTTGCGTGAACGGGAAGGTATGGCTCATGTTAGACGTTATATGCAAATTTTCCCGCCAAGAACATTTGCCCTTTATGTGTGCCGTAGATTGTGTTCGTGCGCTGAATCTTTAACGAGATACAAGCGCGATATTCATAACAATTTATCTTTATGATATAAGAATGAAGTTGAGGATTAACGAGATATGTGATTGCTTTTTTTTTTTTTACAAAGAAGAAGAGATCCCAGATGATCGTTTTGTTACATAGTTATAAAAAGAATCTCTCTGATATATGTTTAATGTTATAGAAAAGATGATTTAAACTTGGGTGAGTTGGGAGTAACGTTATAGTAAATGTAACTTTAGCGACAGAATCGACACAAGCATCATTCTGTTTTTCTTCAATCCAGTAACAACAAAGAATGACACTTATGTCAACTTGTGCCGCTAAATAGAAAGCATGCATTGATAGGCGAAATTGTCAGATATTTTTCTGTCATATGTTCATTCATATTTTCAATTCGCAACAAATAGCGGCAAATAAAAGTAAATTGTATGTACATCGAAGGAAACGTCTTTTTGACTGCATCTTTTCTGTCTTCAAAAGAGCACATCGGAATCCTTATAGATATTGCACTCTCTTTTTCCTGAAAAGATGATGCGGGATATGAAATAAATTTTCTTGTCTAGAAAAAATTCATGTGTACCAAAATATAGACCGAAAAGTTTACACAAGTATCCTGTAAAAAATACAAGTTTTGCATAATATAAATACTTAAGATTATTCATTTTGCACTACTTTTTCCTGCTTACGTAAACATGTAGTTTTTATCTCCAAAAATAGTCGACTCATTAAAATGTTAAAATAAAATTTAGAATCTGCTACGAGTGTGTTAGGATAAAAAAAGATAGCATATTTTAACTTTAGTTAACCTCTCTACTAAAATAATCGTATAGAATTATTTCACGACAAATATCTTTTTTTTCTACGCTTTATCCTGTCTTTAAGATTATAAATATTTAATCAATACATATATGTATAATAATAAACTTTCTATCATATAAAAAAAATCAATTAATTAGTTTTTTATTTAATTAATTTAAATTTTATAAAAAGATGTTTTTATAAACATACATAAAATTTTTTTAGTAATCTTTAGCAGTTTTTATTAATGTCATAATGAATAACATTTCACAAAGAAATATTTTCTCATTGAAGATCTACAATAATGCATTATTATTTTTAGATTGATTATGTATATTGTATTTTCTAGCGATTATTATAAATATCGTACTATAAAAGCAACATGTAAGAAATTATCATAGTTTTAAATCATCTTTTATACAAAGAACACTATAGTTTAATAGATATATGATTTTATTTTTTGTTGTCTTGATAAAACAAATTAGCGATAATAGATAAATAGCTTTCGAAAAATAGTAAATATATAAAATGTACGATACAGTAACAACTTTTAGCGATAGAAGATAGAACTCTACAGAATCATGGTTGTAACCGTATGTGTATTACTTACCGACGCTTACTTCTTCTGTATCTACATCTGCTTCAGTCCTCATGTGCAGCAGATACGTAATGGTAACAGCATGTTATTAAGTGTGTATAATAGCAAGTTCTCAATACATGATATGATTTAATATAATTCAATCAATTTTCTTTATTAAAAAATTATATAATTTAATATTTTTTAGATTTCAGTTTCATACTGAAATCAATTTTATAAAACTCATTAAATAATATCAGGATACATATAATACAAGTAAGATAATATTCAATAATATATTAATATTCTATTTTTTTATAAGTATAAATTTATATTGCTCGCAATAACAGGGAATCCAACAATTTGCCATGTTTTTATCATGATGATTGTGTCGAATTCTTTTTAGTAACATATATGTATTATATCATGAAGCAACATATCCTTTCTTCCAAACCGTATCTTTTAGGTAGGAACCCACTAAAGGATTATTGAGCATTTCTTCCACAATATCCTTAAAGCCAAGTTGACTGGCTAACTTGTATTTACATTCGACGTCTGATAATTCAGAGATTAGAGTTTTTATATTATCTGTCATGGAATGGTTATTACTTTTTTCCAAGCAATACCTACAAATAATGACAATGTTTTTAAAAGAAAATTATTTATATACAGAAATCGTAATTTCTAAAACGAATTTTATATATATATTAATCGCATTAAACTCACCTACGCACACAATCTTGTACAATCGTAGCCGTCAAATTGTTTACCATCATGAATTCTTGAAGATATTTCGTCTCACTTTTAAGAATGCAATGATGATAAATAAGATTAGCCCAATCCGTGTTATAATTATAAGCACGGGTAACAATAAGAGCTTGAGGAAAGTTTAAGGTCTGAGTTAGTATTTTATCCAACTCGTCACTTTTTAGATTTAATATGCATACTGCTTGCTGATTTTGCGGTAACGCGTGCAGTAGTCCGATTTGAAGAGCGACAAGTTCGGCTTGATAAGCACACTGGCTAGCCAGATTTAATTTCTTATCCTAGAAGTAAAATATATATTTATTTTCTTATTCTGAATAAAATATATATGTGATAATTTTATTTCTTTACCTGTAAATAGTATTGAGTAGCATGAGTAAAATTAGTTACAGCCAGTTGTAATTGTTTTTGGATATTGTCATTCCGAGTGAACTTTATTTCTGCAATACCAGTTACGCCTTTTCCACATTCTTTTAATAGCTCAGATATTAAATTTGAAATTACTTCCTTTGCTTCATTTTCCCACATAAGTGCAATTTCGTAATACAAACGGAAATGGAGCGCCACTAAAGTAAACAATTCTTTATCATCTGGACATTGACGCTTTAAAAATTCTAATAGTGCCATTTTTAGACCTGGTACCTGTTCGATTTAAAAAAAATATATCTGTATATTTTTCACGAATCAAAAGAGAAGTATGTGTTCGCTTGCTTTATCGCATATGCAAAAATACCTTATCTAAGCCTTGTCCTAATAAAGATTCAAATTGATCATTTTCTTTTAAAATTTGAAATATGTAATTCATTTCGGTAAATCGCCCAACACCAGTTACAAGACGTACCTAACAATAAATAACAAGAATTAAAATAAATTATGGAATTAATTAATATAATTAATAAATTATATAATCTTGAAAGCATTGTTGTGAATATTAAAATATGAATGAACATACTAATAGCGTCCAGTATTTAAAAATTTGTAACATATTTGCGAGACTTTGGCACTTTCGTAATACTGAAGCTATTCCTTCCATATTACAGGAAGCTGTGAAACAATCGTGCGATCTTATTAATAATTCCAATATTGTTTTTAATCCTGCCACTGTAACACATAAAAATTATATACATATATATAATATTTAAAGAAAACTGATTTCTAATAATGTAAAAAAATAAATTACCATTTTTTTTTTCATCATGAGTTGTAATGTATCTTTTCAGCAATGATTGCGCTGTCGTTAGTAACTTTAAACCTAATAATGAAGTATCGCTACAAAGCTCCATTATTAAATGAAAGTGTGACTGCATGGAATACCCCCAAATAAAAATAGAGTCTTCCTGTCCATCTTTTGGATTAATAATATTATTATTTTTAATATTTGAAATAATCTTCTTTGAATAAAAAATTTAAAGTTGTATAAAATGTTTCTTTAATTACCTTCTATGGCACGACTTATGTGCATTGTAATGTTTTCGGTTAGAAATATTGCCACATCTTCCGTCTTAATTTTATAAGATATTATTATGTTATTAGCAGTTTCAAATTTATTTTCAATATTACTTTCTATAGTCTCTTGCAAAAACTTGATCGGATTGTTTAGTATTAATAATGACTGATATGTTTTTCCTAAACGTGCAGCAAGTTTGTAACACGAAATAATTCTTAAGCATATCTCATTTCCATATTTAAGAGTTTCTAACAATTTTTCTAAGATTGAAATACACTCCATTTGGAGTTGGTGGTTGTTGGTAATTGTTGTATCATTTGTCTTGTTGGTTTCTATAGCCGACGAGATTGTACTTACTGTAAAAATAAAATATATTGACATATTTCTTTGATACGTTAATTATATGCAAGAACTGAAAAATATTTTTAGATAAATGAAACAGAAATTATTATCAATATTAAAGATAATAGTGAGACATACATGATGATGATGAAGAAAATCTTTGTAGAGCGCGATTACGCAAAATACCATATTTTTGTTGCTTGTTCCTATTTGTCTCTT